>NC_040081.1:116495928-117218428 GCF_003369695.1 Bos indicus x Bos taurus | reverse complement strand
GGCACACACTCCAGTATTCTTGTCTGGGCACTCCCATGGACAGAGGAGCCTGGCAGGCTACAGTCCAACAGCAGGGCATTTTTGAAGAGAGGAAGCAGTCCCAGGAAAGTTGAGGCGCTCACCAAAGGCCCCAAAGCTTTCGATGGCACAGCGAGAACTGTGGCTGAGCACTCCCAGCTCCCAGGCCTCTTGATACTGGCCTCTCTCACCAGATACGGGTGTGGCAAACTAGAATCTGAAACAAGGCTGAGGGCTTCCCTGGTGGCTGAGTATTAAGGAATCTTCATGCCAATACAGAAGACATAGGTTGGATCCCTGTCCATGCTGTGGAGCAGCTAAGCCCACGCACCGCAACCACTGAGCCTGTGTTCTAGATCCCGGAAGCTGCAACTACTGAGCCCATGAGCCCCAGAGCCTGTGTCCCACAACAACAGGAGCCACAGTGAGAAGCCCACGCACCACAACTAGCACAGCCCCTGCTCGCCGTAACTAGACAAAAGCCCACACAACGAAGACCCAGCACGGCCAAACATTAATAATTTTTTTAAAACAATGCATATCTGATAATTTGTACTCAAATTATACCAAGATCTCTAGAGCAAACAAACCCGTTAATAATTGGTAAAGACTGAAACAGACACCTGGCCACAAAGGGTACTCTGATAGTAAACAACCATAAAAAAAACCTACTCAAGATCCTGGTGGGATGCATGCACAGCCACCTTTGGAAGACAGTCTGACAGTTTTTCCAAAGCTAAACAGACTCATCTTAGGATGCAATACTACACCTCTTGTATTTAGACAACAGCTTTGAAAAACTGTTCAAACAAAAACTAGCATAAAATAATGCACAGTAGCTCTATTCTGGGTTAAAAAATGGATAAAAACTGAAAGACATCAGAATGTTCCTCTGTAAATGAATTCATAAGCAAATTAGGGCACATATACATCAAGGGGAGCAGAATATGCCACCCCAAGTTGTGTCTTTTTGACATCAGGATCATTCTGGACTGACATTTAAAAAACAGCAGATCCAGGAGAATGTTTGAAAATGCCCTTTTAGGAATTAAATTTACATTTATTAGGGAAATCTCCACTTGTAAGGCTGTCTCCACCTGTGTACCAGAAATGGAAGGATAACTAAGTCTTAAGAGAAGCTAGTCCATGGAGATGGCCTGGATGTAAATCTGCATAATATCCAGACCCTTGTTTACTGTGCTTTGCCTCCAAACCTCCCAAATCGTTCCATCTCCCACCCCCCACCCAATATCTTTCTTTTGTTCTTAGCTAAAGATAGCACATAAGTTACAGGCTTGGGCCATTTCAGGTTTTCCTAGGTACCTTACAAGCATATAGGGGGTACGCATGGTAATAAGCTTCTGTTTTCCTCCAGTTCATCTGCCTTTCATTGTGGGGGAAGGTCTCAATGAGGAAAAGAGAAATATAAAGGGAACATTATTTTTCCTCCAGTACACATGAATAGTATTCGGAAATATAACGGAATGAACCGTCAAACCAAGAAAAATCCATGGCTGAATCTTACATGTATATTGCTAAGTGAAAGAATCCAGTCTACACACTAATGACCCCATTCATACGACATTCTGAAAAAGGCAAAACAGACTTAGAAAAAGATTATGAGATAGGAGGTTCAATATTCCATCTGATACATTACAGATGAGATGATTGGATGGCATCACCGACTCCATGGACGTGAGTTTGAGTAAGCTTCGGGAGTTGGTGATGGACAGGGAAGCTTGGCAGGCTGCAGTCCATGGGGTCGCAAACAGTCAGACACGACTGAGCGACTGAACTGAACTGACGTTACAGATGAATATCTACCACTGTGCATTTGTGTAAACCCATAGATCTTTAGACCTCAGTTAGTAAATCATAATCTATTCAAATTTAGTTATTTAGGATATGAGAGTGTCACAGAATGGAACACAGAATGCAGCAGAGTCTAAACGACTCAGAAATGCATGGAAAAAACTCACTCTTTGTTGGTGGCAAGGACGGCATAGGTTGACAAAAGTAAACTTTGGAAATGAACATAATCTGCTGGTCAAAGGCAATCTATACCAGAGATAAACAGTGCACTCTGAATTCTTTCCCAAGGGTAACAGGAGCTAACAGTACTGAAACTACTGTACCAATAATCACATGGAACAAGCACTGAATACAATCCATGACAAGTGGTGGAAGCCAGGCTTCTTACCACTGGAATGGGAAGTTACAGATAAACAAAAAGATTACAATATCCATGTCACAGTGGATCAGGTTGGAGACATCATCATAAATTACCTCTAGCTGAATACTTTTAATGATAAGCTGGAATGCATGTATATATTTCCATTAGGTTTAAATGTCAGCTGAGTACATTAGGTCCTACATGTCTGTTTTTAATATCATTCTCTAATAAAAGGGGAACAGGAAACTTCCCTCGTGGTCCAGTGGTAAAGAATCTGCCTACCAATGCAGGGAACACCGGTTCAGTCCCTGGTCCTAGAAGATTCCACATGCCCAGGGGAAACTAAGCCTAGGTGCCACAACTGCTGAAGCCTGCAGGCTCTAGAGCCCAGGCTCTGGAACAAGAGGAGCCATTGCAATGAGAAGCCCAGGCACAGCAAACCTGTGCTCACTGCAACTAGAGAAACCCCGAATGCAGCCACAAAGACTCAGCATAGCCAAAAATAAATTTTTTTTAAAAGAACAGAAGCTCTTTGAAGAAATGACTGAGACTAGGACTAAGACAGTAACCACATGAGCCAGAATAATCTTAAAGTGTGAGAAAGTAAAGAAATAATACAAAGCGAAGAAACCCACAAAGAGAAATGTTAAATGAAAACAAAAGACAATGGAAGTAGCTCTCAAAAGCCAAAACAAGAATAAGTAACCTAATGTAGTGATGGATTGTCACCAAAAGTTTAAATGAACTGTTAAGTTTTCCAAACTGATAAAAATAAATGATTACATAGTTTTATCTGTATACACCAGCAAGTAATAATCAGAAAAGGAATTTAAAAAACAATTCCCTTTCAATAATATCAACATTAATAAAACAATTTCGAATAGATTTAATAGGATGCCAAGACTGGCACACTGGAAATTATACACCATTGCTGAAAAAAAAAAAAAAATAAATGTAAAGATATTCCAGTGATTGAAACACTTAAGATGACAATAATGTGTAACGCAGCTTCAATCTGAAATGAAGATTCAATATAAAGATTCACTATGAATTTTAAAAGGTCTTTAGGAAGAAATACACAAGCTGACCCTAAGATACAATTAAAGGAATTAAAAGGGACTCCAAAGAGCAACAACAATCACATGAGTCTACAGTGCAAAGGTCCTCTGTGTGTGCTAAGTAGCTTCAGTTGTGTCTGACACTTTGTGACCCTATGGACTGTAGCTCACCAGGCTCCTCTGCACAGGGCATTATCCAAACAAGAATACTAGAGTGGGTTGCCATGCCCTCCTCCAAGGGATCGTCCCAACCCAAGGATCAAACTCCTACGTCTTCTGCATTAGCAGGTAGGTTTTCACCACTAGCGCCACCTAGGGCAAAGGGGCCTAAATGGAGATTGGAAGTGAAAGTGAAGTCGTGTCCGACTCTTTGTGACCCCATGGACTGTAGCCTACCAGGCTCCTCCCTCCATGGGATTCTCCAGGCAAGAGTACTGGAGTGGGTTGCCATTTCCTTCTCCAGGGGGTCTTCCCAACCCAGGGATCTAACCCGGGTCTCCTGAATTCCAGGCAGATGCTTTAACCTCTGAGCCAAGATTAGGGAAACCCAGTTAAGAGAAGGGACTCAGTCAGGATCAGGAAAGATCCTGATAATTCATTCCTGGAACCCAAGCCTCTTGATGGGGAGGGGAAATATCCCCCAGGCCTACTCTAAGGCCTAGAGTACAGACCAGATTAAAACAAAAGCATGTCATTGCTGGTTTTCAGTCAAACAGACAGGTATAATGAAGGAAGCAACCCCCAGCCTAGCAGGATTCGTCTGGGGACCTAGTCTGGGAAATTCTTACACATCAAGACACGGCTCTGAACTGGATTTCCACAAAGAAGAGTATCCCATGCGAAGGACAACCCCGCAGAGGTCTGTGCCCATCAGACACAGGAAGAGACTGGCTGCAGGCTCCCAACAGCTCAGCATTTACAAGTGACCTCCTGGGGCCTTTGCCAGACTGCAGGGGCACCTCTGGAGTTTTCAGCTTCCTTCCCTTTTCTGACTCTTTTCTCGAAAAATGCACACTTCTTCTTAGAATGCCACAGTGGTAGGAAAATAGGCCTTCAATTTTTAGACCTCAATTTACAAAAAACTGAGAAGTTCTAGGGGTTTTGTTTTTAAATTAAAGGACCACATAATTTAGAACTTTTAAACGTTGTAATTATTCAGTTCCAAGACACCAAACTCATTGCACAGAGTCTCCCCATGGAAAGGACCCTGTCAGCAGGACAGCCACTGATTCCACAATGAAACAGCAGCAAAGTGCCCTCCTCCCCTCTCTTATGCCTGGGTAACCAGATTTTTTAATCCATGCCACGCTGAGGTGCAATCCTTCCCTTTCCCATTCCATCAGGTGGCCAAGGGCCAGCAGGACAGCAAAGGTGCAGGAGGCAGGGCTGGGCCGGCCGGCCAGAATGGGGGTTGGGGGGGTCCCAGCAGGTGACAGCACCATGCAGGATAATTCTCTTGGACTTCCCACAGGCCAAAGGTGACTCAGACCAACTGCTCTCAGGTTCTGCTTGCAGAGACCTCGCTGGGTGCAGTAGGTTGCTTGGGAAAACCGTGAGAGACTGAGCTTTTTGCGATGGGGTAGGCTCGGGAATGTCCTCAAAGCCTTTATCCCAAAGGCGAGCCCTTCCTGCGACCGCCAGGTTAGTTAAGGTTAGGGTTAGGAAGCTTCGGGACTGTGCCAAGGGAGGGTGTAATACGTGTTTCCCTGCTCCACCCTCGGCTTACCTGCGGTCCCCTTGTCTGTGGTCCGCACCTGACCCTGCTCCGCACACAAAAGGGGCGCTCCCAGCCGCCTGGCTCAGGCTCCTGAGACCCCTGCCAGCACGCTGGGACCCAAGCTAAGAGCTGGGGAGAGGCGCGCCAGGTGCGCTCCGCCCTGACGCCCACTTCCGGAAAAGGCCCCGAGCCTCGCTGCTGCGCCCAGGTGAGCCATAGCCAGTGCCGAGCAAATCCAGCCCCGCCTGGGCCGTGTCCAGGTAGAGCCGCAGATTCCCCACACTCGCGGGCCAGGGCGCCTGGGGCCTGGAGGCCCCTCTCCTGCAAGCGCCAGGGAGAAAGTGGAGCCCCTGCAACGCCGCTAGCGATCCCCCTGATCCCCAACTCCCGGTGCAAGGAGACCAGGCCAGGCTGGACTCACCAAGATCAATGCCACCAAGAGGATTGCCTAGCGGACCTGACTGGGGCCAGGGGGCGCTGCAAGCCCCTGTAAACAACTCAAATTTTTAAATGGAAAAAGAATTTGGATAGACCCTTCTCCAAATAAGACACAAATGGTCAACAAGCTCGTAAGAAGTTGAGGTAGATGGTGAAAATATGTGTACAACAATGTGATTGTAGTTAATGCCATAGAAGTGTACACATGAAATGGTTTCCATGCTCAAGGTTACATATTTTTTATTGCAATGAAAAATGAAAGAAGCAATAATACAGGTTACAACATGGATGAACACTGAAGACATTAGGTCAAGTAAGTCACAGAAAAGGCCAACCAGGTCATAATCATCCTGTGTGCTTTTAATCCACAAGATTAATGGGGATCACTATGTCTTGGGTGCTGTGGAAGACATGGTCATAGTGGAAATTGGGACATCTGGAATCTAGTTTTCCACATCGAGCCACAAAACAACTGTTAGAATACATGAATTCGGTAACTCTGCCAGGTACAAA
This sequence comes from Bos indicus x Bos taurus, assembly GCF_003369695.1. Taxonomy (NCBI): domain Eukaryota; kingdom Metazoa; phylum Chordata; class Mammalia; order Artiodactyla; family Bovidae; genus Bos; species Bos indicus x Bos taurus. The sequence continues at coordinate 117,212,511 of NC_040081.1, read as the reverse complement.
AATCAATACACAAAAATCTGTTGTCTTCTATACACTAATAAGGTGCCATTAGAAAGAGAAATTAAGCACTTCGCCGGTCAGTGGTTGAGAATCCGCCTGCCAACGCATGGGAGATTCCACACGTCACAGGGCAGTGAAGCGCCTGTGCCACGAGCACTAGCACCTGCACTCTGGAGCTTCTCACCTGGAGTGCGCGCCCCACACAGCTGCAGGACGCATGCACACGAAACCCAGCACGGCCAACGCACAAACAAAATGTTTTAAAAGAAAGAGAAACTAGGAAAACAATCCTATTTACAACCGTATTGGAAAATACCTTGGAATACACTTAATGCAGAGGACTTCCCTGGTGGCCTAGTGGTTGGCACGCCATGCTTCCAATGCAGGCGCCCGGCTTCCATCCCTGGTCAGGAAACTAGGTCCCACATGCTGCAACTAAGACCCAGTGCAGCCAAGTCAATAAATAAAAATATATATAAACAAACAAACAAACAAAAAAACTCAAAGCCCACAGGGCCTCCAGGCTGGGAAGAAGACTTTTTAAAAATAAATAAATAACTTTAACTGAGGCTGTGAAAGCACACTGAAAGCTCTAAGACAGGGATGAAAGAAACTTAACAGACAAATAAATGAAAAACTATCCTGTGCTTAGGGACTCAAAGAACATTGTTAAAATATTGTCAGGAACCCAAGTTCAGTCACTCAGTTGTATCCGACTCTTTGTGACTCCATGGGCTGCAGCACGCCAGGCTTCCCTGGCCATCACCAATTCCCGGAGCCTACTCAAACTCACATCCATCGAGTCGGTGATGCCATCCAACCATCTCATCCTCTGTTGTCCCCTTCTCCTCCCACTTTCAGTCTTTCCCATCATCAGGGTCTTTTCAAATGAGTCTGTTTTCCACATCAGGTGGCCAAAGTATCAGAGTTTCAGCTTCAGCATCAGTCCTTCCAATGAATACTCAGGACTGATCTCCTTTAGGATGGACTGGTTGGATCTCCTTGCAGTCCAAGGGACTCTCAAGAGTCTTCTCCAACACCACAGTTCAAAAGCATCAATTCTTCAGCGCTCAGCTTTTTTTAGAGTCCAACTCTCACATCCATACATGACTACTGGGAAAATGATAGCTTTGACTAGACAGACCTTTGTTGGCAAAGTTATGTATCTGCTTTTTAATATGCTATCTAAATTGGTCATAATTTTTCTTCCAAGGAGCAAGCATCTTTTAATTTCATGGCTGCAGTCACCATCTGCAGTGATTTTGGAGCCCAAGAAAATAAAGTCGCTCACTGTTTCCATTGTTTTCCCATCTATTTGCCATGAAATGATGGGACCAGATGCCATGATCTTAGCTTTCAGAATGTTGAGTTTTAAGTCAACTTTTTCACTTTCCTCTTTCACTTTCATCAAGAGGCTCTTCAATTCCTCTTCACTTTCTGACATAAGGGTGGTGTCATCTGCATATCTGAGGTTATTGATGTTTCTCCCAGCAATCTTGATTTCAGTTTGTGCTTCATCCAGCCCAGCATTTCTCACAATGTACTCTGCATATAAGTTAAATAAGCAGGGTGACAATATACAGCCCTGACGTACTCCTTTCCCGATTTGGAACCAGTCTGTTGTTCCATGTCCAGTTCTAAGTGTTGCTTCTTTACCTGCACACAGGTTTCTCAGCAGACAGGTCAGGGACCCAAAGAAATATTCAGATGCAAAGCAAGCTTGGTCAAAGCTCCAATGGCATTTTCCACAGAAATAGAACAAACATTCTGAACACTTGTGTGGAAACACAAAGGACGCTGAATAGCCAAAGGCATCGAGAAAAGAGAGCAGACTGGAGGCATCTCCCTCGCAGACTTCACGTGACATGATGCAGCTAGTTCACCAAGAAAATGTGGAATCGGTGCAAAAATGGACACAGGGGCCCAAGGAACAGAACACAGAGCCCAACAACAGCGCTGGTCACATCCTCTCCCAATTTCTAGTAATGTCCCTACATTCAAGATTTTTCTTTTTGTACCCCGCAAATTCTATCTCTCAGATCTGCATTTATGCCAAATAATAAATATCTGGTAAGTTACAATTATATTAAACATTCCTGCCAAAACTTTTCTCATCTCCAAGATTAGAACACGATGAAGCAAGAAGAATGGTTGTGATTTGAAATGATTTCTAGACCCTCTTAAAAAAACTGAACTGAGAACTTCTAGCACCTTTTCAGTTCAGTTCAGTTGCTCAGTTGTGTTCAACTCTTTGTGACCCCATGGGTTGCAGCACACCAGGATTCCCTGTCCATCACCAACTCCCAGAGGTTGCTCAAACTCATGTCCATCGAGTCAGTGATGCCATCCAACCATCTCAACCTCTGTCATCCTCTTCTCCTCCTGAAAGAAGCTACATGAGTATGTACAGGCTGATACATACTTAAGTAGATAGCAACAAGTTGGTAAAGTGTACACAAAGATGAAGCAGTTATCTTTTTCTCTATATCTGATGCTTCCAGAACTTGGCTTCTCCAATTGGCTCCCCTACAGGTTTGATGGTTTATTGTGACCAGATTTCAAGTAATTATACTAATCATTGTTTTGATTTGTTCTCCTTGTTTTAAAATTTTTAATGCTTTCTATCTCTCTCTTGAAGCATGGTTTGATTAATGTTACTAGCTGTAAGACTTATGTTATCTATTTTATACGACTGTCACTTGAATTTTGCAATATGTAACCAGACTTCCAGCAAAATGAATGATGATTAAAAGTCTTGAGGCAGGTGATACATTTGTATCTATATGTATATAGATATTTATAGTTAAATGTTTAGAGATATTTAGAGCTTTTCTGGGTGGCTCAGCAGTAAACAATTCACCTGCAATGCAGGAGATGCAATTTCAATCCCTGGGTTGGGAAGATCCCTTGGAGGAGGAAATGGCAACTTACTCTAGTATTCTTGCCTGGGAAATCCCATGGACAGAGGAGCCTGGTGGGCTACAGGCCATGGGGTCACAAAAGATTCAGACATGACTTAGCAACAAAACAACAACATAGAGATATTTATATCTTTATTTATCAGTTCAGTTCAGTCCTTCAGTTGTGTCTGACTCTTTGCAACCCCATGAATCGCAGCATGCGAGGCCTCCCTATCCATCACCAACTCCCAGAGTTTACCCAAACTCATGTCCATCAAATCAGTGATGCCATCCAGCCATCTCATCCTCTGTCGTCCCCTTCCCCTCCTGTCCCCAATCCCTCCCAGCACCAGAGTCTTTTCCAATGAGTCAACTCTTCACATGAGATGGCCAAAGTATTGGAGTTTCAGCTTCAGCATCAGTCCTTCCAATGAACACCCAGGACTGATCTCCTTTAGGGTGGGCTGGTTGGATCTCCTTGCAGTCCAAGGAACTCTCAAGAGTCTTCTCCAACACCACAGTTCAGAAGCATCAATTCTTTGGTGCTCAGCTATGTTCACAGTCCAACTCTCACATACATACATTACCAGTGGGAAAACCATAGCCTTGACTAGATGGACCTTTGTTGGCAAAGTAATGTCTCTGCTTTTGAATATGCTATCTAGGTTGGTCATAACTTTCCTTCCAAGGAGTAAGCATCTTTTAAATTCATGGCTGCACTCACCATCTGCAGTGATTTCAGAGTCCCCAAAAATAAAGTCTGACACTGTTTCCACTGTTTCCCCATCTATTTCCCATGAAGTGATGGGACCAGATGCCATGATCTTAGTTTTCTGAATGTTGAGCTTTAAGCCAATTTTTTCACTCTCCACTTCCACTTTCATCAAGAGGCTCTTTAGTTCTTCAGTTTCTGCCATAAGGGTGGTGTCATCTGCATATATGAGGTTATTGATATTTCTCCCAGCAATCTTGATTCCAGTTTGTGCTTCTTCCAGCCCAGCGTTCCTCATGATGTACTCTGCATACAAGTTAAACAAGCAGGGTGACAATATACAGCTTTGACATACTCCTTTTCCTATTTGGAACCAGTCTGTTGTTCCATGTCCAGTTCTAACTGTTGTTTCCTGACCTGCATATAGGCTTCTCAAGAGGCAGGTCAGGTGGTCTGGTATTCCCATCTCTTTCAGAATTTTTCACAGTTTATTGTGATCCACACAGTCAAAGGCTTTGGCATAGTCAATAAAACTTTATGTATAGAGATACTTATATCTTTTTGTAGGTGAAATATCTAGGGTGAGGAATAAAGCAGGTTGAGATTAATATATACACACTTACGTATAGAAGAATAGATTATCCACAAGGGCCTACTGTAAACAACGGGAACCCTAATCAACACTCTGAAATAACATATAGGGGCAAAGACTCCACAATAGACTGGATGTGGGTCTTTGTAAACCTTACTCTTGTTGCTGTATACCAGCAACAAACACAACATTGCAAATGAACTATACTCCAGTATGAAATAACTACTAAACTGACAAATAAAATGAAACACTTACTATGTTCCCCTCAGGCATCGGTCGCCTGGGCGGGGGCCACATCTCAGGAACCTGAGCAGTGCTATCCCGGGGACCAAGGCTGTGCCAGCAACTGAGCCCCTGATAGACCTTCAATAAGGCTTCTGTTGCAGGAGCACCAACAGTTATCTATGAGAGCATCTTGCTACCTGTGGCTATTCCCTGCAACAGCAACCTGAAATTTATTGCTTATGAGTTCTTAATATTCCAGCTTCCCAGGTGGTGCTAGTGGTAAAGAACTCGCCTGCCAATGCAGGAGACATAAGAGATGCAGTTTCAATACCTTGGTTGGGAAGGTCCCCTGGAGGAGGGCATAGCAACCCACTCCAGTATTCTTGCCTGGAGAATCCCAGGGACAGAGGATCCTGGTGGGCTACAGACTATAGGGTCATGAAGAGTCAGACATGACTAAAGCGATTCAGCACACACTTAATATTCACAAAAATTGCTGGGCTCTAAATGATACCTGCTCTCCAAAAACATTCCAGGTGTAACTAACCAAAAAATGTAAAACAGGGCAAAATATCACAAGATAATATCAATAGATATATCATACAGTATCACTTATCAGTAGGAAGGAGAAATCAATCCAGATGAGCTCATTTATATTTTAAATAAACACATAGTCTTAGGAAATAAACTTGTGGTGACCAAAAGAAAATAGTGGGACAAAGAAATAAATAAGGAGGTTAGGATTAAATTACACTAACAAATATATATAAAATACAGGGTGGAAAGGAGGTTCAAGAGGTAGGAGATGTTATGTATACTTGCAGCTGACTCACGATGTTGACTGGCAGAAAACAACACTACATTGTAAAGCAATTATCCTCCAATTAAAAATAATAAAAATAATCAAATAAAATAGCATACCTAATCAACACAAGAGAAGACTCTACACATGGACATCACCAGATGGCCAACACTGAAATCAGATTGATTATATTCTTTGCAGCCAAAGATGGAGAAGCTCTATACAGTCAGCAAAAACAAGACCAGGAGCTGACTGTGGCTCAGATCATGAACTCTTGATTGCCAAATTCAGACTTAAATTGAAGAAAGTAGGGGAAACCACTAGACCATTCAGGTATGACCTAAATGAAATCCCTTACGATTATACAGTGGAAGTGACACATAGATTCAAGGGATTAGATCTGGTAGACAGAATGCCTGATGAACTATGGATGGAGGTTCATGACACTGTACAGGAGACAGGAAGCAAGACCATCCCCAAGAAAAAGAAATGCAAAAAAGCAAAATGGCTGTCTGAGGAGGCCTTACAAATAGCTGTGAAAAGAAGAGAAGCGAAAAGCAAAGGAGAAACGGAAAGATATACCCATTTGAATGCAGAGTTCCAAAGAATAGCAAGGAGAGATTAAAAAAAAAAAAGCCTTCCTCAGTGATCAATGCAAAGAAATAGAGGAAAACAATAGAATGGGAAATACCAGAGATCTCTTCAAGAAAATTAGAGATACCAAGGCAACATATCATGCAAAGATGGGCTCAATAAAGGAGAGAAACGCTATGGACCTAACAGAAGCAGAAGACATTAAGAAGAGGTGGCAAGAATACACAGAAGAACTATACAAAAAAGATTTTAATGACCCAGATAACCATGATGATATGATCACTCACCTGGAGCTAGACATTCTGGATTCTGAGGGGAAGTGGGCCTTAGGAAGCATCACTATGAACAAAGCTAGTGGAGGTGATGGAATTCCAGCTGAACTATTTCAAATCTTAAAAGATGATGCTGTGCAAGCACTGCACTCAATATGCCAGCAAATTTGGAACACTCAGCAGTGGCCACAGGACTGGAAAAGGTCAGTTTTCATTCCAATCCCAAAGAAAGGCAATGCCAAAGAATGCTCAAACTAGGAAAGTTATGACCAACCTAGACAGCATATTAAAAAGCAGAGACATCACTTTGCCAACAAAGGTCCATCTAGTCAAAGCTATGGTTTTTCCAGTAGTCATGTATTGATGTGAGAGCTAGACAATAAAGAAAGCAGAGCACCAAAGAACTGATGCTTTTAAACTGTGGTGTTGGAGAAGACTCTTGAGAGTCCCCTGGACTATAAGGAGATCAAACCAGTCCATCCTAAAGGAGATCAGCCCTGAGTGTTCATTGGAAGGACTGATGCTAAGGCTGAAACTCCAATACTTTGGCCACCTGATGCACCTGCCCCAAACACAATATTGCAAGTCAAATTTACTCCAATAAAAATACACATTAACTTAAAAAGAAAAAGAAGTAATGAGACACAACCTTTTCTGGCTTCCTCTCATACATTCCACTCTACTTTACAACCAGGAACTAAGACTAACCCTAAGGCTCCAGTTACCATAGTAATAAGAGCAGGACATAAAGAAATGGTCTTGTGGCCATTTCCCAAAACATTACAACTGTTGTTCTTGGGCACTTCACATTCACAAGCACTGCTGGGCTCTACATGATCCCTGCATTTAAGAAATTTTCATGGCTTACTTCACTCTACAACAGGCTCTAGGTTCATCTACCTCACTACAACTGACTGAAATTCATTTCATTTTATGGCTGAGTAATATTCCATTGTCTGCAGACACACTGAAACCATACTCACAGAAAACTAGTCAATCTAATCACACTAGGACCACAGCCTTGTCTAACTCAATGAAACTAAGCCATGCCCATGGGGCAACCCAAGATTGGCGGGTCATGGTGGAGAGATCTGACAGAATGTGGTCCACTGGAGAAGGGAATGGCAAACCACTTCAGTATTCTTGCCTTGAGAACCCCATGAACAGTACGAAAAGGCAAAATGATAGGCTACTGAAAGAGGAACTCCCCAGGTCAGTAGGTGCCCAATATGCTACTGGAGATCAGTGGAGAAATAACTCCAGAGAGAATGAAGACATGGAGCCAAAGCAAAAACAATACCCAGCTGTGGGTGTGACTGGTGATAGAAGCAAGGTCCGATGCTGTAAAGAGCAATATTGCATAGGAACCTGGAATGTCAGGTCCATGAATCAAGGCAAATTGCAAGTGGTCAAACAAGAGATGGCAAGAGTGAATGTCGACATTTTAGGAATCAGCGAACTAAAATGGACTGGAATGGGTGAATTTAACTCAGATGACCATTATATCTACTACTGCAGGCAGGAATCCCTCAGAAGAAATGGAGTAGCCATCATATTCAACAAAAGAGTCCAAAATGCAGTACTTGGATGCAATCTCAAAAATGACAGAATGATCTCTGTTCGTTTCCAAGGCAAACCATTCAATATCACAGTAATCCAAGTCTATGCCCCAACCAGTAATGCTGAAGAAGCTGAAGTTGAACGGTTCTATGAAGACCTACAAGACCTTTTAGAACTAACACCCAAAAAAGATGTCCTTTTCATTATAGGGGACTGGAATGCAAAAGTAGGAAGTCAAGAAACACCTGGAGTAACAGGCAAATTTGGCCTTGGAATAGGGAATGAAGCAGGGCAAAGACTAATAGAGTTTTGCCAAGAAAATGCACTGGTCATAACAAACACCCTCTTCCAACAACACAAGAGAAGACTCTATACATGGACATCACCAGATGGCCAACACTGAAATCAGATTGATTATATTCTTTGCAGCCAAAGATGGAGAAGCTCTATACAGTCAGCAAAAACAAGACCGGGAGCTGACTGTGGCTCAGACCATGAACTCCTTATTGCCAAATTCAGACTTAAATCGAAGAAAGGAGGGAAAACCACTAGACCATTCAGGTATGACCTAAATCAGATCCCTTATGATTATACAGTAGAAGTGAGAAATAGATTTAAGGGCCTAGATCTGATAGATAGAGTCCCTGATGAACTATGGAACGAGGTTCATGACATTGTACAGGAGACAGGGATCAAGACCATACCCATGGAAAAGAAATGCGAAAAAGCAAAATGGCTGTCTGGGGAGGCCTTACAAATAGCTGTGAAAAGAAGAGAAGTGAAAAGCAAAGGAGAAAAGGAAAGATATAAGCATCTGAATGCAGAGTTCCAAAGAATAGCAAAAAGAGATAAGAAAGCCTTCCTCAGCGATCAGTGCAAATAAATAGAGGAAAACAACAGAATGGGAAAGACTAGAGATCTCTTCAAGAAAATTAGAGATACCAAGGGAACATTTCATGCAAAGATGGGCTTGATAAAGGACAGAAATGGTATGGACCTAACAGAAGCAGAAGATATTAAGAAGAGGTGGCAAGAATACACAGAAGAACTATACAAAAAAGATCTTCACGACCCAGATAATCACGATGGTGTGATCACTGACCTAGAGCCAGACATCCTGGAATGTGAAGTCAAGTGGGCCTTAGGAAACATCACTATGAACAAAGCTAGTGGAGGTGATGGAATTCCAGTTGAGCTATTTCAAATCCTGAAAGACGATGCTGTGAAAGTGCTGCACTCAATATGCCAGCAAATTTGGAAAACTCAGCAGTGGCCACAGGACTGGAAAAGGTCAGTTTTCATTCCAATCCCAAAGAAAGGCAATGCCAAAGAATGCTCAAACTACCACACAATTGCACCCATCTCACACGCTAGTAAAGTAATGCTAAAAATTCTCCAAGCCAGGCTTCAGCAATATGTGAACCGTGAACTTCCTGATGTTCAAGCTGGTTTTAGAAAAGGCAGAGGAACCAGAGATCAAATTGCCAACATCTGCTGGATCATCGAAAAAGCAAGAGAGTGCCAGAAAAACATCTATTTCTGCTTTATTGACTATGCCAAAGCCTTTGACTGTGTGGATCACAATAAACTGTGGAAAATTCTGAAAGAGATGGGAATACCAGACCACCTGACCTGCCTCTTGAGAAATTTGTATGCAGGTCAGGGAGCAACAGTTAGAACTGGACATGGAACAACAGACTGGTTCCAAATAGGAAAAGGAGTACGTCAAGGCTGTATATTGTCACCCTGTTTATTTAACTTCTATGCAGAGTACATCATGTGAAATGCAAGGCTTGGTGAAGCATATGCTAGAATCAAGATTGCTGGGAGAAATATCATTAACCTCAAATATGCAGATGACACCACCCTTATGGCAGAAACCGAAGAGGAACTGAAAAGCCTCTTGATGAAAGTGAAAGAAGAGAGTGAAAAAGCTGGCTTAAACTTCAACATTCTAAAAACTAAGATCATGGCATCCCGTTCCATTGCTTCATGGAAAATAGATGGGGAAACAATGGAAACAGTAAGAGACTTTATTTTCTCGGGCCCCAAAGTCACTGCAGATGGTGACTGCAACCATGAAATCAAAAGACGCTTGCTCCTTGGAAGAAAAGTTATGACCAACATATACAGTATATTAAAAGACAGATACATAACTTTGCCAACAAAGGTCCGTCTAGTCAAAGCTATGGTTTTTCCAGTAGTCACGTATGAATGTGAAAGCTGGACTACAAAGAAAGCTGAGTGCCAAAGAATTGATGCTTCTGAACTGTGGTGTTGGAGAAGACTCTCGAGAGTCCCTTGGACTGCAAGCAAATCCAACCAGTCCATCCTAAAGGAAATCAGTCCTGAATATTCATTGGAAGGACTGATGCTGAAGCTGAAGCTCCAATACTTTGGCCACCTGATGCTAAGAGCTGATTCACTTGAAAAGACCCTGATGCAGGGAAAGATTGAAGGCAGGAGAAGGGGACAACAGAGGATGAGATGGTTGGATGGCATCACTGACTCGATGGACGTGAGTTTGCGCAAGCTCCAGGAGTTGGTGGTGGACAGGGAAGCCTGGCATGCTGCAGCCCATGAGGTTGCAAAGAGTCGGACACTGAACTGAACTAATAACCAGTACATCCACTGCCTGTGAAAAAGCATATCTGGTCTATCTCTAGGTGCTGCTTCTGGGTCCCTCCTGACTGAACACCTGGCAGCCAGTGTCACTGAGTCATGATTGTGTGCCAGGTGGTGTCAGTCGTGTGGGGGTCCAGGCCCACAAGGGGCCATGCTGTCTACGGAGCCAGTGCTGTGGCCATAGGTGTGCCCTCCACCCACCCTATGAGCAGAAACCACCATCCCCTTATGGATGAGGAGACATAAGGTCAAGGAAGGCTGTGTGTTTACACGGAAGATGTAAACATGGGTGCAAATGCAGAGTTGCCTATAGACGCTGCTCTGGAAACCCCTGATTCTTTCCTGAGAACATCAAGGAGGGGACATCAGGCCACAGAGCAAACAGTTCTGTGTAGGGAGCACAGGCAGGGGCCCAACCCACAAAAACCTATAACAGCTTCCAGAATGGCAAGGGGAAGAGGCTCTTCCATCTACTAGACGTGGAGGGAAGGGGTGAGGTCTGCTGGGCCGCTCTCATCTTCGGGGGCTTGCTGGGAGGCTCACATGGCTCAGCACAGCCTTGTGTGCTCACAGCTGAGCTGGGTCATGGCACACCATAAGGAGGCACCAGGCCACCCCTGCACCAGCTTCCTCCTGCACCCACCCCCCCTACCCACCCCCACCCCTGCCAAGGTGCCTTATGTTTCTCATTGCAACTTGGCTGGGAGGAGTGGGAGGGGACACTGCTGGCTGACTTTCTGATCTTTCCAGGGATCACACCAAGGGGTCCTCCTGGGAGTGTGGGAGCATGGCCAGGGCTTCGCATGCACGCCACGCTGACGCCTACATGGACTGGGCATCCCTGGTGGGCTGGACCAATCCCTGGATCACTGCACCTACTACCACATTGAAATATGCACTGTGTGCGGGCCTACAACCATGATGCTTGGAAGGGCGAGACTGATGGGAACTGTCCTGCCTACTGTGTGGCCTCCAGTGGCCTCCACTATAGACTCTCCAATCCTGCTGTGGACACTTCCATCCCATTAACCCCCGAAAGGCCTGCTGGGAGGGGTGAGAACCTTGTCACGAAGAGGAGACAGGGCAGGCTCTAACCACAGCAGATATAGGCAAGTACCACGGTTGCCAAGGTATTTGTCCCCCCAAAGCCCAGGACATGAGTGTCTGAGCCACAAGAGCTCCAACTGGAGGGGTCCACCTCTGCCTGCAGTTTGGGCTCACCTGGAGGTCACAGCAGGGAGAGCCCATCCTTGGGTGATCTTCCAGCTCCGCTGCCCCTCCTTGGGATGGAGTTTCTCACCTACAGGCTAATCCTAGGAAAGGGCTTTAACACCGTGGGAGCACTGTGGCCACCCTGTGTGCCCTGTGTGTCCCTGGAACCTGAGGAGCCCGCAGCACTGGGGCACCTCCAGCACTTGCACTCCCATATCATTTCACAGAAGCCAGAGACCAGGCCAGAGGGGAGGAGCTGGCCCCTTCCTGATACATGGCTAGCATGCCTATATACAGGAGGGCCCTGGACCCAGCTTAACTACAACTGGGGTCTCCTACCCCTCCTCTGGCAGCGGGCCCTGCAGATTTCAGGGCCTGGAGATCCCTACTTCTGAACCTGACTGTGAGGTTGGGGCCCAACACCACCCTGGGGGTTTTTGGAGGATCCCAGGGCTTACTGAGATGTATACTCAGGTGAAATGACAGATAAAATCAGCTGAGGGCACAGGTCAGAAGTAGGGCTGGGCGTCCACTGGATGGGACCACTCAGGGTAGCCTGAGTCATGGCTGACCTTTGACGTCAGCCTCTGCTCAGGTCTCCAAAAGCCCCACTGTGCATCAAGCCATCAGCACAGACCAACATGGACCGAGGCCCAGGGAGCACGGACACTCCCATCAGACTCAGGTGACCTCCCGGAGCCAGGAGCAGAGGCCAGTCAGCATGAGCACAGGAGGGTCAGCCAGTGTCCGTGTGCCTCAGCCCGCAGCCACTGACCACATTGTCTTGCTCTGTTCATGACAAGAGCATGGCCAGTGGAGGAAAAACGGGGTGTGGGAACAAGGCCAGGTCATCATCAGGCTGGGTGAGAAAGTCTCTGGGAAGGGAGAATGCAGCTGCCCTCGCCTGGTGAGACAGGTGGTGACGTCCACCCTGTGGTCGATCACACCTCCCCACGTCCCGGGGCGTGGCTGCTCCTTCCCATGTCCTGAGGCAGGTTTACCCATTGCATGCAGCATGTCTGATGCCCACTCAAGCCCTGAAGGTGGGGATCGGTGTGAGTGGCCATCCCTGCACAACAGGGGGCCAACCCCAGGAGGATGTTGGGGTGAAGCACTTGGGAGCATCTGGAAGGAGCTCTCACCTGTCAGCACAGGTGGACTGAGGACCGGATAGAGGGTGAGCAAGTGGGGGAAGTGGGGGAGTCCAGGGAGGTCTGTGTCAGCCCTGAGGCTGGATGAGAAGTGTGGAGTTAGGGGCGATGGTGGTGAGGAGGTGCCTGATTCCACCCCTAGGGCAGCTGGAAACCAAATCAGATCCAGCCAGACCCCAGGCCAGAAGAGAAGGGAAGCCAAGTCACTGCTAAAAACACCCATGTGGGGTATTCGCCCTGTCTTCACTGAGGCAAGAATCCTGCAAATTTAATTGGACAGAGGGATGCGGTTGAGGTGGGAAAGTGGACACTTGGAATCTAAAGGGTTTCCTGAGGGGAACAAGGCCATAGAGAGATGGGACAGACAAGGATGGAGGAGGACATGGATGGACAGGATCAGGGATGGATGGGGACATGGATGGACAGGGTCATAAATGGATGGGGGCTGGGCATGGGGCAGGGACAGCGATGCATGGGCTTGGACAGCAAGCATCCAGAACTGGAGCACATCCATCTTCCTTCAAGCTGGACTATCCCCCACCCCAAGACTGGGCCTATAAATACCAGATACACTGAAATGAGGTTTCCATCTGGCTGGTTCCCCGAGCCTGGATGTTGCTGGGGGAACGGTCACATTTTGAAGTTCTGGTGAAAACACTGCTTTCTCTGGGGGAGTGAGTTGGTGACTGGGCCCCAATCCAAGGATGCTCTACTCCTCTGGCTGTTACATCCTTTCCTGGGTATCACTGGGGCTCTGACCTCACTCCATGGAGGATGGGAGGGAGCAGTGTTGACTTCCTGGTCCAGCTGTGCCCTTGTCTCTTGGGGAGGATTTTCTTTGTCCAGATTCAAGGACCACACTCAACACCCCCAAACCAGGAACAATGACCTGTCCTGCGATATGGGATGTGTGCGGGGACTGGTGAATCAATTCTCAGGTGACTGCACTCAAGTCCAGGGGGTAGGATAAGGGTTGGCCTACAGCCACTCACACTGTGGCTCCTGGATGGGGCCTGGAGTGCCCTGGGGATGGGGCTGCTGGGGGCAGCTGGCAATGACAGGGATGTTCAAGGTGCAGAAATCCTGGGTCCTGGGTTTGTCTCCCCAAAGAAGAGTGGGGTTTGTGCTCAGAGAGGAGGCGGCCAGAGATGATCCTGGATTTCAACAAGCACAGGCCCCACTCCCCCACCCCAGGACCCCACATCGTACTAGATGACGGGCTGGAACATGACATGCTTACTCTTAATCCTGGAGCCTGAGGTCAAAGTGTAGGGGGCCCACTCCTCCCGCAGGTTTTCAGAATGGTCAGTTCCATGACCCTCCCAGCTCCTGGGGTTCCATCACCCCATCTCCACTGCTGCTGTCACATCACTTTGTCCCCCATGTGTCTGTGTCCAGACTTCCCCTTGTGAGGACGCCCGCCACCCACCCACATACACACACACTCTGAACATGGCTCATCAAGTGACCTCATCTCAACCCAGACAGCTCAGCAGTGACCCACCTGTACACGAGGTTCATTCATCTTCCTGGGGGCCTCTTGGGGTGACAAATGCTGATGGTCAACACAGTTCACAGGGGCAAGCTCCAAGGCAGGAATCCAGGAGCACTGTGGGGTGGGGCGGGGGGGTAGAGCAGTGTCCTGATTCGGGGAAGACAGATGGACAGGCAGAGGTGGGAGAGACCAAGGGGCAGTAACCACAGCCCTCTGGGAATGATGGATCTCAAGAGGGCCAGGCAGGAGCCTGCAGGACGGGGACATCGGAGGCAGGCAGCCTCATCTGTAATGTGTGGGTCACTCAGGAGTGGATGTGTGGTGGCCTCTGTATGCTCCTAGGAAGGTGACCAGACATGGGTTCCTTTAAAGACTGGTCCCTGAGTTGCCTTCAGGGAGAAAGGCCTTGGTTGTGTCTGGGGACAGACTCATCAGCCTGCTGGGAAATTGAGGACCTGTGGAGCTGGACATGCCTCCTACCAGTCTTGCCTGATCTGGGATGGAGGGTGACTGCCCAGGACCTCCTGCCACAGACATGACCCTTGGCTGGGAAAAGCCAGCATGTCCCTTGGCCCATCTCTGTAGCTCTTTGTGACCCCATGGACTGCAGCACACTAGGCTTCCCTATCCTTCACTATCTCCAGGAGCTTGCTCAAATTCATGTCCATCAAGGCAGTGATGCCATCCAACCATCTCATCCTCTGTTGTCCCCTTCTCCTCCTGCCTTCAATCTTTCCCAGCATCAAGGTCTTTTACAATGAGTCAGTTCTTTGCATTGATGGCCAATGTGGTGTAACTTTAGCTTCAGCATCAATCCTTCCAGTCCATGTTCAGGGTTGATTTCTTTTAGGATTTGATCTCCTTGCTGTCCAAGGGACTGGCTTGGTCTCCTTGCTGTCTATGGGATTCCCAAGAGCCTTCTCCAACACCACAGTTTGAAGGCATCATTCTTCAGCACTCAGCCTTTTTTATTGTCCAGTTTTCACATCCATACATGACCAGTGGGAAAACAATAGCATTGACCGTATGGATCTTTGTCAGCAAAGTGATGTCTCTGCTTTTTAATATGCTGTCTAGATTCGTCACAGCTTCTCTTCCAAGGAACAAGAATCTTTTAATTTCATGGCTGCAATCACCATCTGCAGTTATTTTGGAGCCTAAAAAAATTAAGTTTCTCACTGTTTCCATTGTTTCCCCATCTGTTTGCCATGAAGTGATGCGACAGGATGCCATGATCTTAGTTTTTTTAATGCTGAGTTTTAAGTCAGCTTTTTCACACTCCTCTTTGACCTTCATCAAGAGGCTCTTTAATTCCCCTTTGCTTTCTGCCATTAGGGTGCTATCATCTGCATATCCAAGGTTATTGATATTTCTCCCAGAAACCTTTATTCCAGCTTGTGCTTCATCCAGCCCAGCACTTCGCATGACGTACTCTGCATATAAGTTAAATAAACAGGTGACAATATACAGCCTTGACGTACTCCTTTCCTGATTTGGCATGATATAAAGATGATGGAGTAGAAAGACAAGCGCTCATCTTCTCCTGGGAGAACTCCAAAACTGCAACTCACTGCTGAACCACCATCGAAAGAAGAATGTTGGATCCCACCAAAAAAAAAAGATACCCCACATCCAAGGGCAATGGAGAAGCCCCAACAAAACAATAGGAGGGGCAAAAGACATTTTCTCCTTGGAAGAAAAGCTATGACAAATCTAGACGTCATATTAAAAGCAGAGACATTACTTTGCCAACAAAGGTCCATCTAGTCAAAGCTATGGTATTTCCAGTAGTCATGTACGAATGTGAGAGTTGGACTATAAAGAAAGCTGAGCACTGAAGAATTGATGCTTTTGAACTGTGGTGTTGGAGAAGACTCCTGAGAGTCCCTTGGACTATAAGGAGATCAAACCAGTCAATCTTAAAGGAAATCAACTCTGAGTATTCATTGGAAGGACTGATGCTGAAGCTCCAATACTTTGGCCACCTGATGCAAAGAACTGACTCATTGGGAAAGATCCTGATGCTGAGAAAGACTAAAGGCAGGAGGAGAAAGGGATGACAAAGGATGAGATGGTTGGATGGCATCACCGACTCAATGGACATGAGTTCAAGCAAGCTCTGGGAATTGGTGATGGACAGGGAAGCCTGGGGTGCTGCAGTCCATGGGGTCACAAAGACTCAGACACGACTGAGTGATTGAACTGAACTGCACTTTCCCAATTTGGAACCAGTTCATTGTTCCATGTCCGGTTCTAACTGTTCCTTCTTTACTTGCATACAGATTTCTCAGGAGGCAGGTAAGGTGGTCTGAGAGTCCCATCTCTTTAAGAATTTTCCGCAGTTCGTTTGCTCCACACAGTCAAAGGCTTTAGTGTGGTCAGTGAAGCAGATGTTTTCCCTTGCTTTTTCTATGATCCAACGGATGTTGGCAATGTTATCTCTGGTTCCTCTGCCTTCTCCAAATCCAGCTTGTACATCTGGAAGTTGTCGGTTCACATACTGTTGAAGCCTAGCTTGAAGGATTTTTGAGCATTACTTTGCCAGCAAGTGAAATGAGGGCAATTGTGCGATAGTTTGAACATTCTTTGGCATAGCCCTTCTTGAATGAAAACTGACCTTTTCCAACGCTGTGGGCACTGCTGAGTTCTCCACATTTGCTGGCACGCTGAGTGCAGCTCTTTCACAACACGAACCTGGAGCGCACCGGAAGTGCAGTCTGAGCCCTGGGCCGCCTCTCCTGAAGCGGCTGGCTCCTGGTGCGTATTTCCGGCGCGACGGCGGACGCGGAAAGGACGCAGGGACTCTGTCAGGCGCTGCGGATCCCGCCTGCTCGGCGGCGGTGGAGTCGAGTGCCTCTACTCCTGGGCGAGAAGTGACCCGGTGCCCGGGAATCCGGATCTCGGAGCGGAGGGTGGGCACGATGCGGCTGGGCTCCGGGACCTTCGCTGCCGGCTGCGTCGTGATCGAGGTCCTCGGCGTCGCGCTGTTCCTCCGGGGCTTCTTCCCGGCTCCCGTCTTTTCCGGAGCGGAGCGGCAAGCAGAGTCCCCGGCGCCCGAACCCTCTGCTGGTACGACTGCGCCCCCCTCCCCACAGCGTCTCTGCTCCCCGGGCCCTACTTTGCCCTTACGAGCCTCGCCTCTTCATCTTCTGCCCGGGGCTCCCGGGGGGTCTCTTCCATTCTGATCCCGACCTCCTAGGATCCCCTTCTTGCCGCTCCAGCCTCCTTTTCTGTATCCTACAACTTTGTGGCCAGCACCAGTACCAGCCGCACTAAGATCTTCGTCCCTGGTCACCGCAAAGTAAGCTCTCTGTACCCGTAAAAAGTAAGACTCTCCCCAGCTGTACTCATCCAGTGAACCGCAACCCCCTTCCCTGAGCAGATGTTTGGGTCACTCCCTGTTCCAGGCATCCTTTTTGCTCAGTAAGACACAGCAGGTAAGATTCCTGCGACCTCTCGTGTTTTCTTCTGTGGCATTCCTCCAAGGGCCCGTTTTTTCCAGTAAAGACCTCCCTGCGTAGAGCCCTCAAATACCCAGCAATAAATATTAGGTAAAAGAACTCGCGTTTTGGCCCAAGTCCACACAATACTAGCTAATAACTATGGAAAGACAGTTTGTAAATGCTCGCCCGTCCGTTCCCTGCAGCACTGTTTGTATCAAGCTCCCTGATATCCCGTTGTAGGACTCGCAAGAAGGAACTCCTCGGTGTCAGTACACCCCACAATGCTAAGGACAATTCTCTCCTCTCTACGGGGGCTCCTGAGCTTACTTGTCACCCACCCTCTGACCCCAGCGTTGTTTCCCAAGAACAGGCCCTTTCCTTTGGGTCAGGATGTGTAGATGTGACAGAGTATGTGCTGGAGAAGTAGGGAGAAACCAGATTATAAAGTTCCTGGATACTAAAAAAGAGTTTAAAATTCAATTTCCTTTTTCATTTTCAAACACTTTAGGAGCCAGTTCCAACTGGACCGAGCTTCCACCACCGCTCTTCAGTAAAGTTGTTATTCTGCTGATAGATGCCTTGAGAGATGATTTTGTGTTTGGATCAAAGGGTGTGAAATTTATGCCCTACACAACTTATCTTGTGGAAAAAGGATCATCTCTCAGTTTTGTGGCTGAAGCAAAGCCACCTACAGTTACTATGCCTCGAATCAAGGTAAGCAGTTTGACTTAATATATTATAGATCATGGTTTGGCTCTTTGAGAGCTTTAGAAGAATGTTCTATTGTCTTTTACTTGGAGTCCCAGTTTTAGCTAAGTGGAAACTACTTTGGTGCTGTCCTCCTGGCTGGGGCAATAGAATGCTGATGAAGCCTTCCAGAGACTGGAACTAAGACTCATGATTTATGCCCTCTGTCAGGTAGCCAGAGCTCATGCTTCATGGGAAGCATAACAGATTTAGAGCCAGATCTTCTCGGCCAGTCTAATCCAAGAGATACCATCTTCTTTGCTAGCCTGCTGTTTTTAATCATCAGTGAGTCAGTCAGATTTCTGAGAGGAGCCTCTAGGGTTATCTACTTCAACCTCTTGATTTTATGGATGAGGAAGCAAACTCAAATAAATTAAATGACTCATCCAGTATCTTAGTATATACAGTGACCAAATCAGCATGCCCTGGCCTCAGCAGATATCTCTGCTTTTACTGTATAAACCACCTTCAGGTGTTCAGCCTAGTGGGTGAGACTTGACATGCAGTGCTTTACTCAAGAACTATAGAGAAAGGAAAGGATAAAGCTTTATTTATTGGCTCACAAACTTTTTTCTGAATCCCTTCATGGGATTCAGTGAAGAACAAGACAGCAACTATCCTAAACTCATGAAGCTTACTTTCTAATTGAGGGGACAGAAAATATGTAAGTATACAAATAAATAGTCAGAACAGTTTCAGTAAGTGGTAAGTGCTACAGAAGAAATTGAGGAAGAGAACATGAAGAGAGTGATGGGCAGTGGCAGAGGCCCCCTCTAGTTAGGTTGCTCAGGAACAGCTTCTCAGTGAGCAGTCATTCTGCTGAAGAGTCCCGTGGAAGCTGAAAGAAAGGCATCCAGGCTCATGACCATCAGGATCACTGATTCTCTGTCTGTCCTGTCAGCAGAAGTGTGGAAGGAACTCATTCCTCTGTCATTTTGATAGGAAAAGTGTCATTAGGAATCTGGGCGGTTTTGTAAGGGAAAGTATCTGAGCATGCCTGCTCTAGGTTCTGTTCAGTCCTGCATATCGACCAGTGTGGTCCTCCTTTCTCCAGGTTGCTTCATTTCACCAAACCAGTGTTTTGTGTTGGGTCCTTGTAGGTTCTTGTTCCTCATTCTTCACCAGTGAGGAAATAGTATACAGGAACTCCATCCTGGAGTTAGGGGTTTACAGCTCCGGAATTGATAGGATCAGGTAAGGCACACATAAAGAGTGTGTCCCCTGCCCTGCTTCCACTAAGGGAAGGGACTTAGTTCATCTGGAGGTGCTGATACAATTGTCATGAAACACAGTTTTAAAATTTCAAGACTGATGTCTCTAGTGAAAAGTGAAAATGAAGTTGCTCAGTCGTGTCCGACTCTTTGTGACCCCATGGACTGTAGCCTACCAGGCTCCTCTGTCCATGGGATTTTCCAGGCAAGAGTACTGGAGTGGGGTGCCATTTCCTTCTCCAGGGGATCTTCCTGACCCAGAGATTGAACCCAGGTCTTCTGCCTTGCAGGCAGACGCTTTACTGTCTGAGCCACCAGGGAAGTTCCTAGTAGCATGTTCAAACTCTATTCTGTGTTAAGATTATACAGTAAGTGAAAGTAAAAGTAGCTCAGTCGTGTCTGACTCTTTGTGACTCCATGGACCATACAGTCCATGGACTTCTCAGCCTTTCCCTTCTTCAGGGGATCTTCCCAACCCAGGAATCAAACCAGGATCTCCTGCATTGCAGGTGGATTCTTTAGGAACTGAGCTATCAGGGAAGCCAAGATTATACGGTAACTTACTTCTATAACAATGTAACTAACTCATGAATGCCTTTCCTTTTGGGGGAATTTGTAGTTGTCATAATGAGCAGTTACCACTGGCTGCAGCATGCCCGTGGTGCAGGCACTGTTTTCTGCCCTCTGACCACAGCCCATGGGCAAGGCTCCGTGACTTCGGCGCCACTCTCTTCGTTTCCTGGATGAGGAAGCAGGATTTAAGTGGTGAAAATCTCACAGCTGACATTAGAAACCGAGCATGAGCCTGTGCTTGTCTGCTTCCAGAACCTCTGCTGGTCACACGTGTTCTCAGTGACACTGCAGAATGAGGTGGCCAGGCCAGATTCTCTTTCAGTCGTCCCTGCAGAGCCCTCCTTAATTCTCAGAAGACAAGAAACTACTGCTCCCAAGACCACAGCAGCCCCGGGAAGGCCTCCAAGGAGCTGACAGAAGGGCGCTCACTCAAAGTTCCAAGGCTCTCAGCTGTAACTCGGTTGCTGCCTGCGTGTGTCCTGGGTTGAAGGGGATACCAGCTAGTCCCGCCCTTCTTGAAAATGTCAGTGTGAGCTCAGACTAGTGGGGGGAGGAGGAGGGAAGTGTCTTATGAAAGCCCAGAGGGAGGGATGGACAGATTCGACCCTAAGTGGTAGAAGACATCATAAACAAAAGTCAACTGACGATAAAGGAGGGAAATCATTTACAGTTAACACAGCAAACAAGATGTAAATCCCATAGTATGTCAGGAAGATCTGGTCAGAGGCAACAGTGTGGTGGCAGCTGGACAAAGGATGTAAAGAATCCACAGGAAGCGACTGAAAGGGAGAGAGTCTTACCTCTGCTAGTAATCAGCTCAAAGGCGCCTAAACAGTCTGTCTAGCACACTGTAGACACCGAAAGGCTGATGATAACACTCTTCACAAGAAATGAGGCGAACAGATCTCTTTACACTGTTCATGTGACTGAATTAGACTCAGCCTGGACTACTCCCACCCTCGTCCAGTCTGCTATGATCTCAGCCTGTAAAACCCTTGCCAGCACCTCTTCTCACCCAGAACCTGTCTGAACAGATAGGTCGCTCTGCTCCACTCCCAGCAACCCCCAGCGGCTCACACTGTGCCTCCTAACTCAGGCCTCAGGGTGCGTGGTCCTGCCTTTGTTCTCTCTTCAGCCTCATCTAAGCCCGTTTCCCTATCCTGTGTCTTTTATCCAGCAGATCACAGGTTCCCCACGGGTGCCACCCCCTTTCACGGTGGGGTTTTCACAGTTTGCTGCGTTTCACTCTGGAAAGCCCCACTTTGCCTCACCTAGACGACACTATGCCTTCACACCACAGCTCCAATGGCACTTCCAAACTGGAAGCTTTTTAAAAGCAGTGGTCATTAAATCAGTCTTGGATAAATATACTGTACCTCCAAACTCTGGAGTACTGTAGCTGTTTAAAAAAAAAAAAAAAGGTGAAATACCTGTATGCTTTCTGCAGAAAGATTTAAGTGAAAAAAGCAAGTTGCAGAATTATTTATATAGTTACCATTTTGATAAAATGTATACTTTATATATTTGTGATTATATACATACAGAACAAAAGGATGAAAAGATATTCATCCAAAGTAACTGGTTGCCTTTAGAGAGCAGATTTTTCAGATGAAAAGGTCAAGTTTTAAAAAATAACCTCATTGAGACAGAGTTTTCATACAGTACAGTATAACATAATTTGATGAGCTTTAACAGCTGTATACATCTGTGTGACTCCCACCTCAGCTCTGGGTTCTGATCCCCGTCCCAGGAGTGGTGGCGGTTGTCACTGTTGTTTTGGTGGCTTGCTGAAGCTGGTTCTAGAGTCTGTTTCTCATGAGATCCTGAGATGTACACTCACAGATGTCTGCTCTTGTTTGTTTTTTTAAAGCTAGTCTTCCTGAGGGGCAGCCAGGTGAGCATGGCTGAGTGATGACCCAATGACTGGTCAGAGGTTGTGCTTAAACACACATGTGATGTGGCCTCTGCCCTCGGCAAAGGGACCGGTGTGTGGTTTGGGCCACACACTCATCTAAAGTCAGTTTATGCATCTCCCTAACTTACTATCTGTCTGAGCAAGTCTCAAACAGCTGGAAGGAACAGATAGCTCTCTCAGTTATCCGAACAGTGCTCTCTGTTCTCTCCTGGGTGTACCCTCACCCCATGTATGCACGCAGCCTTCCAGATTCCAGGATTGTGTGGGAGCTCACAGAGGTCTGCAGCAATTATCCCATACCCCAGACTCCATTTCTGCGTTTTCTGTTCTGTGTTTCTACAACCAGCATTGACACCTCAGAGAGCCATGACGGCCTTCCCCGTTTTCAGTTTGTCCCTGGCATGGGACTTTTCGATGGAGCGCCGAATTGGGTGGGCCCCTCCTGGTACTCATGGCTAAGTGTGCGAGAGGGGAACTTGTTTTTCAGTCACTAAGTCATGCCTGACTCTTTTCAACCCCGTGGACTGGAACACACCAGGCTCATCTGTCCATGACTATTTCCCAGGGTTTGCTCAGATGCATGTCTGTTGAGTCAGTGATGCTATCTAACCATCTCATCCTCTGCTGCCCCCTTCTCCTTTTGCCTTCAATCTTTCCCAGCATCAGTCTTTTCTAATGAGTTGGCTCTTTGCATCAGGTGGCCAAAGTGTTGGAGCTTCAGCATCAGTCCTTCCAGCAAATATTCAGGTTGATTTCCTTTAGACTGGTCTGATCTCCTTGCAGTCCAAGGGACTCTCAGAAGTCTTCTCCAGCACCACAGTTCGAAAGCATTCTTCGGCTCTCAGTCTTCTTTATGGTCCAACTCTCATATCCATACAGGACTACTGGAAAAACCATAGCTCTGACTATATGGGCCTTTGTTGGCAAAGTCACTGTCTGCAGTGATTTTGGAGCCCAAGAAAATAAAATCTACCACTATGTACAGTTTTTCCCCTTCTATTTGCCATAAAGCGATGGGACCAGATGCCATGATCTTAGTTTTTTTAATGTTGAATTTCAAGCCAGCTTTTTCACTCTCTTTCTCCTTCATCAAGAGGCTCTTTAGTTCCTCTTCACTTTCTGCCATTAGAGTGATATCATCTGCATATTTGAGGTTACTGATATTTTTCCTGGCAGTCTTGATTCCAGCTTGTGATTCATCCAGTCGGGCATTTCACATGAGGTACTCTACATAGAAGTTAAATAAGCAGGTGACAATATATAGCCTTGGCGTACTCCTTGAAGGCTGGTAAGGTGGTACTCTCATCTCTTTAAGAATTTTCAACAGTTTTTTGTGATCCACACAGTCAAAGTCTTTCGTGTACTCAGTAAAGGAGGAGATGGGGTTTTTTTGTGTTTGTTTTTGTTTTTTGGTTTGTTTGTTTGTTTTCAGAACTCTCTTGCTTTTCTCCATGATCCAGTGATTGTTGGCAATTTGATCTCTGGTTCCTCTGCCTTCTTTAAACCCAGCCTGTACATCTGGAAGTTCTCAGTTCATGTACTGCTGAAGGCTAGCTTGAAGGATTGTGAGTATAACCTTGCTAGCATGTGAAATGAACACAATTGTGCAGTAGTTTGAACATTCTTTGGCATTGCCCTTCTTTGGGATTGGGATGAAAACTGACCCTTTCTAGTCCTATGGCCACTGCTGAGTTTTCCAAATTTGCAGGCATATTGAGTGCAGCACTTTAACAACATCATCTTTTAGGATTTTAAATAGCTCAGCTGGAATTCTGTCACCTCAGCCCATGATAAAACACCACAAGTACTCACAGCTTCTACTGGAATTTGAAAGTTTGTTTTGAACAAGAACGTTTCAGTGTGTATATCCTTACTGAGTTTTTAAAGTCCTGTAGTGGTTGTTTTTGACAGTTATATCCAGATTTATCGTTGCTCTTGGGGGAGAGGATTTGCCAAGTTCCTCACTCTCCAAGTCCAAGATTAATTCATTTTTGTTAATTTGCTGATAGAGAGGTCTTGGCAGAATTGTTACACTGTTCACATTGTCCAGATTCCTATTTATTTTTTATCACACAGGTCCCTGGATGCCAGTGTTGTGGGTTGCAAGCTCACTCCAGATCCCAAAGACCCGTGACCCATTTAGACTCTGCTCAACTGCAGGGGTGGGGTGGGGGAGTGATTGACTTAATTCTGTATCAGAAAGTTGTGAGGACATGTTACACCCACCCACTTTTTCAATAATTATGGTGTGTTGGCGGTGGGTTGGTGGGCGGGGGGAATGTGTCCTACCAGCATCCCTGGGCCAGTTTACTGTGAGATAATTCTTGTTTAGAGGCTGCTTTCCTCCCTGGGTGAGTGGGAAGCTATTCTTTCTCAGGGGTGAACAATAGAATTGCTGGATTTTAGGGTCAGGAGTTTGCTTGTTGCATGAAGCAGATCTGAAGCTTAGGTGAGGACCAGTCAGTGGGTTTGGATATACAGAGTTCTTCCCGCCCTTTGCCATCTGCTTCAGTTCTTAAAATCCATCACTGCCTTTTTGACCACAGCTATCATCTGGCTACCTCACAGCCGCCTCCTTTATCCTCTCATTAACTGAAATATGGTCAGTTCTTCACTACTTAGTTTGCTGGTTTTTCTCAGAATCTGTGCCCTGCTTTGTCTTAACACTGACCCAGCCTTCAGTACTGGGGTCACTTTAGCTTTATGCTTGCCTCCTTTAGTCATCAAGTCATTTCTGTCCCTGATCACCACACCACACTTGGACACCATAGGCAGATTCCATGGACTGACTCCTGAGTGCTCCCTCCTACAGGCGTTGCTGACAGGGAGCCTCCCTGGCTTCATCGATGTCGTCAGGAACCTCAATTCTCCTACGTTGATGGAAGACAATGTGATCACACGAGCCAAAGCTGCTGGGAAAAGAATCATCTTTTATGGAGATGAAACATGGGTGAAATTATTTCCAAAGCATTTTGTGGAATATGATGGAACAACCTCTTTTTTTGTATCAGATTATACAGAGGTCAGTTTTTAAGAAAAATATATCCAATGAGACAGCCTGGCACCCTGTTCTTAGCAAGGGGCAACATTGCGTTGTATGTGGCTTTTATTAATACAATAAGAATAGTATGGAGAGATTGAAAAACTTGTTCCTTCCCATTATCAGCTCCAAGCCAGAAATATAAACCCTGACAGAGGTGTGAGCTTAGTTCTCTGACCCTAAAGCCCAGATGGATACCTGTCAATGGGTACCAACAGTCAGGAAGGGCTTCCCAGGAGGAGTCCCTCAGCCTGAGTTTGACAGCATCTGTGCATGGCAGAGCCCGAGGTCTCCATGGTCTGCCAGGGATCATGCCTCACAGCTGTTTTATGGGGTTGGCAGCATGAGTGTGCTGGGTGAGCCTGGTCCCAAGAGGCATCGACCCTGGGCTGGGTGCGCAGCCTCCAAAGAGGAAAAGGGCATGATTAGACCCACGGTGAGAAAGCTGGCCCTTGGGGCAGAGGCACCACAAGTCTGAGCTGGCGTTGGATGGGTCCATTTGCTTGGCCTTATGGAGTGTCTGCTTCACTGAAGGTGACCTGTATAGACACAGCAGTTACTGCCCTTCCTGCGTATGACCTCTCAAAAGTACTTCTCTTCATGGTAGATTCTTCAGTGGAAGGGAGAAAGGCCATCTGAGGAGTCAGGGCTCTCCAGGCTAATGGGTCTGTCGGGGGCTGTTTGAGTGGGAACCACTGAGTGTGTGTCTCTTTCCTCCCTGAATAGCGTTCTTACAGGACACACATGCCCTCAGCTTCACTCCGCTGGTTTCTTGAACCCTGGGCATTGTTCTGTCTTACCCAACTGCCCTTAGCCTTTAGTTGCCTCGTAATGACCTGGTACCTGTTGAACTTGGTCATCTGGTCAGCTTTAGTTTATGCTCCAGTAGTGATCTTACAGAATTGTTCTGTCAGAACAACCCTTGTGCATTTAAATTATAATATGTTGTGTTCATAACTTAGAGACATAGAAATATTAATGAAAGCTTGATCTAATGCAAACATTTTTTAAGACAGTTTTTATTTTGGAGGTTTGTTTTGTTTTGTGGTCTTTGCAAACTCCCACGATTCTGAGTACCTAAAAAAAACCACTAGATTTGAAAATAGCCATGTCACTTTTCATTGAAGAGTAAACACAAAGGAAATTAGGGAAGCTATTGATATGTGCTTTTTTCCCTTTAAAGGTGGATAATAATGTTACAAGGCATTTGGATAAAGTACTAAAAAGGCAGGATTGGGATATGTTAATCCTGCACTATCTCGGGCTGGACCACATCGGCCACATTTCTGGGCCCAGCAGCCCCCTGGTTGGGCACAAGCTCAGTGAGATGGACAGCATCCTGATGAAGATCCACACCGCACTGCTGGCAGAGGTGAGCCTGTCAAGGTGCCAGTGTTTCCTGGGGGAAGTGGAGCTTCCGAAGTGAACTCAGGCGACCTTGCATGAGCTTCATGCCCACCAGCACTCAGGCAACCTTCACCTACAGTAGCACCTGCCATGTGCTGGGCGCTGTACCCAGCAGCCCTGCCGAAGAGTGGCTCTTAGTATCTCCACCTGTTCATCCAGATAATTTCTCCTGAATGCCTTGTGTCACTGTGCCTGTACAGACACTTGAGGAGCTTAGCCTCTAGCCAGGAGGGAACACAGGGAGCGTAATCAGTGAGTCAGAGGTGTCCCAGACAGAAGTTGATACTGTAGCAGAACATAGGGCGGGAGGAGTGTACATGTGAGAGAAAGGCCAAAAGTTTAAACTGCATGATCAGAGCAGTCTTTGAGGACATGTGAGTGGTAAGCAGAGGCTTGAAGCAGGTGGGAGTGCCAGTAAGCCATGTATGAAGGTATGTTCCAGGCAGAGAAGCAGCACGGGCAATTTGGAGCCTGTCAGGTCCATCCCAGGGGCAGCAGGAGCCACCGGCCAGAGCCCTAGGGGCAGAGGGCAGCTGTGTGTGACAGATAAGAAGACTGCCCTGTGCTCTGTGACCTCCATTTAATCCCGTTTGTCTTACTTAAGACAGTACTGTTGTTAGTTTTGGGGGTTTTTTTGGCCGTGTGTGGCATCTTAGTTACCTGACCACGGATCATACCCAAGCCCCCTGCAGTGGAAGGGCAGAGTCCTAACCACTGGACTGCCAGAAAGTGAAAGTGAAGGTCGCCTAGTCGTGTCCGACTCTTTGTGACCCCATGGACTATTCAGTCCACAGAATTCTCCAGGCCAGAATACTGGAGTGGGCAGCCTTTCCCTTCTCCAGGGGATCTTCCCAACCCAGGGATCGAACCCAGGTCTCCACATTGCAGGCAGATTCTTTACCAGCTGAGCCCCCAGGGAAGCCCCTGGACTGCCAGTGGAGTCCCTGTTTATGACATTACTTGACCTTGACCCTTTAATCTGTAAGTTCATAGGTTAGAAAAAATAATAACAGTAACTCATTTAGAAAGAGCTACTATTTACAAAGCAAAGCTGAAATCTGAAGTAGTTTTCTTAACAAGATCATGTGTTCTCCCCAGTCTGGGTACAGTTGAAATGCCTTCCCTTTGCCTCACAGGAGAGAGATCCTCTGTTGCCCAGTCTGCTGGTTCTCTGTGGTGATCATGGCATGTCTGAAGCTGGAGGCCATGGAGCCTCTTCCATGGAGGAAGTAAACACTGCTCTGGTCTTGGTTAGCTCTGCATTCGAAAGGAAGCCTGGTGAGATTTGGGTGTTTAACAGTTTAAACCTGTTCTTTATTTCTTTGTTTTCTATACTTCGATTTTAATTTTAAAAATCATTTTTAGAACCTGTGTAAGTTTGAAAAACCCTGCATAATGAGAATGAAAATTAATGGGGCAGGACCAGTCAGGATTTGGAGTTTATGTTTCCTGCCCTGATTCCTAAAATACAGATGTTCCTTTTGTGAATTGTGTGGTATGAATGTCACTGCCTGGAAATCTAAATAATAAAAAGTGCCAGAGGCTTAGGGACATCTGAACTGCATGTATGAATTGAGAGAAACATAAAAAATTAAACTTAAGAAAAAGAATCTATTATTTGAGACTATCTTGAATAGATAGCAATGTCAGCTAGAGTCGTAGGGCCAGTCAGAGTAGAACTGTCTGAGAGCCCATTGTCAGCATTGCGACACACCTCAGCTCTCCAACCCAGGCACACCGGCCCCTTACTCAGCACAGGCCTGCACAAGACCCCTGCCGCCTCCCTTTAGGACATGCAGGCCATCAGCTCACGGCTGTTTCCACGCTGGACACTGGTACTTTTCAGCACCATTGGCCCTGCTGACCCCTGGTCCTGGAACTTCCCACCTGTTTGGGTCCCCTCCACCTCTCACTCTGCTGTCCAGTCCTCTTGGCTGGCTCAGCAACCTTGCCCTAGCCTTTTTTCTGGACTGCCTCTGTTTGATTCTGCGTTTACCCCTGAGATGATCGCATGCTCTTCCATGGTTTTAAGAGCCATGAATGGGCTCACACCTGTTGGATTTATCCTCCAGCTGTGCCTCTTTCTCGCCCTCCAAACTGTCAGCCCTACTTCCTACTGACGCCCTCTTGGATCTCCCACAGGGAGAGCAGATGAGACCCCCGCACCTGCACTCGGCCCTCCCTGTGTCCCCATCAGCGGATGGTGCCATTCACACCGTTCTTCAGGTTGGAAACCTGGATGTCTGCCTTGGTCTGCCCTCTCCCTGCTCCTCACCTGTGCCAGTCTGTCCCAGGCTCCCAGACATACCACCTTTTAGAAGCTGAACCTCGGATAAAGTAAAAACCCCACGTGAGGCTTCTTGCCTCCCTCACAGCCTTGTCTGGAGGCACATCCCCATTCCTCATCGTATCCTGGCCTCTCCCACACGTCCTCCAGGTGTTAAGCTCTTCCTCACATGCCCTGACCCGTCCTCCTCAGCCCCTCAGCCTGCTCATACGCTTGTCCTTGGTCACCTGCCCTGAGGTCGTCTCTCACAGCACTCGTCCACTCCACCATCATCCTTATCATGGTTTATAATCACAGAATGAACTGTGTGACTCGTGAACATCCGCCTTCTCGCTGTGAGCTAGAGTGGGGCAGGGCCAGGTCTGTTTTATGCATCACTGTATGCCTTGGGCCTCAGCATTGCCTGGTGTTTAATGGGTACTGAAAGTATTGAATGAATGAATCTTCCACTTGAGCCGGGACCGGCTGGGGAAGAAGCGCCACCCGTTTCCTTTTGTCTGTTTACAGCACTACCTCCTGTTAGACGTCTGACTCCAAAGGCATCAGGTATTGGCTCCCCTGAGCCTTTACTGGGTGCCCAGCTGGAGCCTGCCTTCCAGTGAGTGTGCACAGCACCCACGGGAGCACTGGCCTCCGACACATGCACACCCAGAGCAGGGTCCCGTGGGGCTTGTCTACCTCAGTGAGAGCCCCGGGCCAGATGCACCCTCTGCATCCATCTGTCCACCCATCCTGCAGACGACACTGAGCACCCGCAGTCAGCTGGGCGCTGTGCTGGCACTGTAGACAGGGAGCTTATAGTCTGAGGAAGAGCAGGGACAGGGAGGCTGGCCTGTTGTCATTAATATTATAGGAATCTTAGGGTTATTTTTAACTTAACTGCTGATGTTTCATGGCTCAGATGGGCATTTAAGGATATCCTCCCTGGGAGGTCTGACACGTCTTTAGGAAGGGCCAGGGTGACTGTGCCTAGGGACTGCCTGCGTGGGCTGCTCACATGGCTGACCTCAGTGCCCACAGTAAGCTCTTCCTTGTTTTGTTGACTTGTTTGTTTGCTTTGAGAGTAGTTATAGTCTGTGTTCTTATCAAGCTTATTTTTTGGGCCAGGACTCCACACCTGCCGTTTAGTTCATTCAGAGTTGGTTAGCCATCGTTAGTGTCAATTTTGGGATATAGCGTCACCTCTTTACTGGTCATCTCCACTTCCTCCAACCCACTATCATCCCCATCCTCAGCCACCACCAAACACTAATCTTCCTGTCTCTACAGATTTGCCTTTTCTGGACGTTCCATACAAATAGAGCCCTGTAATAAATGGTCTTATGTGACTGTGGTGCTGCAGAAGACTCTTGAGAGTCCCTTGGACTGCAAGAAGATCAAACCAGTCAATCTTAAAGGAAATCAACCCTGAATATTCATTGGAAGGACTGATGCTGAAGCTCCAATACTTTGGTCACCTGATGGGAAGAGCCAGCTCACTGGAAAAGACCCCGATGCTGGGAAGGATTGAGGGCAGGAGAAAGGTGCAACAGAGGATGAGATGGTTTGATGGCATCACCAATTCAATGGACATGAACTTGGGCAAACTCCGGGAAATGGTGAGGGACAGGTAAGCCTAGTGTGCTGCAGTCCATGGGGTCACAAAGAATCGGACACTACTTGGCAACTGAACAAAACAACAACAATAAATGGTCTTGAGTGACCAACTTCTTTTACTGGGGTAATGTTTTCCGGGTTCATTCATCCTGTAGCAGGTGTCAGGACTTCATTCCTTTCTTTTGCTGAATAGTATTCCATTGTATATATGTTCTACATTTGTTTATCCACCCATCAACTGATAGATGTTTGGGTTGTTTCCACTTTTTGGAAACATGGCATGCCATTTCTATATGTTGTAGGCTGACAATGTATATATATGGTTTGATACATACATACATACAGTTTTATATAATTGTTTTGGAATTTAAGAGAAAAATACATTTTATGCTATCTTTTATGCAGTCCATGGGGTCGCTAAGAGTCAGACATGACTGAGCGACTTGACTTTCACTTTTCACTTTCATGCATTGGAGAAGAAAATGGCAACCCACTCCAGTGTTCTTGCCTGGAGAATCCCAGGGACGGGGGAGCCTGGTGGGCTGCCATGTACGGGGTCGCACAGAGTCGGACACGACTGAAGCGACTTAGCAGCAGCATAACTACATAGTTACCTTTACTGATACTCTTTACCTTTTTTTTTTAAGTGGATCCAGGTTACCATCTGGAGTCAATAGCTTTCAGTGTGAAGAACTTCCTTTAGTATTTCTTGTAAGGCAGGTTTATTGTTGTTCAGTGGCTAAGTCGTGTCCCACTCTTTGTGACCCCATAGACTGCAGTACGGAGAAGGAAATGGCAACCCACTCCAGTATTCTTGCCTTGAGAATCCCAGGGACAGAGGAGCCTGGTGGGCTGCCGTCTACAGGGTCGCACAGAGTCGGACACGACTGAAGCAACTTTACAGCAGCGGCAGACTGCAGTACACCAGGCTTCCCTGTTGTTCAGTATCTCCCCAAGTTTGCTGAAACTCATGTCCATTGATTTGGTGATGCCATGCAACTTTCTAATCCTCTGCTACCCTCTTCTCCTTTTGCCTTCAATCTTTCCAAACATTAGGGTCTTTTCTAATGAGTTGGCTCTTTGCATCAGGTAGCCAAAGTGTTGGAGCTTCAGCATCAGTCCTTCCAATGAATGTTCAAGGTTGATTTCTTTTAGGATTGACTGATTTGATCTCCTTACGGTCCAAGGAACTCTCAAGAGTCATCTCCAGCACCACAGTTCAAAAGCATCAATTCTTTGGCACTCAGCCTTTATGGTCCACCTCTCACATACGTATATGACTACTGGAAAAACTGTAGCTTTGACTATGTGGGTCTTTGTAGGCAAAGTGATGTCTTTGCTTTTTAATACACTGTCTAGGTTTGTCATAGCTTTCCTTCCAAGGAGTAAGCACCTTTTTAATTTCGTGGCTGCAGTCACCATCCACAGTGATTTTAGAGCCCAAGAAAATAAAATCCACTTTTTCCTCATCTGTTTACCATGAACTGATGGGACCATAGGCCATGATCTTAGTTTTTTGAGTCCTGAGTTTGTTAATAATGAGTTGTCTGTTTTGCTTTTTTCATCTCAGGATGTCTTCATTTCCCCTTGCTTTCTGAAAGGCAGTTTTTCTGGGTATAGCATTCTGGTTCTTTCAGCTCTTTGCACATGCTGTCCTCCTGCCTTCTGGCCTCTGTGGTTCTGATGAGAAATCAACCATTAATCTAATTAGTTTCACTTCACTCCTTGTAGTTTGTATTTGTCCAACTTGGAGTTCATTGAGCTTCTTGGATGTGTAAATAAATGTTTCTTGTCAAATTTGGGAGATTTTCTGTTTCTCAGATTGTATAATTGTTTATTGTATAATTATTTAATTTTTATCAGTCTGTCTTTGCTGATTCTTCTGCCAGTTGAAAATCTGCTATTGAGCCTTCATAGTAAATTTTTCATTTCAGTTATACTTCTCACCTTCAAAGTTTCCATCTAATTCCTAACTGTTTATTGATAACCTCTGAAGGATGGGACCCTGCCATCATACCTGCCTTTACTACCTCCCTAGGCAAGGAGATCTGCCTGTTCCCTGTAGTTCTTTGACCACATTTGCAGTGACTGCTTGGAAGACTTTGTCTGTTAACTCTGACATATGGACCCTTCCCAAGATGCTTGTACAGCCTGCTTTTTTTTTCTCTCCCTTTCAGCTATACTTTCCTGTTTCTTTGCATAATTGCATGTAGTTTTTGATGAAAACCAAACATTAAATGCTATATTGCAGTAACTCTAGCCCTCCTCACAGGGCCTGTTGTCATTGTTTTATTTTTGTTGTTCAGTTGCTCAGTCGTGTCTGAGTCTTTGTGACCCCATGGACTGCAGCACGCCAGGCTTCCCTGTCCTTCACCATCTTCTGGAGCTTGCTCAAACTCATGTCCATTGAGTCAATGATGCCATCCCACCATCTCATCCTCTGTCGTCCCCTTCACCTCCTGCCTTCAAACTCTCAACTTCAGGGTCTTTTCTAATGAGTCGGCTCTTTGCATTAGGTGGCCAAAGTATTGGAGCTTTAGCTTTAGTATCAGCCTGTCCAATGAACATACAGGGCTGATTTCCTTTAGGATTGACTGGTTTGATCTCCTTATAGTCCAAGAGGCTCTCAAGAGTCTTCTCCAACACCACAGTTCAAAAGCATCAATTCTTCTGCACTCAGCTTTCTTTGTAGTCCAACTCTCATATCCATACATGACTACTGGAAAAACCATAGCTTTGACTAGGCGGACCTTTGTCAGCATAGTAATGTCTCTGTTTTTTAATATGCTGTCTAGGTTTGTCATAGCTTTTCTTCCAAGGAGCAAGCATCTTTTAATTTCGTGGCTGCAATTACCATCTGCAGTGATTTTGAAGCCCAAAAAAATAAAGTCTCTCACTGTTTCCATTGTTTCCCCATCTATTTGCCACGAAGTGATGGGACCAGATGCCATGATCTTAGTTTTGTGAATGTTGAGTTTTAAACCAGCTTTTTCACGCTTCTCTTTCACACTCATCAAGAGGTTGTTAGGGCTTGCCTGGTGGCTCAGGGGTTAAAGTATCTGCCTGCAAGGCAGGTTCAATTGACACAGGTTCGATCCCTGGGTCAGGAAGATCCCTTGGGGAAGGAAATGGCAACCCACTCCAGCATTCTCACCTGGAGAATCCCATGGATGGAGAATGCTGGTAGGCTACAGTCCACAGGGTCGCAAAGAGTCGGACACGACTGAGCGACTTCACTTTCACTTTTGCTTTCTGCCATAAGGGTAGTGTCATCTGCGTATCTGAGATTATTGACATTTCTCCCGACAATCTCGATTCCGGCTTGTACTTAATCAGCCCAGCATATAAGTTAAATAAGCAAGGTGACAATATATAGCCTTGATGTACTCCTTTCCCAATTTGGAACCAGTCTGCTGTTCCATGTCTGGTCCTAACTGTTGTTTCTTGACTTGCATACAGGTTTCTCAGGAGGCAGGTAAGGTGGTCTGGTATTCTCATCTCTAAGAATTTTCCACAGTTTGTTGTGATCCACGCAGTCAAGGACTTTGGCATAATCAATGAAGCAGCTGTTTTTTTCTGGAATTCTCTTGCTTTTTCTATGATCCAGCAGATGTTGGCAATTTGATCTCTGGTTCCTCTACCTTTTCTAAATCCAGCTTGAACATCTGGAAGTTCTTGGTTCATGTACTGTTGAAGCCTAGCTTGGTTGATTTATTGAGTACTTTGACTAGACCGCTCCAGTGAAACCTTGACCCCCACACATGCAATCTCTGCCATCATCCCTGTGAGGGCACTGCAGCCTGGGAATTGGCGGAGCCAGCAGAGCTCTATGATGGTCACTTTCCATGGTGACCCTGAAATGTTGCCTCTCTTGCTGTCAGACCCACCCAGCTGTTGGCTCCACTTACTGCAGGCTGACTGCACCCTCGTTTTTGACAGTTGATAATCAGTGTTCTCCGCGGTCCGATCTCATCACATTTGGGCAACTTTGCAAGAGTCTTTCTCAAGGCCAGTCTTTAAGGTTGTTCTGATACCAGGGGAGCCCTTCTTGGCTGATACACTTGCAGCTGGCCTGTGGTTCAGCTTGTTGCTCTCAGGAAGCTGCCAGCTTCCTCTTAGTTACTTACCTCCAAAACCTCCATAGTTTTCAAGAGCACCCTTAGGCTTGAATTGCTCACATTCTTCTTAAAATAATTTCAGTTGTTGTTGACATGTCTCTAGGTCTCCTCTGACTTACAAGTCTCCATCCCCATCCTGTTTTATCGTGATTATTTGTTGAAGAATTTGGTTAGTTGTCCTGTGGAGTCTCTTTCTGCATTGTCTGTTAACATGTCCTCTGTTCACCTGGTAAATCCCACCTGACCTGGAGGCATGAGTAGATTCAGATCCTGTGGTTTTGATTGTTTTAGGCCAGGTTGTGGTTAGTAGGAAGCACACAGGGTGATTTGATTAACATTACTTGTAGAAGGTCAGATTTAAGAATGACTACCATCACACATGTCCTAGAGCCTGTCACCTAAACCGTTTTCTTTTTTCTAGGTGATGTCAGACATCCAACACGCATTCAACAGACTGATTTGGCTGCAACACTCTCAATAGGCCTGGGTCTGCCGATTCCGAAGAGCAACACTGGCGGTCTTATGTTCCCAGTTGTAGAAGGAAGACCAATGCGGGAACAGCTGAGGTTCTTACATTTAAATACAGTACAGCTTAGCAAGTTGTTGCAGGAGAATGTTCCATCATACAACAAAGGTAAGCCAGTTAGCAGCTGCCAGTATGTGCGTCCTGCTGTATGCTTTCATGGTGCTGGGTGTTGTCCTGCTGCTCCCGTGATGGGCACTGCAGTGGTCCTTGTGCGTTACTTCTTATTAGTCAGTTCTTCGCATCAGGTGGCCAAAGTATTGGAGCTTCAGCTTCAGCATCATTCCTTCCAGTGAATATTCAGGACTGATTTCCTTTAGGATTGACTGGTTGGGTCTCCTTGCAGTCCAAGGGACTCTCAAGAGTCTTCTCCAACACCACAGTTCACAAGCATCAGTTCTTCGGTGCTCAGCTTTCTTTATGGTCCAACTCTGTCATCCATACATGACCACTGGCAAAACAGTAGCTTTGACTAGACAGACCTTTGTTGGCAAAGTTATGTTTCTGCTTTTTAATATGCTGTCTAGGTTGGTCATAGATTTTCTTCCAAGGAGCAAGGGGCAAAAATCGCATTTAGAATCAAACCCCATATCTGCCAGAGGCGCTTAGAGGGCTCAGACAAAACCTTGGGTGCACCAGGACCGAGAGACCCCACAGAGACTGAGCCAGACCTTCTTTTGAGTGCGTCTCCTGTGGAGGCATGGATCAGCAGTGGCCTGCCGCAGGGGCAGGGGCTCTGACCACAGCAGATGTGGGTCATGGAGCATGTGGCATAAGCCCTGTTGGAGGAGGTCGCCATTGGCCCCACTATAGAGCTGCCTAGCAGACGACCCACAGCTGCAGAACAATTATACCAAAGAAATGCTCGCACTGTTAAGAAAGTTCTAGGACCTACGACAGGTTTCCCAACCTGGGGATCTAGCAAAGGGACTGAGAACGTCCAGGGAATTTGACTTTGGAGGCCAGTACAATTTGATTACAGAACTTGCACAGGACTGAGGAAACAGACTCTTGGCACAAACAAAACCTTGTGTGTACCAGGAGCAAGGACGAAGGAACAATGGCCCCACAAGAGACTGAGCCAGCCCTATCTGTGAGTGTGCAGGAGTCTCCGGCAGAGGCCTGGTCTGCTGCAGGGTCAGGGCACTGAATACAACAGTGGTACACAAATCCTTTTGAAGGAGGTCTTCATTATCTTCATTCAGTCAGTTCAGTTCAGTTCAGTCGCTCAGTTGTGTTCGATTCTTTGTGACCCCATGGACTGCAGCATGCCAGGCCTCTCTGTCCATCACCAACTCCCAGAGTTTACTCAAACTCATGTCCATCGAGTCGGTGATGCCATCCAGCCATCTCATCCTCTATCGTCCCCTTCTCCTTTTGCCTTCAATCTTTCCCAGCATCAGAGTCTTTTCCAATGAGTCAACTCTTTGCATGAGGTGGCCAAAGTACTGGAGTTTCAGCTTGAGCATCAGTCCTTCCAAAGAAATCCCAGGGCCGATCTCCTTCAGGATGGACTGGTTGGATCTCCTTGCAGTCCAAGGGACTCTCAAGAGTCTTCTCCAACACCACGGTTCAAAAGCATCAATTCTTCGGTGCTCAGCCTTCTTCACAGTCCAACTCTCACATCCATACATGACCACCAGAAAAACCATAGCCTTGACTAGACGAAACTTTGTTGGCAAAGTAATGTCTCTGCTTTTGAATATGCTGTCTAGGTTGGTCATAACTTTCCTTCCAAGGAGTAAGCATCTTTTAATTTCATGGCTGCAGTCACCATCTGTAGTGATTTTGGAGCCCAGAAAAATAAAGTCTGACACTGTTTCCACTGTTTCCCCATCTATTTCCCAAGAAGTGGTGGGACCAGATGCCATGATCTTCGTTTTCTGAATGTTGAGCTTTAAGCCAACTTTTTCACTCTCCACTTTCACTTTCATCAAGAGGCTTTTGAGTTCCTCTTCACTTTCTGCCATAAGGGTGGTGTCATCTGCATATCTGAGTTTATTGATATTTCTCCCGGCAATCTTGATTCGAGTTCGTGTTTCTTCCAGTCCAGCATTTCTCATGATGTACTCTGCATAGAAGTTAAATAAACAGGGTGACAATATACAGCCTTGACGAACTCCTTTTCCTATTTGGAACCAGTCTGCTGTTCCATGTCCAGTTCTAACTGTTGCTTCCTGACCTGCATACAAATTTCTCAAGAGGCAGATCAGGTGGTCTGGTATTCCCATCTCTTTCAGAATTTTCCACAGTTTGTTGTGATCCACACAGTCAAAGGCTTTGGCATAGTCAATGAAGCAGAAATAGATGCTTTTCTGGAACTCTCTTGCTTTTTCCATGATCCAGCAGATGTTGGCAATTTGATCTCCAGTTCCTCTGCCTTTTCTAAAACCACCTGGAGTAACAGGCAAATTTGGCCTTGGAATACAGAATGAAGCAGGGCAAAGACTAATAGAGTTTTGCCAAGAAAATGCATTGGTCATAACAAACACCCTCTTCCAACAACACAAGAGAAGACTTTATACATGGACATCACCAGATGGTCAACACCGAAATCAGATTGATTATATTCTTTGCAGCCAAAGATGGAGAAGCTCTATATAGTCAGCAAAAACAAGACCGGGAGCTGACTGTGGCTCAGACCATGAACTCCTTATTGCCAAATTCAGACTTAAATTGAAGAAAGTAGGGAAAACCACTAGACCATTCAGGTATGACCTAAATCAAATCCCTTATGATTATACAGTGAAAGTGAGAAATAGATTTAAGGGCCTACATGTAATAGATAGAGTGCCTGATGAACTATGGAATGAGGTTCGTGACATTGTACAGGAGACAGGGATCAAGACCACTTCCATAGAAGAGAAATGCAAAAAAGCAAAAGGACTGTCTGGGGAGGCCTTACAAATAGCTGTGAAAAGAAGAGAAGTGAAAAGGAAAGATATAAACATCTGAATGCAGAGTTCCAAAGAATAGCAAGAAGAGATAAGAAAGCCTTCCTCAGCGATCAATGCAGAGAAATAGAGGAAAACAACAGAATGGGAAAGACTAGGGATCTCTTCAGGAAAATCAGAGATACCAAAGGAACATTTCATGCAAAGATGAGCTCAATAAAGGACAGAATTGGTATGGATCTAACAGAAGCAGAAGATATTAAGAAGAGATGGCAAGAATACACAGAAGAACTGTACAAAAAAGATCTTCACGACCCAGATAATCACGATGGTGTGATCACTGACCTAGAGCCAGACATCCTGGAATGTGAAGTCAAGTGGGCCTTAGAAAGCATCACTACGAATAAAGCTAGTGGAGGTGATGGAATTCCAGTTGAGCTATTTCAAATCCTGAAAGACGATGCTGTGAAAGTGCTGCACTCAATATGCCAGCAAATTTGGAAAACTCAGCAGTGGCCAGAGGACTAGAAAAGGTCAGTTTTCATTCCCATCCCAAAATAATAAAGTCTGCCAATCTTCATTACTCCTACAGTAGTCTGGCCTCAGGCCAAACAATAGGGAGGGAACACAGCCCCGCCCATCAACAGAAAATTGTATTAAAGATTTACTGAGCATGGCCCCACCCATCAGAACAAGACCCAGTTTTCCCCAAAGTCAGTGTCTCCTGTCAGGAAGCTTCCATAAGCCTCTTATTATTATCTATCAGAGGGCAGACGAATGAGAACCACAAGCACAGAAAACTAACCAAACATTACTTTGCCATGACAAAGGTCCATCTAGTCAAAGCTATGGTTTTTCCAGTAGTCATGTATGGATGTGAGAGTTGGACTATAAAGAAAGCTGAGCGCCAAAGAATTGATGCTTTTGAACTGTGGTATTGGAGAAGACTCTTGAGAGTCCCTTGGACTACAAGGAGACCCAACCAGTCCATTGTAATGGAAATCAGTCCTGAATATTCATTGAAAGGACTGATGCTGAAGCTGAAGCTCCAGTATTTTGGCCACGTAATGCAAAGACCTGACTCATTGGAAAAGACCGTGATGCTGGGAAAGATTGAAGGCAGGAGGAGAAGGGGACGACAGAGGATGAGATGGATGGATGGCATCACTGACTTGATGGACATGAGTTTGAGCAAGCTCCCAGAGTTGGTGATGGACAGGGAGGCCTGGCATGCTGCAGTCCATGGGGTCGCAAAGAGTCGGACACGACTGAATGACTGAACTGAACCAAACTGATCACGTGGACCATAGCCTTGTCTAACTCAATAAAACTATGAGCCATGCCATGTAGGCCAGCCAAAACAGATGGGTCGTAGT
Organism: Bos indicus x Bos taurus; assembly: GCF_003369695.1. Classification (NCBI taxonomy): domain Eukaryota; kingdom Metazoa; phylum Chordata; class Mammalia; order Artiodactyla; family Bovidae; genus Bos; species Bos indicus x Bos taurus. The sequence continues at coordinate 117,173,241 of NC_040081.1, read as the reverse complement.
GGAGAGTTCTGACAAAACAGTCCAATGGAGAACGGAATGTCAAACCACTTCAGTATTCTTGCCTTGAGAACCCCATGAACAGTATGAAAAAGTCATAAATTTATTTATTTAGCAAATGCTGAATTTTCTCACTATGTTCCTCTTCAGCCAGGGGCTGTTGAGAGCACTAGAGGCACAGCAGGAGAGCTCTGTCCTCATGGAGCTTCTCATCCAGAGAGGGAAAAAGAGAAAGATGGCCAGGAAAGGGTGCCAGGTGGTGACGGGCACCTTAGGAAAAGGCTGAACCAGGGAAGGGTGGGCATGCGGGTGAGTGAGGGCCGTGGGGCACGTGGCCTGTGGGGGAGCCTTGTGCCAGGCAGGGTCCTGTGGTGAGGACGTGCCCACACAGTCAGGGAGTGACCAGGGGCCAGCGTGGCTAGAGCAGTGAACCGAGGGGAGCCAGAAGGAGATGAGGGCCGAGGGCCTTGTAGGCATTCCAGTGGCTCTTGCTTCCATTCTGAGTAAGTGGAGAGCTCCTGCAGGGTGTCGTGCAGAGCCTAGAATCTTCCCCTTGCGTTTTCAGAGGCCGTCTCAGGTGCCCGTGAGGAGGGCTCTCTGCTGCACTGTAGGAGGGTGAGGTGGATGGTGTGAGACCCTCCTCTGTAGGAGGGCGAGGTGCTCAGTGCAGGTGGAGGGCGAGGGCCCAGGCAGCAGAATCCAGGACAGAGGGGTGCTTCTGGGTCTGCTTTGAAGGCAGTGCAAAGAGGACTAGCCAGTGGCATAAAAAGCAACTTTGGTTTTCAGCTGAACACTGTAAGGAAGCAGTGACCATCACTGAGGTGGCCAAGGCTGTGTAAAGAGCGAGTTTGTAAGGCAGGGCGCTTGTGTATGTGCTGGAGGGCCAGGGTGGGACTGGTGTTGACAAAGCCAAGTAAAGAAAGAACTTCAAGAAGGAGGGAGTGAGTGGATGTGTTGAATAGGGTTCAAGGTAAAATAAAGTGAGGAACTGAGGAGAATTCCCCGGCATTCCAGTGGCTAGGACCCTCACTTCCACTGCAGGAGCACAGGTTGAATCCCTTATCGGGGAACTAAGATCTTGCAAGCCGCAGGGCGTGGGCAAAAGTAAAATGAGGAATTGAGAAGTGGTCAGTTCTCAAGTGGCAGGTGAAATCTCAGCAGCTTTGTTGACAGAGGAGGTCACATGCCTGGCTGGTGTGGGTGCAGATACAGGCTGTCGTCTGAGCTGAATGGGCGCCAAGAGCGGGGTATTCTTGTTTTTGAGCTGGGAGGAAGAACACGATATTTATAGCTTGGTAGGGATGACACCGACTGAATGGACATGAGTTTGCACAAGCTCCGGGAGTTGGTGATGGACAGGGAGGCCTGGTGCTGCAGTCCATGGGGTCGCGAAGAGTCGGACACGACTGAGCTACTGACCTGAACTGAGGGATGACACAGAACAGAAGGTCATGGCTTTAGAGATTTCATTTTGGCCCATCCAGGTATGTCAAGGCTGGTGTTTAACGCTGGGGCTGGGCTTGTTTGGATGCCAAGAAGGTCACTTCCTGGTTTGAGGCAACATTCAATGGGATGTGGGCGTGTTATCCTACTTGATATAGTGGGGTACTGCCAAGTAGAGTGAATGCCATGAGTTTGTGCTGAGATATAATCTGACCTTGGGTTGGGTGTGGAAGACACATCCTTCCAGCAGAGAGTGGTTGGGAACCAGACATCCTGAATGGCAAGAGGACTTGGGGAGCGTCAGCTCTTAGATCATGAGACCCCCCTGTAGGTAGCTCTGTCAGAGATGTGGCCCGGCTGCGTGCATGTTTCAGTCTGGACCAGAAGCAAATAACTTGCAAATCAGTTGCTGGCACCATGCGTCCCTTCTCATATAACAAGAACTAATAAAGAGGAAACCAAAAACGGGATAGTGAACTGAGCGCTGCAGTGGATGTGGCCATAATGAGCCTGCAAGACGAACTGAGGCCAGTCCCCGGGGTGAGAAGGCCGCACAGGGCCTCGCACCTCCAGGGTGCCCGTCATCTGCACTGTCGGTGACAGCGTTTCCTGAAACAGAGCTGGGCACGTGTCTGACGGTGAGACAGGTCTCGAGGCCTGCTGTGACGTCCAGCCAAGTCTGAAGCAGCGCACTCACCTGACTGTCATTCGGTCATAGTGGGGGCTCTGCTCGCCTCAGGGCCTTTGCATGTGCTGTTCCTGTGGATGCTGCTCTCCCTGCTCACCTGGTGGTTCCTGGGCGTCCGTCATGTTTTCAGTTCACTGTCAGACCGCCTTTGTCCCCCACACTTAACCTCAGTCTTATGTCAGTTCCCTTTGTGTTACCAGAGTCTCTCGCTATTCCCTCTACTTTCCCTCCACAGCATTTCTCACTGTGTGTGGTTTTGCACGTGTGTGACAACCACAGGCCCCACTGGCAGGACCTGAACCTGATGCGCCTAGCATGTAGTCAGCACTCAGGTTTTGTTTGGGTGCGTGCATAGGTCCCCCATTTCTCTGTGACTCCAGGCAGTAGGGTCCCAACACAGATGCACCCATGTCTGTGACTTCGGGGTGGTAGAGGGTAGCAAGTAAGGGAGACAGCTTGGATCCAGACTTAGCCCAGCTCTCACTGCCAGCCCATGAGCTGGTGTCTGAGTCGCCTCCTCTCTGAAATGGGCATGTAGTCATCCCAGTCCCACTGGTCCTGGGGAGAGGACCAAGTGGGCTGGGGGTCACGCCTGCCCCCAGCACTTGGTGCAGGTCCCCTGGCTCCAGTGGCAGTGGTGGGGCTGCAGACATCTGAGCCCACACTCGGTTGTGCAGCAAGGATGCCAGCCTGTGATTGGGGAAGGCTGGAGTGGGCACACTGCTGGTGGTTTGGGCCAAGGCCCCTGAAAGGCATGGTGCAGACCACCTTGAAACAGTTCTTTAAGTTGGAAAAGCACGTTAAGTACCAGGGAGCCTTAGAAAAGAAGTTCTTGCTCTGCCGGCCAATCGAGTCACGACTGAGTCTGGTTCAGCCCTGAAAGGAAGCGGGCAGCTCCCGGCTTTGGGCAGCCTGCCACCACCGTCCCAGTGGGAACCCACTGCAGCCAGGGCTGGGGCCCACTGATGGGCTGTTTCGCCGCCCTGGCTTTGCATCAGCCATGGATCATCTAGCAGGTGGGGCACGTCAGCCTTGTGGCAGGAGGGGCTGGGAGACTGCATCCTTTCCCAGAGAGGGTCTGTGAAGAAGGGGAGCAAGTAAAAGGGGCGCTGACAGTGAAAAGCAGGGGTGCCCACCAGTCTTGGGGAAAGGGCCGCAGTGGCGCAGGCATCAGGCACTTCCTGTCCCGTCATCACACAGAGCCTGAGGGTTGGGGGGAATTCTGTAGAACTGAGGGCCTCTTAGTACTCTACTTTTATGGCTGTCACACTCTTGCTCCATGAGGAAGAAGAGTGGAGAGAGAGGAGAGGGAGAAGGCGGCAAGCAGGAGGCTGAGAAGGAGGGGCTTCTGTCCGTGCGAGTGGGGCAGTGGGAGGAAGGACGGGGTGGGCACAGGCCGGCGTCACCGCAGTCGGGGTTTTCCTGAGGGGCGGCCAACCCTCCCGGGAGTTCGTCTTGATGAGTGTCAGGCTCTGCCACGTGCCATCAGTAGCAGGACTCACAGATTACACGTGTGTGTGCGTGTCGGTGATTTGTGTGTGTGGCCCTTTCTTCTTAGAGCCTGGATTTGAGCAGTTTAAAGTGTCGGAAAGATTGCACAGAAACTGGATCAGATTGTACTTGGAGGAAAATAACTCAGAAGTCGTTTTCAACCTGGGAGCCAAGGTTCGCAGGCAGTACCTGGACGCACTGAGGACGCTGAAGCTGTCGCTGAGCAGACGAGCGGCCCAGTATGACGTCTACTCCATGGCGGTGGGGACCGTCCTGGTCCTGGAGGTACGGGTCCCCGGGCAGGGTCACTGCGTCGCTGGGCAGACAGCTCCGCCAACGTTTGGTAGTCAAAGGACGTGGAGATTCGGTGTTTCTGGAAGGGGACAGGCACGCGCCCTATTTGCGCAGTCGTGGACACCCGCTTTTCCTGTTCCAGGCCCTCATCCTGCTCCTGCTCAGTGTCCCGCAGGCGCTGAGCAGCAGGGCTGAGCTGGACGTCCCCCTGCTGTCGCCCGTGTGCTCTCTGCTCTTCTACCTGCTGCTCCTGGCGCTCACAGCGCTCCACGTCGTCGTGTGCACCGCCGCTGACAGCTCATGCTACCTGTGCAGCCTCCCGTGGCTGGCTGCGGGCGGAGTGATGACGCTGATCGCCGCACTGCTCTGCGCGGGCATGTCTGCTCTCACCAGGGTTTTTGCCGGTGGGAAGTGTCTGAGTCAGGTAGGACTGGCTTTCCAGGTGGGCTGCTCTTGTTGCTGCACTGATGAGATGTGGGTTAGACCCCTAGCGTGTAGCAGGCACGGTGCTGGTGGGAGCTGAGGAAAGGGCCCACGCTTCATGGGAGCTGACGGGACACACTCTCAGTGGCGAGCCTCCCAGGCCCTGACCATCCCAGCTTCACGCACTCACCTGTGTTGTCAGGCCTCATGCCTTCTTTCTGAGCTGGAAGGACAGGGTCCCTGGGACTGTGACCGGGGGCCTCTCTAGAGTGGCTGCACAGAGGAGCAAGCAGCTGACTGACAGAGATCAAGAAGAAACTCAGACCTCATCCTCATTCTGCCTCAGAAAATGCAGTTTCCTGTTCTAGACTTCTTGCAGCTTTTGGCCTCTGACGCCTTCTTTCATCAGCTGGTTGTGGTGGCGGGCTGGTGAGAGAGACACGGGCAGTCCTGCTTGGTTCACAGTGCCCAGGGCCTGAGGGACCCAGGGCAATGACTCTAGGCCCCAGAGGGCAGCTCCTGGTCATGGGGCCATAGACACCCACCCCTCCTCATGTGCTGGTGGCTGAGGGAACGCGTATGTTGTCATTTCCCACACATTTCCATACCTGCTCAAGCGTGGGGTTTCCCAGAGGAGTTAATTCTCCAGGGCTTGACCAGGTTCACCGCGTCGCCATCATGTGCTAGGTGCACGCAGGTAACGGAATGAATGCCAGCAGTATTGAGTGAGAGCCATTGAGTCCTCATCTTAACTTAAAATGCTTTATATTAGTGTATTTAAGGGCTAGTACTATGATACCCTACCATTGTAATGGAAACTCTCTGGATTTCCAGCAAGTTCATGGAAAAGCTAGACGTCTGGTTTGGTGGAGTATGCCCTTGGGGTTCTTTGGTCTCGAGTGGTCGAGTGGTGGGCCGTGGCTGTGAGAGGCAAGGATGGGGTGTGAAGGACGGGCTGAGAGCTCTGGCACTGTCGAGAAGGGGGGTCCAGACCTCTTCAGTCTCCTTGTCCCTCAGCTGCAGGCTTGCCGTCCGGGGCAGGGTCGCCTTGCTGTCCCCAGGTCCTCTGGTTCACCCAGGGGGATGGGGTGAAGTGGGTGCGGGGCGTGAGGAGCAGCAGGTTATCTTCTGTGAGTGAGCACTGTACGCTCGTGCAGCAAGAAGGTGAACTGTTCAGATTCTTCCTTACAAAATGCATTTTCCTTTTCACAGAATCCACCTCAGTCCACCTCAAGGTGGTCAGAGTTAGATCTTCTCAGCTTCTTGGGAACCGTGGGCCATGTGTTGAGTCTGGGCGCAAGCAGCTTCATCGAAGAGGAGCACCAGACCTGGTACTTCCTCGTCAACACACTGTGTTTAGCTCTGTGCCACCAGATCTACAGAAAGTGCCTTCTTGGCGACGACTGTGCCCCTCAGCATTGCCCACACACGGGAGAGGAGTTTGACGGGGTCGCAGTGGCCCTGCAGGGCAAGCGTGCTGGCCCTGAGGGGTGGGAGCTCAGCCGAGCGCCCGCAGACCCCTCCTCCCTGGAAGCCCTCAGAGGCTCTGAGCGGTGGATGGTGCTGGCGAGCCCCTGGCTGGTTCTGGCCTGCTGCCGGCTACTGCGGTCCCTGAACCAGACCGGTGTGCAGTGGGCCCACCGGCCCGACCTGGGGCACTGGCTCACCAGGTGAGGGCATGAGTTGTGGCCTTGGGCCAGACGCTCCAAAGACCTGTTTTTCCTACTCAGGATAGAAGTGGTATTTGAAATCTGAAGAAATAGAAGACTGACCCATGAATTGAGTTGAAAGGTGAATTTATTTGAGGCTAGCCTGGTAGTTTGGTTTTTCATTGCTGAATCACTGTAAGTGTTCCTGTTTGAAAACCAGTGAGTTTTATAATGATCACTGCAGCAGGATATAGTTCTTCACTCGCTGCCCTGTGCCCCATGGTGTGGGGCTGGGGTGACAGGCTGACCAGGAGCCCTGTGCCCCCACCCCTCTCTGTCCCCCTGCCTCCCCCACACCCCACCCCCAGAGGGGCAGCTGCCTTGGCTGGAGCCTGGAGGCGTGTCTTCAGCTGCTTCTGCGGCCTCTCACGGGTGGCCAGGTGACCCAGTGGAAAGTATGGCAAATACAGAGGACTGAAGTGAAGAGAAGAAACTAGGGTAGAAAAGACCAAGATTTGGCTGTGTCATCAATTTTACTGTCAACGAGGTCTTAAAAAACAACTAAAGTAAGAGCACAGCAAGATGAAAAAATATTTCCAAGAGAGACCAACAAAGGTCACCGTCGTGTCACTGGGGAGAGCCTCTTGAGAACTGTTGGCAGAACGCAAGACTCACAACTGTGGTAGACACACTCCTAAGGGAGGGAGTCCCAGAGGAAAGAGCAGAGAAAGGCACGCTCCCACTGGTGATTCGGGAGCGTCAAATCACAAAGTGCAGTTTTACACCTGGTGAGGGCTTGGTGAGCGTCAGTGCATCCTGGGACCACATAGTGGCACAGTCCTTTTGGATAAGTCCTTCTGGAACTGTACGCCAAAGGCTGTAAGATTATTTATTCCTCTGGCCAAATAATTCCTATGGTAAATTTCTCCCCAGTGATAACAGTACTAGCAAATCTTTGGCAACCACAGTAACCCCAGGTAGCAATTTTCAGGTGCCTGCTGTGTGCCCACTCATTCCATTTTCACAGCAGCCTTGAAAAGAGTGTCCTGGCCTGTCCCCGTTTGGGGTGCAAAAGCAGAGGGGAGCTGAGGGGTGGCAGGCAGAGCCAGAGCATGTGAGGGCGAGAGCGCCGGAGTAGCACAATGACCTTCTAATTCTCCTGGGACATGACAGCACTGCAGGAGGGCTTGGTGGTTTCCACCCCCAGATGCACTAGCAGGCGTGCATGCAAGGGCACCCCCACTGCCCCTGCCCCCTCTCCAGGCTGTGCCCACGCCTCAGTCTGGACCCTCCCTCAGCACACTGGCCCCCTGTGCCTTTCCATCGGGGCATGACTTTCCCAGTCCATTTGTGAGGAGGCTGCAGTTTTGGTGATTCCTGCTCCAGGACAGAGCCTTCAAGAGGCACCCAGAGACACCCGAAATTGCCTCTATGCTCTGCTTTCCATCTGTGACAATGATCCAGGGTCTGCATAAAGCACAGCTTGCAGAGCAGCAGTGGCGGCCCCAGTGTAACCCTGTCACCGCCCCCAGGACCCACCTGGCACTGGCCTCCTCTCCCCTGCATCTTTCCTAGTAGTTTCTCCGTGTGGGGTGTGTATCTTGACTCACTCACTTCAGAGGTATTGAGTGTTTGGGCTTCATGACCATGACCTGCAGTGAACAAAACGGGAAAGCCCTGCCGCCCAGGACAGCTCACCAAGGTAGCAGGGGGCATGGGCAAAGGCCAGGCAGAGAGACAGCTGTGACAGCCGTGTGCCCAGCCTCTCTGCTGGGGCACCTGCGAGGGGGCAGACACTCCCAAGTGATTCCCTCTGCACTGACAAGTGAATGGAAGAGGATGGTGCCAGGACATGTCTCCTTTGCCCAGAACCTCCTCACCTGTGGTTGGGGAAAGCGAGGCAGCCCCAGAAAGGAGAGCCAGCAGGCAGTGTTGCCCTGACCCGTGCAGAGCTGATGATGGGGACCAGTTGGGAGTGAGCAGTGAGAGTCTGGGCTAACGGCCCTTTATGTGTTGCGTTCTTAGCCACGTGTGTAGGCCCATAGCATCACTAGCTGTCCTTGGTGGTAATTTCTGGCATCTTACATTTCATTCCAGCTCTGATCATAAGGCTGAACTCTCTGTTCTGGCCGCACTTTCCCTCACCATGATTTTTGTGTTGGTTCAGAAGAGGTGCTCCCTCACATCAAAAGTGGCCATGGCGTTTGGCCTGCTGGGCATCTATTGCTACCGGGCGGCCATTGGAAATGTGCTGTTCCCATGGCAACAAGACAACAAAGACATTTCAAAGTAAGTGTACTAGCAGACACAAGCACTTGTTTTTAGACCTGTTGTAATGTTTTATGTACTAAAAATGCCATGCAGTCTTGAGATCATTAGAGTTGGGCTTTTGTGAATTGTGATTTTGTCAATAGTTACTGAGAACATTTCAGTGAGCCAGTTCTGTTAGCCTCTTTTTTTGGTAGGAGAGAGACAAATAACTTGGAAGTAAGGTCACTGGGGTGTTTTGTTTTTTTTTAATAAGGGATTGTTTAAAAATAAAGAATTTAAAATATTTCATTTTGCTTCACTAAGAAGTAACTAGTAATGAGGATAATAAGGAGTGGATACTCCTAGCAGTTGGGGGTGAAGCATGTCAGAAAGCCCAACTTTCCCATAATTTACATGAGCTCCTGCAGCTGGCTCCTGCAAATTGTCAATACCACTTTCTGCACGTCACAGGGCTTTCTCTGTTTTTAACAGTCACAGGGTTGGGGTGAGCAGACCCTATTTTGGAAGGCTGTTCATAAAATGTGTTAAGAATCTTGATTTTGTCCAACCCTCTGACTTGGGTGTACTCTTACAGAATTCATCTCAAAATACAACCAGACATGAAGCAAGAGACTGGGATATGGGTGTGTTCTCTGAAGCATTACTTACAGTTGCACATAGTAAAAAATGAGGTGCTTGGCCAGCAGTTTTGGATGAGTCTCTGAGGTCTCTGGTTTCAGGTCTTTAATCCGTTTTGAATTTATGTTTGTGTGTGGCATGAGAGAGTTGTCCGGTTTGATTCATTTGCGTGTAGCTTTTTAGTTTTCCCAGCACCACTTACTGAACAGACTGTCTCTCCTCCATTGTATATTGTTGCTTCCTATGTCGTCAGTTCATTCCCCACGTAAGTGTGGGTTCGTCTTGGTTCTCCAGTCCATTCCCTCAGTCTGTGTGTGTGTGATGTGTGTGTTTGTGCCTGTTCCATACGGTTTAGATTAGTGCAGCTATGGAGTATGGTTTAAAGTTAAGGCTTGTGATACCTCCAGCTTTGTTCTTTCTCAAGATTGTTTTGGCTAGTTGAAATCTTTTGTGTTTCCTTACAAGTTTTAAAATTTTAGAATTACCTGTTTTAGTTCTGTGAAAAATGCCATTTGTATTTTGATAAGGATTACATGAATATGTAGATTGCCTTGAGTAGATGATTGTTTTAACAATATTAATTTTTCCAATCCAGGAACATGGTATGTCTAAACATGTCTTTACATCAGTTTGTGCTGTCTTCAGTTTCTTTCATGAGTATCTTAAGTTTTCTGAGTATAGTTCTTTTATCGCCTTCTTAGATTTATTTCTAAGTGTTTTATTACTTTGATGTGGTTGTCAGTGGGATTGTTTTCCTACTTTTTATTTGTGATAATTTGTTGTTAGTTATAGAAATGTAGGATATTTCTGTATATTAATTTTGTATTTTTCAGCTGTACTGAACTCACTGATGGCCCTCGTGGCAGTTTGGATTTTCTGTGTATTATATCACGGCATCTGCAAACAGTGACAGTTGTATTTCTTCCTTTCCAGTTTGGAGTCCTTTTATTTCTTTTTCTTATCTGACTGCTATGGCTAGGACTTCCAATTTTATGCTGAATAAAAGTGGTGAGTGGACATCCTTGTCTTGTTCTTAGTCTAGATCCTTCCACCACTGAGTATGATGTTAGCTGTGGGCTTATCACACATGGCCTTTATTATGTTGAGGTGTGCTCCCTCTATACCCACTTTCTGGAGAATTTTTTAAATCATAAATGGATGTTGAATTTTATCAGAAGCTTTTTCCACCGTCTGTTGAGGAGGATCATGTGGTTTTTATTCTTCAGTTTGTTAACTTGGTATATAACTTTGATTGATTTTTGGATGTTGAACCATCTTTGCATCCCTGGGATAAATCCCACTTCATCACAGTGTATGATCCTTTTAATGTTTTGTTGAATTTGTTTTGCTACTATTTTGTTAACGATTTATTATCTGCGTTCATCATTGATGTTGGCTTATAATTTTTTGTGTGCAATATCTTTGTCTGGTTTTGATATCAGGGTTATGCTGGCCTCATAATGTGACTTGGGAAGCATTCCTTCCTCTGCAATTTTTTTGGAATAGTTTGAGAAGGGTAGGTTTTCTCTAAATGTTTGATGTTGCTTTGCTAGTCAAAGAAAGAAAAACAAGTGTTGCCCTCTCTGAAAGCGTGTCAGGGCAAGTTCTGAGAGCTGTGGCCAGATTGTCTGGGTGGCCGAGAGGCACAGGGGGCACTCCTGGGAACAGGGCCTGTCACCTGGTGTGGGGGATTGAGATGGTGCTGAGGGCCTGGCTGAGGTGACAGCCCAGTGGCAGGTCTTAACCTATGGAAGGAAGGTCAGGTGGGGTGGGCGTGGTGGGGAGACACCTTAAAGGCCGTTTACCTCAAAGTCAGAGTTCTGTGCAGATGTCAAGACTGAATGTCACATGTGAGGGCATGCAATTCAGAGCTGTTTGTTTAAATCTCAAAGTGTATGTTGCTTATATGTAGGATCTAAAAAATGATACAAATGAACTTACTTACAAATCAAAGGGTGATACATGAGTAAATTCCTCTTCCTCTTGGATGCACCTTATTTCAGCATCACTCACGTCAAGATATGGATCTCTTCCTTACCTTTCATGGTGACGACAGTATGTACTTTGTTGGTGTCCAAAACATAGACCAGCGCACCCTTTCGTCAGCCTGCACTGCCTGGCTCCCATTGTTTCTGTGAAATGCTTCCACTCCCCACCCCATTTATCCTTCTTCTCGATGCATCCTGGTTCCAGGTCCATCCTGATTCTAGACTCCCTCCTGGCTCTACATCTGCCCTGATTCTAAAGCTGCCCCGATTCTAGATCTCCCTAAAAGCTGTTTCTCTCCTTTCAGTGCCCGCAAGTGCTGCTGTCCATCGGTGTTCTGGAACCCTCTACATTTAACTCCTGACTTTCTTCTCCACTCTGAAGCCCGGACCTGGCTGGGGTGGAAGGCCTCGTTTCAGTGGTTCTGGATGTCCAGGCACAGCTGGGTGGTCAGGGCAAGAGGGGCCCCTTCAAGACATCAGTGGTGCTCCCCTTCCTGTTCACTGTCAGCCTGCCCAGTGTCCTCCTTGCTACAGGTCCCAGCCCCTTTCTTCTTGAAATGTCTCTGCTTACTTGGGCCTTTGCAGATTTCTCCCTCTTTGACCTTATCTTACTCCAGCAGTTTTTCCAATTAACTATGCAAAGCAGGTGGACAGCTCTTTTGGCCACAAGTGACGGTTCTGATCTTTCACCCAGGTGATCCTTGGCCACGTGAGCACAATTTCCTGTCAGCCAGCTCCGTCAGAGAAGTGCACACGTAAAGGACAGGCCTGCCGGCCTCTGGGGGTCCTGGGGGTCTGATGTGCACAGGCAGACACCCCTACTTCCACAGAGCCCCCCACAGTGAGTGGGTCCTGAAGCTTGTGTTGTCAGCTCAGCTCAGTAGACGCATACTTGGGAAAATACATATTTGATTTTTTTGTAGCTGGTGCTAATGAATCTGACTTGTTTTGCTTTCTTTAGGGGCATTACCGAGGCTCGTTTTGTTTATGTCTTTGTCCTTGGCATTCTGTTCACGGGCACCAAAGACTTGCTTAAATCTCAAATCATTGCTGCAGACTTCACGGCCAGGACTGTGGGCCTCTGGGAGATACACAGCGGCTTAGTTCTCCTGGCAACACTGCTCCTCAGACCCCACAATCTCCCCGTCTTGGTGCTGAGCCTCGCAATCCAGACCATCATGGCTCAGTTCATCTGGAGGCCCCTGAGGCATGACGTAGCTGAGGTCACTGTGATGCATTACTGGTTTGGTCAAGCATTCTTCTATTTTCAGGTAGGTTTTCATCATTATCATGGGTAGAAGACTATTAATTTTTATGTTGTTTATCTTTTAGTTTTTCTTTAAGAAAATTTTACCATAAGCCAGGAAGTTTAGTAAAAGAACTATTGGCATGGCAAGGTGACTTATGCTTAAATCATGCATATATTTATAAGATAAAGTACAGTTAGTTATTTAAGACAGGCACGCTTGGTGCCAGCATGCAGCTGCTCTGCAGGTCTGCTTCCTACGGGCGGTCAGGGGAGTGAAGTGCTTGGCTCTGCCAGCTTGGCTGGTGGCTGCTCTCCCTGCTCCCTGGCTCTCAGCAGTGGGCACTGCTGGGGCTCCCACTTGGCTGTTACTCTCCTGGGACCCGTGCTTGTCGCATCTCCTCTTCAGTGTTGAGGAGCCCATAGAGGCAGACCCAGCCACCTCCAGGGTAGACCTCAGGGTGCAACCGTGTACTCGGGACTGCAGTGGACAGGTGGACAGAGCATCCAGCTCCTGGCCCTGGAGGGACCAAGTTCCACCTCAGCCTTCAGCTCACCAGAGTCTCCCACTTGCCCCCGGTGGCACAGCAGACCCTGCCGCCTGATCAGGAAGGTGCCCATAGGCTCCCTGTGAACTGAACAGTTCTGCCCAACGCTGAGGCCTCAGTGTCAGGAAGACTGACTGCAGTCACGCCCCCAAGCAAGGAGACAGTCTCTGACGTTCTGTTTGCTTCTCTGCCGCATGTGGCCTCATCCCACAGCAGGACACAAAGCTTCCATGACAGTTTATGATATTGGCACATCTCAGGCACTGCCCAGAGGCAGCCAAAGCACATGTGTCTGACAGCCACGGGTGCACCTGCAGCAGGCACCATCAGACAAGCTTCAGGTCCCCAAGGAGCAAAACCAACGCAGGTCAGCCCTCACACGGCAGGCCCTACGACATGTCAGACGAGTGGGCAGCTGTGTGGCCTTAGGAGCACAGTGGGCCCCCGGGGCCTCTCTCATCTCCCCTCCCACAGCCCTTCCCTTGGGATGTCCTTTTCTCACTGTTGGGTTTCCTGGCAGGAGGCTCACAGGCTCACTGACCCTTTCCCCAGCCCTCAGCTCACCGACTCCTCATGGTACAAGGTCAGGAGCATGGTGCCCAGTTAGTATCCACAGCCCTCCATGGGCCCCTCAGTCTCTCTCTGCCTCTAGACCACCCCTTCTCCCCCAACCCACACACACAGCATCAGACTGTTGAGGACCTAGTGACCTAACGCAAGGGAAGCCCCAGAGCGTGCGGGCCACACCTTAGGCCAGCCCTCCCTGACCGCGGAGTCGGCTTTGGCAGCACCTCCAGCGACCGCCTGGGGTCAGAGCCACTTTTCTGTTGTCAGCCTGCCTCCCTTCGCCATGGTGTTTGAGATTCTTGTTCTTCCTTCTCCTCCTCTCAGCAGCTCCGAGGTCTCCTCAGTCTCTAGGGAGGGAATCATAAAGTCAGGGAGAGCCCAGACGGATGTGAGCAGAGGGGGTCATGGGGAAGCTGCAGAAAGGAGGTTGTTGTCCAGGGATGGGCCAGTGGTGGACAGTGAATGCACGGGGAGTAGGCATGGCCTGAGATGTTTGGGGGTCGGCGCCACCACCCAGTGATGGCCCAGGATGGCATACAGCCAGGGGAGGAGGCGGTGGGCTTCACCTAGCTTGGACCCATGTCCTTGGGCCATCAGGTAAAAAGTTCCTGGGAAGGGCCTTCACTGTGCTAGGACAGACATTTGTGCTGTCAGGCCTGTAAACAGCGCGAGTGTCTTAGAAAAGGCCACCAGCGTCAGTGAAGACTGAAAGGTGGGGGACCAAACTTCGGGAGAGCCTCGCTTGGATTCAAGTCCCCGCCCTCCCTGGTGGGACGAGCTGTCCTGTTAGTGGCCAGGATCTTGGGCCTGAGACTCCCTGACAGCAGTGTCCTGCTGCTCCTGTAAGCCATGTGGCAACACCACCCTTAGCCCCTCAGACAGGGTCCCCAAGGAGGGAGGAGGGAGGTTGGTATGTCTGCCTGAAGTTGACAGATAGAAGTTTGGGGCTTTTCACACTCCATCAGCAGACTTACATTGTATAGTTTCTCAAAGGTAAAAAACATTCCACTTGCTCCCCAAGCCTGGGAGTGAGGCAGGCAGGTAGAGGGCCATCATCCAGGGTCAGCCCCGGAGCCGGGAGTGAACGGGCAGCGGGCTCCTGGGGCCATGTCCCCACAACCGGCTCTCGTGAGCCCTCATGGCCATGGTACAGGACCAGCTGCGTCAGCACTGCTTCTGCCCTCGTCCAGGGAAACTCCAACAGCATCGCCACCGTGGACATCTCAGCAGGCTTCGTGGGCCTGGATGCCTACATGGAGATCCCAGCCATGTTCCTGACGGCATTTGCGACATACTCAGGGCCTGTGCTGTGGGCCAGCCACCTGGTGAACTTCCTGACCTCAGAAGCCAGCAGGTGAGGCTCCTCATCTTTAATCTGATGGCAGGTTGACTCCTGCTCCCAGTAACTCAGAGGTCTTTTTCATCAGTTTTCTTTTCCTTAAATAAGAATGAACAGTCCACAGTGCGTGGCCAGCGTGGGGTGTGGGGCAGGTCTGTGAAGGGACAGCTCAGACCTCCCTGCTGGCTTCTTCTAGATCATACCAAGTTGGGTCTCCAGATGGACAGGATGGAAAGCCCCTTCTCATCTCATCTAGCTGTTGGGGACCTGGTTGGGGCCCAGGGAGGGGGTGTCCACTGGGGATAAGAAAGTAGGAGTTCTCTCGTTCTCACAGGAGCTAGTTCTCACCTCCAGGATCCCTGCTGGAGAGGGGAACCTGGACGGTCCCAAGGGGCTCCCCATGGGGCTGTGACTCTGTCAGCCTGTCCTGCCCCCATGGAAGCCGGCGGTCACCAGCCCCAAAGGCTCCTTCCTATCAGACTGGCCAGCCCACCATGCTGTCCATCCTTCCCCTCCCCGTTTACTCCACAGAGTTCCCACCGCCTCACATTCCATGCTTCCTTCCTTGTTTCTACACCACTCCCCTCGGAAAGGGTCTTCGTGAGGAAGGGCCTCCAGCTTCCGTCCACATGCTCACCTGGGTGCCCAGGCCACTTGGCAGTGTGCGGCCTGAGTGGTGTGTGGCAGCCTGCCGCTGGGCCGCCCTCATCAGTCAGACAGGGTGCTGGTGTTGCTGCCCGGGGCTGTGGACCCCTGTGAGGTGCTGGAGTGGGAGGAGTGCAGTGTCTGTATGTCAGGGTTCCCTCAGCGCCTCTGAACCCCTCACATGCTCCCCTTCACACACTGGGCGGTTGTGCTGGTCAGGAAAGCCCCAGGAGGACCCTTCCAGCCCCGGGGAGGGTGAGCTTCCTGTCTCCTCCTGCCTCGGAGCCTCCACTTCTCTACCCCAGAGAGTAGCGCCTTACTGGGGTGACTGCTGACCCGACGTCTGAACCCCACTTCTTTGGCCTCCGTCACGTGTTCTTCTCAGTCCCATAGGTTCACCCCCAGACCAGGTCCTGAGACACAGGCCTCAGGGAGCCTTGCCCTCCACCCCCACACTCATGTCCCTGTGGACATTAAAGGTGGAGGTGAGCATCAGTGTGAGGCTGGCGGGACTCGAGTCAGACTTTGGGGAGGCTCCTGCTGAGGAGAGAGCTCCTGCTCTGAGGTCGCAGGCTTCCCGAGGATGGGAAGTCCCTTCAGGTGGCCTTTGGGACGTCTGTGGACAGACTTCCCCCAATTCACAGCCACTGCTGGTCTGGTCGTCCACGCCTGAGAGCCGGGTGCATGCTGGCGGCCGTGGAAGGACATGGAGTGGGTGTGTGGCCTGGGATGCCCTTCCATTATTCATACTGCACGTGAACCCTCCCTGGCTATGAGATCGCCCCTGAGCTGTGGGTTTGGTTGGGAAAGGAAGCTGGCAGGTCCCTTCACACATCTGGACCGTGAGCAGGTGAGGTGTGCGCTCCCTGCCCTGGAGGGCTGCCTGCTGTGGTACCGGCTCGGCACGCACCACGTCTGTGACTGCAGGCCAGCCAAGCAGGTGGACAGGGCAGGTGAAGGCCAGGCCATGAGAGCCCAGTTTTCTGTGAAGAGCAGCTTCCCTGGAGCTAAAATCATGGCTTGATTTTCCTGGCACTTGACATCTGTTACACTTGTATTGGGGAGAAAAAAAAGATGTTAGCATGTTTTTTAAGTGAGTTGAAAGCATTTTAGTCAGTTGGGGAGTGTTGTATATGTTTTCCCTAATTAAGGAATGTTTCTCTTTTATTTTAGAAAAGGTTTTTCTCTTTCATTTTCAGTCAAGTTTCATGCATTGTTTCTGTCTTTATTTTTCCAGTAAAATCAGAAAACTATAATCAGACTAAAGGGGTAGAAAAAGAAAATGTCTTTTCTTTTTTGATTCCTGGGTCAGGAAGATCCCCTGGAGAAGGAATGGCAGCCCACTCCAGTATTCTTGCCTGGAGAATCGCATGGACAGAGGATCCTGGGGGGCTGCTGTCCATAGGGTCACAAAGAGTTGGACACAACTGAGCAGCTAACCCCCTTTTTTTTTTTTTAAGAGGGAGGTGATTTTTCTAAATTTTTTATTTTTTTGTATTTTTGGCTGTGTCTGGTCTTAGTTGAGGTACATGAGCTCTTTACTGCAGCATGCGGGCTTCTCTCTGACTGTGGCACATGGGCTCTGTAGTTTTCTGCAGGCAGGCTCTCCAGTTGAGGCGCGGGGTCTTCCTGCCCTGCAGCATGTAGGATTTTAGTTCCCCAACCAGGGATCTAAGCCATGTCCCCTACATTGGAAGTCTACATTCTCAACCACTGGGCCACCAAGGAAGCTCTGAAAATGTATTTCTAATGGCTCAAAAACTAGGCCATGGGTAGACCATGCCCCTCTACTAAGGAGCTGGCATCTGTTCTGGAGCTTAGCAGTGGGGACAGACAGCCTAGCTGCAGGGCCTCCGTTCATCCCCTCAATTGCAAATTATCTTATGCTGAGGTTACAGGAACTGCCTCCTCACTGGGGCTGTCACTATGGAAGGAACCCAGTCAGAGTCTTCCAAATGGGTCACGTTCCCTATCCATGATGTTGAAACCCAAGCAAGGCAGTGTCCTGAGTTTTCCTACCTCCCTGTCGGGTCGAGAGGGCCATGGGGTCGGCAGGCTCCCTCTGAGCACAGATGCCCTGGCACCCCAGGAGGGCAGCAGAGCCGAGGCCTGTCCACCAGGCCCATCTCCAGGGGTTTCCTGTGCTGGGTGTTGGGGCCGAGGCCCCAGGAGGGTAGAAGGCGATGCCTCAGGCCCAGCTCTCCCAGAACCCCTGCCTGAGGGACTGGATCCCAAGTGGAACACAAGGCTGGGCTTGAGGACTCACTCCAGGGCTCGTGCTCTGGTGGTTACATGTGTGTTCATGACTTACACGATCCAGAGTGGCATGCTCTAATGCATGTTTCCCTTTTTGTTGACAGCGGCTCGGCACTGAGTCATGCTTGCTTCTGCTACGCGCTCATTTGTTCTATTCCAGTTTCTGTCTATATCATTTTGGTGACGTCCCTGCGTTATCATTTATTTATATGGAGTGTGTTTTCTCCAAAACTTCTCTATGAGGGAATGCATCTACTCATCACAGCTGCTGTCTGTATATTCTTCACAGCCATGGACCAAACCAACACAAAGTCTTAGATGGAGCTATTAAGACACTGGAAAAAATATATATTTTTAAACTCTTTTGTTTACTTCATGGGTTTGTGTCATGAAGGATATCTGTTTAAATGCAAGATTATTCTTTAAAAAAAAGATGTTAATTCTGTAAGGTTGATGAATAGCTTCAATTTCTTTGATTACTATACTTGAATTTAGATTGAGTAGTAAGTAGTTTAAAAAGCTCATTTTAAAATACTTGGTTTGGATATGCATCATATTTCCCTGTTGACAATCACTCTGGGAACTTCTGAGCTTTTAATTTCCTCTGGATAAGTTACCCAAATATATGTGTTTAAATTGAAGAATACAGTTTCCAGATTTGTTAGTGTCCAGGGACTCGGTGGGATGAGGCTCACATGCTGCCAGGGTCCCCTTGCAAAGCTCAGGGCCTTTATGATCCAGGAACCACCAGGGGTCCCAGAAGCTTGGGTTTATGTGGGCTATATCTGTCAGCATTTATGGCATTTAAAATTAAAACTAAGACATTTAAAATAAATATATTCAATTAAAAATAAAGATATAAATCATTTGCAACACCAAGTACTATAGCCCACCAGGCTCCTCTGTCCATGGGATTCTCCAGGCAAGAATACTGGAGTGGGTTGCCATTCCCTTCTCCAGGGGATCTTCCCGACCCAGGGATCGAACCTGGGTCTCTCACATTGCAGGCAGATTGTTTACCATCTGAACCACCAGGGAAGCCCCTATTGCATGTTAATATACCATTTTAAAGAAAAATAAAGGAACCAGTGCTGAATATCCATTGGAAGGACTGATGCTGAAGCTGAAGCTCCAATACTTTGGCCACCTGACTTGAATTGCTGACTCATTGGAAAAGACCCTGATGCTGGGAAACGTTGAAGACAGGAGGAGAAGGGGGCAACAGAAGATGAGAGGCTTGGTTGGCATCACCGACTCAATGGACTTGAGTTTGAGCAAACTCCAGGAGATAGTAAAGGACAGGGAAGCCTGGCGGGCTGCAATCCATGAGGTCACAAGAGTCAGACATGACTGAGCAACTGAACAACAACCAGGATGGAGGCTTGTTACAAGGAGAACCAGCCCGGTTATTAGAGAGCTGGAACTTTCAGGCCTGCCCCCTGATTCCTGGTGAGTCAATCACTATTGGCCAGTGACTTAGTCAATCATGACTGTATAATGAATCCTCCCATTAAAAAAAAAAGTGCTGATTCAAATGTTTTCTTTTTAATGGCTGAGTAATACTCCATTGAGTATATGTACCATAGCTTTCTTATCCATTCATCTGCTGATGGACATCTAGGTTGCTTCCATGTCCTGGCTATTATAAACAGTGCTGCGATGAACATTGGGGTACACGTGTCTCTTTCCCTTCTGGTTTCCTCAGTGTGTATGCCCAGCAGTGGGATTGCTGGATCATAAGGCAGTTCTATTTCCAGTTTTTTAAGGAATCTCCACACTGTTCTCCATAGTGGCTGTACTAGTTTGCATTCCCACCAACAGTGTAAGAGGGTTCCCTTTTCTCCACACCCTCTCCAGCATTTATTGCTTGTAGACTTTTGGATCGCAGCCATTCTGACTGGCGTGAAATGGTACCTCATAGTGGTTTTGATTTGCATTTCTCTGATAATGAGTGATGTTTCATGTGTTTGTTAGCCATCTGTATGTCTTCTTTGGAGAAATGTCTATTTAGTTCTTTGGCCCATTTTTTGATTGGGTCATTTATTTTTCTGGAGTTGAGCTGTAGGAGTTGCTTGTATATTTTTGAGATTAGTTGTTTGTCAGTTGCTTCATTTGCTTTATTTTCTCCCATTCTGAAGGCTGCCTTTTCACCTTGCTAATAGTTTCCTTTGATGTGCAGAAGCTTTTAAGTTTAATTAGGTCCCATTTGTTTATTTTTGCTTTTATTTCCAATATTCTGGGAGGTGGGTCATAGAGGATCCTGCTGTGATGTATGTGGTAGATGAAACTGGAGCCTATTATACAGAGTGAAGTAAGCCAGAAGGAAAAACACCAATACAGTATAATAACGCATATATATGGAATTTAGAAAGATGGTAACAATAACCCTGTGTACGAGACAGCAGAAGAGACACTGATGTATAGAACAGTCTTATGGACTCTATGGGAGAGGGAGAGGGTGGGAAGATTTGGGAGAATGGCATTGAAACATGTAAAATATCATGTATGAAACGAGATGCCAGTCCAAGTTCAATGCACGATACTGGATGCTTGCGGCTAGTGCACTGGGACAACCCAGAGGGATGGTATGGGGAGGGAGGAGGGAGGAGGGTTCAGGATGGGGAACACATGTATACCTGTGGCGGATTCATTTTGATATTTGGCAAAACTAATACAATTATGTAAAGTTTAAAAATAAAATAAAATTTTAAAAAAATAATAAAATCCAGACATAGTTTACTATCAAAAAAAATTAAAAAATAAAGCAAAGTGTTACTTGCAAAAAAAAAAAAAAGTGCTTTCTTACCCTTTTTGAGAATTCCCAAGTCAGGGAACCAGGAAGGTTCTATGTGCCAGCGTGCTGGGCCCCCAGCTCCACAAAAAAAAAGAAGGCCTTTGTTCAGGACTTTGCCCTGCATGTCTGTTCATCTGCTTCTTAATTCATATCCGTTAATTTTTTTTAATAGTAAATCACTAAACTAGTGAGTAAACATAAAGTTTCCCTGAACTCTGCTAGCCATTCTATCCAATTAAGGGAATGACCAGAGGAGAGGCTCTTAGATGCCTCTAATTGACAGTCAGTCAGTCAGAGGCACAGGCAGCAACCTGGCCCTGGGTTTGGTGTTGTCGAAAGTGGAGGGTGGGATCTGATTCTATCTCTGGGTTGATAGCATCAGGACTGAGTGGGATTCATGGATTCCATACTGCCACAGAGAGCTGCTTGGTCAGGAGAAGCCTCCACATGCAGTCATTGGAACTGGGTCCAGCAACTCTTCTCAGTATGAGACCATGGAGTAAGGTTAAAAATGTACCCCTATGTTAGTAGCAGCACTGTTCACAATAGCCAAGACACGGAAGCAATCTGAATGTCCACCAAGAGATGAATGAATCAAGAGGATGTGGCACATATACACAATGGAATATTACTCAGCCATAAAAAGAAATGAATTTGACTCCATTCTAGTGAGGTGGAAAGAACCTAAAATACAGAGTGAAGTAAGTCAGAAAAATAAAACAAATATTGTATATTAATGCATGTATACAGAATCTAGAGAAATGGTACTGGTGAACCTATTTGCAGGGAAGGATGGAAACGCAAATGTAGAGGGACTTATGGATGCGGTGGGGGAGGAGAGGGTGGGACGGATGGAGGAAGTGGCACCAACATACACACATGAGCATATACACCACGAGCATTGCTGAGAAGCTGCTGTGTAACACGGGGAGCCCGGTCTGCACTCTGATGACCTAGAGGGGTGGGATGGGGGAGGGGAGGGAGACTCAACAGGGAGGTGAGATATATATATATCACTGGAGAAGGGAATGGCAAACAACTTCAGCATTCTTGCCTTGAGAACAGTATGAAAAGGCAAAAAGATAGGACACTGAAAGATGAACTCCTCAGGTCAGTAGGTGCCCAATATGCTACTGGAGATCAGTGGAGAAGTAACTCCAGAAAGAATGAATAGATGGAGCCAAAGCAAAAACAGCACACAGCTGTGGATGTGACTGGTGATGGAAGCAAGGTCTGATGCTATAAAGAGCAATATTGCATAGGAACCTGGAATGTTAAGTCCATGAATCAAGGCAAATTGGAAGTGATCAAACAGGAGATGGCAAGATTGAACGTCGACATTTTAGGAGTCAGCAAACTAAAATGGACTGGAATGGGTGAATTTAACTCAAATGACCATTATATCTACTACTGTGAGCAAGAATCCGTTAGAAGAAATGGAGTAGCCATCATAGTTAACAAGAGTCCAAAATGCAGTACTTAGATGCAGTTTCAAAAACGACAGAATGATCTCTTCGTTTCCATGGCAAACCATTCAGTATCATGATAATCCAAAGCTATGTCCCAACCAGTAATGCTGAAGAAGCTGAACGATTCTATGAAGACCTACAAGACCTTTTAGAACTAACATCCAAGAAAGATGTCCTTTTCATTATAGGGGACTGGAATGCAAAAGTAGGAAGTTAAGAAACACCTAGAGTAACAGGCAAATTTGGCCTTGGAATAGGGAATGAAGCAGGGCAAAGACTAATAGAGTTTTGCCAAGAAAATGCACTGGTCATAACAAACACCCTCTTCCAACAACACAAGAGAAGACTCTATACATGGACATCACCAGATGGCCAACACCGAAATCAGATTGATTATATTCTTTGCAGCCAAAGGTGGAGAAGCTCTATATAGTCAGCAAAAACAAGACTGGGAGCTGACTGTGGCTCAGACCATGAACTCCTTATTGCCAAATTCAGACTTAAATTGAAGAAAGTAGGGAAAACCACTAGACCATTCAGGTATGACCTAAATCAAATCCCTTAGGATTATACAGTGGAAGTGAGAAATAGATTTAAGGGCCTAGATCTGATAGATAGAGTGCCTGATGAACTATGGAATGAGGTTCGTGACATTGTACAGGAGACAGGGATCAAGACCATCCCCATGGAAAAGAAATGCGAAAAAGCAAAATGGCTGTCTGGGGAGGCCTTACAAATAGCTGTGAAAAGAAGAGAAATGAAAAGCAAAGGAGAAAAGGAAAGATATAAGCATCTGAATGCAGAGTTCCAAAGAATAGCAAGAAGAGATAAGAAAGCCTTCCTCATTGATCAGTGCAAAGAAATAGAGGAAAACAGTAGAATGGGAAAGACTAGAGATCTCTTCAAGAAAATTTGAGATACCAAGGGAACATTTCATGCAAAGATGAGCTCAATAAAGGACAGAAATGGCATGTACCTAAGAGAAGCAGAAGATATTAAGAAGAGGTGGCAAGAATACACAGAAGAGCTGTACGAAACAGATCTTCATGACCCAGATAATCAGGATGGTGTGATCACTCACCTAGAGCCAGACATCCTGGAATGTGAAGTCAAGTGGGCCTTAGGAAGCATCACTACTAACAAAGATAGTGGAGGTGATGGAATTCCAATTGAGCTATTTCAAATCCTGAAAGATGATGCTGTGAAAGCACCGCACTCAATATGCCAGCAAATTTGGAACACTCAGCAGTGGCCACAGGACTGGAAAAGGTCAGCTTTCATTCCAGCCCCAAAGAAAGGCAATGCCAAAGAATGCTCAAACTAGTGCACAATTGCACTCATCTCACACATTAGTAAAGTAATTCTCCAAGCCAGTCTTCAGCAATATGTGAACCATGAACTTCCAGATGTTCAAGCTGATTTTAGAAAAGGCAGAGGAACCAGAGATCAAATTGCCAACATCTGCTGGATCATTGAAAAAGCAAGAGTTCCAGAAAAACGTCTGCTTTATTGACTATGCCAAAGCCTTTGACTGTGTGGATCACAATAAACTTTGGAAAATTCTGAAAGAGATGGGAATGCCAGACCACCTGACCTGCCTCTTGAGAAATCTGTTTGCAGGTCAGGAAGCAACAGTTAGAACTGGACATGGAACAACAGACGATCCAAATAGGAAAAGGAATACATCAAGACTGTATATTGTCACCCTGCTTATTTAACTTAGAGTACATCATGAGAAACACTGGGCTGGATGAAGCACAAGCGGGAATCACGATTGCCAGAAGAAATAGCAGCAACTTCAGATATGCAGATGACACCACCCTTATGGCGGTGTCATAAGCGTGACACCTTATGACAAAATGTCATAAGTGAAGAAGAACTAAAGTGAAGAAGAACTAAAGAGCCTCTTGATGAAAGTGAAAGTGGAGAGTGAAAAGTTGGCTTAAAGCTCAACATTCAGAAAACTAAGATTATGGCATCCAGTCCCATCACTTCATGGCAAATATATGGGGAAACAGTGGAAACAGTGGCTGACTGTATTTTGGGGGACTCCAAAATCACTGCAGATGGTGATTGCAGCAATGACATTAAAAGACGGTACTCCTTGGAAGTAAAGTTATGACCAACCTAGACAGCATATTAAAAAGCAGAGACATTACAACAAAGGTCCATCTAGTCAAGGCTATGGTTTTTCCAGTAGTCACATATGGATGTGAGAGTTGGACTATAAAGAAAGCTGAGTGCCAAAGAATTGATGCTTTTAAACTGTGGTGTTGGAGAAGACTCTTGAGAGTCCCTTTGACTGCAAGGAGATCCAACCAGTCCATCATAAAAGAAATCAGTCCTGAATATTCATTGGAAGGACTGATGCTGAAGCTGAAGCTCCAATACTTTGGCCACCTGATGTGAAGAGCTGACTCATTGGAAAAGACCCTGATGCTGGGAAAGATTGAAGGCAGGAGGAGAAGGGGATGACAGAGGATGAGATGGTTGGATGGCATCACCGACTCAATGGACATGAGTTTGAGTAAACTCTGGGAGTTGGTGATGGACAGGGAGGCCTGGCGTGCTGCAGTCCATGGGGTTTCAACCAACTAAGTCAGACACAACTGAGCAACTGAATTAAACTGATATATATATATATATATATATATATATATATACATACATACACACATATATATATAATTATGGCTGATTTAAGTTGTTATACAGCAGAAACCAACACAACATTTTAAATATTTAAAACAACAGACATTGTTTTAAAAAGAATGAAATGATGTCATTTGCAGCAACATGGATGAAACTAGAGATTATCGTGCTGAGGTAAGTCAGACAAAGACAAACAGCACACGACGTCACTTACATGTGGAATCTAAACTATGACACAAATGAACGTACTCACAAAACAGAAACCGACCCACAGGCATAGAGAACGGACGTGTGGTTGCCAAGTGGGGGCAGGCGGGCGGAGGAGGGATGGACTGGGTGTTTGAGATTAGCAGATTCAAACTCCCATATATAGGATGAAGAAACAACAAGGTCCTACTGTAGAACACAGGGAAGTGTATTCGATATCCTATGATAAACCGTAGTGGAAAAGCATATAAAAAAAGAATATGTATAATGGAATCACTTTGCTGTACAGCAGAAATTAACACAATGTTGTAAGTCAACGATATTTCAATTTTTACAAAACATGCAGGCAACACTATATAATGTGCACAGACACACACTTTTGTTGTGGAAGCACAAAAGCACTGCAGGTGTGACCCACGACGAGCAAGAGGTGAGGGTAACCCAGATGGTGAGGGGGTGTCACCTTGCACCAAGGCCACAGAAGCAGGGCCCAGAACCAAGGCCATTTCCAGAACTTACTGAAACTCTTTGTAACCATTGCCAAAAGTACCCTCGATCATCACTTAACAGGCTTCCTAACTCCAAAATAGGCAAAGAGGCCCAATCCAGTAGTCACCATATAACGCCCTAACCCACCACTTAATGCCACCCTTCCAGCAGGAATTTTTTTTGTCTTGAGGTAATAAAAATTGGCTACTAACCCATGAAAAGGGCTTCCCTCATAACTCCATTGGTAAAGAATCTGACTGCAGTGGAGGAGACCCCAGTTCGATTCCTGGGTCAGGAAGATCCACTGGAGAAGGGCTAGGCTACCCACTCCAGTATTCTTGGGCTTTCCTTGTGGCTCAGCTAGTAAAGAATTCGCCTGTGAGGCGGGAGACCTGGCTTCCATCCCTGGGTTGGGAAGACCCCCTAGAGAAGGGAAAGGCTACCCACTCCAGTATTCTGGCCTGGAGAATTCCATGGACTGTAGAGTGCATGGGGTCGCAAAGAGTCAGACACAACTGAGCACCTTTCACTTCACAACCCATGAAAAGCATCAGCTCTCCCTTGGCCTGTCAGGAGGTGGGCTGCTGTGCTCTCAGGGCCCTCATTGTCTCTGCTGTCTGCTCTCAATAAACTCACTCCTGTATTAAATGCTCTGTGTCTGTAAACTCTTTTCCAACCTGAGCTTGGACTGCCATGACACTAAGTTAGACCAGTCTGCAGCAACTCACCACCGCAGCTATCAAGTCTTTGAATGGCGGCCGATCTACTTTGAGATGTGCCTTATGTATAATATACAACCAGATTTCTGCACTTAGTATGGAAAAGATACACAAAAATCTCTTTACCCTCCAGTCTCCCAAGAGTGGCACTTGCATTTGCATCAGGGCAAGTGACAGGATGGAGCATGGGGCACCCTCTGAAATTCCTGACATCCAGTCCCCGGGGTGGCCACTGAATGAACACAGAGATGAATTAGCAGAGGCTGAATTGACAGCCCTGGTGACCGGCATAGGGGCGGGGCCCCTCAATGGAGAATAAGAAGAGGCTGAGTTTTGGCAAAAGTCTGAGTTTAGGGTCCTAAGGGACCCTGAGGAGGGCAGTGAGCAGGCCGTTCGCTGAAAGCACAGAGGTCTGCAGAGAGCTGGAGGTTGCTACGCTGCCAAACCTGGGCTCACAAAACTCCCACAAATGCCACTTGAAAAAAGAGCCTTGGTCCCACTTGTGGCTAGAACAAGGCAAGGGGTCGAAGCACAGTGAAGAACAGAGTTCAGACCCCTGTTCTCACACCAGCTCCATCCCAGGCACACAGCCCATTCCCTAAGCTTAGGTTTTCCTACCTTTGAAATGCTGTTTCCACGATTAAGGGAGGCAGCAATCTTAAAGTGCTTTTCACACAGGGCCTGGCCCATAAAGAGCTCGCAACACAAACTAGCCATTGGTCAGATGACACCACACTGACAGAGATGGTGGTGGGCATAGGATTCAGGCTGGTGTGGGCTTGGGCAAGGCTAATTGGTTGCTCAGGTGAGGGTGGGGTTTCAGGAAACTCCTGGAGCTTTTCCCTGCCTCCAGGATGGGTTGGCGATGGCAAGAGGTGAAGGAGGCAGGAGGTGGCAGAGCTTACAGCTCTGGGCGGCTCCACGGTGGTAGACGAAGGAGAACTGAAGTCTTGCATTTAAGGAAAAATAACCTGAGCTATGCTCAAAGGCAGAAGGGGCTCCTGGGGCCAGCCTGCTGCACAGGAGCAGGGGGCACTGCCTCCAGGGTCGATGGTTCAGACGGCCCTGCAGGTGCACTTGGAAGAGGCTCCCAGCAAAGACAATGTCCCAGCAGGGCCAGGACACGAGATGGGGGGTGAGGGTCCAGGGATGGACACAGGTGTTGAGGGGACTGTGTGAGCCAAGGCTGGGAGGAGAAGGAGCAGGTGGATAAAAAGTCCTTAAAATGAGCAAAGTTGAGGCCACTGCTGAGTCTATGCTGCCCCAGGCAGAGAGACCCCTTCAGAGAACATAGTCTTTGGCCTTTCACTGGATGAGAGTGGAGTCTCCAGCAGGACTCCAGCCTCTGACACAGAGATCATGCCTACCCCCACCTCCCCAAGCTGCTGAGAAGAGGAAGTAACGTGCCAGGCGGGATTTATGAAATAACACAGTCACTGGTGCTCTTATATGCAAACGTTTGCAAATATGCCAAATGTTCAGAAATTTTCCCCCCTTGGGTGATTAATCTCACTGTTTCAGCTTTTTTTTAATGTTCATCTGACAGATGGCAAGGGCACCACCAGCTTCACCCCTGTACCCTGGCTCAGAGAAGGGGTGCCCTCCCTGGGTATTCTCAGCAGCTGGCCCCAGGCAGGAAGGAGGGCACAGACCAAGCACCAGAGTTCTGTACCAGGTTCAAAAGTGTTCAATTCAGTCCCCCAAATTCTTACTCACCTAGAACATGACCTTATCTGCAAATAGGGTCTTTGCAGATCACTCTGGACTAGAGAGGGACCTAAAGCCAACAAAGTCCTTATAAGAAGCAGAGAGGGCACACAGAGAGAGCCGGAGGACACCAAAAGTGGGGTCAGGTATAACGTGATATGTATGTGCATGGGCCCAGGTATGCCTGGGACTGCTGGCTCCCAGAGCCTAGAGGGAGGAAGAGAATGAGTTCTTTAGGGCTTCAAGAAGGAGCCAACCCTGCCAACTACCTGACCTTAGACTTCTGGCCTCCAGACTATGAGATAATATATATTTGTTGTTTTAATCCATGAAGTGTGACAGCAGTCCAGGGAACTAAGACAAGCTCCTACAATGTCCAGGTCAATTAGATGGTCCAGGCTCCTAAGATGGTCCCAGGCCCTGAGATGGTCCGGCCCCTGAGATGTTCCCAGCCACTGAGATGGTCCCGGCCTCTTAGATGGTCCAGGCCCCTGAGATGGTCCACGCCCTAAGATGGTCCAGGCCCCTGTATGGTCCAGACCCTGAAATGTTCCAGGACCCTGATATGTCCAGGCCTATGACATGATCCAGGCCCCTGAGATGGTCCAAGACCCTGAGATGGTGCAGACCTAGGAGATGGTCCAGGTCCCTGAGATGGTCCAGGTCCTGAGATGGTCCAGGCTCCTGAGATGGTCCCAGCCTCTGAGGTGGTCCAGGCCCCTGATATGGCCAGGTCCCAAGATGGTCCAGGCCCCTGAGATGGTCCAGGCGCCTGAGATGGTCCAGACCCTGAGATGGTCCAGGCCCCTGAGATGGTCCAGGCCTCTGAGATGGTCCCAGCCCATGAGATGGTCCATGCCTCTGAGATGGTCTAGGCCCTGAGATGGTCCAGGTCACTGAGATGGTCCAGGTACCTGATGGTCCAGGCCTCTGAGATTATCCCGGCCTCTGAGATGGTCCAGGCCTCTGAGATGGTCCACGCCCTGAGATGGTCCAGGTCCCTGAGATGATCCAGGCCTCTGAGATGATCCCTGCCTCTGAGATGGTCCACGCCTCTAAAAAGGTCCACGCCCTGAGATGGTCCAGGTCCCTGAGATGGTCCAGACCCTGAGATGGTCAGGCCCCTGAGATGGTCCAGGTCACCAAGATGGTCCAGGTCCCTGATATGGTCCCAGCTTCTGAGATGGTCCTGGCCCCTGAGATGCTCCATGCCCTGAGATAGTCAATGCCCCTGAGATGGTCCAGGTCACTGAGATGGTCTAGGTCCCTGAGATGGTCCAGGTCCCTGAGATGGTCCACGCCCTGAGATGCTCCAGGCCCCTGAGATGGTCCAGGCCCCTGAGATGGTCCTGGCCCGTGAGATGCTCCTTGCCCTGAGATTGTCCATATCCCTGAGATGGTCCAGGCCCTGAGATGGTCCAGGTCACTGAGATGGTCCAGTTCCCTGAAATAGTCCAGTCCCTGAGATGGTTCAGGCCCCTGAGATGGTCCAGGTCCCTGGATGGTCCAGGTCACCAAGATGGTCCAGGCCCCTGAGATGGTCCAGGCCTCTGAGATGGTCCAGACCCTGAGATGGTCCAGGTCCCTGAGATGTTCCAGGCCCTTGCGATGGTCTAGGTCGCTGAGATGGTCCAGGCCCCTGAGATGGTCCACGCCCTGAGATGCTCCAGGCCCCTGAGATGGTCCAGGCCCCTGAGATGGTCCAAGCCTCTGAGATGGTCCCAGCCCATGAGATGGTCCATGCCATGAGATGGTCCATGCCTCTGAGATGGTCTAGGCCCTGAGATGGTCCAGGTCACTGAGATGGTCCAGGTACCTGATGGTCCAGGCCTCTGAGATTATCCCGGCCTCTGAGATGGTCCAGGCCTCTGAGATGGTCCACGCCCTGAGATGGTCCAGGTCCCTGAGATGATCCAGGCCTCTGAGATGATCCCTGCCTCTGAGATGGTCCACGCCTCTAAAAAGGTCCACGCCCTGAGATGGTCCAGGTCCCTGAGATGATCCAGGCCTCTGAGATGATCCCTGCCTCTGAGATGGTCCACGCCTCTAAAAAGGTCCACGCCCTGAGATGGTCCAGGTCCCTGAGATGGTCCAGACCCTGAGATGGTCAGGCCCCTGAGACGGTCCAGGTCACCAAGATGGTCCAGGTCCCTGATATGGTCCCAGCTTCTGAGATGGTCCTGGCCCCTGAGATGCTCCATGCCCTGAGATAGTCAATGCCCCTGAGATGGTCCAGGTCACTGAGATGGTCTAGGTCCCTGAGATGGTCCAGGTCCCTGAGATGGTCCAGTTCACAAAGATGGTCCAGGCCACTGAGATGGTCACAGCCTCTGAGATGGTCCACACCCTGAGATGATCCAGGCCTCTGAGATGGTCCAGGCCCCTGAGATGATCCAGGCCTCTGAGATGGTCCAGGCCTCTGAGATGGTCCCAGCCCCTGAGATGGTCCATGCCATGAGATGGTCCATGTCCCTGAGATTGTCCATGCCCTGAGATGGTCCAGGTCACTGAGATGGTCCAGGTCCCTGAGTTGGTCCAGGTCCCTGAGATGGTCCAGGCCTCTGAGATGGTCCAGGCCCCTGAGATGGTCCTGGCCCGTGAGATGCTCCTTGCCCTGAGATTGTCCATATCCCTGAGATGGTCCAGGCCCTGAGATGGTCCAAGCCCCTGAGGTGGTCCAGGTCCTGAGATGGTCCAGGCTCCTGAGATGGTCCTGGCCTCTGAGATGGTCCAGGTCCCTGAGATGTCCAGGCCTCTGAGATGGTCTAGGCCCCTGAGACAATCCAGGCCCCTTAGATGGTCCAGGCCTCTGAGATGGTCCAGGTCCCTGAGATGTCCAGGCCTCTGAGATGGTCCAGGCCCCTGAGATGGTCCTGGCCCGTGAGATGCTCCTTGCCCTGAGATTGTCCATATCCCTGAGATGGTCCAGGCCCTGAGATGGTTCAGGCCCCTGAGATGGTCCAGGTCCCTGATATGTCCAGGCCTCTGAGATGGTCCAGGTCCCTGAGATGTCCAGGCCTCTGAGATGGTCCAGGCCCCTGAGATGGTCCTGGCCCGTGAGATGCTCCTTGCCCTGAGATTGTCCATATCCCTGAGATGGTCCAGGCCCTGAGATGGTCCAGGTCACTGAGATGGTCCAGTTCCCTGAAATAGTCCAGTCCCTGAGATGGTTCAGGCCCCTGAGATGGTCCAGGTCCCTGGATGGTCCAGGTCACCAAGATGGTCCAGGCCCCTGAGATGGTCCAGGCCTCTGAGATGGTCCAGACCCTGAGATGGTCCAGGTCCCTGAGATGTTCCAGGCCCTTGCGATGGTCTAGGTCGCTGAGATGGTCCAGGCCCCTGAGATGGTCCACGCCCTGAGATGCTCCAGGCCCCTGAGATGGTCCAGGCCCCTGAGATGGTCCAAGCCTCTGAGATGGTCCCAGCCCATGAGATGGTCCATGCCATGAGATGGTCCATGCCTCTGAGATGGTCTAGGCCCTGAGATGGTCCAGGTCACTGAGATGGTCCAGGTACCTGATGGTCCAGGCCTCTGAGATTATCCCGGCCTCTGAGATGGTCCAGGCCTCTGAGATGGTCCACGCCCTGAGATGGTCCAGGTCCCTGAGATGATCCAGGCCTCTGAGATGATCCCTGCCTCTGAGATGGTCCACGCCTCTAAAAAGGTCCACGCCCTGAGATGGTCCAGGTCCCTGAGATGGTCCAGACCCTGAGATGGTCAGGCCCCTGAGATGGTCCAGGTCACCAAGATGGTCCAGGTCCCTGATATGGTCCCAGCTTCTGAGATGGTCCTGGCCCCTGAGATGCTCCATGCCCTGAGATAGTCAATGCCCCTGAGATGGTCCAGGTCACTGAGATGGTCTAGGTCCCTGAGATGGTCCAGGTCCCTGAGATGGTCCAGTTCACAAAGATGGTCCAGGCCACTGAGATGGTCACAGCCTCTGAGATGGTCCACACCCTGAGATGATCCAGGCCTCTGAGATGGTCCAGGCCCCTGAGATGATCCAGGCCTCTGAGATGGTCCACGCTCTGAGATGGTCCCAGCCCCTGAGATGGTCCATGCCATGAGATGGTCCATGTCCCTGAGATTGTCCATGCCCTGAGATGGTCCAGGTCACTGAGATGGTCCAGGTCCCTGAGTTGGTCCAGGTCCCTGAGATGGTCCAGGCCTCTGAGATGGTCCAGGCCCCTGAGATGGTCCTGGCCCGTGAGATGCTCCTTGCCCTGAGATTGTCCATATCCCTGAGATGATCCAGGCCCTGAGATGGTTCAGGCCCCTGAGATGGTCCAGGTCCCTGATATAGTCCAGGTCACCTAGATGATCCAGGTGCCTGTGCTGGTCCAGGTCCCTGAAATGGTCCACGCCCAGAGATGGTCCAGGCCCCTTAGAGGTCCCAGCCTCTGAGATGGTACATGCCCCTGAGATGGTCCATGCCACTGAGATGGTCCAGGCCCTGAGATGGTCCAGGCCCCTGAGATGGTCCAGGTCCCTGATATGTCCAGGCCTCTGAGATGGTCCAGGTCCCTGAGATGTCCAGGCCTCTGAGATGGTCCAGGCCC
This sequence comes from Bos indicus x Bos taurus, assembly GCF_003369695.1. NCBI lineage: Eukaryota > Metazoa > Chordata > Mammalia > Artiodactyla > Bovidae > Bos > Bos indicus x Bos taurus. The sequence goes on along the minus strand of NC_040081.1, from coordinate 117,141,181 downwards.
CTGAGATGGTCCTGGCCCGTGAGATGCTCCTTGCCCTGAGATTGTCCATATCCCTGAGATGGTCCAGGCCCTGAGATGGTCCAGGTCACTGAGATGGTCCAGTTCCCTGAAATAGTCCAGTCCCTGAGATGGTTCAGGCCCCTGAGATGGTCCAGGTCCCTGGATGGTCCAGGTCACCAAGATGGTCCAGGCCCCTGAGATGGTCCAGGCCTCTGAGATGGTCCAGACCCTGAGATGGTCCAGGTCCCTGAGATGTTCCAGGCCCTTGCGATGGTCTAGGTCGCTGAGATGGTCCAGGCCCCTGAGATGGTCCACGCCCTGAGATGCTCCAGGCCCCTGAGATGGTCCAGGCCCCTGAGATGGTCCAAGCCTCTGAGATGGTCCCAGCCCATGAGATGGTCCATGCCATGAGATGGTCCATGCCTCTGAGATGGTCTAGGCCCTGAGATGGTCCAGGTCACTGAGATGGTCCAGGTACCTGATGGTCCAGGCCTCTGAGATTATCCCGGCCTCTGAGATGGTCCAGGCCTCTGAGATGGTCCACGCCCTGAGATGGTCCAGGTCCCTGAGATGATCCAGGCCTCTGAGATGATCCCTGCCTCTGAGATGGTCCACGCCTCTAAAAAGGTCCACGCCCTGAGATGATCCAGGTCCCTGAGATGGTCCAGACCCTGAGATGGTCAGGCCCCTGAGATGGTCCAGGTCACCAAGATGGTCCAGGTCCCTGATATGGTCCCAGCTTCTGAGATGGTCCTGGCCCCTGAGATGCTCCATGCCCTGAGATAGTCAATGCCCCTGAGATGGTCCAGGTCACTGAGATGGTCTAGGTCCCTGAGATGGTCCAGGTCCCTGAGATGGTCCAGGTCCCTGAGATGGTCCATGCCATGAGATGGTCCATGCTCCTGAGATGGTCCATGCTCCTGAGATGGTTCAGGCCCTGAGATGGTCCAGGTCCCTGAGATGGTCCAGGCCTCTGAGATGGTCCAGGTTCCTGAGATGGTCCAGGCCTCTGAGATGGTCCAGACCCTGAGATGGTCCAGGTCCCTGAGATGTTCCAGGCCCTTGCGATGGTCTAGGTCGCTGAGATGGTCCAGGCCCCTGAGATGGTCCACGCCCTGAGATGGTCCAGACCCCTGAGATGGTCCCAGCCTCTGAGATGTCCCATGCCCCTGATTGGTCCATGCCCTGATGATGGTTCATGCCCCTGAGATGGTCCAGGCCCTGAGATGGTCCAGGTCCCTGAGATGGTCCAGGTCACCAAGATGGTCCAGGCCCCTGAGATGGTCACAGCCTCTGAGATGGTCCAGCCCCCTGAGATGGTCCACGCCCTGAGATGGTCCAGGCCCCTGAGATGGTCCAGGTCCCTGAGATGGTCCAGGCCCCTGAGATGGTCCAGGCCCCTGAAATGGTCCAGGCCTCTGAGATGGTCCATGCTCCTGAGATGGTCCCAGCCTCTGAGATTGTTCCAGACTGAGATGGTCCAGGTCACTGAGATGGTCCACACTCCTGAGATGGGCCCAGCCTCTGAGATGGTCCCGGCCGCTTGAGATGGTCCAGGCCCCTGAGATGGTCCAGACCCTGAGATGGCCAGGTCCCTGAGATGGTCCAGTCGCCAGAGATGGTCCAGACCCTGAGATGGTCCAGGTCCCTGAGATGGTCCAGGTCCCTGAGATGGTCCAGGTCCATGAGATGGTCCCGACCCAGCGATGGTTCCGGCCTCTGACATGCCTCTGGCTTCTGAGATGGTCGAGGACCCTGAGATGGTCCAGGTCACCGAGATGGTCCAAGCCCCTGAGGTGGTCCAGGTCCTGAGATGGTCCAGGCTCCTGAGATGGTCCTGGCCTCTGAGATGGTCCAGGTCCCTGAGATGTCCAGGCCTCTGAGATGGTCTAGGCCCCTGAGACAATCCAGGCCCCTTAGATGGTCCAGGCCTCTGAGATGGTCCAGGTCCCTGAGATGTCCAGGCCTCTGAGATGGTCCAGGCCCCTGAGATGGTCCTGGCCCGTGAGATGCTCCTTGCCCTGAGATTGTCCATATCCCTGAGATGGTCCAGGCCCTGAGATGGTTCAGGCCCCTGAGATGGTCCAGGTCCCTGATATAGTCCAGGTCACCTAGATGATCCAGGTGCCTGCGCTGGTCCAGGTCCCTGAAATGGTCCACGCCCAGAGATGGTCCAGGCCCCTTAGAGGTCCCAGCCTCTGAGATGGTACATGCCCCTGAGATGGTCCATGCCACTGAGATGGTCCAGGCCCTGAGATGGTCCAGGCCCCTGAGATGGTCCAGGTCCCTGATATGTCCAGGCCTCTGAGATGGTCCAGGCCCCTGAGATGGTCCAGGCCCCTGAGATAATACAGGCCTCTGAGATGGTCCAGGTCCCTGAGATGGTCCACGCTCCTGCTATAATACAGGCCTCTGAGATGGTCCAGGCCCCTGCAATGGTCCAAGTTCCTGAGATGGTCCAGGCCCCTGAGATGGTCCATGCCCTGAGATGGTTCAGGCCCCTGTGATGGTCCCAGCCTCTGAGATTTTCCATGCCCCTGAGATCGTCCAGGTCCCTGAGATCGTCCAGACCCCTGAAATGGTCGAGGTCCCTGAGATGGTCCAGGTCACCAAGATGATCCAGGTCCCTAGATGGTCCAGGTCCCTGATATGGTCCAGGTCTCTGATATGGTCCAAATCTCTGAGATGGTCCTGGCCCCTGAGATGGTCCATGCCTTGCGATGATCCATGCCCCTGAGATGGTCCAGGTCACTGAGATGGTCCTGGCCCCTGAGATGGTCCAGGTCCCTGATGGTCCAGGCCCATGAGATCGTCCAGGTCACCAAGATGGTCTAGGCCCCTGTATGGTCCAGGCCCCTGAGATGTTCCAGCCCTCTGAGATGGTCCAGCCGCCTGAGATGGTCCATGCCCTGAGATAGTCCAGATCTCTGAGATGCTCCAGGTCCCTGAGATGCTCCAGGTTCTGACATGGTCCAGGCTCTTGAGATGGTCCCAGCCCCTGAGATGATCCCGGCCCCTGAGATGGTCCCGGCCTCTGACATGTTCCCAGCCTCTGAGATGGACCACGCCCCTGAGATGGTCCAGGTCACCGAGATGGTCCAGACCCCTGAGATGGTCCAGGTCCTGAGATGATCCAGGTCCTGAGATGGTCCAGGTGCTGAGATGGTCCAGGCTCCTGAGATGGCCCTGGCCTCTGAGATGGCCCAGGCCCCTGAGATGTCCAGGCCCCTGAGATGGTCCAGGCCCCTGAGATGGTCCTGGCCCATGAGATGGTCCTTGCCCTGAGATGGTCCAGGTCCCTGAGATGGTCCAGTTCCTGAGATGGTCCAGGCCCCTGACATGGTCACAGCCTCTGAGATGGTCCAGGTCACCAAGATGGTCCAGGCCCCTGAGATGGTCCCAGCCTCTGAGATGGTCCCGACCTCTGAGATGGTCCAGGCCCCTGAGATGGCCCTTGCCCTGAGATGGTCCATGCCCCTGAGATGGTCCAGGTCACTGAGATGGTCCAGGTCCCTGAGATAGTCCAGTCCCTGAGATGGTTCAGGCCCCTGAGATGGTCCAGGTCCCTGGATGGTCCAGGTCACTAAGATGGTCCAGGCCCCTGAGATGGTCCCAGCCTCTGAGATGGTCCAGGTCCCTGAGATGGTCCAGGTCACCGAGATGGTCCAGGCCCTGAGACGGTCCCAGCCTCTGAGATGATCCAGGCCCCTGAGATGTTACATGCCCTGAGATGGTCCATGTCCCTGAGATCATCCAGGCCCTGAGATGATCCAGGCCCCTGAGATGGTCCTGGACTCTGAGATGGTCCACGCCCCAGAGATGGTCCAGGCCTCTGAGATGGTCCCATCCCCTGAGATGGTCCAGTTCCCTGAGATGTCCCAGGTCCCTGAGATGGTCGAGGCCCTGAGATGGTCCAAGTTACTGAGATGGTCCACGTCCCTGAGATGGTTCCGTCATTGAGATGGTCCAGGCACCTGAGATGGTCTATGCCCTGATATGGTCCAGGCCCCTGAATTGATCCAGACCCTGAGATGGTCCAGGTCCATGCGATGGTCCCAGCCCCTGAGACGATCCAGGCCCCTGAGGTGGTCCAGGCTTCTGCGATGGTCCAGGCCTCTGAAATGTTCCTGGCCTACATCCTGGTACTCCATATCATCTTCCCTGCTCAGCGACACCAGTGGGTTTGCCTCCCCACTGTACACCCTCCTCCTGACATGTCCATAGTGCACACCAGCTTCAGTCTCCACACCTACTTATTCTCTGGGCCCCAGACAAGAGCCCCCTGTGCCCCACAGAGAAGGCTGAAAGGTCAGACTGGGTCAGGTCCATGAGGTTTTACTTTTTCTTCAGAAAAGGTAGTTCTTGAAAGTTCCTGGGAAGGACAACAATCTGACACATGTTTTAGAAGAAAGTTTTATCAGGAGTGGAGCTGATAAAGGACCCAGGCTGGTGTTGTAGGAATAGTGTGAGCACACAGCAGGTGCACAGGTCAAAGCTGGGCCTGGGTGTCGGGAGCAGGGCCCCCTCCTGCAGCCACAGGTAGCACAGGGAAGGGCCACAGTGGCCTCCATCCCTGACCGGCCTGTTTGGCGCTCCTGCCCTTGATGTAGCCCAGGTGGCTTGACCACACAGTCTGCTGGACCAGGACCAGAGTCACCCAGAGACAGAGAGGAAGTGACCGTTGTGTGGAAAGTGTTTTGCTCTAACACAGACTTCATCAATTCAAAAGGAACAGGATTTCTGTTGGCATTCTGCAGAGGAGCGACGGTAGATGAAAAGGCAGAGACAGAATTTCTCTAGATGAAACTCACCTGTGTGAGGATGACCCTCCAGATGTGGAGATTTTGAGAAAACCATTAAAAACAGTGACAGGAACCCCCAGGCTTTCTCCCACCATCCCCAGGAAGTCCTTAGAATTCAAACTGGGGATGTAAGGATGTATGGGCACTACTTTTCAAAGTTAGATTTTTATTTTCCATTTTGGTGAGTTTTTACTGTAATTACTGTGCTGAAAAGTGGCAAATTAAACAAAGATATCATATCATCCAGAAAATGAACCACCTAACATTAGGCTGCTGGCTCCCTCTCCTATAAAAAGAAGTTCACAGGTATATAAAGAATTTCTACTTATTTATGTGCCAGAATTCATTTTGCTTAGAGTCTCTTATTTATTTTCATTCATATTTTGGTGAGAAAATGGTGCTTTGAGGCAATAACATTGAGGGCTTGCAAGGGGCCTGTGCCCAGAGCAGGGCTCCCTGGAGGTCACTCAGAGGTCTCTGCAACACTGCTGCCCTGGAGCCTGGGAACTTGACCTGCACACTCCCACCAACACTGGCCCCAACCTCAACGCTGCCCTGGTGTGGCTGGCTGTGCTGTGCTGGCATCTGGGTGAGGAGCCATCCCACCAGCGTATCCCACCTGGATATGACAGAGTGTGCAGGCTGACATGCAGCTCAGCACCCACAGAATCCTCCAAGGAGTGCTCCCCACGAGCATGCTCCACGATGCCTCAGCCAGGGGTACCAGCCCACAGCCAGGCCACTCCACCGACACACGGCACCTAGAGCTCCTGGTGTCCCAGGCAGGCCACTGGCCTGGCCCTCAGACACCAGGAGTCAGTGTGTGTGTGTGTGTGTGTGTGTGTGTGTGTGTGTGTGTTCATGCACTGGTGCATGTGTTTGCAAATGTTATGTCTGGGAGTGTAAACACAGGTATATGTGTGCACAGATGCATGTGTGCATTCCTATGTGCTGGCACACTCATGTAATATGTGCACATGATCATATGTGCATGCATCTGTCACAAATGTATTCCTGCATGTACAATCATATGTATGTGCATATACTCATACCCACGCATATGCACACCTGTGCACGTGTGGTTTTGTGTACACTGCATGCACATGTATGCATGCACACATGTGTGCATGTGTGTGCATTTGCACATATTTGAGGTTCCCACCTGTATGGCATCATGACACTAGCCAAGAGTAAAAACATTGATAACCAGCAGTTTGATCTTCACCACAAGCATCATTTACTAACTTTTTAAATGAAATGATTGCTTAATTATATCAGTCAAAAATTCAGTTTTGAAGTCTAGATTTGTGTGGCCAGGAGCACCTCCTCTGCCTGAGGAAGGCACATGAGCCCGGGCACCCTAGGAGCACTTGTTCATCAACACTAAGAAAACACAGGTTTGTCTGGTGACTGTGTCATGTGCTGTTAATTAAGTCATTCTTTTAAATGTAAACAAACTTTATGTTTAAAATAACTTACAAAGAGCATTAAACAAAGTAAAAACACAAAAATGTGTTTATTTAAGTTTGGTATTTCACCATGATATAAACTCTTGGTTTGGCTTCCACCAGGCCAAGAGTTTATTATTATTCTGAAAAGTAGAATAAGACCCATATTTCAAAAACGCTCCAAGAGCTGGCATTATTTTCCAAGGAGCATAAGAATCAATTCTAAACAACTAATATAAATTTTCAAAAAGGAGAAAAAGCATGAATGAGCTGGCTAACCTCCCAGGACTCTGGAGCCATCACAAGCAATTAGAAGGAAGCAAGGTGGTGACTCTCCACTGCCTCCCTGAGTGCTAGTCTTCAGAACAATTTGAGTGAAGGGATATTGAAGGTTTTATTTCTTTAGCAAACTTTAAAAAATAAAACGCTGGGATCCCATATCATTATATCAGCCTCTATAAAGCGGACTTAACCATATTCTGGAGTTAGAAACACATCTTTAAAAATCCCATCTAGCTTCTTGGTCACACGTACATTTGACAGGGGGAAGCCACTGTCTGTACCCCTAGATGCCCTCAGTTGCCCCATCCCATTCTGCCTTCTGTCCCATCCCAATGAAAGTCTGAAACTTGAGAGAGGTCATTGATTTTGCCTGCATGTTTGAAAGACAAATCGTGTGAGACAGAACCTCAGGAAACAGGAAGGATACAGGAAGGTCTGACATCAGATGTCCGCGCTGTTCAAGAGTTTGCTCTGTTCCAGTGGTCCCTGCCCAGCAGCCTTCCGCAAGAGCTCACCATGTGCCCACTCACTGGGCACACCCTGGCTTGGCTGCCTCCTCATGTGGTTCTGGGAAGTCAGCCTTGCAGCTGCACCTGAGGTCTGTGCTCCATGAGTGGCGAGCAGCCCTGCCTTATTGATTTGATCTAGGCAGATGGGGAAAAGCTTTTCAAAAGTCTCTTTTGCTGCCACTTATCACTTTTTCTGCTTAGGTTGATGGCCAGTGGGCTGGTGGTGTGGGGGCCGGGGCGGGGGATCAGGTGATAAGGACCCTCAGGGGAACTAGTTGGGCTGAGCCCTCAGCCTGGCTGAATCTCAAGGCCTAGTATGGACACTATGTGAAGAGGTCTGGGTATGAGGACCTGGGAGATTGGCCCGGAATGATTCTTTTTTCTCGGATGGCATCAACATAACAAGGAGAAGTCATTGCCCAAGGCCCCTTTGATCAGAATCCCCAAGTTTCTAAGTAATTGTCCAAGCATCAGCATAACAGCTTTGCCACCTCCACTGAACAGTGGCAGGTCTCCACTTCTCTGCGTGGATAGCGGGCCTCTCCTCTCTAGCAGCCTCTGCTGCAGCTGGGCAGCCCTGCCGGTCATGGTTAGATGCTGGACTCGGTCACCTGGGGTACAGAGGAACTCTGGCCTTGGGCAGGGCAGCTGGTCTCATCCCAGAGCCCACACCTGGAAACCACATCTCCAACACCAAGTCTGGCTGTTTTTCCACAATTAGAAGTGGACCCCTATACACTTTAGAGAGATTACACATTATTTCCTTAGCTTTTCTCACTTCAAGTGTCCTGTGCTGTGCTCACCCTAGCAGAGCACAGGGTGAATCCTCAACTCTTTTTGCAGGAGGGTCACACCATTTGGGCCAAAGTGGGACTCTGCTTACAGCATGTTCAGAATTAGCAGCACACCTGCCTGGCACCACAATTCCAGCACACGGTAGTTGGATCACCTTTCCCCAAGACCCAGAGCCTACCTGGATCCCAGTCAGAACCACAGGACTGGGCAGAAACACATTTCACCACTGTTCGGAACACGTTTCACGTTGTGTTTAAATAGGCACACACAAGTTTATCCTAATGATTTAAAAGTATGACCTTCACATCAATTAAGGCTATTTAAGGGGTATATTTCAAATGAAATGCTATAATGTCCAAAATTACCAGATTACTGAATTAACCAACAGGATAATAATCTTTGCCAGAAAAACTATGACTGTGATTTCCAAAATAGGATTGGATTGTTCATATGTATTAACCAAAATAAGCTCAGTTTTGCCGTAAAAACCCAATCTCCAGTGTCCAGAAAAAGAAATGTATGGGACCTGATATACAGACAGAAATTTAGCCTCAGAAAGAGGTTGGACTTAGCCAACCATCTAGCATAATACAACTGTTCAAACTCATATCTGTCAACCAAATTCAATCATTTTCCCCCCAAATTGATTTGTGTGTTGACATTCTCTAACCCCAATTTGATGAATATCTCCAATAACATAGCAATTAATTTAATAAAGGAACTCACCAATTTTAAATTGCAATAAATTTACCAAACATTTTCACTGTTTATGGAGAGCTTTACAGTAAGAAAGTTATCAACAAAAGCAGGCACATCCGTGTACAAAGTGTTGCTGTGGGTGCTTCTTCACGTCTTCCATTCCGACAGTATCAGCCGCTCCGTCTTTCTGTCCTCTCAGTCAGCGTTCTTCCCGCTCGCTGGGTGAGCTTTCACCCGGGCCTGGGCCTCGGGGGCGCCCAGGGAACGGACTTGCCAAAGAGAAGTGCGGTGGGGGCGAGCCAACCCCAAAACATTTGTTGTAAACTTTAAAATGGAGTCCGGATACGAGCAGACACAGAAAAGAAGAGAAACCTCCCAAACACAGAAATAATAGTACTGGAGGGCCAGTCTCGCGGCGGGGAGCCCCCAGAGGCGCTGGGCCAGACCGCCCTGAAGCTGCGGCGCCACGGAGAGGCTTGGCTTTGCGCCCCGCCAGCCCCCCACCTCCCTCGCCGCCGCGGCAGGGCAGGGAGACGGGCACGGCCGTCCGCACAGGCCCAGGGGCTCAGCAGGCCCGGCCCGGCTCCCAGGGGCGCGCCGCCTCGCAGGGCGGGCGGCAGCAGTAGGGGTAGGAGGCGTTGAGGTCGGGGTCCGAGGGCGCGTACCCCGGCAGCTCCACAGACGGGTGCCCCCCGCAGCACACCTCCACGCCCGCCTCGTCAAACGCGTGGAAGACGCCCACGTTGATGTAGGAGACCGCGTGGTGCGTCGCGAAGCCCGCGCAGTCCCCCGGGGCGGCGAAGTCCGACTCCTCCGGAGACAGGATGGAAGCCTCGCTGGGCCGCGGCTGCAGCCTCCGCCCCCGCCGGCCCCGCCGGCCCCGCCGCGCCCGGGAGGCGGGCGGCTGCGCGCGGAGCCCCGGGCCGCCGCGGGACCGCGCCAGGGCCCGTCCTCCCTTCCGCCGGCCGCGCCGGCCTCGCCGGGCCTGCGACGACTTGTAGTTCTTGACCAGCAGGAGGCTGAGCAGGCCCAGGAGGCACTCGAGCGAGTTGAAGACGGTGGAGAGCACCAGGCCGCGCTGGTAGTCCTTCAGCTGGCGGCACTTGGCGGAGGTGGCGCTGTCCAGGGTGCCGCGGGTGCGCGGCGCGCCGGGTGCCGGGCCGGGGCCGGCGGCTGCAGGGCCCGGGGCCGGGCCGGGGGCCGCGGCCGGCGCGCGCGGCGGCAGGCAGTAGTGGGAATACTTGCGCTCCACCAGGGACACGGTGTCGCCGTCGATCACGGCGCCCGCGAAGGCGCTGAGGACCCCGAGCATGAAGACGAGGACGCCGAGCAGGAGCAGGTTCTGGCTGCTCACCGGCCCCGAGGGCCCAGCGGCGCCCCCCGGGTCGCCCGGCGCGGCCTCCGCACTCCCCGCGGAGCCGGCGGCGACCCCTAGCCCCGGGCCCGGGCCCGGGCCCGGCCCCGCGAGGGGCGCGTCCCGGGGCCCGCAGCAGAGCAGGGCGGCGCCGAGCAGCGAGAGGCCGGCGGCCAGCAGCAGCCCCGAATAGAAGGCGCCGGCGGCCGCCCCTAGCCGGAACGGCTCCCCGCGCAGCTCCGAGCCCAGCGAGAAGCACTTGAGGCCGACGGCGGCGGCGCTGAGCGCGCAGGCGAGCAGGAGGCAGGAGGAGAGCGCGGCGCAGGCCCCGCGGACGCTCCACTTCATCCTCCGCGCCCGAGCCGGCCCGCACCCCGCGCGCCCGCCGCCGCCCGCCGCCGCCCCCGCCGCCTGCGCCTCCTCCCGGCGCCGCGCGGCCGGACCGCCGGCCTCCTCCTCATCCTCCCGCGTCCTCCCGGGCCCGCGCCGCCGCCGCCGCCGCCGCCGCAGTCGGAGCCCGCATCCTCCGCCTCCCGCCGCCGCCGCCGCCGCGGCCCCGCGCAGGGAACCGATGCGGCGCGGAGGACCGCAGGGCGCGCGCGCCCCCTCCCCAGCCCGCGGCGCCCCTCCCAGGACGCTCAGCTCCCCCCACCGCCCGCGGCCCGGCGCGCCCGGCCCAGGCACCGCCCTCCCCCGCCCCCCCAACCCGCGTCGCCGGTAGGACACCCCTCGGACACCCCCGCAAGGAGAAGCCCCCCGCGCCGCGTCTCTCCGCCTTCTTCCCCCGAGTAGCGCCCCGGCCTCTCTGGGCACGCCGCTCCCCACCCCTGGGCGCCCGCCCCTGACGCCCCCAGGCCCCACCCCCTGCACCTCCCACCTCTCGGGCCCCCGCGGGCGCGCTCCGCAGGCCACAGGGCTGGGGTCTCACTCCTCGCCCCCCGCCTGTCAGAGATCAGGAAGCCTGAGGAAGTTGGCTTGGAGTGCGGGAACAGAGGACCCTCGCGCTGAGGGCTACGGGGAACGCCTGAGTGTGGGCGGGGAGGGGCGAGTCCGGGGCGAAGGGAAGAAAGAAGACCCCGGAGCGGGGGTTTGCGTGCGGGGGTGGCGGGCGGGACGGAAGGGAAGAGAGGAGCCCGGGCAGGGGTGAGCCGGCTACTCGCGGGAGGAGGGCGGGAGTTCGGCTGCGGGGTGGAGGGGAGGGCTCGGAGGAGGCGCTCGGGTGCCGGGACCCTAGGGCGCCGCCGGGGAGCGCGGGGCCCAGTGCGGGGGCGGGGGAGTGAGGCCTCGGGGAGCCCTGGAGGAGTCTCGTCCGAGCCCTCAGGGATTCTCAGGGATCATGCGGGACTTGCCCGCAGATGCGGGTGCGAATGAGTTAATTCATCGGAAGGCGGCTCACGGCCTGAGAGCAACGCGGGAGACTGGGCGGGGGGGGGGGGGGCGGGGGGGGTGCCGCGGGGGGGAGGGTAAATCGCCTCCTTCCGACCGACGCGGCGCTCTCGGTGGGAGAGGAAGGCGTGGGGCCCAGCACAGCGTGGAGATGGCCTTGCCCGGGCCTCTCGGGCACCCAGCCTGCTGAAACGAGGCCTGGGAACGCGTCTCCTGCAAGCCCTCTGAGGTCCCACCGCGCCGAGCGCCCTCGGTTCTTTTTACACCGGCTCTGCCGCTTCTGCAGCGAGGCCCGGGGACCGATGACTCACCCTACCGGCTAATTACAGCGTTAAATAACTTCGCGCTGGATCCCGGGGAAGCGGGCGGCGCAGCAGCTAGGGAACGCGATGCGGGAGGAGGGGCCGGGGGAGATGCAGGGGTGCTTTGAGAACACACCCCCGTTCCTGCCGCCCGCTCGGCAAGTTCTGGCCCGTGGAGGCTCCCCCAGAGCTCACAGCGTCGGGCCCTTTCCTACACAATGTCCGGCGGTGGCCGGTGGGCAGGGGCACCAGCCCCCAGAGGGCCCTCCCGTCTGGAGGAAGCCTCATCCGCATTCGCCAGGCAGCCTGCGCAAGGGGACCCTCGCCCACGTTTCACGGAAACCATCTGCCCAGTGAATATATGTGAAGGCCTTTCGTGCGTCTCTCTGGACATTTGCGTGGGACGGACGTGAACGGCAGTGGCTGCGCGGAGAAGGAGCAGGTTTCGCTGTATTTTTAGCAGGGAGTGCAGATTTTAGAGCGTCAGCTGAACCTTCTCGTTCAGTCCTCTCCTCATGCAGGACGACTTGCCAGAAAAGTAGGGATAGTGAGCTTTCTTTCACATTTATGGGGTATAGGTTTTAAAGGACAGTGTGTAAATCAGCTTGTATAATAATCGTGGCACCCACGCGTGTGAGCGGAGTTGCCATGAGCTGACTTCCAATGATTATTTCTGTTTCCAGGGAGACGAGGTTTGCAGCCACCTCCGTGGAGGATGGAGCAGCTTCTCCATTCCCTATGCTGTGCTGCGGCAACCAGATTGATGAGGCTTTGCTGGAGGAAGTGAGCTGCCTTGCCTGGTCCTGAGCCCGGCCTGGATGGAGACCTGAGTCGGCCTGCGCACGCTGGGGGCTGCCGTGCAGCAGCCTCTCAAGTCCGAGGACCCAGGCTGGCTCGTGGTTTAGGATTTCTCCAGGATCTGGCCTCCTCTCTCCTCCAGAGCCTGCTTCTGCCAGCCCTTCACTCGACCCCTGACCACTGTTCCTTAAATGAGTGGTGCCTCTTACCAAAGCAAGCCCTTGGCATATGCTGTTCCCGTTTCTGCTTTATGTTCCCCGGGCCACATCCTCACCTAGCTTCTGCTGTCCCCTTTCTTAGACCTTAGCTTCAGCTCCCTTAATTGCCCTCTCTTATGTTGGGTGCCCACTGTCCTTTGAACAGTGAAAAGAGTGCTCCCAAAGACTTTCTAGTTTAGTCCTGGCAACGAACCCTGAGGCAGGTGGCTCTGCTCTCCTCACAGAGGTGTTCCATCCCAAACCCAGACTCTGCCCACCTCCCTGGTCCCCACCTCCCTGCACCCCCTCCTTCCTGCACCCCTCCTCCCTGCACCCCTGCCTCCCTGCCCCTCAGCTCCTGGCCAAAGTTCCCCATCACAGGCAGGATCTCCCAGTGGTCTAAATGTCTGTCTTCCCAACCATATTGGGGGCTCAGTGCAAGCAGGGTCCATGTCCAGCTTGTCCCCACCCCCTCTCCATCAGGACTCCCCATCAGGCCCCGTCCTGGCCATGTGGAGTGGACAAGTGAGCAGATGAATGAATGGGTAAGCTGCTGCCAACCTGGGGTTGCTGTCCTGTGACGTATCTCATGTCAGTCCAGTTTTGCTCACGAGGAGAACAGGGCCAAGTAACGCAGACCAGGCCCACAGGACGGCGAGGACCCACCTCCCTGCTGCAGTGAGGGAGGGCACTCGGGCCAGGAGCCAGAAGCAGAGCGTGTGGAGCCCTGCAGGCAGTGACCAGCAGGTGTCCTGTCATGAAGGGCCTTGAGCTGTGCAAGTTCGGACTTTGTCCTGAGGGTGAGGAGACCTTAGAAGGGCCCGGTACTGTGGGGTGTTCTAGACGCACTGCTGTGAGAAAACTGGGCTGGGGGCTGGAAGCATGTAGGGGTCGGGGTGCCCCATCACGGTGCTCATAGAACATACTCTCGGGCTCCTGCCCCACAGCCTGGCAGATGGCCGACTGGCCATCTCTTTTGGCTGCTCCTCTGGAACGCGGACAGTGGTCAGCTATCTTGATGAATGTGTCTGTCTCCCCTCTGTGTCTGCAGGAGGAAGGGACAGCAGTCTGCAGGCCCTGCCACACAAAGCTCCCAGGGACCCTGTCATCGCGCCACTCTCAGCTCTACAACCCATGCATAGTTTGGATGTTAATTCCACTGCTTTTTTTTTAATGGCTGTGCTGGATCTTTGTTGCTGCTCATGGGCTTTCTCCAGTTGTGGCAAGTGGGGCCTACTCTCTAGGTGTGGTGTTCGGGGCTCACTGCCATGGTTTTCAGGGTGCAGAGCACGGGCCCTAGCGCTCACAGGCTTCAGCAGTTGCGGCTCAGGCTTGGTAGTTGTGGCTCATGGGCTGTGTTGTCCCGAGGTGTGTAGGATCTTCCCAGACCAGGACTCGAACCCATGTCCCCTGCATTGGCAGGTGGATTCTTTACCGCTGAGCCACCAGGGAGGCCCTCCCCTGCTTTCTGGCAGAGTCCTTTCCCCCAGGCCCCAACAGGCTCACCTGTGAAGCTTGTCCCCCCGACAGCCCCTGGCACAGTGGGGTCCAGGGGGTGACTTGAGGGCCGTGGTGAACTCTGAGGCAGGGAGCTCATGCCAGAAAGAAGCAGCACCCTCATGAGAAATGACTCTACGTGGGGAGGGGTGGGTGGCAAGGAGTGATTTTAAGAATCACAAAGCCTACCACATACCAAGCGAGCTCGCAGGGACCCTCGTGGCATCTCTGTGCGGGACACATAACTGTCGCAGTCTAAGAACAGAGAACCAGAGAGGACAACGGGTTTAAAATGTCACGTGTGTTTTTTTTTTATTATAGCAGTAATCATGCATCAAGTGAAGAATGTTTTTCCTATTAACGTTAAATTTCAATATTTACATATTTATTAGCATGTAAAATCCAATTTCCTACAGTGTTTACTTCAATTAATTTGGCTGATTCTAATTATTTTTTCTAATTTGTTTTTCATTTTACTTTTCAGTATTTCCTCCTTTATCTTTTTAACTGGCTAAGTGCTCAGATTTTTCTTTCATTATTAATTCTAAGCCCCTTTTTTAGGGAATGGTCAGTATAGATCTTCCTGTACAAGTGCGGCCACCTCCGCACAGGTGATGGTTAATCTGAAGACCTCAGTCTCACAAATCAGAGCCTGTGAATTCTGGAGACACAGAATCTACCTTATTATTTTATAAGTTTTTGTCTTATAATAGAGCCACAGAAAAACCCATAAAACATGCATGTAACAGTTTACTGACATAAACCAGCATCTGTGTCCTTGCCACCAAATCAGGAAACAGAACACTGCAGACTCAAGGGTGCAGCTCACCTCAGCCTCCCCCAGAGGTCCTGCTGACCTCATCGAACCGCTTCCTTCTGTTTATTTGTACTTTAATCACCTAAGTATACATCCCTGAACATTTTAGTTTGGCTTTGCCCGTTTTTTTTTTATTATACAAGTGAAATGATAGAGCCTGACTGTTGCACATCTTGTTTCTTTCATCCAACTTGATGCCTCCTGTTGTGTCTCTAGTTTATCTCTGTCAAAGCTGGTACTAAGCCATTGTGTAAATGTGCCAGAGTTTATCCACGTTACTGTTGATGAGCATTTGATTGTTTCTAGTTTGGGAGATTATGAATAAAGCTGTTGTGAACTTTCTTATGCTTGTGCACTGATGCACTTGAGGGTGGATTTTATTTGATCATGAGTAATATAATGTATATGCTCAGCTTTTTGTGCCCATTTTTATTGAGATACAATTTATGTGCAATAACAATCACTGATTTTAAGTGTTTGACTCAGTGACTTTAGACAACTGTACACGTTGGTGTGAGTCTCCACCACAGCACGACACAGGAATAGTCCAAACACCCCCAAAGTTCCCCTTTCTGGCAATGCTCTGCTCCACTCAAGGCCCTACAGAACTGCTCATCTGCTTTCTCGTGCTATAGTTTTGGTATAAAATTTCAGATACTTGCAGTCATAAAATATATTGTCTTTCATGTTTGGTTTCTTTCACTTGACAATGCTTCGTTTTTATTGTTGAGAAGAATTCCACCAAAATTTGTTTATAATTCATAAAATGATGGACTTTGTCCATATGGAGTTATTATGAATTAATATGTTAATGCATGTTAATTAATAACGTGCATGCACAAGTTAATAACATTAATTAACAAATCAACATGTTAATCACAAGTTAATCAACACGTTAATTAATAACCTTCATGCACAAGTCTTTTGTGAAGGTGTGTTTTAATTTTTCTTGGAGTGGAATTTCTAGGTTTTGTCTTAAGTTTATATTAATTTTATAAGAAACTGACCAGTTGTTTTCCACAGTGGCTGTGCCGTCCTGCATTCCCCTGCGCTGTGTATGAAAGTTTCCCACACGCCATCCCTTCACCAAACCTTGGTGTTACCAGCAGTCTTCTTAGTAATGTTAACCGTATGATTTTGATTGGAATCATATTCAACCTGTAGATTAATTTGAGCATAACTGATATGTTAGCAATATTGAATCTTCTGCTCCAGGAACACAGTTTATCTCTACATTTACTTAGATCTTCATTAATTTCTCTCAATATTTTATAGTTTTCAGTATAAAGGACTTGCACACGTTTTGTTAAATCTACCTTTAAGTATTTTATATACTTAATCCTTCTTTAATTATTACTTTAAATAACCTTTTGTTGTCCAATTGTTTGTTACAAGGATATGGAGATATATTTGACTTTTAAGTTGCCTTTTAAACCTGCAACCTTGCTAGATTGACTTATACTACCAGCTATTTTAGATTTCTTAACATTTTCTATATAAACAATCATATCACAGGTAAGTAGAAACAATTTTAATGTTTCCTTCCCCACCTGCATGCCTTTTATTTCTATTTCTTACTTTATTATATGGGCTAGACCCTATTTCCTATGCATAGTAGCAAATAGAAGTTACAGGAGTAAAAATCCTTGCCTTATTCCTGATTTTTTTAGCTGCGCCATGGCATGTGGGGTCTTAGTTCTCTGACCAGGGGCAGCTTGGGGTCCTAATCACTAGACAGCCAGGGAAGTTCCTATTGTTCCTGATTTCAGTGGGAAATCATTTTTATCTTTCATCCTTAAGTATGATGTATGCTCTAGCTTCTGAGGAGAAAATTTTCACTGGGTTGAAATCTATTTCTAGCTTTCTGAGAGTTTTTTTTTAATCATGAACAAGTGATGAGTTTTCTCAACTTTTTGTTGTTGCTGCTGTTGTATTTGCTGAGATTATTATATGGTTTTTCCTTTTCAGTCTGTTAGTATGGTAAATTACATTCATTGTATTCCTGAGCTAAATTCCACTTGGCTTTTCTCACGCAAGTAGCATCTGGTACCTATTATCAGGAATACAAATACTTTTGCTCACTATATCTTGGTTTAGGCATCACCAGGGAAAACATGATGGCACCCCACTCCAGTTCTCTTGCCAGGAAAATCCCATGGATGGAGGAGCCTGGTAGGCTGCAGTCCATGGGGTCGCTAAGAGTCGGGCACGACTGAGCGACTTCACTTTCACTTTTCACTTTCATGCATTGGAGGAGGAAATGGCAACCCACTCCAGTGTTCTTGCCTAGAGAACCCCAGTGACTGCGGGGCCTGGTGGGCTGCCGTCTATGGGGTCGCACAGAGTCAGACACGACTGAGGCGATGCAGCAGCAGCAGCAGGGAAAACGTGAAGCAGTCAAGCACCGGGTGGAACAAGCTTTACTCACACAGGGCGTGACAGTGCAAGGTGGCAGCCGCACCAGTGCTGGAGCTCCAGTGTGTTTGGTAGAATTCACTTGTGAAGCCATGTGGGGTTAAGGTTTTCTTTCTGGGATGATTTTAACTGTAAGTTCAATTTTTAAAAGCGGTTGTAGGGCTATTCAGGTTATATAATTTTCTTGAATAAGCATTAGTAATTTGTGTCTTTTGTCTATTACAATAAAATTTTCAGATTTGTTGGCATAAAGTTGTCCACAATATTCCCTTAAAAGTTGTGATTTTTATTGTATGTAAAATATATCTCAATAAAGCTGAAAGAGTAAAAGTTTTAAATTTTTTTAAGTTTTTTTTTTTTATGTCTGTAGGATCTGTAGTGAAATTCCCTCTTTCATTCCTAATATTGATACTCTGCATTTTTTTTCTCTAGGCAGTTACCAGACTGCAGTCGATCTTTTATTACAAATAATTAAATCTCCCCACAAGGTCTTAAACAGTATCAAACACCATTTCATATCTCTTAACACAGAGCAGACCAGGCATTCAGTACTGGAACCAAGTAAGAAGTGTTCAATTTCAAGCTTCTGATCACATCACATGGTGACCAAAGCCTGGGTCATTTTCTCATGCTATCCAACTGTGTATCTCACACTGTTTATCCTCTGAGTGGAGACAAAAGTTTCTAGTTCATGTTCTAAGTGCAGGAAGTTGAGAGAGACAAACTCCAGTGAAAACACATCAATCTCAATTCAACTCAGTTAAAAAAAAAAAAAAGGCAAACTTAAATTATTTGTTTTGAGGAGACAAAGGGAAAGGAAGGCATGGGGCTAAGAGTAAAAACTGTGACAAAGACCAGACGCTACACATGGCATGTCGTGGTTCTGGAAACTACCTGTTATATGATATTTTTAAATAAAGTGGCTTTTGTGGATTTTTTTTCTCTTTTGGTATTGTAAACATATGCTGTTTAATAGTACCTGAATTTAAAAGTTTCTTTTTTTGCAAACAAAATAAAATTGAAAGCCTTTAAGGCAAATGAACTCCTAAGGAAAAAAGAAAGTCATTTGTTATAAAACTGTGAGAATACCCAAGCAAGATCCTACTTAAAATTCATCAGCATGAACTTGAGAGCTTTACTGTTCCTCAGAGTTAAACTGAGTTTTGATGTAATAGGAGCCACCACTGCCTCCTATATCTTCAATTTTGCCTTTCTCCACATCTGTCCTGCAGGTGAACACACCAGAACTCATTAGTAACTGAGATCTAAGTTAAGTCAGTTCAGGCAAATGGGCAGGGACTTGATCATGGGACCATTCACGTCATTTTATCTATTAACTCTTGGCAAGGGACAGCAGTGTATTTTGGATGTGCTTGAAAGCCCAGCATCAAGAAGGCTGTCACAAGAGCCTCATTGTCATTGCGGAGTACAGGGACAGGAGACACACCCTAACAGATGAGAAGCCTGGAGCAGAGGGTAAGTGAGGGCGGCAGCACTCTGCACTGTTTTCCTAGGCACGCCTCACTCGTGGGGAGGGGAGGCAGGCAGAAGAAAGGAAACGCTTTGTTTTGGGGTGATGGAAGCAGCTCAGCCTTACTCTCTTAAGTAAGGTGCCCATCTGTCTCTGGGCTCCTACAAAATTTGATCAAAGAAAGCATTCCTATTTCTTTCCAAGGACATAAGGGAAAACCTCCCTGAGACTGGAGAGCAGGCTTGAGTTCTGCACCAAGAAAGTCCCCCACACCATCAGAGTCAGCGTTTTCTCCAGGGAGCAGGTGGTCCCTCTGTCTTGCTTGCAGTGCTGGGTCCACCCTGCCCATCAGTGTCGTGGGTCTTGCTCCATGTTCAGCTTTCCCACCTGCACACTAGTTTTGCTTCCATTCTTCCCATCCCTTCCATTCTGCTCACTTTGGTCCTACTTCAGGTTCATTCAGCACTGGGGAATACTGACCTCAGATTTGTCTGTCAGAGACTCCAGATATGAATGGTTTCCAGAGGGAACAAGTCGACACCTCTGAGATTTCAGCCCCACCTTATTGGCCAGGGCGTGGAGCAGCAACACTGTCTGGCCCCAAGCAGCATTAATCTCATTCCATTCCACAGGAACACTGGGCCACCGACCCAGTCTGAAGTTATTGATTGTACCAAACTGTCCACTATGCCAAATGTGGAAGGTTGCATTAAAGACATTAGTTCTCTTCAGCTTGTCCAGCTGCATCTGGGTATAACACATCTGGTTTTCTACACTCTTCAGCTCATTATCCAGTTCTAGCTGTTGTCTTTTAATTCACTGTATTCCCTTTGATACTGAGCTTCCTCCTGATCCAATCTCTCAGCCTCAGCCTGGACCTTCTTGAGATTTTCCGCCACTATCTTCCGGTTCTTTTCCACATCTTCCAGCTCTTGGATCAGCCTCGCCTCCTCTAATGCCAACTCCTTTAGCTCCAACCCAAGCTGTTCGCTGTCATCTTCATTCACTTGCTCTAAGATCTCCAAACAGCGTTTGTAGTTCTGACACTCATTTTCAGTGACGTTGAGCTGAGTGTCCAGCTGGTCTAAGAGTGTCTGTGCGTTCCTCACACAGGGGGTGATCCACATCCGTCTGGCCTGACATAATGTCAAAAAGGTCCCCAGTGACCTTTAGTCTTCAGCTGAGGTTCTCCATGGTGCCACCATCGGATGCCTCCCCAATCAGACTGAAGCTTTTGGCACTCTCTGTGGACATCATCCTAGCCGGGGGGATGAATCTGCAAGAGACACCATCCTGGCGAGTTTCAATAAATGGCTCTTCTCCTGAGTTAGCCTCTTCCTCCTGGGTCTCTCCTGGTTTCAGCTGGGCTGTGGCAGGAGCTCCTGGATGGTGACATGGTCCAGGATCTTGAAGCTCGTGTCCAGTTTCAGAGGCTGACTGCAGCACTGACACATGAGGGTCACCTGCATGGTGCTCCATCCCTCAGGACCCGGAGCCCACCACCCCGATCCAGTCTACCGCGGGGATACCGCGGGCTCAGGTCTTTCTGCAAGCGGGCCTTCCAAGACTGCCATCGCCCAGCCTTCACTGCATTTTTTTTTTTCTTGATCAGTTTGGCTAGAGGTTTGTCAGTTTTTGGTCATTTCCAGAAA
Source organism: Bos indicus x Bos taurus (assembly GCF_003369695.1). Taxonomy (NCBI): domain Eukaryota; kingdom Metazoa; phylum Chordata; class Mammalia; order Artiodactyla; family Bovidae; genus Bos; species Bos indicus x Bos taurus. The sequence goes on along the minus strand of NC_040081.1, from coordinate 117,120,757 downwards.
CTACATTCTAATTTATTTTCTTTATTTTTGGTTTTATATTCATTGATTCTGCTCTTTTATTTTCCCCTCTTTTTTCTGCTTACTTTGGCTTTAGTTTGCTCTTTCTTTTCTAGTTCTGATTTGAGACCTTTCTTATTTTCTTATCAGAGAAAGCAATGGCAACCCACTCCAGTACTCTTGCCTGGAAAATCCCATGGACGGAGGAGGCTGCAGTCCATGGGGTTGCGAAGACTTGGACATGACTGAGCGACTTCACTTTCACTTTTCACTTTCATGCATTGGAGAAGGAAATGGCAACCCACTCCAGTGTTCTTGCCTGGAGACTCCCAGGGACGGGGGAGCCCTTATACAATCTTTTAATGCATTAATTTCCCTTTAAACATTGATAAGTGCCTTACATTGACAATGAGTGAATTGATTCCCTTAATTTGAACTTGAATTCATTAAAAAAATTCATTTTTTCTTTATATGCCCCCATAACTTTTTAAGGTGCTACCTGATGGAAGATACTAGAAGATAGTACTCAAACTGGAAGACAGGAGCTGAGGGAGCAGATGGGTGGTGGGTGGGTAGATAGGTGGATAAATAGGACATGTGGATAAGATAAAATACAAGAGGGATTAGACCAATGGTGATAGTGTGTCATGAACTGGGGAACAAGATTAACCCAACTCTGATCTGTGGTTAAAAAAGAAGTTAACTTCCTGTGCTGTGCTGCGATAATAATCAGATTCAGATGAGTATGGCTTACAACAGTCAAAGTATCCTTCATTCATACTTCACCCGTCGCAGGTCTGTCTTCTTCATTCTAGGACCCAAACAGCCCCTTTGGGGATGTGATGTGTTCAGCAAAGAGGGATAAAAGGCAGTGGAGCCCCATGGCTGTTTAGAAGGGCTTTTCTTGCTTCCTCCTGAGACAGGCTGGGACCTGGGCCCCTTCGCTTCCGCACGTGCACACCTCTCCTCCAGCAACAAAATACAAACAAACTCATAGGACCAAAAATAACCGCGTACCTGCTCAATTGGGCCAAATTCTGAGCAGTCAGTCAGTCAGTTCAGTCGCCCAGTGGCGTCCGACTCTGCGACCCCATGAATTGCAGCACGCCAGGCCTCCCTGTCCATCACCAACTCCCGGATTTTACCCAAACTCATGTCCATCGAGTCGGTGATGCCATCCAGCCATCTCATCCTCTGTCATCCCCTTCTCCTTCTGCCCTCAATCTTTCCCAGCATCAGGGGCTTTCCCAATAAGTCAGTTATTCACATCATGTGGCCAAAGTAGTAGAGCTTCAGCTTCAGCATCAGTCCTTCCAATGAATATTCAGGACTGATTTCCTTTAGGATGGACTGGTTGGATCTCCTTGCTGTCCAAGAGACTCTCAAGAGTCTTCTCCAACACCACAGTTCAAAAGCATCAATTCTTTGGTGCTCAGCCTTTTTTGTGGTCCAACTCTCACATCCATACATGACCACTGGAAAAACCACAGCTTTGACTAGATGGATGTTTGTCAACAAAGTGATATCTCTGCTTTCTAATATGCTGTCTAGGTTGGTCATAGCTTTTCTTCCAAGGAACAGCATCTTTTACTTTCATGGCTGCAGTCACCATCTGCAGTGATTTTGGAGCTCAAAAAAATAAAGTCAGCCACTGTTTCCACTGTTTCCCCATCTATTTGCCATGAAGTGATGGGACCAGATGCCATGATCTTAGTTTTCTGAATGTTGAGTTTTAAGCCAGATTTTTCGCTCTCCTCTTTCACATTCATCAAGAGGCTCTTTAATTCCTCTTCACTTTCTGCCATAAGGGTGGTATCATCTGCATATCTGAGGTTATTGATATTTCTCCCAGCAATCTTGATTCCAGCTTCTACTTCATCCAGCCAGGCATTTCACGTGATGTATTCTACATAGAAAGGAAACAATATACAGCCTTGTCGTACTCTTTTCCCAATTTGGAACAAGTCCATTGTTCCATGTCCGGTTCTAACTGTTGCTCTTGACCTGCATACAGATTTTTCAAGAGGTAGGTAAGGTGGTCTGGTATTCCCATCTCTTTAAGAATTTTCCAGTTTGTTGTGATCCACACAGCCAAAAGCTTTGGCATAGTCAATAAAACAGAAGTAAATGTTTTTCTGAAACTCTCTCACTTTTTGAATGATCCAACGGATGTTGGCAATTTGAACTCTGGTTCCTCTGCCTTTTCTAAATCCAACTTGAACATCTGGAAGTTCTCAGTTCATGTACTGTTGAAGCCTCACTTGGAGAATTTTGATCATTACTTTGCTAACATTTGAGATGAGTGCAATTATGTGGTAGTTTGAGCATTCTCTGGCATTGCCTTTCTTTGGGATTGGAATGAAAACGGACCTTTTCCAGTCCTGTGGCCACTGCTGAGTTTTCCAAATTTGCTGGCATATTGAGTGCAGCACTTTAACAGCATCATCTTTCAGGATTTGAAATAGCTCAACTGGAATTCCATCACCTCCACTAGCTTTGTTCATAGTGATACTTCCTAAGGCCCACTTCCCCTCAGAATCCAGAATGTCTGGCTCTAGGTGAGTGATCATACCATCATGGTTATCTGGGTCATTAAAATCTTTTTTGTGCAGTTCTTATGTGTATTCTTGCCACCTCTTCTTCATATCTTCTGCTTCTGTTAGGTCCATACCATTTCTGCTCTTTATTGAGCCCATCTTTGCATAAAATGTTCCCTTGGCATCTCTAATTTTCCTGAAGAGATCTCTAGTCTTTCCCTTTCTATTGTCTTCCTCTATTTCTTTGCATTGATCACTTAGGAAGGCTTTCTTATGTCCCCTTACTATTCTTTGGAACTCTGCATTCGGATGGGTTTATCTTTCCTTCTCTCCTTTGCCTTTAGCGTTTCTTCTTTTCTCAGCTATTTGTAAGGTGTCCTCAGACAGCCATTTTTCTTTTTTGCACTTCTTTTTCTTGGGAACGTATTTGTCTTCACTGCCCTCTGCTGCAGCAAGGACCCCAATAAAGCCTTGCCTGAATTTCTTGTCTGGCCTCTGTTGATAGGAGAAGGCCAAGCACCCTGGTATCACTCCCACATTCCATTAGCCAAAGCCACAGGTCAGTTGCCTGAGGTCAATTGCAGGGATGGAGCTGATGAAGTTTAATCCTCTTACCAGACCGTCAGCCACTGCTTTATGACCCCCGCTGGCAGTGGTGTTTTATCCCAACTTCGTACTTGTTATCTAACTTGCAGTCACAGTTTCTTCTGGGCAGACAAATCCTTTGAACCAGAATATTTGGTCACAGGACTTTTCAGTATCCTCTTGGCCCTTGTGTCTGTGGTCATCGCCTGAGTTTTCTGTCTCAGTCAGTCTTATATCCCCTCTGAAGTTAGGGCCCATCCTTTTAGCTTGTTCTCTGTTCATGCGGACACTGCCCATGGTGGCCCCACTCTGAGAGTCACACTCCGGCCCCAGAACCCACTGGTCTGTTTCTCTGGGGAGCCCTGGTTCATACAATAACAGTTGAACATCCCCTATAGGCTCAGAAAAGCTGTCAAAGGGCTGCGCCAACACCTGTTGAGGAGGGTGGGCTCCAGCTTCCCTTCACATTCTCAGCTCTTTCCTCCTGCGGCCTTGACCCTGCCCTCACACTTGCCTGTCCCAGGACAGCCAGGTCCGGGCAGCCACTGTACATGCCCTAGAGGAGGGAGTCGCGACTGACCGGCATGGCCCGGCTGCCTCCCTCTCACCAGCGGCAGCCGTCAGTGGCTCCAAGCTGATCCTTGCCAGCCTCTGGCCCTAGGATGAGGCTGTGGCTGGTTTAGACCAGCTCCATCCATGAATGTCCTTCTCCTCTGTACCTTTTCTTATAAAGACAACACCTAATCCAGTAGAAAAGGAGTACAGCAAGGCTGTATATTGTCACCCTGCTTATTTAACTTCTATGCAGAGTACATCATGAGAAATGCTGGGCCGGACGAAGCAAAAGCTGGAATCAAGATTGCCAGGAGAAATATCAATAACCTCAGATATGTAGATGACACCACCCTTATGGCAGAAAGTGAAGAGGAATTAAAGAGCCTTTTGATGAACGTGAAAGAGGAGAGAGAAAAAGTTGGCTTAAAGCTCAACATTCAGGAAACTAAGATCATGGCATCTGGTCCCATCACTTTATGGCAAATAGATGAGGAAAGAATGGCAGACTTTATGTTTTTGGGGGGCTCCAAAATTGCTGCAGATGGTGACTGCAGCCATGAAATTAAAAGTTGCTTGCTCCTTGGAAGAAAAGCTATGACCAACCTATACTATGCTAAGTCACTTCAGTCGTGTCTGACTCTGCGACCCCATAGACGGCAGCCCACCAGGCTCCCCCGTCCCTGGGATTCTCCAGGCAAGAACACTGGAGTGGGCTGCCATTTCCTTCTCCAATGCATGAAAGTGAAAAGTGAAAAGTGAAGTCGCTCAGTCCTGTCCGACTCTTAGCGACCCCATGGATTGCAGCCTAATAGGCTCCTCCGTCCATGGGGTTTTCCAAGCAAGAGTACTGGAGTGGGGTGCCATTGCCTTCTCCGATGACCAACCTAGACAGCATATTAAAAAGCAGAGACATCATTTTGCCAACAAAGGTCCATCTAGTCAAGGCTATGGTTTCTCCAGTAGTCAGGTATGGATATGAGAGGTGGACTATAAAGAAAGCTGAGCACCAAAGAATGGATGCTTTTGAACTGTGGTGTTGGAGAAGACTCTTGAGAGACCCTTGGATGGCAAGGAGATCCAACCATCCATCCTAAAGGAAATAAGTCCTGAATATTCATTGGAAGGACTGATGTTGAAGCTGAAACTCCAATACTTTGGCCACCTGATGCAAAGAGCTGACTCATTTGAAAAGATCCTGATGCTGGGAAAGATCAAGGGTGGGAGGAGAAGCAGATGACAGATGATGAGATGGTTAGATGGCATCACTGACTCAATGGACATGAGTTTGAGTGAACTCCAGGAGTTGGTGATGGACAGGGAGGCCTGGCGTGCTGCAGTCCATGGGGTCACAAAGAGTCAGACATGACTGAGCGACTGAACTGAACTGAACTGAACTGAATCCAGTAGAGCTCATCTTAACTGGGTTACATCTGCAAAGACTGTAGGGGGCTTCGCTGATGACTCAGACAGTAAAGAATTTTCTGCCAATGCAAGAGACCCAGGTTCAGTCCCTAGGTTGGGAAGATCCCCTGGAGGAGGAAATGGCAACCCACTCTAGTATTCTTGCCTGGAGAATTCTATGGACACAGGAGCCTGGCAGGCCACAGTTCATGGGGTCACAAAGAGTCAGACACAACTGAGCAATTACCACTGTGAAGACTATTTCCAAATAGATTCCCTTTCACAGATTCCAGGCTAAAAAAACAAAAGGCAGAAGTTGATCCACCAGGACCTTCTTTACAGTTTTAAAAAAGATCAAGCCCCGTGGTGCCATGGGGATGCCTGCCCCTACTTCCCTGCCCCCAAAGCTCTCCTATGACCCCCCAACCCACCCCATGGAGGCGGAATGCCACTTGGTTGCAGTCATAGCCACAGGTCCTTTTCTGATTGAGTTAAGCGAAGCTATTAAAATTCTGCAAGCTTGAAGGATTCCATCTCTTCTGCCCTCTGCCCTGGATCCATGTAGGTAACGGCCTGAGTGAGTGTGGGCTGCTCCCAGCTCTGGCCAGGGAGGCAGGCAGTGTTAGCAAGGCCTCCTGCCAGCACCCGAAGTCACGCCTTCTCTGTAGGGCTGGCAGCAAAGGTGACGCTCCCTCTATCTGAGCTCTCTGCTGTTCCAGGACTGGGGTGGAGAACTGACAGTGTTTCGATCAGTTCAGTTCAGTCACTCAGTCGTGTCCTACTCTGTGACCCCATGGACCGCAGCACGCCAGGCCTCCCTGTCGCTTCTAGAGTTTACTCAAACTCATGTCCATAGAGTTGGTGATGCCATCCAACCATCTCATCCTCTGTTGTCCCTTCTCTTCCTGCCCTCAATCTTTCCCAGCATCAGGGTCTTTTCAAATGAGCCAGTTCTTCACATCAGGTGGTCAAAGTATTGGAGTTTCAGCTTCAGCATCAGTCCTTCCAATGAATATTCAGGATTGATTTCCTTTAGGATGAACTGGTTTGATCTCCTTGCAGTCCAAGGGACTCTCAAGAGTCTTCTCCAATACCACAGTTCAGAAGCATCAATTCTTCGGTGCTCAGCTGTCTTTATAGTCCAACTCTCACATCCATACATGAGTACTGGAAAAACCATAGCTTTGACTTGACGGACCTTTGTTGGCAAAGTAATGTCTCTGCTTTTTAATATGCTGTCTAGGTTGGTTATAGCTCTTCTTCCAAGGAGCAAGCATCTTTTAGGTTCATGGCTGCAATCACCGTCTGCAGCATTTACCTCCCCTCAAAACCCAAACAGAAACATCCTAAGTGTCCATGAACAGGAGACTAAGTAAGTAAATCAGGGAAGCTCCACAAAATGGAATTGTGTGCAGCCCCTAAAAAGTGATGGAAAGCCAGAGATGACCCATGCCCTGGGTCTGGGTACAGAATCGCTGCCTTGGACATGAGTGCAGAGAGGAGGCAGTCTGGAGGGAGCGACATCGCCAGCAAGGGCAAAGCTCCTGGCACAGCTCCTGGCTCTAGCGAGTGCAGCCGCATCTCCACTAGACCCACCAGCCCCTCCAGGGAGGTGGCGGCATGATTCTCGGCGTTGCTGGCTCTCCAACGATGTCACTTCTTACATGCTCAGTGTCAGTTGGAGAGCTGCCTCCTGTTCGGTGCTGACCCATGGGATCATTGCCTCAGACCCCGCTGTGGCCCCAGGGTTGTTCCCCAGGCCCTGTCTCCCGTCCACCTCAGCCCCCCAACCACCCGCCTGGTGCTGGGGGCAGGCACAGTCCCCCTTGGCTGCTTCCCCTGCCACTTCTGCCACCCTGGTGGGCGGGAGGCCACCCAGGTTTCTGAGTGGCCGCCCCTGCAGGCTGGGACACGCCTGCAGGCTGGGGCGCCCATGCCCCGTGGGGCAATCCGTAGCCAGTGGGGAGGGGAGGTTGGAGGGGAGGCCACAACTGCATCTCCGTTCCTCTCCTCCCTCCTTCCTCAGCTGTGCCAGGGCCCGGGGCCAAGTGGTCGCACCTGCTGCCTGACTAGCTGCGTCTCTGGCTCCTGGTGAACGAGGGTGTGCTCTCTGCCCAGCATGCTGACCCAGGACTGCGACTCTCCTGTGAGGTGTTTGCCCCGGGCTCTCCTCAGCGATCAGCCACACAGGACAGGACCAGGTGCCCCAGATCTTGGTGCCCTAAACAGCTTCGTGTCTCATAGTCTGTGGGTCAGTCATTTGGGCTGGGCTGAGCTGGGCACTTCTGCCAGTCTTGCCCATGGTCACATTGCAGCCATGGTCAGCTGGCAGGTGACTGAGGCTGGAAGGCCAGCCCCTGGCCCAGCCGGGAGACTCAGCCACTCCATGGGCACCACCACTGCCCCTGCCGCTGCGGGTGGGCTCACAAAGGACCGCAGTCATCCTTAGTCTCCCTGGGGCCTCTGCAGACCCTGCAGGGCGGGGCCCGGGGTGTTCCGATCGTCTTCGGAGGAAGCAATCCTGCCTCCTGCTGCTGTGCCTGCCCTCTGCGCACCCCGCAGCTCATGCTACTGCCCTGCAGCCACCCCCCTGGAAGGGTGTAGGTCCTCACTCCATGCTGCAGGCTCCAGGCATCGAGACCCAAGTCTATGCTACTCTGAAGATTATGGCAGCAGAGAGGGAAGAGGTTTCGGCTCCTGACACCACTGCCCAGACCAGCACAGACTCAGAGGGGCTCCCTCACCCGGCCCACTCTTCCAGCTCCGCATCCGCTCCCTCCAGGCCCCCGAGGGTGACCTCTGTTCTCTCCATGTCCCCACCTCCCCTGCCCTGTGCACCACAGCTGAGCCACACACCTCCTGGTTCCATTTCCAAGAGGCTTGCTGGCCAGAGTCTGCCCTGGTGTCGGGCAGTGGGTGGGGGCAGGGGTGCATGTCCACCCCAGCCTGGGTCCGAGCCCCTGAAGCTCCCCTCTGCCCCCCACATTACCACCTGCCCCTCATCCCTCCAGTGACACATCTTGTGGAAGGACAAGGTCCTAATGGACGTGTCCGTTTTCTGCACCACAGAGTAAATGATATTTCGGAACGCGAACTCCGATTTCCTCACCCTTTCCAGCCTCTTGCCTGGTTCATTTTAATTTCAGGGCACTTGCTCCTTATGAAACTGCATCCTCTCCACAGTTTGGGACAAGGACCTAGAACTCTCTCCATGCGATAGCTATCCAGACACGCCTTGTCAACAGCTCCCCGGGCGGACTTGCTGATAAAATCCCACACTGTGATGAGGTAAAATTAGCAGGAACCTCACATTTCCTCAAACACTTTCCAAGTTCACCTGGAGAAGTTACCTGCTGTGCCTGATGGACGCTTGAACACCAAAAAAATTGAAGATCATGGCATCAAGTCCCGTCACTTCTTGGAAAATAGATGGAAAAGGCAAACAGTGAGGGACTTCTTTTCTTGGCTCCAAAGTCACCGCAGGTGGTGGCTGCAGCCATGAAACTAAAAGACGCTCGCTCCTTGGAAGAAAAGCCATGACCAGCCCAGACAGCGTATTAAAAAGCAGAGACATCACTTTGCTGACAGAGGTCCATCTAGTCAAAGCTCTGGTTTTTCCAGTGGTCATGTACGGATGTGAGAGGTGGACCGTAAAGGAGGCTGAGCACCAAAGAACTGGTGGTTTTGAACTGTGCTGTTGGAGAAGATTCTCAAGAGTCCCTTAGACAACAAGGAGATCCAACCAGTCCATCCTAAAGGAAATCAGTCCTGAGTATCCATTGGAAGGACTGATGCTGAAGCTGAAGCTCCAATACTTTGGCCACCTGATGTGAAAAACAGACTCATTTGAAAAAACCCTGATGATGGGAAAGACTGAAAGTGGGAGGAGAAGGGGACAACAGAGGATGAGGTGGTTGGATGGCATCGTTGACTCAATGGACATGAGTCTGAGCAAGCTCCAGGAGATGGTGGAGGACAGGGAGGCCTGGCATGCTGCAGTCCATGGGGTCGCAGAGTCGGACACGACTGAGCGACTGAACAGCAACGTGTGCACTGCACAGCTGCCTCTCAAAGGTGAAGCTCACGGGTGCACCCCACAGGAGCCTCTCGGACACCCCTCTCTGCACACCTTAAAGGCACCCCTAAATGGAACATCTAATTGCATCGAGCCCACCCCTGGGGCTGCTCAAGAGCCTGGGACCCACCAGTGGGCACGTTGAGAAGTGACCGGGGAGGAGCCCCCCTGCAGATGAGGTGGCCAGGCGTTTACACCATGTGCCCAGGGCTCCTCAGGGCACTAACACCTCAGTTCCCATACCTATGAGCACTTCAGGGGGCAGCAAAACCCACCAGCAAGTCACTGTGGGCCCCCTTCACGCCCACCCACGGCCACCACGGGTCTTGCATGGGTGCTCTGCCCCGAGCCCAGGGCCAGGCCCTCTGCCCCCACACAGGGGAGAATCACTCCTCCTTCCCTCAGCCCTGCAGAGGCAGAGAGAGGAAAAGCAGAAACAGGGAAGGTGGCCCCTGGCAGGGTGAGCACAGGGCCTGGGAAACGCACCCCCAGAAATCCGGCTCTTCTGGGCCGTTTGGCCAGATGGCCACCTCGTCACGGGCACGGCCCTCACATCCAGCGCGGGCTGGACTCCGGCTCATGGTGGGAGGGGGCCCTGGAAGCTTCCCAGGGCTGGATTTAGAGCGAGGTGACCCTCAGCCTGGGCCCCAGTCCAAGCTCTGCAGCTCTGGCCCACGGCACCTGTGCCCCCGCCCCACCTCTCGCTGCCCCCAGCCGTGGCCACGCTCCCTAATCTGGGAGAGTGGGGCCCTCAGTGCAGCCCTGAAAGGCCTCTGCTGCGTGAAGAAGCGGAGGCGGGACAGAGCGGCTCCAGGCCAGCACCCTAAGCTCGGCCAGCTGGGCCTTTGTGGCTGATGCAGCTGCCGGGCACCCGCCCAGGGCCCACACGGAAGGCCCCCCGAATGGAGACTGGTGCTGAGCAAGCTTGTGCAACCGTGGAGGTGCTAGCGCCACACTCCCACACGCATGCGCACAGATGGACGCCCACACATGCATGTCACGTCCACACATTTCCACCAGCTCAGTCACACAGCCCTGCCTCCTAGTTATGAGCATGATGACGACATAGACACGGTAGCATAAGAAAGACAAAGAGACGAGGCCCTTCTCCTCCCGGCCCTCCATGACTTGGTCTCTAGCTAAACCTCTCAGCTTCCGCCTCTGGCCAGGGTGCTCAGCACCCCTCTGGCTGCTGCAGAAGGCGAGCCCAGAACACCAGCCCCCCGACCTTGCTGAGTGATGCGCACGCTGGTGGGCAGAGCTCCTACCCTTAACTGCGCTGTGGTCCCCGAGCACACATGCACACTCACATGCATGCATCCTCGTGCACACCCAGTATGTGCACTCACAGGCATGTACACATATCTGCACATGGTTTCTTGTGTGAAGGGAAGTGAAAGGAACTCCTGCAACTGGAGAGTCAGGCAGACCTGGGGTGAGTCCTCCAGCTGTAACCCAAGCCTTTTCATCTCATCTCAGCTCACAAGGAGGTTGGGATCGGACCTTGAGGAGGGAGGGTGGCAAGGCGCTCAGCCGGAGGCCCCCGCTGCTGTCTGGGCCCACGGGTCCCTGTGTGAGGCCCAGATGCTCGCTCAGGTGTGATCTTGTCCGTAACACTGGGTACTGCTGGCAGAGCCACCCTGGGCTCTGTGTGAGCAGAGGGCCTGGCAGCCTGAGTAAGGGTCCCAACAAGTAGGGGCTGGGCCGAGAAGAGAGGAGTGTGGTGGGCACTCGTGGAGACCACTCCTAACTAGAGATGCAGGCTCTTGACAGAGAATAGCCCCCTACTGGGGCCCCGCCTCCACCCCTCCTCCCCTCTCCCCACTTCCCTCCCCAAGGTGGGCGGCGCAGTCAGGGGTCCACCCCCACCCCCCGAGCAGAGCTCTGCCCCGCCGCCCAGCACACCTGAGCCCGGGTCTGGGGGCCCAGGAGACCTGGGGCTGCTGCTGGACCATCCCCGATCCTTGGGTGGCCCCTCATGGCATTTGAGCCATCACCTCTCCCTGGGGGTGGGTGGGAGGGCCTGCCCCCATGCCAGGACCTCTGCCACAGGCAGAAGGCCCTGAGCTATTACCCCGCAGCCCCCAGCCCAGGTGGTCTGATGTTCCCAGGAAGCAGGCGGTCCGGGCCCCACGGGGAGGGAGGGCAGGCGTGGGTGGGTCAGCTGGCGTGGTAATCTCCACTAAGACAGGCTTTGCTGATGGCAGTGTTTGCTGGAGGGCCCTGTGCGCAGGGGCGGGTGCTGCTCTCGGACGGGCAGCCGGACACCATGAGCCTCAGTGAGGGGCAGGTGCACAGGTTCCTGGACCAGAACCCCGGCTTCGCGGACCAGTACTTTGGGAGGAAGCTGAGCCCGGAGGATGTGGCCAATGCCTGCGAGGACGGGTGCCCCGAGGGCTGCACCAGCTTCCGAGAGCTGTGCCAGGTGGAGGAGAGCGCGGCCCTGTTCGAGCTGGTGCAGGACATGCAGGAGAACGTGAACATGGAGCGCGTGGTCTTCAAGATCCTGCGGCGCCTCTGCTCCATCCTGCACGCCGACCGCTGCAGCCTCTTCATGTACCGCCAGCGCAACGGTGTGGCCGAGCTCGCCACCCGCCTCTTCAGCGTGCAGCCCGACAGCGTCCTGGAGGACTGCCTGGTGCCTCCTGACTCCGAGATCGTCTTCCCGCTGGACATCGGGGTCGTGGGCCACGTGGCTCAGACCAAGAAGATGGTGAATGTCCAGGACGTGATGGAGGTGGGGTCCGCAGGCCCCAGGGGTGCTCAGGTTTTAGGGGGTAGCGAGCGGAGCGGGGGCAGCGAGCGGAGCAGAGCCAGCTCAGAGCTTGCCGGGGGAGGCCTGAGGTGGCAGGGAGGACTCCTGCTGCCCCTTGAGGCACGACCCCCGGGGCAGGGTTAGGGCAGGAAGATCTCTGGGCAGAGACCAGTGCAGAGGCCCAGAAAGGCGGGGCCGCTGGACCCCAGAGCCCTGAGCTCACAGCCTCGTCAGAGACCGCACCGCCTGCCGGGCTGGGCAAGCTTGGAGGTTCAGAAGTTGGTCCAGGTTCCCTGCTGGCCTAGTGGTTAGAATGCTGCGCTTTCTCTGCCGTGGCCTGAGATTCAGTCCCTGGTAGGGGAGGAGATCCAAAAGTGTCCCCGCCAGAAAAAAAATAAATATATAAAAAATAAAGAAGCTGGCCCAGGGCGCCCAGGGGCCGAGGGGCGGGACTGGGGTCAACACCTGCGGGGCATGTGGGTAGGGCCCCACGATGGGCACAGGCAGGGCTGGCCACCTCTTCCGTCCTCCCCAACCCCTCGGGAGAGTCACAGGTCTCGCCTGAGAGCGGCTCCGCCCCCTCCCTGCTGCAACGGGTCCAGAGGGAGGCACCCACAGGGACAGGCCGCTGCCAGAGCAGCTGCAACCCCTTGTCCCTCGAGACAAAAACAGACTTTTGGACAGACCCCCAGGCCCCTGACTCCTGACTGCAATCCTCTTAAACTTATCTCCTCAAACAAGCCTCGGTCCAGCGACCTGAATATGCTAATCTCTGGGATTAGCTTCATCTTCACTTCCTTTTTAGGAAATGGGTCACCCAAGAATCGGAGGGTCCAGAGCGTAAATTACCAGGAAAACATCCTGCAGAAGTTGGGGGGCTGCACCGAGAGCCCCCCGGCCCTCCCTCCCCCTCCCCCACTTCATCCCACCCCTCCCCTCTGTGAGCCTCCACCCCCCACCCCCCGACCCAAACCTGTGCTGTTGGTTCTGAGGTTCTGGTCCAAGGGGCTGGAGGGGGTGCCGCCAGGTGGCCGCTGAGAACCGAGGGCTCGTGGGGAGACAGCGGGCGGAGGTCGAACGCAGAGGAGAGTGGTGGTGCCCGGCAAGGCCAGGGTCTCTGAACCCGCGTCACTGAGGCATGTAGACTGTCATGGGGAGCAGTTGCTGTGTGCAGGTGGACCAGGAGGCAGGCAGGCCCAGGCCTGGGCAGTAGGCACAGGGTTGGGGGCACTTTAAAGAAGTCACAGGGCTTGCCTGGGTCTGAGGGACAGGGAGACAAGGCCCAGGTTCCCTCTCTGGGGTGGTGTGTGGATGCCAATCCTTGGAAAGGGTATAGGCGGGCAGGTGTTTCTGGGCATGAGGTCCAGGTTGCAAGGGGCAACTGGACCAGGACAAAGCTCAGATGAGCTATTTTCTTCAACTGGCCCCTGACCAGGGAGAGGCCCTGAAGAGCAACTCCGAGACCAGGGGAACCTGCCCTGGGGGCCAGACATGGACAGAGGTCTCATCGTTGGGGCATGAAACCCCGTGGAGCAGATGCCTGCTGGAGCAGGGGCCCAGGAGGTCCGCGGGGCTGGCAGACAGGTCCTGAGCATGGAAGCGGGCTCAGGGCGGCTGAGGGCAGGAGGAGACTGCAGCCTGGACCAGGAGGAGCTTGGGGACACATGGACTAGACAGACTCAGGAGGCATCTGGAAGGCCAGTTAGCCGGACGGCAGCAGATGCGGAGGTGCTGGGCCTGCTCGTAGCCAAGCTCTGCAGTCTGAGGTTCGAGAGCTGGGGGTCGCTGGCTCTGAGATGGGGTGATAAGGACTGAGCCAAGCTGGAACCTCCAGCACAGGCCATGGGCTGTGTCTGCGTATGCTTCCCAGGCTCCTGATACCCAGGGCGTGGCCCCCTGGGTCTTAGCACTGGCCTGGGCAGCTTAGCCGTGACCCCCAGGGACAAGGGGGACCAGGACTCCGGGTCCACAGAGCGATGGCCTCTCCCTTCTCTCCTCTCATCTTGTAGTGCCCCCACTTCAGCTCCTTCGCGGATGAGCTGACCGACTATGTGACGAGGAACATCCTGGCCACACCCATCATGAACGGCAAAGATGTCGTGGCTGTGATCATGGCTGTGAACAAGCTGGATGGCCCATGTTTCACAAGTGAAGATGAAGACGTGAGTGTCTGGGGACCCTCCAGGTGCGCACGCCTGTGCCTGGGGGCGGTATCTGCGTGGCCGCTCTCCTCGCATGGCCCCGGGGGCTCACCTGCTGCAAGTCAGCCCACAGGCGAGGTCGCTGCAGGGCGTGTGGTCCCCGCTCTCAGCCGCTGGGCGTCTCCTCTGCAAACACATACCTGGGCGAGCGTCTGAAAGCCGGGGTTTTTCACTGCTGCTGCCACAACCTCTGTTTCAGGTTTTCCTGAAATACCTGAACTTCGGGACATTAAACCTGAAGATCTACCACTTGAACTACCTGCACAACTGCGAGACTCGCCGTGGCCAGGTACCGCACGCGCCCAGGCGTCTCTCGGGACAGAGGCACGAGGTGCCATGGGCACCTGGGTACCTTGAGGGAGAGGGCCCAGGGATTTGTGCTTGTGGGTCAGAGCTGTGAGTATGCGGAGCTGAGGGCACGGAAGCCAGGACCCTGTGGGAGGCCGGTGGCCTTGCCCTCGGGCCCAGGGCTGTGACCACCTGCAAACCTGGCGTCACCACTGCGCCTTAGAAGCCACCTCCAGCCTTCTCCAGAAGGAGCAGGGGCGGATCATGAAGGTACAGCAGGGTCAGAGAGGCCCGGCACTCTTTAGCCAAGCCTGTAGGTGGACTCTGCCCCAGCCACACAGGAAAGAAATTGCCTCCAGGACTGGAGTCTGCTTTGTCCCTGAGCGAGGAGGCCTCGGGGCCTCAGCGGGGTCCGGCCCACCTTCCTCTGTGCAGAGGGGGAGGTGGGGGGACGCTCGGGGGAGGGAGGGGGTGAGAGGGGGCCCGGCAGGGCTGGCAGCCAGCAGGGCTGGACTGCAGTGTGGGGCTGAGAGCAAGGCCGGGCGTGGGGCCGGCAGAGCCCACGGACAGCTGCAAAGTGCTCTTAGAAGGGCCACTGGGTGGACGGGGGCTCCACACTGTGGGGACGGGGCTGTACCAGAGGCTGATGCCTACTTCCTTCTTTCTGTTATCATTTGTCCATTAGTCTGGACACAGGGGTATTCTTTATGCTTTAGTGTAACCCAGCATGACTAGACTGATTATGTTGTTCAACTCCTCTTCCCAGTGGCTCCTGTGCCCTCTGCATGCCCACCGACCCATCACTCTGCGTGGCTTTTGTTCAGCTGGTAGGCGGCTGGGTGGGCTTTTCGTTTCGGGCTTCTGTGCATCTTAGTGCTTCCCACGTAACTTCCTTACTCTCGCGCATCCTTACTCTCTACAAAATGCTCCTGTCTCCTTTGCATTTTTCTGCCCAGTCCTGGAATTACCCATTCCTCAAGGGGACTGGCTCCTTTTGTTGGAGACAGTCTTAGAAACAACGTCCAGAGCACCAGGTGTGACCTTGGCGTGGCTTCCAGGCCCTCCGTCGGCGGAGCACAGAGGCCTGGGCGCGTGCGCACAGCTGAGCCGGTTTCTGCCGTCGCCACCTGCGTCTTCACTCCTGCTGATGTCTCCCGCCGCCCCTCGCGAGTCATTCAGGCCCCTCCCCCGGCTCCCGGCTCTGCTCTTGGTTTGGGCTGTCCCTTCTCGGTGCGCGTGTGCGGCAGGGTCACAGCTGTAACCTGGGACCCACAGAAGGCAAGTCCATCACCAGAGCCCAGAGGGTGTGCACTCTGTCTTTGCTCTTGCAGGCGCCATCATTTCCAAAATGCTGAGGGCGGCGCCTCTCCCTGCCCCTTCCGTGAGGAGGTCTCTTGCATTCCCTTGTCACAGTCTGCATTCTTTCCTGGAATCCTCCAATCTACTAAATGATTTTTTATTTGCAAACATTACAGTTCATTCTTTGTGCTGTAGCTTTTTATAGATCTCGACAAGTGCATCATGGCATGTATCTACCCATACAGTGTCATAAAGAATCATTTCACCACCCTAAAAACCCCCACCTCCACCAAAGCCCTGACAACTAATATTTTCACTGTCTCCTTAGTTTTGCCTTTTGCTGACTGTCATATACTTGCAGTCGTACAGTATGGAGGGTGTCAGGACTGGCTGCTTTCACTTGGTAATATGCATTTAGGGTTCCTGCATGTCTTTTCATGGCTTGGTAGCCCAGTTCTTTTCATTGTTGAATAATATACCAAAGACTGGATGCATCACAATTTATTTATCGATTCACCCATAGAAGGACATCTTGATTGCTTCCAGTTTGGGGCAATCATGAATAAAACTGCTATAAACATTTGTAGACAGGTTTTTGCGTGGGCATGAATTTTCAATTCGATTGAGTAAATACCAAAGAGTGTGATTGCTGGATAATATGGTATATAATTGTGTATGAGTTTGTGAGAAACTGTCCCAAAGTGGCTGTCCTGCTTTACATCCCCACCAACAATGAACGGAAGTCCCTGTGGCTCTGTCTGCGTCTCTGCCAGTGTTTCAGCTTTTGCTCATTCTTACCGCTGCTTTGATTCACAGCTCTCATGACAAGTGACTTTGGACATCTTTTCATGTACTTATTTGTCAACTGTATTTCCTACTCTTTGGTGAGGTGTCTGTTCAGATCTTTTGCCTGTTTGAAATCAGATTGTTTTTTTCTTATTGTTTAGTTTCAAGAGTTTTTTGTAACATTGGGTTTTAAGTCCTTTATCAGATATGTATTTTGCAAATATTTTCTCCAGTGGTATAGCTTGTCTTTTCATTCTCTTACCAGTACATTTGGGAAAAAAGTTTTATATTCTCTTTTTTTAAATTGAAGTATAGTTGATTTACAATGTTATGTTAATTTCTGCTATATAACCAAGTTATTCAGTTATATATATGTATACATTCTTTTTCAAATACTCTTCCCCATTATAGTTTACCATAGGGTATTGACTCAGAGAAGGCAATGGCACCCCACTCCAGTACTCTTGCCTGGAAAATCCCATGGACGGAGGAGCCTGGTAGGCTGCAGTCCATGGGGTCGCTCAGAGTAGGACACTACTGAGTGACTTCACTTTCACTCTTCATTTTCCTGCATTGGAGAAGGAAATGGCAGCCCACTCCAATGGTCTTGCCTAGAGAATCCCAGGGACGGAGGAGCCTGGTGGGCTGTGGTCTATGGGGTCGCACAGAGTCGGACACGACTGAAGCGCCTTAGCAGCAGCAGCAGCAGGGTATTGACCATAGTTCCCTGTGCTACACAGGAGGACCTTGCTGTTTATCCACCCTATACACAGTGACTTACATCTGCTAACCCCACCCTCCCACTCCACCCCTCTGCAACCCCCTTCCCCTTGGTAACCACTGTCCATGAGTCTGAAAACATGTTTTTAATTTTAATAAATTTATTTAATATAAACTGATATATTAAGTATAATATATATGGTAAAATATTAATAATCATAATATTAATTTAAATATAATGTTAATTACAATATAATTAATTGTATTAATAAACATAATATATTAAATAACTTTACTAGGATGGATTGTAGTTGAGCGTTACACCTTAAAACTCCTCAGCAAACTCAGAGTCATCTGGCTTCTGTCCTATGCCACCTTCTAGCAGCTTTATACTCTGCATTTCACACTCAGGTCTATGAGTTAATCTCAAGAAGGCTGCAAGGTTTGTGTCTACATACCATTTTTTGCATATGCTATCCAGTTGTTCCAACAACAGTCAGTGAAAAGGCCAGCCTTTTCCCACTGAATTTCTTTGTTTCTTTGTCAGGCTGCAGTTGACTGGTTCGTGTGCATCTATTTCTGGGCTTTCTTTTCAGTTCCATTGATCTGTGTTCCTACTTTTCACCAATACCATGCTGTACTGATCACTATAGCTTCATAGTCTTGAAGATGGGAATATCAACTTTTTTTTCTTGCAGTATTGTACTGGCTATTTTGTGGTTTTTGCCTTTCCATATAAATTTTAAAATCAGTTTGTCCATATGCACAAAATAGCTCGCTGACATTTTAACTGGTTCTGGATTAGATCTGCACATTAGGTTGAGAAGTGGCGTCTTAACAATAAGGAGTTTCCAGTTCATGAATGAAGAATATCTGTTTACTTAGATTGTCCTTGATTTCTTCAGAGTTTTCTCAAAGTTGCATATGGATTCAGTACATATTGAGTTACTTTGTGCCTAAGTATTTAATTTTATGCTGATGTAAGTGGTATTGTGTTTTTAATTTCAAGTGCCAGCAGTTCACTGCTCATATAAAGGGAAGCAACCGACTTTCATTACATGTCAACTTTATTATCTTATAACCTTAAGACAATAATTAGTTCCAGGAAGTTTTAAAAATTGATCCCTTGGTATTTTCCCATGAATGATCATGTCATCTGCAAGTAAAGACAGTTTTATTCCTTCCTTCCCCATCTCTCTCCGTTGTTCTTTCTTTCTGTCCTAGCGCACCTGCTAGGGCTTTCAGTACGATGCTGCCGTGAGTGGTGACACGGCCATCCTTGCCTTGCTCCTGATGTTAGGGAAAGAACCAGTTTCTCACCGTCAGATATGACGTTCGCTGAAGGGTTTTTGTAGAATTTTTTCTAGTTGACAAATTTCCCCTCTATTTACACTTTGCTTAGAGATTTTATTCTGAATGAGGGTTGGATTTTGTCAGTACTTTTCTCCACCAATTGATATGGTCACGTTAATGTTTTCCTCTCTCGCCCAGTAATATGGTGGTCTACATTAACTGATTGTCCAATGCTGGACCAGCTGCGCACACCTGGGAGGCATGCCGTCACTCAGTTCTGGGGCATGGTTATTTTCATGTGCTATTGAGTTGGTTTCGCTAATATTTTATTAAGAATTTTTGTACCTATGTTCTTGAGAAATTTTGGCCTATAGTTTTCTTTCTTGTAATGTCTTTATTTGGTTTGTATATTAGGGTAATGCTGGCCTCAAAGAATAGTTTTAGAGGTTTTCCTTCTGCTTCTATATTCAGGAAAAGGTTGCTGTGAATTGGCATAATTTCATCCCTAAATGTTTTGTACGATTCACCAGTGAAGCTGTCAGAGACTGGTGCTTTCTTTTGGAAGACCATTAATTATTGATCCAGTATCTTCAGTACTTACAGGTCCATTCAGATCATTCTGTTCTCCTTGCGCTGGTGGTGGTGCTTTGTGCCTTTCGAGGCACCGAAACGTTCATTTGATCTAAACTGCTTAATCGAGGTTATCAAACTTGGGGGCATACAGTGGTTTTTAATATTTGTTACTGATTAGTCATTTCCTTCTGCTTGCTTTAGGCTTAAAATAATCTTTTTTTCTAGTTTCCTAGGATTAAGTTACTGATTTTAGACTGTTCTTCTTCTCTAATACATGCGATCAATGCTATAGATTTCACTCCAAGCCCTGCTTTCATGGTATCCCACGAACTTTGTTAAGTTGTATCTTCACTTAGTTTAAAATCTTTCAAAATTTCTCTTGAGACTTCTTTTTCTATCCATATATTAATTAGAAGTGTATTGTTTAATCTGTTTTGGAATTTTCCAACTATCTTTCTCTTAATGACTTCTAGTTTATCGCCTGTGGTATGACAATGTATTCTTATGATTTTTAATTCTCTTAAATGTGTTAAGACGTGTTTTGTGGCCCAGAATGTGGTTTATGTTGGTGACTGTTCCATGTGACCTTGAGAGAAATGTGTGTTCTGCTCCTGTCGGATGAAGTTGTCTGCAGACATTCATTGTAGCCATTGCTGTTTAGTTCAACTATTTTCTTACTGAGTTTCTGCCTGCAGGATCTATCAATTAACTGAAAAAAGAACACTGAAGTCTCCAACTATAATAGTGGACTTATCTATGTGTCTTGCAGTTCCATTAGTTTTTACTTTATGCAATCTGATGCCCTGCTGTTAGGTGTATACACATTAAGGATTAATGACTCCTTGGAGAAATGACCGCTTTATCATTATGTAATGCCCCTCTTTCAGTTCAGTTCAGTTCAGTCGCTCAGTCGTGTCCGACTCTTCGCGACCCCGTGAATCGCAGCACGCCAGGCCTCCCTGTCCATCACCAACTCCCGGAGTTCACTCAAACTCATGTCCATCCAGTCAGTGATGCCATCCAGCCATCTCATCCTCTGCCGTCTCCTTCCCCTCCTGCCCCCAATCCCTCCCAGCATCAGAGTCTTTTCCAATGAGTCAACACTTCCCTTGAGGTGGCCAAAGTACTGGAGTTTCAGCTTTAGCATCATTCCTTCCAAAGAAATCCCAGGGCTGATCTCCTTCAGAATGGACTGGTTGGATCTCCTTGCAGTCCAAGGGACTCTCAAGAGTCTCCTCCAAACCACAGTTCAAAAGCATCAATTCTTTGGCACTCAGTTTTCTTCACAGTCCAACTCTCACATCCATACATGACCACCGGAAAAACCATAGCCTTGACTAGACGGACCTTTGTTGGCAATGTCTCTGCTTTTGAATATGCTATCTAGGTTGGTCATAACTTTCCTTCCAAGGAGTAAGCATCTTTTAATTTCATGGCTGCAGTCACCATCTCCAGTGATTTTGGAGTCCCCCAAAAATAAAGTCTGACACTGTTTCCCCATCTATTTCCCATGAAGTGATGGGACCAGATGCCATGATCTTCGTTTTCTGAATGTTGAGCTTTAAGCCAACTTTTTCACTCTCCTCTTTCACTTTCATCAAGAGGCTTTTTAGTTCCTCTTCCCTTTCTGCCATAAGGGTGGTGTCATCTGCATATCTGAGGTTACTGATATTTCTTCAGGCAATCTTGATTCCAGCTTGTGCTGTCCCTCTTTACTCCTGATAATTTTTCTTCTGCAGAAGAAAAATCTTTTCTTCTGCTTTGTAGAAACTTAACATAGCTCCCTCAGTTTTCTTTTGATTGGTGTTAGCATGGTATATATTTTTCCATTCTTTTACTTTTTTCGCAATTATTTTCCTTGTGATAAAATACACATAAAAAAATTACTACCTCAATCATAGTTTGCTTGTTTGTTTGTTTTGTTCTGTTTTTTGAGTGACAGTGGATTACATTATTATTTCTCTACAATCACATTACTGGTTTTGGTAACAGACGGGATGCCCATAGTAATGTTATGCTCTTCTTGAATGTTTGGACTTTACGTGTAAAGACAGCATGGGGCCAATTTGTTACACGTTTTTTTTGACAAAGCAAGAGAATTTGTTGGGAAAGGGCACCCGCAGAAAGCAGCAGGGTAAGGGAAAGCAGGAGGACTGCTCCACCACGTGGCTCTCAGTCTCGGGTTCTGTGGGGAGGGGTAGTTTCCAGGTTGTCTTTGGCCAATCACTGTGACTTAGAGTTCTCCCTGGTGGTGCGCGCATTGCTCAGCCAGGACGGATGCCAGCAGGAAGGGTTCTGAGAGGGGGTCAGACACATGGTGTCTCTTTCCGACCTTTCCCCATCTCTTCCAGTTGTGGCCTGTTAGTTCTGTGTTCATTACCAGGACCTCCTGTCATAAAATAACTCATGTGCATGGTGACTGTGGTGCTTGGCCGGGGTGGGCGGTTTCAGTCAGTGTGCTTCCCTCAACAGTTCCCCCCGAGAGACTTCATACTCAAGATACTTTTTGGGAACTGGGGCGGAGGTCTCTTCCTTCTGTAACGACTTCCTGCTGTGTGTGCGCATAGTCCTGCCTAGCAGAGCAGAAGTCTCTCTCTACCCGATCTAACTTGATGAGGTATTCTGTATCTGTATACAGGTTTCTGTATCTGAATTCTGTATCAGAATTGTGTATGCTGTATCCTTGTAGTAACAGCAATTTAATCTGAAACTACTCGACCCTGTCAGAGATGAAACAGGGGCCAAACAGGAGGCCTAACAGAATAGTCATCGCCAGTCCCCAGAAAAGGAAGACAAAATTTGGGGTGAGGGCTGCAGGGTGTGTGTGCGACTATCTTAATCATTTTTAATTGACAGTTCAGCGGCATTAAGTACATTCATATCAGGCAACCACCACCACCATCCATCTTCAGAACTCTGTACAGATTCCCAAGTTGGAACTCTATCCTCTTTAAACACCAACTCCCCAGATCCCCCATCCCAGCCCCTGGAAACCACATTCTGTTCTCTGTTTCTATGATTTTAGCTCATATAAGTGGGATCCTATAGTATTTGTCTTTCTGTGATTAGCTTATTGCACCGAGCATAATGTCCTCAAGGTTCATCCATGGTGGAGCATGTTCAGACTTTTATTCCTTTTTAGGGCTGAATAGTATACCATTGTCGGAGAAGGCAATGGCACCCCGCTCCAGTACTCTTGCCTGGAAAATCCCATGGATGGAGGAGCCTGGTGGGCTGCAGTCCGTGGGGTTGCTAAGAGTCGGACACGACTGAGCGACTTCCCTTTCACTTTTCACTTTCACGCATTGGAGAAGGCAATGGCAACCCACTCCAGTGTTCTTGCCTGGAGAATCCCAGGGACGGGGGAGCCTGGTGAGCCCACCAGGGGTCCATGGGGTCGCACAGAGTCAGACACGACTGAAGCGACTTAGCAGCAGCAGTATACCATTGTGTGTATATACCACAATTTTGCTTCTCTATTCATCTGTTGATGGACACTTCTGTTGCTCCGGCACTTTAGCTATTATGAATAATGCTGCTGTGAACATGGGTGCACAGGTACCTCTTTGAAATCCAGCTTCCGATGCTTTTAAGTATATGACCAGAAGTGGAAACGTTGGATCCTATGGTAATTCCGTATAAATGTTTTTAAAAACCTCCATATTGTTTTCCAAAGTGTCGGTGCCATTTTCCGTTCCCACCAACAGTGCACAGGGTCCCGGTCTCCCCACGTCCTTGCCAACACTCGTTTTCTGTTTTGGTTTGAACAGTCGTCATCCTCACAGGTGTTAGTCGTGATTGTGGTTCTGATCCGCATTCCCCAAATGCAGAAAAGCAAAATGGCTGTCTGGGGAGGCCTTACAAATAGCTGTGAAAAGAGAAGCGAAAAGCAAAGGAGAAAAGGAAAGATAGAAGCATCTGAATGCAGAGTTCCAAAAAATAGCAAGAAGACGTAAGAAAGCCTTCCTCAGCGACCAATGCAAAGAAATAGAGGAAAACCACAGAATGGGAAAGACTGGAGATCTCTTCAAGAAAATTAGAGATACCAAGGGAACATTTCATGCAAAGATGGGTTCGATAAAGGACAGAAATGGTATGGACCTAACAGAAGCAGTAGATATTAAGAAGAGGTGGCAGGAATAGACAGAAGAACTGAACAAAAAAGATCTTCACAACCAAGACAATCACGATGGTGTGATCACTGACCTAGAGCCAGACATCCTGGAATGTGAAGTCACGTGGGCCTTAGGAAGCATCACTACGAGCAAAGCTAGTGGAGGTGATGGAATTCCAGTTGAGCTATTTCAAATCCTGAAAGATGATGCTGTGAAAGTGCTGCACTCAATATGCCAGCAAATTTGGAAAACTCAGCAGTGGCCACAGGACTGGAAAAGGTCAGTTTTCATTCCAATCCCAAAGAAAGGCAATGCCAAAGAATGCTCAAACTACCACACAATTGCACTCATCTCACACGCTAGTAAAGTAATGCTCAAAATTCTCCAAGCCAGGCTTCAGCAATAGTGAACCATGAACTTCCAGATGTTCAAGCTGGTTTTAGAAAAGGCAGAGGAACCAGAGATCAAATTGCCAACATCTGCTGGAACATGGAAAAAACAAGAGAGTTCCAGAAAAACATCTATTTCTGCTTTATTGACTATGCCAAAGCCTTTGACTGTGTGGATCACAATAAACTGTGGAAAATTCTGAAAGAGATGGGAATACCAGACCACCTGACCTGCCTCTTGAGAAACCTGTATGCATGTCAGGAAACAACAGTTACAACTGGACATGGAACAACAGACTGGTTCCAAATAGGAAAAGGAGTACGTCAAGGCTGTATATTGTCACCCTGCTTATTTAACTTATATGCAGAGTACATCATGCAAAATGCTGGGCTGGAAGAAGCACAAGCTGGAATCAAGATTGCCTGAAGAAATATCAGTAACCTCAGACATGCAGATGACACCACCCTTATGGCAGAAAGGGAAGAGGAACTAAAAAGCCTCTTGATGAAAGTGAAAGAGGAGAGTGAAAAAGTTGGCTTAAAGTTCAACAATCAGAAAACGAAGATCATGGCATCTGGTCCCATCACTTCATGGGAAATAGATGGGGAAACAGTGGAAACAGTGGCTGACTTTATTTTTGGGGGACTCCAAAATCACTGGAGATGGTGACTGCAGCCATGAAATTAAAAGATGCTTACTCCTTGGAAGGAAAGTTATGACCAACCTAGACAGCATATTCAAAAGCAGAGACATTACTTTGCCAACAAAGGTCCGTCTAGTCAAGGCTATGGTTTTTCCAGTAGTCATGTATGGATGTGAGAGTTGGACTGTGAAGAAAGCTGAGCACCGAAGAATTGATGCTTTTGAACTGTGGTGTTGGAGAAGACTCTTGAGTGTCCCTTGGACTGCAAGGAGATCCAACCAGTCCATTCTGAAGGAGATCAGCCCTGGGATTTCTTTGGAAGGAATGATGCTAAAGCTGAAACTCCAGTACTTTGGCCACCTCAAGCGAAGAGTTGACTCATTGGAAAAGACTCTGATGCTGGGAGGGATTGGGGGCAGGAGGAGAAGGGGACAGCAGAGGATGAGATGGCTGGATGGCATCACCGACTCGATGGACATGAGTTTGAGTGAACTCCGGGAGTTGGTGATGGACAGGGAGGCCTGGCGTGCTGTGGTTCATGCGGTCGCAAAGAGTCGGACACGAATGAGTGACTGAACTGAAGCAATCATTGCCAAATCCAATGTCAGGAAGCTTTTTTTCTGTATTTTCTTCTAAGTTCATAGTTTTAGATCTTACTTTTAGGTCTTGATCCATTTTGAGTTTATTTTTGCTTATGATGTGAGGTAAGGGTCCAACTTCATCATTTTGCTTATGGATATCCAGTTTTCCTGGCACCATTTGTTGAAAAGACTACTCTTTCGCAAGAAGATCCAACCAGTCCATCCTAAAGGAGATCAGCCCTGGGTGTTCTTTGGAAGGAATGATGCTAAAGCTGAAACTCCAGTACTTTGGCCACCTCATGCGAAGAGTTGACTCATTGGAAAAGACTCTGATGCTGGGAGGGATTGGGGGCAGGAGGAGAAGGGGACAGCAGAGGATGAGATGGCTGGATGGCATCACCGACTCGATGGACGTGAGTCTGAATGAACTCTAGGAGTTGGTGATGGACAGGGAGGCCTGGCGTGCTGCAGTTCATGGGGTCGCAAAGAGTCGGAGAAGACTGAGCGACTGAACTAACTAATGATTACTGATATTGATCATCTTTTCATGTTTATTGGCCATTTGTATTTCTTCTTTGGAGAAATGTCTATTCAGGTTCTTTGCCCATTTTTTAATCTGGCTGTTTGTTTTTGTTGTTGAATTTTAGTAGTTCTCTACATAATCTTTGTATTAATCTCTTACCAGATGTGTGATTTGCAAATATTTTCTCCTGCTGTGGAGATATTTTCTCCCTCCCTTTTGACTCTGTTAATGGTGTCTTTCAATGCACAAAAGTTTTTAATTTTCAGGAAGTCCAGTTTGCCTATTTTTTCTTTTGTTGTCAGTCATAATGTTATATCTAAGCAATCAGTTATAAGCAAGAAGACTCTTGAGAGTCCCTTGGACTGCAAGGAGATCCAACCAGTCCATCCTAAAGGAGATCAGTCCTGGGTGTTCATTGGAAGGACTGATGTTGAAGCTGAAACCCCAATACTTTGGCCACCAAATGTGAAGAATTGACTCATTTGAAAAGACCCTGATGCTGGGAAAGATTGAGGGCAGGAGGAGAAGGGGATGACAGAGGATGAAATGGTTCAATGGCATCACCGACTCAATGGACATGGGTTTGGGTGGACTCCGGGAGTTGGTGATGGACAGGGAGGCCTGGCGTGCTGTGGTTCATGCGGTCGCAAAGAGTCGGACACGAATGAGTGACTGAACTGAAGCAATCATTGCCAAATCCAATGTCAGGAAGCTTTTTTTCTGTATTTTCTTCTAAGTTCATAGTTTTAGATCTTACTTTTAGGTCTTGATCCATTTTGAGTTTATTTTTGCTTATGATGTGAGGTAAGGGTCCAACTTCATCATTTTGCTTATGGATATCCAGTTTTCCTGGCACCATTTGTTGAAAAGACTACTCTTTCGCAAGAAGATCCAACCAGTCCATCCTAAAGGAGATCAGCCCTGGGTGTTCTTTGGAAGGAATGATGCTAAAGCTGAAACTCCAGTACTTTGGCCACCTCATGCGAAGAGTTGACTCATTGGAAAAGACTCTGATGCTGGGAGGGATTGGGGGCAGGAGGAGAAGGGGACAGCAGAGGATGAGATGGCTGGATGGCATCACCGACTCGATGGACATGAGTTTGAGTGAACTCCGGGAGTTGGTGATGGACAGGGAGGCCTGGCGTGCTGCAGTTCATGGGGTTGCAAAGAGTCAGACACGACTGAGTGACTGAACTGAACTGAACTGAACTCTTTCCCCATTGAATGGTCTTGGATTTTTTTGTCAAAAATAATATATGCCAGGGTTTATTTTTGGACTCTGTAAGCTTTCCATTGGTCTATATGGCTGTCTTTATGCCAGTATCATGTTTTGATTAACGTAGGTTTGTACTATGTTTTCAAATCAGGTAATATGAGTCCTCCAGCTTTAGTTGTTCTCAAGATTGTTTTAACTATTCACGATCCCTTGAGCTGCTATATAACTCCAGAATGTGTTTTTATACTTCTGCAAAAGCACCATTGAGATTTTGATAGGGATTAATTGAACTTGTAGGTTACTTTGGGTAGTACTGACATGGTAACAACATTGGGTCTTCTATTTCATGAGCAAAGAATGTCTTTCTAACTATTTGTGTCTTCTCTAATTTATTTCAGCAATATTTTAGTTTTCATTGTTATAATAATTCTAGTTCTGAGGTCCTTTCATTTTACCTGGAGGGCATTTCTTGCTGCGAAATTGTAGTGGTCATTTATTCCCTCAACTTTTGTTTTTCTGGAGATGTCTTAATTCCTCCCTCACTCTTAAAGGGCAGTTTTCCCAGATACAAGATTCTTAATTGACAGGTTTTTGGTTTTTTTAATTTTAGCACTTTGAATACACCAGACTGGGCTTCCCTGGTGGCCCAGTTGTTAAAGAATCCTCCTGCAACATGGGAGAGCTGGGTTTGATGCCTGGATTGGGAAGACCAGCTCAATCAGTAAATAATCTGCCTGCAATGCAGGAGACCCAGGCTCGATTTCTGGGATGGGAAGATCCCCTGGAGAAGGAAATGGCAACCCACTCCAGTGGAGTGGAGTTGCCTGGAGAATCCCGTGGACAGAGGAGACTGGCAGGCTACAGTCCATGGGGTTGCAAGAGTCGGACATGACTTAGCAACTAAACCACCATACACCAGGTCACTGCCTTCTAGTCCCCAAAGTTTCAGCAGATTCTGTGCTGAAATGAGAGCAGATGAGAAATCTGCTGATACACTTAGTGAGGATCCCCTGTGTGTGATGATTCTCTTCTCTCATTGTTTTCAAGAGTCTCTCCATCTTTCAACAGCTTGATTATAGTCTGGGTGTCTTTGAATTCATCCCATCTGGTGTGTGTTGAACCTCCTGGATGGTAGTATTCAAGTATTTCATTAAATTCCAGCCCTTATTTCTTCCCATATGCTCACCGCATGCTCCTCTGCCCTTGGTGAGGCCTGGCCGTCCCCCTGGGAGGGGTTCTGAGTGGCTTTCATCCTACCCTGGCTTTGAGGCTGCCTTTCTCTCAGCTTCCTCTCAACCAGGCCCCTTAACCTAACTGCTGTGAGGACATTTCCCCAGATTCTTATCTGCAGCTTCAAGCAGTGGCCTCAGGCCAAGATTCAAACCCACCCCACACAGCCCAGGTGTGGGTGTGGGAGGCAAGCCTGGGAGCATCTTCTGACTCTGCCCCACCACACATACCTTCCCCCAGCAGATCTCACCCAGGGGCTGTGTTCCTTCCAGGGAAGTTGGATCTCTGGAGAAGCCAAGTTTCTAATTTTCTGCCTGTCATGTTCTGAGCCCCTAGCCCTTGCTTTGGATACCCTCACTTTTCAGCTCCTCTTCCTGCATACTGTCTCAGGGTCCCGCTCCTTCTGCCTCTCTCATTAGCCACCCCAACTCAACTCAGTCAGAGCCACACTTTGAAAACTTAGGTCCTATCACTGGGGGGCCCTCAGGGCCTCTCCTGCAGCCCCTGCCCACCTCTCCATACTCCACCATCCTGCCCCAGCCATGCTCCTCTCAAGGGCTTATGGACTTGCTGGTCCCTCTGCCAAGAACACTGCCCCACACATCCCATGGCTCCTTTGTAGACAGGTCTCCCCTGACCTGAGCACCTCCTCACTCTAGCCCTGCATCTCCCCCCTCCATCGATCTCCACCTGCTGGACCCCCTGCATTTGCTCATTTCCCCGTGACAAGCCATCTGGTTGCTTTGTTTGTTTATGTTCTAGCCTACACTCCCCGCATTAGAAAATGATTCTAAGAGTCAAGGATTTTTGTCTGTTCTATCATCCAGTTATACCAGTCCTAAGGCAGGCAATAAATATCATTCCAGCAAATGAATCCCTGACACTTAGGAAACACGACCATCCAGAGACCCGATGTTTCCAGCTCTTCAGACCACATTCATGTACAGATGTGAGAATTATAAAGGGGACTTCCAACAATGGGTGTTCATGTCTCAATTAAATACTTTGATTTCCACTCAGATGTCGCCTAACCCCAGTAGAAAGCCACCTCTGAGACCTTACACTCTGAACAGCATTTTAAAGAACTCTAATTACTTCACAGCTCTACCTCACAGCTATCTTTGAAAAGAAAAGACTGAAATGAACAAAGCCTGGCTCCCACATTGCCTGCGATTCAGTCTGGTGCCCACTTCTTCCTCACGCTGTAGGGGAGCCCCAGTTGCAAATTAAAGCACTTCTCTGCACAGGGCCTGCCCCTCCCTCGCACAGATCTTAGCAATCCTCCAGGGTCCTAGGCCCCCTCCCTGGTCAAGAATCACTGTCGATCAGCCCTGGTCATTCTTCCCATGGACTCTGCCTCAGGGGCTCCCATCAACCCCTTTTTGAAGGTGTCTTGGCCACTTTAGTCAGAGGCAAGAGAAACAACAAAGAAATCATAGACTTGGCCCTGGGATGTGGGAATTTCAGATCTGCTGCGTGAGGCTGACTGGCCAGCTGTAGCTTCGGTTCCCACGGCCCATGTTGCAGCACCAGCTGGACGAGAGGCCCCAAGGGTACAGAACTTTGGCTCCACGCTGCCCAGACCATGCTTTGTCCACAACCCATTGGCTGGTATAAAAACAGAGCATGTGCACTGCCGCTCCCAGGATGAGGTGAGAGGTGCCCCAACTCACAAGGCTACATAAAGAGCACCCAGGCTCAAAGCTACTCGTATTCCTGATCTGTGAACATGCGGAAGTGTTTGGAAGTCAGGACATGTGAGTGGGAGCAGCAAGGTGGGGCGGGCTCGCCCCCCCTGGGCAGTGCAGGCTGATTCCTGTCCCTGCAGCTCCCACTCTGATGTTGCTGGACACATGGCTGGGAGAAGTATCATAGGGTGACCCTTCTTTCCACTGTCAGAAGCCATAAGCATACGGATAACAGTCACCTGTAGTGAAACGGGGAAACATGCATTTGCATATTTATTATTTTTGCCTTCATGTAATTTCTTTTTTTTTTCTTTCCATTCTTTGGCCATGTGGCCTGTGGGATCTTAGTTCCCTGATCAGGGATCAAACCCAAACCCTCAGCACTGACAGTACAGAGTCCCAACCAGTGAGCAGCTAGGGAATTCCCTAATTTTCTTAATTTTTAAGTTAACATTATTTAACTTGAATAATGGCTGTGTTTAACAAGTGATTCTCAAAATTCTTTAAGATTGAAGAACTTGCCCCTAAATAAGGGCCTTGGGAGCTCAAGCTGCCCAGGGCCTCTGGGTCACCTTTCCCATCTGCCCCCTGCCCTCCCAGCGGCCTGATATCCCCCCCCCCATAGTATGAGCATGAGCTTAGGCCTCACAGGCCAGCCTCCCCACCCCAGGGGCAGCACAGGCCTCTGCATTATCTGTCCCCAGATGCAGCTGGATGCCCCTCACTTCCAGGGTCACCAAGTGGCCCCTCCCAGATTTCATCTTGGAACATTAAAGAGGAGCGCCCCTGATGAATCTGTGAAGGGCTACACTGCAGCTCCTGCCAACCACAGGCTCCTGGTCACTCAGACAGAGAAGGGGCTCCAGGGGCACCACCGAGACAACACAGTTTGCAGCAGTCGAGACAAGCAGTCCAAGGGCCCACAGAGGCAGGAGGGCAGACTGGTCTGGGAAGAGCCGCCCCAGACAGATGTGGGACAGGCAGAGGGGGGTGGGCGTGGGACAGGCACTGCATGAATCCATTTAGACGAAGTTCTAGAACACTCAGCAGTCAGTGGGGCAGTTCCAGAAGGGATCAGGGTGTTGGCTGGGGGCTGAGGACCTTCTGGCTGGGGGATCGGGGTGTTGGCTGGGGGCTGGAACGCTCTAAAACCTGGTATGGCAGTGGCTACCGGTAACCCCTAAGATGCCTTCATCCCATCAGACGGTACCCCAGACTC
Organism: Bos indicus x Bos taurus; assembly: GCF_003369695.1. Classification (NCBI taxonomy): domain Eukaryota; kingdom Metazoa; phylum Chordata; class Mammalia; order Artiodactyla; family Bovidae; genus Bos; species Bos indicus x Bos taurus. Next base: position 117,090,087 of record NC_040081.1, on the reverse strand, counting down.
AAGTCAGAGAGAAAAAGGAAGAAGGGGAAGGTAGAGGCCTGGGGTGGGCCTCACACCTGGCTTCAAACCACTGTGGACACGCTGCCTGATCCGCTGAGCACCCATTTCCTTGGGGCCAAGATAGCCTGCTTCAGAGCAGCATCCAGTGTGGGGACTGGCCCTTGGTCCAGCTGTGGCACTGGAGGGGCAAGGTGGAGTTGGAGTGAGGTCTCCCCTAGAGGCTGCACTGTGATGCCCGCGCCCTTTCCTCCTCACTCCATCCCTCTCCTAGAGGACAGGTTTTGGGACTGAAGTACTCAGATGGCTCAAAAATTAGGCTTGCAGCCCAGACACCCCCACCCCCAAGCTCAGCTGTCCATGACATACCTGGGCACCCGACCACCCACCCCTCAACATTTGTGACATGGGTTCTGCTCTCACCAGGACTGGTACCAAAGAGCTCAGAAGGCCTCTAGGGTAGAGGCACAGGTGACTGACGTGCACACACTCACTCTCAGATGCACACATTGTCACACATGCTCACAAACTGGCAGGAAGGGAGCCAGGCAAGGAGGCTGGCTCCTCGTGGTGGAGGAGAAGGGACCGGGCACCAGGCCGCCCTCCTTACAGATCAGAAGGCGGGGAGGCGGTGAGTGTGTGTGAAGGGGTGGGGCCTAGAGGGTCCGGCCCGGGGCGCTGCTGAAGAGGTCGGGGGTGGGGGTGGGGGGCGGGGGGCAGGAGGCTGACCCTGCACAGCAGCCGGCCTGGTTGGGGGCTGATGTCCCGGGCAGGGTCTGGCTAGGCCCTCCTAGAGCGTGTCAGTGCATTCTCGCTCTCAACTTGCTTTGCAGAGACCACAAAAGTGCCTGACGTCCCGAAAACAACAAATTCGTGTCCTCAAGCCCCAGCTTCTCACAGGCTAGTTATGGAAGGCTGGCTGGTCAGAGCTCTGCCTTTCAAGCTCATGGCAATTGATCTAAATTTTCATTCACTCACCACCACAGCCTGAGGCCAACACCGAGGAGTGAGTGGCGGGGATGTGGCCAAAGCCTGGAGAACTTACCTGCCAGGAAGCTTCCGGGGACCCTGAGGCAGGGAGCCGAGGGCCACATGCTGGATCAAATCTCAGGCGCTGGCACCCTGCAGAGACGCCAGGAGAGGCGCCCCTGTCCGCGTCCCGGGCTCCGTGTGCGTGTGTGAAAGTGTGTGTCTCGGGTGTGGCAGACCTCACTCGGGTGCTGCTGTGCAGACGGGGGTGTGTGGCCACGGACGCAGTGGTGTGTCACTCCCCAGGTGCTGCTGTGGTCGGCCAACAAGGTGTTTGAGGAGCTGACAGACATCGAGAGGCAGTTTCACAAGGCCTTCTACACTGTACGGGCCTATCTGAACTGTGACCGGTACTCGGTGGGCCTCCTGGACATGACCAAGGAGAAGGTGAGGCCCTGGCGCCCACAGGCCCCTGGCCGCCTCGTCCTGCTCTGCCGCTGAGCTGGTGCCCCGCTCCCTTCTCTTCTCTTCCAGGAATTCTTTGATGTGTGGCCCGTGCTGATGGGAGAGGCCCAGGCGTACTCGGGCCCCCGCACACCTGACGGCCGAGTAAGTCGCAGGGTGACAGGCCTGCCCTGCACCCGGCTTCCTGGCCCAGCTCCACCATGGGGAGGGGTCGCCCCAGCTGACCCGGGTGGGAGGGAAGGCTCGGGAGGCTGTGGCGAGGCGAGGACAGGGTGGAGGGCTGCCTGGCCCTCTGACCGCTCCAGAGGGCAGGCCCCTGAGGACGTCTCCCCAGCGCCAGCCCCTTGCAGTGCTCTGGGGCCAAGGGCCAGGCCTGGTCCTCAAGAGGGCTGTCAGCCTGGTTTACTGAGCAACATCTGCTCTGGCTGAGCAGACCTGCTGCCCTCGTCTTAAATCGCTCTAACATCTGCCCGAGCGGGGCCACGTAGGGGTGCGAGTCGGGTAGGGACGTGTGCAGATACCTCAGCCACACGTTGTGCATCCAACCGGGGTCACACGTCAGAGCCTTGACCCAATCTCCCCTCTTGTCAAGTGGGGTGGCAACGGGCTGTCTCAGGGACTCCAAGGGTTCTGTGAGCCAAGTACATGTGGGAATCTCTGCACAGAGGCCGGCTGTGACCACAACTTGTCCCAGTTATATGAGAGAGACAGGTGTGTGTGTGTGTGTTTGTGAAAGATGGACACACAGGCCTGGCTCAGCTGCACGCACTTGTGTGACAGATACGGGCCAGTCTGTGTGTGGGGGACGTGGCTGGAGGGAAGACAAACGTGTGTCCCAGGACAGTCAGTGATGGTCCACACATGTGCACAGTCCACGCATGTGCCTGCGTGTCGTTATGTGGGCTTATGTGGTGTGTCATGTGTGTGGGTGTGGTGTGTGTGGTGGGGTTCCCATCGGGGAGCCCCTCATGCCTTCTGCGGTCTGCTTCTCAGGAAATCCTCTTCTACAAAGTCATAGACTACATCCTCCACGGCAAGGAAGACATCAAGGTCATCCCGTAAGTGTCAGGGTTCTGAGAAGTGTTACCCGAGGGCCCGGGCTGGACGGGGCTGAGGGCCCGTTACGGCAGAGTCCGCAGCCCCTGGCTCGCCCCCACACCCTTTGACGCTCCCTGTGCCGCGGGGTGAGGCAGGACAGAGACTGACTCAATGGTCTGGGAGGAAATGCATGGGGTCACGAGGAGGCCTGACGTCCCACGAACACTGATGTGGACTCAAGGCTCAGCAGAGCTGTCCGGGTGGCCCTCTCAGCAGCGACTGGCCTTTGAGGCCCTTAGGGTCTCATCTTGGTTCACCCGGCCAGCCCGCAGGCGGAGTCTCCAGGGAGGCCTGACACTGCACAGCCGGGGGCGGGGGGTGCGGGGGGCGGTGCAGGCGGTGGGACTGGAGGGACCAGCCCAGAGGGCAGCAGAACCAACAGAGCTGAGGGCAGCCTGGAGAGAGGGGGCGGCAGCTGGCCACTTCCAGCCCCACAGCCGCACAGCTGTACGAGCCCCAGAGCCCATCAGGACCCCACCCGCGGGGCCCATGCAGCAAGCAGGACCCAGAGCCAGGCCTGCCTGGGGGAAGCCTGTGGCTCCCAGGAAGAGGGGGCCTCTTCACGGGCAGAGAAGGAGGCACGACACAGCTCAGGTGTCCCCAGACCCAGCCCTGGCCTGCCCTCCCCTTCTTCAAGTCTTTGCCAGCTTCCCACACCCACCCAGAGCCCGGGGAAGGGAATCAGCGCACACACACCCGAGCGCCTGCCCACCGCCCTTTGCTTCTCTCCCCACAGCTCACCCCCAGCTGACCACTGGGCCCTTGCCAGCGGCCTTCCAACCTACGTGGCAGAAAGCGGTTTTGTGAGTTCCCCAGCCCTTCCCAGAGGCCTAAGTGCCCCAGCTTTGCCTACGTAGAAGCTCATCAGACTGGACAGTCTATTTTAGAATCATACTCTATATTTGGCCGCTTCAAGTGAAATTGTGTTTCTGATCCTTTTTCAGATCTGTAATATTATGAATGCCCCTGCCGACGAAATGTTCAATTTTCAGGTATCTGTCTATTCATTAATGGAATGTGTACTGTACTTTAGGGAAAAAAATGTTGTGGTTCAGAAATGATGGACTGAATTCGTTTTTGCTGCTTAAGAAACAACCTCAGACCTCACAGGCTAAGGGCAGCACAGCATGTTCCGTGCACACAGGTCTGCTGCTTGGGTGGTTGCGGCTGCACCCGGCGAGGGTTCACGTCTGCTCCCTCTGGGGACGCACTACCGGGGTGGGCTCTTTTCCAAAGGAGGCCCAGGTCACGTGGACGGGTGGAACTGCGCTTTATCTTTCAGGGCCCCCTCCAGGAACTGGCCAGGGTCCATATTTCACTGGCCAACCATGAGTGGAATGTGAGCGGGGACCCACCACACCGTCTGTGGGGCCCGGGGGAATGCCAGGCCCCTTGTTTGGCAATTATTGGGAACTTAGCAGCAGAGCATTCAGTCGAGCGCAGGGACAGGCGGGGTGGGGGCGGCCTCCAAGAGCGGGAACCGATGTGACTGCAGCGCTCGCTCGGTGAGGCACCTTGGCGGACGTCTTCCCTCTTCCAGGAAGAGGTCACCGCTGGCTCGCGGGCATGGTGGGCCGCCAGATGGGAGCAGGGACCCAGCCTCTGCCCTTTGAGGGCAGAAGAAGCGAGGTTCACGCTCCCTGGGTGACAAGCAGGCCCAGGCCAGGGTCAGACCCAGGGCAGCGGTCAGCTCTGAACAACTCTCCCGCCAGGAGGGGCCTCTGGACGACTCTGGGTGGATCGTCAAGAACGTCCTCTCCATGCCCATCGTCAACAAGAAGGAGGAGATCGTGGGGGTCGCGACATTTTACAACAGGAAGGACGGGAAGCCCTTCGATGAGCAGGATGAAGTCCTGATGGAGGTAAACACCTGTCACAGGCGGGGTTCCGGAGACGACCCCGGGGGTTGTGGGACCCAGGCCTGGGAGCCGGCCCCGAGGGCGCCCATGGGGGTGACGTGCGCCTGCAGTCTCTCACACAGTTCCTGGGCTGGTCGGTGCTGAACACTGACACCTACGACAAGATGAACAAGCTGGAGAACCGCAAGGACATCGCCCAAGACATGGTCCTGTACCACGTGAGATGTGACAGAGAGGAAATCCAGCTGATCCTGGTGCGTCCGGCTCTCCCACGGGGAGCAGGGGTGTGGCCTAGACCTGCACACACCACACCGCCCGGGGCTCCCTGCCCGGCCGCAGGCCCCTAGCAGGGACCCCAGCCCCTCTGGTCGTGCTGTGTGAGGGCTCCACCATCACCGTCCAGGCAGAGAGCTTGGACTGGTGTGGAGGGAACAAGAGCCGGCCCGAGGCCGCCGCCACCGTTTCTGAGGCCAGAGGCTCCGGCTGGGGCTCCCCGAGGGATCACTCAGTCCCACAGCCACGAAAGGTGCAGTTGACGCCATCACCGTCTCATAGCACGTCTTCTCTCCCAGCCAACCAGAGAACGCCTCGGGAAGGAGCCTGCCGACTGCGAGGAGGACGAGCTGGGGAAAATCCTGGTCAGAGTCTGGCCCCGCCCCGGGGGCCCAAGGAGCCCTGAGCGAGGGGAGGTGCCACCCCAGGTGGCAGAGGGAGGTCCTGCGGTGTCTGTGCTGAATACGCCCGCCCATCCCTGTGATCGCGTGCGTCCGTGTATCCTTCCACCTGCCTGTGTATTCACAGGTCCTTGCCGATATCTGCGTGTGCCCACGCATGTGTGTATCTGTATTTCCCTCACAACTTCACTTGCCCAGCGGGCAAATTCTTGCTGCTGGGCCACTGGCGGGAGAAGGGGAGAGGAAAGGGTTGAACCAGGAGGGGCTGAGAGCACCTCAGGCTGCAGCCAAAGTTAAGAGACACCTGGCGTGTCTGAGGCTGGACAGAGGATCCCTGAGAGAAGCTGAGGAGCAGGCGGGGCTCCGGCGGGCCTGCCCCTCAGCCCCACCGTCCCTCCCACAGAAGGAAGTGCTGCCGGGGCCCGCCAAGTTCGACATCTATGAGTTCCACTTCTCGGACCTGGAGTGCACGGAACTGGAGCTGGTCAAATGCGGTATCCAGATGTACTATGAGCTGGGTGTGGTTCGAAAGTTCCAGATCCCCCAGGAGGTGAGGGCTCATTTGTGATCCAGGGTCCCAGCTTTCCCAGGAGGTCACAGAGAGATGATCCGGATCCCAGTTCCCGCAGGAAGTCTGGGGGCAAGCCATGTCCGCACAGAATGGACAGTGTGGGCTGGCAAAACACACACGGCAAGTGTGTGGAGCCTACGTGGCTGGACAGACGGACGGACGGAGAGCGTGATACCACGGGGCTGCAGGCAGTCTGATCACACACATCACGGGGCAGCAGCAGGGGTAAAAACTAAGGGAAAACACACATAAACACATTATAGAAAACACTAACAGAATGCAGGAATCCCAGATAACTTCTGGCCCTAAAAACGGCTGTGGACGCGGTGGTTGAGCCCGGGTTCTATCACCCAAACTCAACTGCCCGTCCGGAGAAGGCTCACCCTCCTGCTGCCCCTAAGCCTCTGGGCCTTCAGCAACCAACCACCTCTTTCTCCACCACTGTGTGCCCCGGTGCCCACACATCCTGCCCCACTCAGACGCCCACGGCTGAAATGGACATTTTCTTCTAAAGTATCCCAGGCCCCTCGCCTGGGGTCCTTTCCCGACCTGAGGTTTGGCAACAGGATGGAGGCCCCAGGCATCCTGTGGACGTTGGAAGTGTTCTCGGCCTCAGCTCCGCTCCTCCGGCTCCCTGCCCCCGGTGTCCGCCCGGCGTCCGCTTCCGTCCACTCCCCGCCCACCCACATCCGCCCCTCGTCCCCCCTTCATTCGCCCTGGGTCCACCGTCGTCTGCACCCCCCCAGCCCGCCCCCCACGCGCCCTTCCTCCACCCCCCGCCGGCCCCCTGCCCGCCCCTCTTCCATGCCTCCCGTCCACACCCCTTCCACCCCTCGTCCACCCCGAGGTGCCACCCAGGAAGGCAGCTGGAGGCCAGTGGACAGGAGGGCCATGGGACGGGCAGGGACGTGGGCCTTTCACACTGCCGTCAGCTGGAAATGCGTCGCTGGGACCGGGCACTGCGGTGCCTGGACCCCGTGTCTCACCTCCCGCAGGTCCTGGTGCGGTTCCTGTTCTCCGTGAGCAAGGGCTACAGGAGAATCACCTACCACAACTGGCGCCACGGCTTCAACGTGGCCCAGACCATGTTCACGCTGCTCATGGTGCGTGGCCGGGGCGCGCGTGGGGAGAGGGCACCCTGTTTGACGGGGCTGGGAGGAGCCTGGAGGTGCAGCCTTCAAGGGCCCGGAAGCGGGTGGCAGGCACCCAAGCTGGGGAGGGGTGGCGGGCTCCACTGAGCTCCCCGGGGGCCAGGCAGGGCAAGAATCTGGGCACCTGTCTCTGCAGACAGGCAAGCTGAAGAGCTACTACACGGACCTGGAGGCCTTTGCCATGGTGACCGCCGGCCTGTGCCATGACATTGACCATCGGGGCACCAACAACCTCTACCAGATGAAGTAGGCGCGGGTCCTGGGCCCTCTGAGGGTGCCGCCCCTTCCCTGGGGTGCTGGGCACACAGGCTGCCCTGGGGCCTCTGCCCGCTGCTTGTTCTTAGCCAAACCTCTGTGACAGGTCCCAGAACCCTTTAGCCAAGCTCCACGGCTCCTCAATTTTGGAGCGACACCACCTGGAGTTCGGGAAGTTCCTGCTCTCCGAGGAGGTCCGTGTCCTCCCCTCACTCTCCCGTAGGCCCTGGCCAGCTGACCTGCGCCCACTCCCCTGAACCTCCACCGCCAGCAACCACACCACATCGCTCTGGGCTGGAGAAGGGAGGCAGGCTTTGAAGCAATGGGGGTGATGGCACCCCTGGTGGTTCCAGTTTGGAAATGCCCCCTGAGGGCGGGGGCTCATATTCCGGGTGTTGAGGGAAGGTGGGCGTTAGATGCCCCCCAGTGCAATACGGGGCCACCGGTGTCTGGGGCCCATGACCCTTGGGTAGAAGATGGCCAGCAACATGGGGAGGGACTGTTGGACGGCCTCCAGGAGGGAGTCGGGGACAGGCACAGAAGGGGGCGCGGCTGTGACGGGAGCACCCCCCACACCCCCGCAGACCCTGAACATCTACCAGAACCTGAACCGGCGGCAGCACGAGCACGTGATCCACCTCATGGACATCGCCATCATCGCCACAGACCTGGCGCTCTACTTCAAGTGGGTGCCGCCCACCGCCCCGCTGGCGCCCCGGGGCCCTGCTGGGAAGGAGCCGGTAGAGGGGTACCTGGGGCCCCAGACAGACGTGCCCCGCTCCGGCGCCCCAGGCCTGGACTCTGGCCTCGGATCCTCTCTGGGAGGGTGGGTGGGGCTCAGACCAAGAAGGACACGTTGCCGGGGTCCTGCGGGGGTGGGGGCGAGGGGTCGACTCCCTCCCTTTGTCCTTCGGGTTCAGAAAAAGGACGATGTTCCAGAAGATTGTGGATGAGTCCAAGAACTACGAGGACAGGAAGAGCTGGGTGGACTACCTGTCCTTGGAGACCACGAGGAAGGAGATCGTCATGTGAGCAGGCGCGCGGCTCCGCCCCTTGATTGCAGCGCCTCCTGCAAAGCTCCGAGGGCGGGACTGGGAGCCCAGAGCAGGGCAGCTCACTTCCGGACAGCGCCCATGCTCCCACCCCAGCCGCTCTCCTTTCGGGGAGGCTGCAGGGTTTGGGACCAGACAGCCCGAGTCCACCGTTAAATAATTTGCTCACGTTATGAGCCTCCACTCTTTCATCTGCAAAGTGGAGATTCAGAACTAGTCCAGGCCCAGGCCTGTCCCAGTGGCCCAGTGTGGCCGCTGCTGCTGCTGCTGAGTCGCTTCAGTCGTGTCCGACTCTGAGCGACCCCATGGACGGCAGCCCACCAGGCGCCCCCGTCCCTGGGATTCTCCAGGCAAGAACACTGGAGTGGGTTGCCATTTCCTCCTCCAATGCATGAAAGTGAAAAGTGAAGTTGCTCAGCGGTGTCCAACTCTGAGCGACCCCATAGACGGCAGCCCACCAGGCTCCCCCGTCCCTGGGATTCTCCAGGCAAGAGTACTGGAGTGGGGTGCCTTCACCTTCTCCGGGCCCAATGAGGAGCTATGTGTAAATCATGGGCCCCCAGGAAACGCTTGCTGACTCATCCCTGGCGGCCTGGGGTGACAGGGGAGGGCTGGAGTGGTGCACAGGGTGGGGCGCCCACTACTGCAGACGCTGGCGCGTGGCTGTGTGCCCCCAGGGACACCAGGCCTTGCAGGGTGGGGCAGGGAGGGAGGCCAGGCTGGGCGCACCTGGAGCTCCATCTGCCCGCAGGGCCATGATGATGACGGCGTGTGACCTGTCTGCCATCACCAAGCCCTGGGAAGTCCAGAGCAAGGTCAGAGTCATGTGGGTCCCCAGACGTCTTGCCAGTCCCCATGGGGTTGCATCTAAGTGGGGCCTGGGGGAGGGAAACAGCCCCACTTGTCTGCAAGGTGAGGCGAAGGCAGCTGCCCAGCTCTGGGGCCCAGCCAGAGCCGCCACCCTGGAGGAGGCTGCTGCGCTCCTGGGCACCACAGCGGTGTAGCCTCAGTAGTTGGGCCACCAGAGTCTGGGACACAGAAGGCTGAGGGCCCCGGCCGTCCTGGCAGGATCTCAGGACAGTATCTGAGCAAGCGCTGAGCCCACCGGTGCTTGCCTTCTGTGCGCCTTTCAGGTTGCTCTGCTGGTGGCAGCTGAGTTCTGGGAGCAAGGGGACTTGGAGAGGACGGTTCTGGATCAGCAGCCCATCGTGAGTGTCGCCTCCAGTATCCTCCACACCTGTCCCGGCCCTTGGGAGCTCCCAGGGCCCTTGGGGCTGGGCCCAGACTGGGGACCCCCGGGGGTTCTGGAATCCTGGGGCCTAACTCTCACTTTGTGGGGTCATGTGACGTGAGCCTGGATCTGGGTAAAGTTGTGGAAATACAAGGATTGGGTAAAGATGTGATCCCCCGCAGAGGTGGAAAGCTGTTGCCAAAGCTGCAGAGCCAGGCTGCAGCTCCTGGCCGAAAGCCCCCGTGGGCCCAGGCAGCTCTGGGGTGAGCCCCTGTGTGGCTGCGAGCTGCTCCAGGGAGGCTCAGGGTGTGGCAGGCCTGGCCCGTGGGAAGAGTGCTGGGAGGGGGAGTGGTGGCCAGAGTCCAGGGCTCACCTGGACATGGCTGTGGCCGTGGAGAGAGTAGCCGAGGTGGGGAGTGTGCAGCAGGGCTGGGGTGGTATGCAGAGCAGGACTGCCCACTACTGGAAGGACACGGGGGCTTGGACCCATGCCCACAGTCACCAGGCCTCACAGGAGTGGAGGTGAGAGAGGGAGGCAGTCTTGGTGTACCTGGAGCTCCATCTGCCCACAGGCCCACAGGATGCCAGGATCTTTGGGTCAGCAGTGTGGGGGTCAGGAATCTGTTGCTAGACCGAACTGGTACCTGCATGGGGATAAGGACACGAGCACTGCCCAACAATGACCAGAAGAGACGGAGGGAGGTTTGGTCTCACAGGCCAACTCCAGCCTCTGACGAGCTCTCTGAGCATGGGGCTGCGAAGACCGGGGGCCAGGTGCAGACTGCAGGAAAGGGTGCCCTGACCAACCCGGCATCTTGATGGGAGGACAGGCAGCCTGTCTCCCTGGGCTAGACCGCTAGGGTCCTGCATGACTCACTCCAGCACGCTGAGCTCCAGACAACGGGCAGCTTTGAGGAAGAGACTGCCAGGAGGCAGCTCAGGGGGATAGTCCAGAGGCTGGACGCTAAATCAGCTCCTTCAGAGTATCTGGGCTTTGCCCCTTAGGAGCTGGGGGCCAGGTCTCGGGTCAGGACCATGGATAGCTCATGGGGGAGCTGGAGGAACTTGGCTCCAAGCGCCACACCAGGGCTGGCGCGGCAGGGGCCCAGCACCACCTAGGGCAGCTCCCCAGAATGGCACAGTGTCTTGGAGGGGCTCCTGGGTTTCCCTTCCAAGGTGAGCCCTACATGGACAGGCTCATCACGTTGGGGTGGAGCTGAGTCCTGAGGCTCATGGAGGTGTTGGAGGCCTCACGGTGTCCCTGCTCCCCCTTAAGCCAATGATGGACCGGAACAAGGCGGCTGAGCTCCCCAAGCTGCAGGTCGGCTTCATCGACTTCGTGTGCACGTTTGTGTACAAGGTGAGTAGGGCAGCCCAGGGCCTGGCTGGGTTTGCAGGGGAAGGGTGAGACGGGGGCTGCTGTGGGGCTCCTCCCCGCTCAAATCTGCACTGAAACTCAAAACCGTCAGTCTCACCCCAAGGGGGTCCCCTCCCTGTCAGTTCCTCAGAAGGATCATGAAATTTCCCACCCCAATCTCTCCCTCCCAGAACGTCCTCCTGCACACCCTGATGTCACACCCCAAACATCCCTTCCCGAACCCCATCTAAAGGCACCCCCATGCAGAGCCTGCACAGTGTTGTCAAGGCACCGACTGCAGGGTATGTGCGGTGCATCCATTCAGGGTCTGAGCTCTGGGAAGATGGGGGTGGTCCAGCCTCCAGCTGGGTGCGCCCGGCCCCGCAAACAGCTGAGCAGAGCCGGGGGCAGTGGGATGCGAGCCAAGGACCTGGCGCAGGCGCTGGACCTCGGCTCTGGGGACTGGCCAGGGGTGGGGGCAGAGCCCTCCCAAAGGTCAGCCGCCATGACTGTTGGCTGCAGTCTCAGGGGTAGCCCCATACTCCAAGAAGGGTGTTGGGTTCTGACCACCTTGTCCCACTCCCCACCTCAGCCCCCAAGGCCTTGTGCTTCCCTTTACTGAAGCACCAGCTCCCTTTTCTGCCTCCACCAGGGGCTGGAGTCAGTGCTGGGAGGAAGGCGGGACCAGGACGCACGTGCTGGTCCTCAGGTTCACTGCCGGGGCCCACCAGGCACTGCCCCCCTGTGCCTTCCCCGCCTCCATCTACCCGCACAGCTTGTGTGTCCACACGTGTGCATGTGTGAGCATGTGCTCTGTGTGACATGCGATGTCTGCATGAGGGTGAAGGAGCCCCAGGACCCACACATCTGCCCAGCCTTCTCAGCCCCCTTGCTAGGGAATGTCCTTTCTGCTTGGATGTTTTCTGTTCTTCAGGACCTCACCCTGTAGCTCCTGTTCCAACCTCAAGGACACAAACCACAAGGCCTTCTCCCTTTTTAGGTCTTTGCTGGGGATGTGGCATCTCTAAGCACCCCACCTCTGGCCCAGCCCACCCAGGAGCCACTAGGGATGTGGTCTGACTTCTGTTTCCTTTCCAGGAGTTCTCCCGCTTCCACGAGGAGATCCTGCCCATGTTTGACCGGCTGCAGAACAACAGGAAGGAGTGGAAGGCCTTGGCCGATGAGTACGAAGCCAAGGTGAAGGCCCTGGAGGAGGACCAGAAGAAAGAGATGACGGCCAAGAAAGGTCTGGGCTCCACTCCAGCCTCAACCAAGGCCACGCAGCCTGGCCCTGGCCTGCAGGGGGCGGGTGTGAGGCGACACTCATCTGGCCCTGGCAGGCTTCGGGTGGCCCTGTGGTCAGGGTGCCTGGACTCTGGGCTGCACAGACGGCCACCCTTCCAGAGTGAGGCCCATCCCCTAGGAACAGGCTGGTTGACTCAGGGTGGCTGATGAGCCCGGTCTGAAGGCCTGCTCGGGGTCCGAGTCAAGGGATTCTGGAGGGAAGTCACCTTTATAAAGGGGAGGAAAGCCAACTCAGGTCCTCTGTTCCCATCATCCATCAGCGGTTCCCTCTTAAGTAGTTCATAAACTCTATCTACGCTCCCACGCCAGCCTCAGAGCTGAAACAGCAGACCCATGGAACCTAAGAAGCAAGCTAGGGGTCAGCACGCATGGTGCTCCCGCCCCGGGCGCAGAGCTTGTTTCCCACCCCACCCCCAGCACTGTGGGAGCACGGCTCCATTGGCACCAGCCGGTGCCCCCACATCAGAGTCCTCGAGCCTTGCTTGTGCTCTGCAGCTGTCATCACCATTCTCTGAAACGTCTGCAGGGGAGAGAACCAACAGAAACCAGCCAGCTGCGAGGCCACTGCTGGAGCGTCACCAGAACTAAATTAGGATCAGCCGGGCTAATCGGCTTAGGCAGACCAGCCCCTGCCCTGCCCTTCCCCCTGCAGGGAGGATGGAGGCGCTGGGCCACTCATGGTCCTCGCTCACCGTCTTGTCTTCTCTTGCAGTGGGCACAGAAATCTGCAATGGCGGCCCGGCACCCCGGTCTTCAACCTGCCACATCCTCTGAGGTGGTCCGCGGGCCCCCTGCCCCACACCCCACCCCCACCCTGGGACCCCGCCTCTAACCACTGGTACAAGAGGTTAGGGAGCCTGAGAAAATGACTGAAGACCATTTTGGATACTTTGAACTTTTTTAAGGCTTGTGTTTTTATGAACTAAAGTCAATGATCTGAACAGTGTAGCCTACCTTACCCTCATCCAACTTCTGGATACATAATCACACCACCAGGAGATCTGTGAGCTGTGTGTCCGAGAGCACTGGGTGAATATGTTCACAACTGCACATGTGTTTATGTGTATACAGGTGGAGAAATGGATACATGGATGCCAGTTCTCATCTGGTTTAGGAACAAATATGTGAATAGAAATTTAGAATAAAATCAAAAGAAAACATGCTGCTCTTTTTTATGTGGCAGAGGACATTCATTTGTGACCAACCAGAAATCCTGCCAGAAAGGTCCAGGTTGTGAGACCAGTGATCAGAGCTCAGTGATCTGTGCAGAAATAACGTGTTAATAAATGCTGCCAGGACCTGGTCTGAACCTTGCTGAGGGACCCGCACCTGTGGCCTGCCCAAGTCCACCTGCACCCCTGAGGTTTCCTTCATGGAAGCAACCACACGCCTCCAAGAACCAAATGGTTCTCAGCCGGGAAGAAAAGCCAAGTCAGACCCAGACAGAAAACACAGCTCACACTTGAAATGGGTGCTAAATATCTGATAGAAATAAAGGACTTTAACTTGCAATGTTAGCTTCAAAGCAATTGTTTCCAGACACTGGAAACTCCCCTTGGCTACAGCCACGAACTGTGCTGCAAGGTCACGTGGGTGAAGGCTGGTTCAGATGCCGTGTTCTCCCAGCGCTCCCGGCAGCAGTGTGCAGGGGACCCACAGGCCCCACACAACCTTCAGCTCACAATGATACCTGGGGACAAGAGCATGGGACTGGGGTCCCCCCCAGTTCCCAGAGAGACCCAGTGCCAGCCACCCACCAACCTCAGGATCTCCTAGGGGGTATGCACTCCAGCCTCACCTTTACTGAAAACAGGGAAAACAAATGAACTGGGGCTCGAAGCCTAGGAAGTCCACTCCAGGCACAAAGCTGGAATAGCAACTTTTGACACCAAGCCTCACGCGCGCTTATTATATACATAACATTTGTGGGCTTTCCAAGTGGTGTCAGTGGTAAAGAACTCTCCTGCCAACACAGAAGGTCTAAGAGACAAGGGTTCATTCCCAGGGTCGGGAAGATCCTTGGGGGAGGGCACAGCAACCCACCCTGGTGTTCTTTTCCTGGAGAATCCCATGGACAGAGGAGCCTGGCAGGCTGCAGTCCATAGTGTCACAGAGTTGGACACGACTGGAGCAACTTGGCACGCACGCACTGGGCTTGAAGAGGCACAGCCGGCAGGGGCAGAGTCTGCTGCCCTCTCAGGCACAAAGGCCCAAGCCCAGTGAAGAGCTAGCTGCACCCCAGCAAAGTCCTTAGGAAGCCACATCCCCTACCTGGGGTCAGGAGGAGGATGTGCAAAAGGAGAAGAGAAATCCAAGTTCTACCTCGAAGGGCATCAGGACACCCCCACTCCTCCCACGTGGCGAAGCCTGCCCCCTTTCCTACCCGTCCAAGGGTCTGAGCCAGGGATGAGCGGAGAAGCTCAGCAGCACCCATGATGCTTGGGCGAGCTGCGCCTCTGTTGCAAACTGCATCCTTAGGGGCTCCCGTCCTCATTCCCACCCCCAGCCCCCAGAGCAAACGATCAAGTTCCTCTGTGTTCCACCGGGTTTATGCACCCATCACTGAATCATTGATTAGTTTTTCTGGAATCCCTCTCCACTCACACTGCACATAATCTGAGAAGACTGGCATACAGCTGAGTCTGAGTCCAGAAACCAAACTACTGGGGACAATAAAGGAAAGTCAGAGACTCACAGAGCACAGAAAACTTTATTCAGCCACACTGCTCAGGAGAAGGGCAGGCTCACTTCAATATGGTATCCTCTTGGGCTGGAAAGTTAGAAGGAAAACACACCATTACACAGGCCCACCACCCCAAAGGGCCACCTTAGATTTTGGGGGTTAAACCATCCAGCGTCTCATCTCATGGAGCCTGGCTATGCTCTGTTTCCACCATATCCTCAGCCTTCCTCACTGGGACCTGTCGCCGCAGTCAGGGAGGATGGAGCCTGGCTCCGGTGGTGTGGCCTCTAAGGCTGAGACAGTTCACCTCTAAGGTCCAGGGGCCGAGCCTCACTAAAGGCAGGTTAGCACCCGCCCCCAACAACGGCTCTCCTTCCCCACCCCTACCCCACTCAGCAGAGGATGGCCCAGGGGCCAGTGGAAATGGAGAAGGCAGCCTTTCCTCTCCACTTGCTGCTCCGTATGAAGCAGCAGCTGTTTCTGAAAACCCCGCGGGGCGGGGGACAAATCTAGGAGAGCCAAACGCATGAGCACCTTCCGCCAGCTCCCGCTCGATGCGCTTCTGCTCATCCCGCTTCTTCTTCTCCTCGGCTGCAAGCCTCCTCTCCTCTTCTGCCCGAGGTTTCAGGTAATCTGTCAAAGGGAAGGCGGGGGCGGGGCGTCCAGTGAACGCTTCCACTGAAGCTCTAAAGGGAATTCAGTTCACAGGCAAAGCCATCCTCAGGTACACTGAGTGCCAGGGGCGCCCGATTCCCACTCTCCTTTACCTGGATGTAGGTAAAGGCCTGATACCCACCTCCTAACGGAGAGCCCGACCCGGAGGGCAGCTACAGGACGCCCGCGGCCACCCCAGGCACCCAGCCGCCCCGCACTCAGTCCTCTGCTGCAAGGTGCTGCCCGGCCAACCTCCAACCGGCCGCGCGCGGGGGTCCGGCCCTTTCGGGTCTCGGGTCAGGGGCCTCCCACGCCGCCCCTCTCCCGCCCCGGCCGGGGGGCCGCAGACGCCCGCGGACACTCACTGTAGCGCTTGGCGCCGTAGGCCATGCCGAGGAACAGGGCGGAGTAACGGCCGAGCTGTGGGGAAAAGCGGTCAGGGGCGGCAGGGGGGACCGCCCCTGGGGGGTCTCAGCCCACAGGGTCGGGGTCCGGGGCGCTGAGAGAGGGGACGGGGTGGAGGTCACGCCCGCGGCGTCGGGGCCCGATTGGGCGGGGGGGGGGGGGGTCTCAGCCCACAGGGTCGGGGTCCGGGTCGCGGAGCGGGGTAGGGGGACGGGGTCCGGGGCGCGGAGCCGGGTAGGGGGAGCGGGGGTCACACCCGCGGCGTCGCGGCCCGATGGGGGGTCGCAGCCTCCGGGTCAGGGCAGGGGGTGCTGAGAGTCGGGGGCGCCGGGCCGGGGCCTTAAGCCCCGCCAAGGCGCTCACGCGCTTTGCCCACGCAGAGCGGATCAGCGGCGGCGGCTGCGAAGCCTGGTTCACCTTGATGAGCGGAGAGACCTGCACCGGCGGAACCATACTGTCCGTGACCCTCGCGCCGGAAGCACAATTCGGACCGAAGAGGATGCCGCAAGGCCCTGAACACCGCGGAGACGCAGACGCAGAGGCGCGGCCGGGCGTGCGCATGCGCCGCCCACAGGGCGAGGACGCCGAGTGCCGACCCCTGGCGGCTGGAGGGCAAATGGCCCGCGCGCACGCCCGGGTGACGTCATCAGGCGCGGCGCGCGGCGGCTTCCGCATGGGCAGTGGCCGGGCAGCGAGTTCGCGTTCCCTGCAGCAGGTGCGACCCTCCTGTCCCCTGACATTTTCGAACCAGGTTGAGCACAAATCGAGGCCCGCACACCTCGGGTACAAATATTTGAAAACTGTGAGTCCACTGTACAAAGTGAAAAACCGAGCTCCCTCCTACCTGTCCCGCCCCGCCCGCGGCTCCAGTGCGGCCGCAGCCACATCCAGGCCTGTCCGGGCCGCGGTCCCCCCAGACCAGCCCCCGGGACGGCCCGGGAAGGGGCTCGAGGCTTGGGCAGGGAATCCGGGGTCCGGGTACAAAGTATAGCCTGAGTGCAGGCTGGCTCCCAGCGGAGGGGATGGCCATGTCTGGCCCCTCTGGACTCACAGGCCAGGTCTACCGTGTGGCCCGAGCCCCTTCCTGGGGCGGCACGGCCGTGGGTGCCCCTCTGCCCACCACCGGCCCCATTCCCAGCCCCCGGCAGAGCTAGGGTTTCCTCACCCCTGGAGCCTCCCCGGCAGAAAGGGGCACAGGTCCTCCCGAGAAGGCCGGCCTAGCAGAGTCTGCTCCCTCGGTATCCCGACTCCAGCCCTCAGGACCTTGCAGCCCCACGTTTCAAGGTCCACGTTAGAGAGGCCCTCACCCTCGTTTCTGGGAGGAAATGAGAAGCAGGGGTCACGCTGGTGGGGTATTCTGTCCCCCAGCTCTGTGGTCAGCGCAAGGGAAGACACAGCTCACCCAGCCCAGGTGTGCAGAGAGGCTGCACAGAGGTGGGCAGTGGTGGCCAGTCACCCAACTTAACCTGCTGTGCTTACACACAGTTCCCATGGCAACGGGGGTTGGGGACACCTGGAGAATGACGGAGCGGGGCAGCCCCGGGGTGCCTGTACCAACCACAAGGCCACCAGGGCAGCTGATACTCCTGCCCCGTGACACCCCCACCCCCATCCCCCATTCCCGCAACAGGCAAGATCAAAGTCAAGGATGAGGAGCTGGATGCCACGTTCAAGGAGGCCTCGGGGCCCATCGACTTCACCGTGTTCCTGAACGTGTTGGGGAGCAGCTGAGGGTGAGCACCAGGCCAGCTGCAGGCCTGCCAGCACTCTGTGTGCACTTACTCGACACCTAATGTCTGCATATCTCACATAAAACCCAAATTTGCAGACCTCTTGAAAGTCTCTAGGACCTGGCATTCCGGGAACGGCCCCCAGCCCAGGCCCACCTCTCCACTGGCTGGTAGGGCCTCTGTCCCTCACTGAGAAATCGCTCACCTCTGGGCCTGGCAGGACCAAGGGGACTCCAAGAACAGTACCCTGGGGTGGGAGCTGAGGGTCTCTCAGGCACTCAGAGTGGGAAGGCCACTGAGAGCATCAAGTGGGCAAGGACGTGGAGCCCTGGGTGGTGAGGGGCAGGACTAGCACCTGAGACGCCCAAGGCTCGAGGCTTCCTGTGGGCAGGCACGGACCCCGAGGAGACTGTCCTCAGCGCATTGAAGATGCTGGACCCCGATGGCAAGGGCAGCGCCAACAAGGACTAGTGAGCATGACCATGGGCACCAGGGCGGGAGGAAGCCAGGCCCACCCCACCTGCCCCAGCTTTCAGGTCTTGATCAGCCTGCCCAGGATCCTGAGTCCCTCAGGGAAACCCAGGGCACGATCACCCATACCCTCGTGGGGCCCGCAGTCACTGCCATTCAGACCATCACTGGGTTTTTAGCCCCTCTGGGGGCTACTTCAGCCTCATGAACAGGTGCCCCAGGGATGTGGCAGTCAGGGATGGCTCCCTGCGGTCCCCCCTAGTGCCCAGGACTCACCCAGGGACAGGCTCCCAAGAGGTACCTGCCCTGTGAGCAGGTGGGATTGAAGGGGGCAGACCTGCCCCCATGAGAACCCATCAGAGGGCTCCTCTGGGGCCAGCGCTCCAGCTCAGGGCCAGTCCTTCCCCAGAACAGCCTAACCTGGCCCCTCCCTGCTGTCCTCAGCAGCAGGTGGCAGCTCGCATCCCAGGCCGACAACATGACTGCTGAAGAGGCTTGGCCCCTGGCGCCCTACGTCATTCCCCAAGGCCCTCTGTGAGGCCCAAGCATGGCCCTCGGGGCTCCGGGGGGATGTGCCTCAGCCCCTAGAAGCTGCAGCATCGGGAGGGTGGGACGCCCAGTGTCCAGGAAGGGGGACGCCAGCCGCAGCCCCACCCCTTTCCCTGCAGGGTCTCCCCCAGCTTCTTCCCCCCACACACACAAACAAGACAGAGCCTGGAGTCCAGTTCCTGTAATTCACCTGCTGGCTGCAGCCTTGGGGACCCTCCACTCCCTCCATGCCGTCCTGGGCCTGACACCCCCCGCACCAAACTTGCAGGTCGACCAGATGTTCCAGTTCTCCACCAGCGGTACTGTAGGCAGCCTGGGCTACAAGGTGCTGGGCCACATGTTCACCCCTGGGAAGAGGAGCGAGAGGCACCCCACCCCACGGGGCTGTGGCCAGTTGAATAAATGTGAACCCACAAACCTTCCTGCCCACAAACAGTGTCTCTGTTGGGCGGAGGTGTCCTCCTGGGGGTGGGAGTGTCCATGGGGTGGAGAAGGTCTGGGGTAGGGGTAACCCCCTGGGGGCAGGAGGGTCTTCAGGGAGTAGCAGCGTCTGCCTGCGGCCCACCCTCCACCTCCTGCCCAGCCTGGCCCCACCTGCTCTGCCCATCTGTGCCGGCACCAGGCTGGAGGGCTGGTCATTCAGTGGTCAGCAGAGGTGGACACGGGTGGCTCCAGCACAGGCTCCTTCAAGGAGGGCCTTCCTCACACCTGTCCACCCCACACTCAGCCACGCTGGGGCCTTCGGAGTCCCACACCCACTCAGTCCCCCCTCGCCCTGGCCCCCCCAGTGCCAGGCCAGCCCCTGCAGTAGCCACCCTGGGCCTGGTGTGGCCACTGGGGTACCCCTGGTCAGTGGCCTCTTGTCTGCACAGCAGCAGCTCTTCTTGCTACGGCCACAGAGAATCCCCTGGGCCCCCCTGCCACAACCCTGGGTCCCCCCAGGATGCCAACATTGTCCCAGCCTCAGTCGTAACAGGTCCAGCCAAAGGGACCAGAGCCCACGTCCCTGCCTCCCCTTCACATCCCCAGGTCCTCTTTTTCTCATGCCAACTGCTCTCCAGCCTCTGGCCCTCTACAGGGCCCCTGAGATGTCTTGGAGGGCTCCCAGGAGGAAGGAGCCAGGGCCAGGAGCACCAGTTCCAGGAAGGGGCTGCTGGGGTCCAGGGTGCTACGGTGGAGCCTCAGGGCGTGGCTGCCAGGTAGGGCGCGTGGCCCAGGGCTGCTGCGGTTGCTGGGCGTTCATCCTCCTGAATGGAGGGGCTGGCGTCGGCCTCAGCCTGCAGGCGCCGGTACGGTGTGTGGAAGAGGAGCACAAAGAGGCAGCTGAAGAGGACGCAGAGGCCGGCCATCAGCAGCATGGGCGCTAGGGAGAGACGGCCCAGCGCTGCCTGAGGCACTCGCCCAGGTGCAAGGGACCCCAGAGCAGCCTTGGGCACAGATCCCCGCCTGGCCCCAAGAGGCAGGTTTGCAGACCCAGGGGCCGTGAGCCCCAGGGTCACCCACCAGGTCTGAGGACGTGGGCGTGCAGCATGACCGCACTCCTGTCTCTCTGGCTTTCTGTCTCCATCTCTGTCTTTCTCTGCGTCTCTTACTGTGTCTCTCCTGTCTGTGATCTCACTTCAAAACCGCTCATGTGGGGTCACAGGTGGGCTCCCGTGAGGGCTGCTCCCACCAGGCTGCGCTCCAGGTTCTGCCTGCTGCCCTCGGTCCGCCCCAACCCACCTCACCCCTCAGTGGGCGCCCTGCACCCACCCGCCAGGACAGTGGAGGTTGCCAAGAGAAAGAGGCCAGTGGAAGGGAGACTCCAGGGCTGGGTGGGGTCAGCCTCCTGGCCTGGGCCTCACCCTTCCAGTCCAGCGGGCCCTGGCCATCCTGGCAGGTGGAGACAGACGGCTCCGCGTGGCGCACGGTCAGGGAAGTCAGCAGCACCATGATGAGAACGCCCCCGGCCTGCCTACACAGCCACGAAGCCCTCAGCCCTACCCCAGTGCTGCCCCAGGGACCCCAAGGGCAGCACGCAGTAGGCATTCAGGTCGTCCATGGTGTGTCCTGGGGGTGGGGGCAAGGGGAGGGTCCCTGGGTCCCTGGAAAGCCATGGGAATGGGCACTCACCCCAGCACAAAGACCAGGCCCGCGGCCGCGCCCTCACCCACGGGGAAGGAGCACTCGACCGCCAGCTCCATGGCAACGGGCGCCACCGAGAAGCCAAAGAACCCCAGCAGCGAGCAGATGGCGGCCAGCACGATGGTCTGTCCCTGCAGCTGAGACACCTGGACAGCAAGCCGCACAGACCGGCAGGGCAGGAGTCAGGAGTGCCCCAGCCTGGACCCCAGGCCCTGCCGAGCCCTGTCGGGGGCAGGGCAGTGCCAGGGCTGGAGAGGCCACAGCGCCCACACCACTCCAGGGACACCCCGGCGGGGGCACCTGGATCTGAGTGGGTCTGGGTGTCTGTTATGGCCAACCTGCCAGCTGCCCCACCCCTGGGGCACCCCACTCTCACCCTCTGCAAGGTGGTCTCAGCTCAAGAGGACTCTTACCACAGCAAAGGCCACGCAGGCCAGAGACGTCAGACAGAAGCCGATCTTGATGGCCTCGGTGAAGTGCTTGGTCCTGTCCACGTACAGGCCCAGAGCCACTGCCCCCAAGACTCCAAACACAATGAAGAGAGCCCCGCAGAGGCCCGCAAATTCCTGGAGGGTAGGGGGCACCTTGTCCATTATCTGAACCCATCTGTTCCCAGGTGTACCCCACCACCAGGGAACCCACGGCAGGGTCACTGAGCAGCACCCGAGGCCCAAGGAGGACCATGTGGGAGGCTCGGGGACGGGAGGTGTCCTCCCTGGGTGTGCCACGGCCTTGTCTCACCTCCACCCAGGAACTGGACAAGTCCTAGAGAAAGGGCCTGGCTTCTGCAGACGCCCTCGACGCCTGTCACCTCTGAGAAACTGGGAACACTCGGGGCCTGAACCCCATGCCCAGTGCTGAAGCCAGACCACAGCGGGCACAGCCGAGATGCTGTGAGTCTGATACCAGACAGACCCACAGGGCTGGCGGAGGGCTGTGGGAGCAGGCGGGCTCTGCCAGCACCCCAGCCCATGGCTGCCACCCACTGTCTGCAGACCCAGACTCACAGCATCTCAGGAGCACCCTAACAGGAGGTGTGGAGACAGCACTTGGGAAGTTCGTGGGCCGCTCCACAGCCACCAGCAGGTCAACAGGCCCCCAAGGCTGTGTCCGGGTGGGGGGCCCCCAGGTCGGGGCCAGCACTCACGCTGGAGTAGCCGTTCACGCAGAGGACCTGCTCCAGGAGGGCTGAGAAGTTGGAGAAGATGCCAATGCCGCCCCCAAAGCACACAGCCAGGACCATGTAGGCCTTGTTCCTCGTGAGCTAAAGGGGAGGGGCTGCTCAGTCCAGAGCCTCGCAGCACAGGCGGAGGCTCCAGGGGTGGCCTGCCCCTCCCCCTCTTCGCCCCCACCCCCCGGGCCCACAGCACGCGCAGCACTAACCAGCTTCAGCCCAGCTAGGAACGACAGCGAGGTGGACTGGGCAGCCCCCACAGAGGGCGGGGTGGGGGGCACACTCTCCCAGAGGCATGCAATGGCCAACAGGAATGTGAGGCCAGCAGGGAGGATGTAGGTGCCTAGCTGTGGGGAGAGTGTGCATGAGTACACGCACACAGGTCCCCATGGATGCACGCACCCGGGCATGACTGCACTCGTACAGGTCCCCGTGGATACATGCACACGAGCGTGATTGCACTCACACAGGTCCCCATGGATACACGCACACGAGCGTGATTGTACTCGCACAGGTCCCCATGGATACACGCACACAGGCGTGATTGCACTCGCACAGGTCCCCGTGGATACACGCACACTGGCGTGATTGCACTCACACAGGTCCCCGTGGATACATGCACACAGGCGTTGAGTGCACGTGCACAGGTCCCTGTGTATGCAAACACATGCACACGGGCGTGATTGCACTCACACAGGTGGCCTTGGATGCACGCACGTGCACATGGGCGTGAGTGCACGCACACACAGGTCCCCGTGGATACACGCACACGGGCGTGAATGCACGTACACAGGTCCCCGTGGATGCACACTCATGCACGTGGGCATGAGTGTACACGCACAGGTCCCCGTGGATGCACGCACCCACACACAGGCACTTCAAGCCTGCTCCCTAGGCTCCAGACGAGCTGCTGCCTCTTCACTGCCCGCCTCGCCTGTCGTTCCAGGTGGACGCCAGCAAGCCCAGGGCCCGTTCGGGGCCTCCTCTGCTTTGCTGCATTCAGAAACCTGGCTTTGAAAATTTCACCCAAGGGTGACTCCGACAGTGATGGCCTCAGCTCGACCATCTCTGGGCGCTCTATCCAACTGTCACCTGGACCCCCTCTCCCACCTCTGTGAGTGACCCCAACCATCCCCCAGCTAGAAGCCCCTCACTCCTCAGTGCACCCCACTCCCCAGCTGAATCACAGCCCAGGCTCTCTCCCTGGACACTCCAGGCACACCTTTCGTTCCCTGAGCTGTTCTGGACCAGATGGAATCACTCTCCCTTCAGATCCCCCCAGGGTGTCCATCACATCAAGCCAACCGCATGCCACCTGGATTGACGCTTCCCTCCGCCCTCCCCTTGCTCAGCAGACACACACTTCTGGCTGCAGCCGCACCCCTCAGTCTCGCCTCCACCTCAGCGCCTTTCTCTCTGGTCCCACGTCCTCATCCCCACCCTCGCAATGCCTCATCCTCCTGCAGCCAGCCTCTTGCCGCCCTGGTGCTCTCTCCCCTCCAAGGAAAACACCCAGCAGCCTGGGGTTGTGCCTGACGCTCGGAAGGTGCCCAGTACTTGCAACAGAGGAAGCCCCATGTACACGGGGTGCACTCAGCCGTGTCCACAGAAGATGCAAGTGCACACTCACACGGGCAGCGTGGGTGCACGAGCCCACCACCCCGCACACATGCACTAGCACACACAGCCCAGGAACATGCACACACACACATGCAAACACACAGCCTACGTCATACGCAGAGGCGCACACATGCGTGCACCTGTGAGCTCCCTCACCATCAAGGGGATGTCCTCCTCCGTCTTCACCAGAGCGGGAGACAGCAGGTTGGCCACCAGAATACCCAGGGCATTTGCTAGATGGACAGGGATGTGCGTCAGCTCAGGAAGGTAGGCTGGGCCCCCATCCACGGAGGAGCCCTCGGCCCCCAGAGCGGGGAGTGCACAGAAGCGCCCAGCCACACGCTGAAGCAGAGGAGATGCCGGCCTCACTGAGACTCACACATGGTGCCGATCATGTTGGCTGTGGCTCGCTGGTGCTCAGGGAACCACAAGGCGGCCAGCTTGGCTGGAGAGAAGATGACCAGGGTCTGGGCCAGGGCGCAGAAGGTCTGCCCACCCAGGAGGAAGACAAACGGGTCCTGGATGTCAACGGCCATGCAGGGCATGGAGCGGATCATGCTCCCCCAGAAGTTCAGGAACGCGCCGAGGGTGGTCTGCAAGGGTGGGGTCAGAAGAGCTGCCCAGCAGCCGGGATGCCCCCCACTGCCCCAGCCTCCACTCACCACCCAGTGGCTCTGCCTGAGGACTCGGATCTTGGGAGGAGGGGGTGGCTCTCGATCCCATGCTTGGGGACCCGCCTGTCCCAGAGCAGGCCCTGGTGTGTGGTCTGACTCACCGCCCTGCGGAGTCCAACGGAGTCCAGAACCCAGATGGCCACCATACCGAACGGGATGGACACCACGAGATAGACGAGCGACAGCCAGTTGATCTGCTCGGTGGAGAGGAGGAAGTGCCGGGCGATCGTGTCAGCCACGGGTGCGAAGCTGAGCCACAGCTGCGAGACACAGGCTGGAGTCAGCCCGGGGCAGGCACCGCAGACACTGCGGCTGCTGGCTGCCCTGGGCACGGCTGGCTGGTCTGAGGGAGAGAAAGGGTCCAGGGGTCCCATCAGGGCTGGGGTCTTCACTTGGTCAGGCCAGAGAGGAGGCACCAGCTGGGAGCTCAGACAGCATGTCGGGGCAGAGGACCGGAACCATCCTTGCAGGCATGTTCCCGGGGCAGACAGAGGCGGACAACCTGGCTGGACCCTGCAGGACAGCGAGGCCTCCAGGACTGACCCTCTGAGGAGAAGGCCTGGGGCTGACGGCAGAAGAGAGATGGCCACCATGCCGGGGTGGGGGGAGCCTAGACTGGGTGCTGGCCAAAGCTGGAGTGCCAGGGGGTGGGAGAGGGTCCCCCGGCTCCCTGTCACGTGGGCATGTAGTTTGCCCGGATGGGACAGGCCAAGGAGCACATTGTGGGGGCCATTCCATGGACACTCGGTGCCCATGGAGGACACGCCGGTGCACCAGGGCTTACTGCAGGAGGGAGTGGGGAGGCGTCCTGGCCTGGTGCAGAAATGAAGGTGTCACAAATCAAAGCCCCACGGACTCCACCTCTGAGAAGGCACAGCTCACCCAGGCCTCACACCCTGCCCCCACGGCAGAGGCCGCAGGATCCAGCCTTCCTAACCCGAACAGAGCTCTGACCACAGAGCCCCACATGACAGCGACCTTGGGCAACAGCTGCCTTTTCTTCCCTTTTCTCAGGACAGAGCTTCTAGGTTCAGAAAGAGCTTGGTGCCACCACCTGCTTCCTGCCCAGCTGATCCAGCGGCGAGAAAGCCTGGCTCTGGCTGCTATGCCTTCTGAGCGCAGCCCACCTTTGCCAGCCTCGCCCCTCGGTCCCCCCCAGAACCTGTGGCCAGCAGGGTGGAGACAGGTCTGAAACACACACAGCAACGTGGGGGGAACTGTGTGCCCAGGACGCGGACTTCCTCCATGTGTTCCCAGCCTGCCGGGAGGCCCTGTGCGTCCTTTGAAAATGTAGGTGGCTGTCCCCCACGCTGTCCCTCACCCAGACCACTCCAGGGCCACTGAGGCCTCATTGCAACCGCCACCCACGTGCCCTTCATGCTGCCCACTCTGCCCAGGACTGAGGGCCCTGCACACTTGGCCACAGGAGGAGTAAGCGAGGGTGCACCTCTTGACCCGAGCTCCCTGCCGCGACCCCCGTGGGAACCATGACAAGTCCTGGTGTGATTCCTGTCTGCTCCATGACGACTTGCGGACGAGACAAGTGCGGAAGCACAGCCTCGGCCTCCAACATCCACCCCCAGACACTGAAGCAGCTGGAGGGGGCTGAGAGAGACCCCCGTTCTGCACTCTCAAACCACTGCACCCAAACCCATCCTGGCTTCACGGTGTTCAGACACAGACCACCGATTGCTGCAGAGAAACCATCTCTGAAGTCCCAGGCTGGGCATGGCACTTGTCCCAGCACAGGGCTGGCCCGCAAGGAGGAGGAAAGAGGTCCCGAACAGGTTGCAGTGACGTCCAAGACGAGCTGTTGCCCAAGAACCTCTCCGAGGTGGTACCTTTCAGGGCTGCCCTCACCTGCCAGCCCCGCCTTGTCACAGTCTCTACATCTGACCTCTGCCACTCGGGGCTTCCCTGAGCTTCAGGCCCCACTCCCCACCCCCCGGCCATTTTGCATTTCATGATTGTGGCCACCCCTCACTGCCCAACTCCCTGAGGTCCAGTGTGAGGCTGAACGGTGTTCTTTCAAGCAGCCTACAGGAGGAGACCCAGGGGCCCCATAGCTCTGCAGCCTGACCGCTCGACAGGCAGCCACTAGCCTCAGGTTGGGAAGAGCATGCAGTCCAGGGCACGCAGGATGGCACAGCCCGGGGCTGGAGGAGCAGAAAAAGGTCTGCTGGCTGAGCCGTGGCACGTGCTGGGCCGGCAGAGGGCCTCGGCCCTCAAGGGGCGAGTCTCGGGGAGCAGCAGGTTGGGAGAGTTGGGGCCCTGGAACCGGCAGACCTGGTTCTCGCGGGGGCTTCTCTGGTCTCAGGGGCTGTGATGATGAGCACTGTCCCTGCCAGCAGTGGGGTCAGTTCTAGAACAGCTGAAGGGTCTCTGCTGACCCCAGCGGGGTGGCTGTGAAGAAAGGGACTGAGTGGGCAGGCAAGAAAGACCTCTGGTGAGGGACCTTGGAAGTGAGCCATAAACCGTGGGAGGGCGGTCAGGGCCCAGGGAAGAGAGGCAGGTAGGGGGGCAGAGCGGGTGCCCAGGCTGCAGTGGGTGCGCACTTGGCAGAGAAGGGAGACTGCGGGAGGATCCCTCCGTGGCCGTGGACAGTGACCCTTTCGGAGGCAGGAGCGGCATCCTGTCGAAACCACCGCGGGTCTCAGGCCCCCGAGGACAGACAGGACACCCGCTCTACCTGCGCAGCCTCCGCCAAGGAAGGGGCTCTCCGCCCCCGGCCTGCGCTGAGCTCGCGGGCGGCCCTCCCCCGCGGTTCCGCCGTCGCGAAACTGGAGGGCTGCGTCCCGGGACTGGCCGAGCGAGTTCTCAGCGGCCGATTCTCCAACGGGAAGCGGCGCTCGGCGCGCACCGGACGTCGACGGGCCGGGCTCGGCAAGGTCCCGGCCTGTCCTGCAGCCCTGCCCCGCCGGCCCGGCGGCCCAGCCCCTACCGTGGCGTTGGAGCAGCTGAGCAGGCTGATCACCAGCAGGAAGACCCACCGGCGGGCGTAGGCGCGGTAGCCCCCCAGCGCGCTCCGGACCGAGGTCGCCGCGCCGGCCTCTGGCCAGTCTCCCGCCGGCCCCGCCATTGCCGCTGCACCCGGGCCGCCGACTTTTGGAGCCGCGCTGATGGGCCAGGACCGCCCTCGGAGGTGGGGTCGGGTCAGAACCCGCCCCACAGGCAGGGGTTACCACTGGTCAGGCTGAAAGGGGACCAAAATGCCCTCGCGAGGCCCTGCGATGGATGCGCTCACGCACGTGGGTCAGGAGCGGCTCCAGGAAGTCACTGCCTCGCGGAAAGGCCGCACTTCCTGAAAGGGGTGTGGAAATAACCCCTCCGCCACCCCCACCCACCTATTTCCTGAGGTCCAAACAAGTAACAGCTGTAGGCTGGAGGCCAACCTCGAGGAGAAGGCTGGAGTCAGTTTGCAAAGCGCCTCCAATCAATGCTCTAGACTGCACTAGATGCTCTTGACTCCACTCGAGTCTGCCCTGCAGAGAAGCAGGACTGAGGGAGGACGGGCAGAGGGGGAGGTGGAGACTAGCCTGTCCTCATGCCCAGGAAAAGGGCTGTGCCAGAGCTCGGGACCGTGGGCCAGGGAGGAGCAGGTGACCGCCCCCTACCTGGGAATCTGCAGTTTGCAGCTGAGAAAACACGAGATATAGATTTCTGTGGGCTTGAACACAGGGATCCCAAGGGAACAATTCAAGCAAAGAAGGGCAAATAAAGGGCAAAAACGCTAAGAACCTAGCAGATGCAGAGAAGTGGCAGATATACACAGAGGAACTATTGAAAATGTCTTAATGATTTGTATATACATAATGGTGTGATCACTCACCTAAGAGCCAGACATCCTGGAGTGTGAAGTCAAGTGCGCCTTAGGAAGCATTACTATGAACAAAGCTAGTGGAGGTAATGGAATTCCAGCTGAGCTACTTCAAATCCTAAAATATGATGCTGTTAAAGTGCTGCACTCAGTATGCCAGCAAATTTGGAAAACTCAACAGTGGACACAGGACTGGAAAAAGTCAGTTTTCATTCCATCCCAAAGAAAGGCAATGCCAAAGAATGTTGAAAGTACTGAACAATTGCACTCATTTCACATGCTAGCAAGGTAATGCTCAAAATCCTTCAACACAGGCTTCAACAGTATGTGAACCATGAACTTCCAGATGTTCAAGCTGGATTTAGAAAAGGTAGAGAAACCAGAGATCGAATTGCCAACATCTGTTGGATCATAGAAAAAGCAAGGGAATTCCAGGGAAACATCTACTTCTGCTTCATTGAATGTGCTAAAGCCGTTGACTGTGTGGATCAAACTGTAGAAAAACAAACTGTAGAAAATTCTTAAAGAGATGGGAATACCACACCACATTACCTGCCTTCTGAGAAACATGTATTCAGATCAAACTGGACATGGAACAACTGATTGTTCAAAATTGGGAAAGGGCTACGTCAAGGCTGTATATGGTCACCCTGCTTATTTAACTTCTATGCAGAGTACATCATATAAAATGCCAGGCTAGATGAAACACAAGCTGGAATCAAGATTGCTGGGAGAAATATCAATAACCTCAGATATGCAGATGACACCACCCTAATGGGAGAAAGTGAAGAGCTAAAGAGCCTCTTGATGAAAGTGAAAGAGGAGAGTGAAAATCTGGCTTAAAACTCAACCCTCAAGAAACTAAGATCATGGCATCCAGTCCCCTTACTTCATGACGAATACATGGTGAAACAATGGAAACAGTGACAGATTTTATTTTCTTGGACTCCAAAATCACTACAGATGGTGACTGCCATGAAATTTAAAGACAATTGCTCCTTGGAAGAAAAGCTCTGACCAACCTAGACAGCAGAGTCATCACTTTGCTGACAGATGCCTGTGTAGTCAAAGCTATGGTTTTCCAGTAGTCCATGTATGGATGTGAGAGTTCGACCATAAAGAAGGCTGAGTGCTGAAAAATTGAAGCTTTTGAACTGTGGTGTTGGAGGAGACTCTTGAGAGTCCCTTGGACTGCAAAGACAGAAAACAAGTCAATCTTAAAGGAAATCAGCCCTGAATAATCATTAGAAGGACTGGTGCTGAAGCTGAAGTGCTAATACTTTGGCCACCTGATGTGAAGAGCTGACTCATTTGAAAAGACCCTGATGCTGGGAAAGATTGGAGGCAGGAGGAGAAGGGGACAACAGAGGATGAGATGGTTGGATGGCATCACCCACTCAATGGACATGAGTTTGAGCAAACTCCGGCAGTTGGTGATGGACAGGGAGGCCTGGCGTGCTACAACCCATGGGGTCGCAAAGAGTCAGACACAACTGAGCAACTGAACTGAACTGAAGGCCGGAAAGAGAGAAGGGCCACCTCCTCTCTCCCACAAGAGCTCTCCTGTGGGCGGGCAGTCTCCTGTCCAGCTTCCTTCCTCCCCTGAGGGCCACACCTCTCCTGACTCCCTGCAGTCCTCCTCCTGAGGGCCCCTGCAGGCAGGAGGCTGGCTTGTGCTCTCCCTCCTCGCCTCCTCTCGACCCCCTGCACTGCCGCAGGGCTCTCCTCCCTCTCCAGAGGGCTCTGGTGGAGTAGGCAGCACAGAATCATCAATCACCTTTCTATACATCAACTTTAAACATGTGGAAACCAAAATTGAAGACACATGCTTTACAGTTACATCAGTTCAATTTAGTCGTTCGATCGTGTCCAGCTCTTTGCGACACCATGGACTGCAGCACGCCAGGCCTCCCTGTCTATCACCACTCCCGGAGTTTGCTCAAACTTGTGTCCGTTGAGTCCATGATGCCATCCAACCATCTCATCCTCTGTCATCCCCTTCTCCACCTGCCCTCAACTTTCCCAGCATCAGAGTCTTTTCCAGTAAGTCAGCTCATCGAATCAGGTGGCCAAAGTATTGGAGTTTCCGCTTCCACATCAGTCCTTCCAATCAACACTCTGGCTGATCACCTTTAGGATGGACTGGTTGGATCCCCTTGAAGTCCAAGGGGCTCTCAAGATCTCCTCCAACACCACAGTTTGAAAGCTTCAGTTTTTCAGCACTCAGCCTTCTTTACGGTTCAACTCTCACATCCATACGTGACCACTGCAAAAACCATAGCCTTGACTAGACAGACCTTTGCTGGCAAAGTAATGTCTCTGCTTTTTAATATGCTATCTAGGTTGGTCATAACTTTCCTTCCAAGGAGTAAGTGTCTCTTAATTTCATGGCTGCAGTCACCATCTGCAGTGATTTTGGAGCCCCAAAAATATAAAAGTCAGCCACTGTTTCCACTGTTTCCCCATCTATTTACCATGAAGTGATGGGACTGGATGCCACGATCTTAGTTTTCTGAATGTGGGGCTTTAAACCAACCTTTTCACTCCCCTCTTTCATTTTCATCAGGAGGCTCTTTAGTTCTTCTTAACTTTCTGCCATAAGGGTGGTGTCATCTTCATATCTAAGTTATTGATATTTCTCCCAGCAATCTTGATTCCAGCTTGTGCTTCATCCAGTCCAGCATTTTGCATGATGTACTCTGCATATAAGTTAAATAAACAGGGTGACAATATGCAGCCTTGACGAACTCCTTTTCCTATTTGGAACCAGTCTGTTGTTCCATGTCCAGTTCTAACTGTTGCTTCCTGACCTGCATATATGCTTCTCAAGAGGCAGGTCAGGTAGTCTGGTATTCCCATCTTTGAAGAATTTTCCACAGTTTATTGTGATCCACACAGTCAAAGGCTTTGGCATAGTTAATAAAGCAGAAATAGATGTTTTTCTGGAACTCTTGTTTTTTCGATGATCCAGCAGATGTTGGCAATTTGATCTCTGGTTCCTCTGCCTTTTCTAAAACCAGCTTGAACATCAGGAAGTTCACGGTTCATGTATTGCTGAAGCCTGGCTTGGAGAATTTTGAGCATTACTTTACTAGCGTGTGAGATAAGTGCAATTGTGTGGTAGTTTGAGCATTTTTTGGCATTGCCTTTCTTTGGGATTAAAATGAAAACTGACCTTTTCCAGTCCCATGGCCACTGCAGAGTGTTCCAAATTTGCTGGCATATTGAGTGCAGCACTTTCACAGCATCATCTTTTAGAAATTGAAATATCTCAACTGGAATTCCATCACCCCCACTAGCTTTGTTCATAGTGATGCTTCCTAAGGCCCACTTGACTTCATATTCCAGGATGTCTGGCTCTAAGTGAGCGATCACACCATCATGGTTATCTGGGTCATGAAGATATGTTTTTACAGTTCTTCTGTGTATTCTTGCCACCTCTTCTTAATATCTTCTGCTTCTGTTAGATCCATACCATTTCTGTCCTTTATTGAGCCCATCTTTGCATGATATGTTCCCTTGGTATTTCTAATTTTCTTGAAGAGATCTCTAGTCTTTCCCATTCTATTATTTTCCTCTATTTCTTTGTACTGATCACTGAGGAAGGCTTTTTTATCTCTCCCTGCTATTCTTTGGAACTCTGCATTCAAATTGGTATATCATTCCTTTTCTCCTTTGCTTTTAGCTTCTCTTCTTTTCACAGCAAGGCCTCCTCAGACAGCCATTTTGCTTTTTTGCATTTCTTTTCCTTGGGGATGGTCTTGATCCCTGCCTCCTGTACAACGTCACGAACCTCTGTCCATAGTTCATCAGGCACTCTATCAGATCTAGCCCCTTAAGTCTATTTCTCACTTCCACTGTATAATCATAAAGGATTTGATATAGGTCATACCTGAATGGTCTAGTGGTTTTCCCCCTTTCTTCAATTTAAATCTGAATTTGGTAATAAGGAGTTCATTATCTGAGCCAGCCAGTCAGCTCCTAGTCTTGTTTTTGCTGACTGTATAGAGCTTCTCCATCTTTGGCTGCAAAGAATATAATCAATCTGATTTCGGTGTTGACCATCTGGTGATGTCCATGTGTAGAGTCTTCTCCTGTTGTTGGAAGAGGGTGTTTGCTATGACCAGTGCATTCTGTTGGTGACACTCTGTTAGCCTTTGCCCTATTCATTCTGTACTCTAAGGCCAAATTTGCCTGTTACTCCAGGTGTTTCTTGACTTCCTACTTTTGCGTTCCAGTCCCCTATAATGAAAAGCACATCTTTTTTGGGTGTTAGTTCTAAAAGGTCTTGTAGGTCTTTGTAGAACCGTTCAACTTCAGCTTCTTCAGCATTACTGGTTGGGGTATAGACTTGGATTACTGTGATATTGAATGGTTTGCCTTGGAACCGAACAGAGATCATTCTGTCATTTATGAGATTGCATCCAAGTACTGCATTTCAGATTCTTTTGTTGACTATGATGGTTACTTCATTTCTTCTAAGGGATTCTTGCCCAGAGTAGTATATGTAATGGTCATCTGAGATAAATTCACCCATTCCAGTCCATTTTAGTTCGCTGGACCTAAGATTCCTTGACGTTAGGTCCTTGATTCATGGACCTAACATTCCAGGTTCCTACGCAATATTGCTCTTTACAGCATCGGACCTTGCTTCTATCACCAGTCTCATCCACAACTGGGTGTTGTTTTTGCTTTGGCTCCATCCCTTCGTTCTTTCTGGGGTTACTTCTCCACTGATCTCCAGTAGCATATTGGGCACCTACCAACCTGGGGAGGTCATCTCTCAGTGTCCTATATTTTTGCCTTTTCATATTGTTCATGGGGTTCTCAAGGCAAGAATGCTGAAGTGGTTTGCCATTGCCTTCTCCAGTGGACCACGCTTTGTCAGAACTCTCCATGACCAGTCTGTCTTGGGTGGCCCTACACACATGGCTTAGTTTCATTGAGTTAGACAAGGCTGTGGTCCTTGTGATCAGATTGGCTAGTTCTCTGTGATTGTGGTTTCAGTCTGTCTGCCCTCTGATGCTCTCTCTCAGCGCCTACTGTCTTACTGGGGTGTCTCTTACCTTGGACATGGGGTATCTCCTCACGGCTCCTCCAGCAAAGTGCAGCCGCTGTTCCTGAACTTGGACATGGGGTATCTCCTCACAGCCGCCGCTCCTGACCTTGGACGTGGGGCAGCTCCTCACAGCCACTGCTCCTGACCTTGGATGTGGGGTATCTCCTCTCAGCCGCTCGCTGCTCCAGCACCACGCAGCCGCTGCTCACCGCAGTTACATCAAAGAAAAGTAGATACTTGGGTGTAAGCTTGGCAGAGTGTACAGAGAATCTGTGCACTAAACACATGATGCAACGGTGAGGAAAGAAACCAGTGAAGTCCTGGAAAAACGGAGCATATACTATGTTCGTGGATCAGAGGACTCAGCATAGTAAATATGTCAAATATTTTCAGAGTGATCTGTAGGCTTAATGCAATTCCCATCCAAGGTATTTCTGTAGACATAGAGAGAAAATATTTGCAAGCCATGCACCCAACAAAGGACTGGTATCTAGAATATATAAAGAGGCTTCAAAACTCAACAGAAAAAAAAGTGCAGTTAGAACATGGACAGAAGACACAAAAGGACACGTGCGTCTTGGCTGTGGCTGGACACGCTCATGTCAGGCACACACTTATAGTGAACGCGAGTGAGACTGGAGGCAAAGATCGCAGACTGCATGCATGTCTGTGTCATGGCTGTAACTGTGGACATCGTGTTTTGCAAGGAGTTAGACTGGGGGAACCGGGCAAAGTATACGGGAATCTTGGTGTTATTTCTCACAACTGCATCTGAACCTATAATTACCTCAAAATAAGCAGCTCAGCTTTTAAAACTTCCATAATGTGGAAAGTACATTCATTTGGAAACAATGACTTTTTCTACTCACATTTAATGAGAGAGTTTGTTTAAATTCTGGACAAGTTTCTTAGGGTAAGCACTTCCACTGTTCAGGTTTGACTCACGCTGCACCAGCATGCAAACGCGTGGCTCTCTGTGCGTGGAATCCCAGTGCACAGGGCTGGAGCCATCACATCTTGGAAACACACATCCTTTGATCTCCACACAAACCAAACCCATGCTGCTTCTGAAAATTACGTAGAAATGCTTATTTAAAATAACATTCAACACACAGGATTATGACCAAAACTGAGTTTCCATTTCTTTTTTTCTGAATCAAAGACAGACTCCTATCAGCATCCCACACAGCCATTCACTGAAACTTCTCCAGGCCAGCGTGTCTTTCTTAAACTGTCTCTTGCTCATAATTAGGCAACTGAAGGGGGTCTCTGCCAGCCTGGAGCAGAGGCCGCGTAATCAGTCAGGGCAGAGGCCTCATGTCACACGATGAGCTCCCCATCTTGTTTGTTGGGCATTTACTTGGTTCTTACCTTCTCCCCTCAGGAGACTGCCAGCTATATGAGGGCGAGAACCAGTCTGTCCACACCCAAAGCCCTGGAGGGGATGGGGCCAGCAGGCGGCTGGGACTGAGAACCCTGAGGGGGCGGTGCATTTTCTCCCTGTGTCCCCCACCGGCAGGCCCTGCGTCTCCAGGCCCTAGCCTGCCTGGCAGGTTCTCCAAGGGGGTCCACAAGCTCACCAATGGGGCAGCACCCGCCAGACCATCTGGTCCTGAAGCACAGCACCCCCTGTCCTGGAATCTGAGCCCCTGCTGCACACACACCCTAATACCACACACCTACATACCACCCTGGCAGGGACTGAGTAAGCAAATCAGAATCCAGATTCTCCAGCTCTTCAAAAGGACAGTGACTTCCATGTGGGAGGCCGAGCAGGGGTCTGTCTGCTGAGAACTTTTTACAAAACTGCCCTGGAACATGGGCTTCTTTACTTAAATGCAGAAAGGCTCTGACTGCCCAGAAAGAAGCCCTAAGGGGCCACCCCCCATCTACCCCCGTCTCTCTCCAGTGTAGCTGGGGGAGGTCAGCACAGGGTCACATACACCCCAAAGTCCTGGCAAAAGTATCTGGGACCCAGCTTGCCAGCCCTTCCCACAGAGGACCCTGGGGCCCCCTACCTGTGCTTCTCAGAAACATTCAGCCTGTTGAAGAAATAAGAGCTGGTTTTCTCACTTTTGTGTGTGTCTGTACAAGATGGGAAACTTTTTGTGTATGCATGGTGTGAGGTCGTATCGTGTTGGAGTGGGCAGAGGAAGAGGGAGAGAGGGAAGTAGGTAAGTGATGCCACGTGTGGCCGATGTCCATCTATTCCGTGCGTCTGGTCTGAGATGGTATCCAGTGTGTGTGCACGGTGTGTTATGTAAGGCTGCATGGATAGCGGCTACTAAGGTATGCAAGATGTGAGACGGGTTTTGTCTTTTGTGTGTATATAGTACGTAAAAGGGTCACTTAATTTTTCTGCCTGAATGGGAAAAATGGGCATCTCATTCTTCGATGTAAAATGAACAGGTAGATCAGCAACGGTGAAGGGTCTGGGACAGCTCTCCCTGCAGCTAACAGGTGGCCCAGCAAGGTCTCCCATCTCTGGGAGCAACACCCGGGTCAGAGGCCAAGAGTGTTATTTCCTCGCAGCAGTGGTAACGCCCAGACCAGCTCCTCCAGCTCCTCCCCACCGGCATGCAGAGGTGTGTGTTTCAGAAGGACCTTGAAATTAGGAAGACTAATCTCACATGGGATGGCTTGGGGACCTCCCATCCTGCCTTCCAGACAGAGAGAAATGTTCATTTACTCTGGAATGTAAGCAGATCTTCCCCTGGAGGGGACATTCCTGTCTACCCTGGAATGTCTCTGAGATGGACCTTCCTGACTTGGCTGTAAATGGCCTTGCTCGGAGTGCCTGGACCACACAGAAACAGAAACATGAGATTTTCATGGAGAGCTGCTAGGATCTATTTTTTTTTTAATACTTATATATGGATATCTAATTTTCTTACTGTGGATATAGCGTGATGAATATTTTAGCATGGTGTTCTGAGTTGGAAAAGTATGGGGGGGGTGTGTGTGTGTGTGTATGTGTGTGTGTGAGTGACTAATTTATTTGCTTAAAGTGTGAGGTGGATGTCTAACTTTTTTCTCTATATGACTGAAATTCATACTCATATTTCTGTCCATTGTATGGCATGATGTTTTGTGTATGGGATGAGAGAGTTATCAAATTTTCTGATACATTGGAAACGGTATCTTTTTGAGTGTGTGCTGTAATTGAATATTTAATATTTTGTATATGATATGAAATAAAGATGGAGAACGAACTGGCAACCCACTCTAGAATTCTTGCCTGGGCAAGCCCATGGTCAGAGGAGCCTGGCAGGCTACAGTCCATGGGGTCGCAAAGAGTCGGACATGACTGAGTGACTAACACACACTCACATGAAATAAAGATCTCATTTTTTATACATATGGTGGGACAGGGTATCTAACCTTTCATATGTGTTTCTGAGATGGATATATAACTGTTTTGTGTATCGTGTGAGATGGTCATTTATGTAAATCTGTGTGCGTATTTGTGGCATGTTATCTAATTTAATATTTTTACCATGGAGATAAATATGTAGCACTTTAATTTCTATCAGTTCTAAGTATTTAGTACTTTCTTTTGTAATCCTCTTTTTTAAAATAACAGCTGTATTGAGATATAATCCCCATGTCAATTCTCCTGTCATGGATCACAGCCTTGTCGTGGTGAGGGGGCTTGTGTAACTGAATGAAGCTCTGAGCCATGTTGTCTAGGGCCACCGGAGACGGACGGGTCATGGTGGAGAGTTCTGACAAAACACGGTCCCCTGGAGGAGGGAATGACGGATTGCCCCAGTATTCTTGCCGCAAGAAACCCAAGAAGCTCATGAAAAGGCAAAAGGATACGACACGAGAAGATGACCAGCCCAGGGCAGAAGGCTGTCCAGTACGCTACTGGAGAAGAGCGGAGGGCAACCACCAATAGCTTCAGAAAGAATGAAGAAGCTGGGCCAAAGTGGAAATGAGGCTCAGCTGTGTATGTGTCTGGTGGTGAAAGTACAGTCCAGTGCTGTAAAGAACAATATTGCAATAACCTGGAACGTTAGGCCCATCAAATAAGGTAAATTGGACGGGGTCAACCAGGAAAAGGCCAAAGTGAACACCGACATCTTAGGAATCAGTTAACTAAAACTGATGGGAACAGGCTAATTTAATTCAGATGACCATTATATCTACTACTGTGGGCAAGTATCCCTTAGAAGAAATGGAGTAGCCTTCATAGTCAACAGTTCAGTTCAGTTCAGTCGCTCAGTCATGTCTGACTCTTTGTGACCCCATGAACTGCAGCACGCCAGGCCTCCCTGTCCCTCACCAACTCCCAGAGTTTACCCAAAATCATGTCCATTGAGTTGGTGATGCCATCCAACTGTTTCATCCTCTGTCGTCCCCTTCTCCTCCTGCCCCCAATCCCTCCCAGCATCAGGGTCTTTTCCAATGAGTCAACTCTTCGCATCAGGTGGCCAAAGTACTGGAATTTCAGCTTTAGCATCATTCCTTCGAAAGAAATCCCAGGGCTGATCTCCTTCAGAATGGACTGGTTGGATCTCCTTGCAGTCCAAGGGACGCTCAAGAGTCTTCTCCAACACCACAGTTCAAAAGCATCAATTCTTCGGTGCTCAGCCTTCTTCACAGTCCAACTCTCACATCCATACATGACCACTAGAAAAACCATAGCCTTGACTAGACGGACCTGTGTTGGCAAAGTAATGTCTCTGCTTTTTAATATGCTGTCTAGGTTGGTCATAACTTTCCTTCCAAGGAGTAAGCATTTTTTAATTTCATGGCTGCAATCACCATCTGCAGTGATTTTGGAGGCCAGAAAAATAAAGTCAGCCACTGTTTCCACTGTTTCCCCATCTATTTGCCATTAAGTGATGGGACCGGATGCCATGATCTTAGTTTTCTGAATGTTGAGCTTTAAGCCAACTTTTTCACTCTCTTCTTTCACTTTCATGAAGAGGCTCTTTAGTTCTTCTTCACTTCATAGTAAACAAAAGAATCTGAAATGCAGTAGTTGGTACAACGTCAAAAATGACAGAATGATCTCAATTCATTTCCAAGGCAAACCATTCAACATTACAGTAATCCAAGTCTACACTCCAATCACTAATGCCGAAGAAGCTGAAGTTGACCACTTCTATGAAGCTCTACAACACCTTCTAGAATTAACACCAAAAAAAGATGTCCTTTTCATCATAGGGGATTGGAATGCAAATAGTAGGAAGTCAAGAGATACATGGAGTAACAGGCAAGTTTATCCTTGGAGTACAAAACAAAGTAGGGCAAAGGTTAACAGAGTTTTGTCAAGAGAACGCACTGGTCACAGCAAACACCTTCCAACAACACAAGAGACAAGCCTCATACAGACGTCACCAGATGGTCAACGCTGAAATCAGACTGATTATATTATATTTTTTGCAGCTGAAGTTGGAGAGGCTCTATACAGTCAGCAGAAACAAGACCTGGAGCTGACTGTGGCTCAGATCATGAACTCCTTATTGCAAAACTCAGACTTAAATTGAAGAAAGTAGGGAGAACCACTAGGCCATTCAGGTATGACCTAAATCAAATCCCTTATGATTATATGGTGGAGGTGATGAATAGATTCAAGGGATTAGATCTAGCAGACAAAGTGCTGGAAGAACTATGGATGGAGGTTTGTTAACATTGTACAGGAGGCAGTGAACAAAACCATCGCAAAGAGAAAGAAGGCAAGAAGACAAAGTGGTTGTCTTAGGAGGTTTGACAAATAGTTGAGGAAAGAAGAGAAGTGAAAGGTAAGGGGGAAAGGGAGAGATACACCCAACTGAATGCAGAGTTCCAGAAAACAGCAAGGAGACATAAGAAGACCTTCTTAAATGAACAATGCAAAGAAAGAGAGGAAAATAATAGAATGGGAAAGACTAGAGAGCTATTCAAGAAAATTGGAGATATCAAGGGAACATTCCAAGCAAGGATGGGCACAGTAAAGGGCAGAAATGGTAAGGGCCTAAGAGAAGCAGCAAAGATTGAGAAGAGGTGGCAAGAGTGCTCAGAAGAACCGCACAAGCCAAGTCTCAATGACCTGGATGACCACAATGCTGTGGCCACTCATCTAGAGCCAGACATCCTGGAATACGAAGAAACTGCACAAGCCAAGTCTCAATGACCTGGATGACCACAATGCTGTGGCCACTCGTCTAGAGCCAGACATCCTGTAATACAAAGAAACTGCACAAGCCAAGTCTCAATGACCTGGATGACCACGATGCTGTGGCCACTCGTCTAGAGCCAGACATCCTGGAATACGAAGAAACTGTACAAGCCAAGTCTCAATGGCCTGGATGACCACAATGCTGTGGTCACTCATCTAGAGCCAGACATCCTGGAATACGAAGAAACTGTACAAGCCAAGTCTCAATGACCTGGATGACCACAATGCTGTGGCCACTCATCTAGAGCCAGACATCCTGGAATACGAAGAAACTGTACAAGCCAAGTCTCAATGATCTGGATGACCACAATGCTGTGGCCACTCGTCTAGAGCCAGACATCCTGGAATACGAAGACAAGTGAGCCTTAGCAAGCATTACTACAAGTAAAGCTAGAGGATGCAATGAAATTCTGGCTGAGTTGTTTCAAATTCTAAAAGATGATGCTGTTAAAGTGCTGCATTCAGTATGTCAACAAAGTTTCAGAACTCAGCAGTGGCCACAGGACTGGAAAAGGTCAGTTTTCATTACAATCCCAAAGAAGGTCAATGCCAAAGATGCTCAAACTACTGCCCAATTGTGCTTATTTCACATGCTAGCAAGGTTATACCCCAAATCTCTCAAGCTAGGCTTCAGCAGTACTTGAATCAAGAACTTCCAGATATACAAGCTGGATTTAGA
Organism: Bos indicus x Bos taurus; assembly: GCF_003369695.1. NCBI lineage: Eukaryota > Metazoa > Chordata > Mammalia > Artiodactyla > Bovidae > Bos > Bos indicus x Bos taurus. The sequence goes on along the minus strand of NC_040081.1, from coordinate 117,050,295 downwards.
AAAGGCAGAGGAACCAGAAATCAAATTGCCAACATTTGTTGGGTCACAGAGAAAGCAAGGGAATTCCAGAAAAACATCTATTTCTGCTTCATTGATTGTGCTAAAGCTTTTGACTGTGTGGATCACAACAAACTGTAGAAAATTCTTAAAGAGATAAGAGTACCAGACCACCTTACCCGCCTTCTGAGAAACCTGTATTCAGGTCAAGAAGCAACAGTTATAACCAGACTTGTAACAACTGACTGGTTCAAAATCGGAAAGGAAGTATGACAAGGCTGTATATTGTCACCCTGCTTATTTAAGTTACATTCAGGGTACATCATGCAAAATACCCCAGGCTGGATGAATCACAAACTGGAATCCAGATTGCCAGGAGAAATGTCAACAACTTCAGATATACAGATGATACCACCCTAATGGCAGAAAGTGAGGAGGAACTAAAGAGCCTCTTGATGAGGGTGAGAGAGGAGAGTGAAAACGCTGACTTACAACTCAACATTCAAAGAACGAAGATCATGGCATCTGGTTCCGTTGCTTCATGGCAAATAGATGCAGGAAAAGTGGAGACAGTGATAGATATTTCCTTTGGCTCCAAAAATGACTGTGGATGGTGATTGCAGCCACAAAACTAAAGGATGCTTGCTTCTTGGAAGGAAAGCGATGACCAACCTAGACAGCATATTAAAGAGCAGCGACATCACTCTGCTGACAAAGGGCCGTCTAGTCAAAGCTATTTTTTTCCAGTAGTCATGTATAGATGTAAGAGCTGGACCATAAAGAAAGCTGAGTGCCAAAGAATTGATGCTTTTGAACTGTAGTGCTGAGAAGACTCTTAAGATCTTTTGGACTGTAAGGAGATCCAACCAGCCCATCCTAAAGGAAATCAACCCTGAGTACTTATTGGAAGGACTGATGCTGAAGCCAAAGCTCCAATACTATGGCCACCTGATGCGAAGAACTGACTCATTGGCAAAGACCCTGATGCTGGAAAAGATTGAGGGCAGGAGAAGGGGACAACAGAGGAAGAGATGGTTGGTTGGAATCGTCAACTCAACGGACATGAGTTTGAGTGAACTCCAGATGGTGGAGGACAGGGAAGCCTAGTGTGTTGCAGTCCATGGGGTCCCAAGAGTCAGACAGGACTGAGCAACAGCAACGAGCATCTCTTGTGACTGCCTTCTTCACTGAGAGCAACGTCTTCAAGGTTCATCTATGTTTCTGCACGTTAGCTCTGCCTTTCTTTTTATTGTCAAATGATATTTCATTCATTATATGGATTTACCACATTATCCATTCATCAGCTGATGGAATTGGACTGTTTCCACCTTGAGACTTTTATCAAGAATAGACACATATGTCAATTTTGGGCGGACATTTGTTTTCATTTCTCTTGGGTCTGTACCTAGGTGTGGAACTGCTGGGTCATATGCTAACTTCACATTTAGTTTTTTTGAGTAACTGCCAGACTGTTTTCCAAAGTGGCTGCACTATTTTACATTCCCATCAACAGTGCCTGAGGATTCCAGTTTCTTTACATCCTTGGCAACACTTGTTTTTGCCTTTCTCTTTTTGGCCTCACCACGCAGCATGTGGGATCTTAGTTCCCTGACTAGGGATTGAACCCCTCCTCTTCCTACAGTGGAAGCATGCAGTCTTCACCACCAGACCACCAGGTTGGTGCCTTGCCTGTCCCCCTGACTCTAGCCATTCCAGCGGGTGAGAAGTGGTATCTGTGGTTGTGGTCTGCATTTCCCTATAGGCTAATGATGTAAAGCTATAGGGAAATGGCTTATTGGCCAATTGTGTATCTTTAGAGAAATATCTATTCAGATAATTTTTCACTTTTTTAATTGAGTGTTTGTCTTTTTATTGTTGAGTTATAAGTGTTTATGCATTGCTTGTATTCTTACATATTCTTTTCTCGAGGAAGATTTTGGGTTATTTCTTTTTGGTCGCGCTGGGTCTTTGTTGCTGTGTGCAGGCTTTCTGTAGTTGCAGGGAGCAGGGCCCACTCTTCCTCGCAGTACGGGGGCTTCTCATCATGGGGGCTTTTCCTGTTGCAGAGCACAGGAAGGAAACATACGCGCTACTGGGCTTTAGTAGCTGTGGCAGGTCGGCCCGGTGGCCGCAGCCTACGGGATTAGTTCCCTATGGCATGTGGGATCTTCCCAGACCAGGTACCTACCTGCGTCCCCTGCATTGGCAGGCAGATTCCTATCCACTGTACCACCAGGGAAGTCCTCTTACATATCGTTTATGTGTTCTAGGTACAGATCTCTGATCAGATTATGATTTGCAAAAATTTGAGTTTCTCTTTGCTTTCCTGATGGTGTCTTCTGAAATGCAAGTGTCTTTCACTTTGACGATATTCAACTTATCCATTCTTCCTGTGTGGTTTGTGCCTGTATCCTGTCTAAGGCACCATCGCCTAATCCAGGATTTATACCCATGCTTTTTCTAAGAGTTTAAAAGTTTGAGCTCTCACATTTAGGCCTTTGGTGCCTTTGAGTTACTTTTTTATATACATATGCGATAACAGTCCAATTTCATTCTTTTGCATGTGAATATTCAGTTTTCCCAGCGCCATTTCTTAAAAAGACTATGCTTTCTCCATTGACTTGTCTTGGCATCCTTTTTGAAAACCAGTTGATCATAAACCTGAGGGTTCATTTTTGGACTCTCAGTTCTAGTCCATTGATCTGGATTTCTGTCCTTACGCCAGTACTAACTGTCTTGATTACTGTAGCTTTGTAGTAAATTTTGAAATCAGGAAATGGGAGTACTCCAACTTTGTTCTTTTTCAAGATTGTTTTGGCTATTCTGGGTCTTGTGATTTTCCACACACATTTTAGGATCACATTATGAGTATCTGTGAGGAAGCCATCTGGGTTTTGATATGGGTTGTAGATTAGCTGTGAGAACATTCACATCTTAACAACTTTGTCTCTGATCCCTGAACATGGATGTCTCCCCATTCGTTCAGGTCGTCTTCAATTTCCTTCAAAAATGTTTCCTAGCTTTCGGAATGTAAGTATCATACTCTTTCATTACATTGATTAGTAATTTGTTTTTTAATTAACACACTATACTTTTTAGAGCAGACTTAGGTTTACAGAAAAATTGGTCACAAAATACAGAGTTCCCACATGTCCCATGTCTTCCAGCCCCTACACATTATGTCCCCTATTATTAACATTGGTATGTTTGTTATAATTGCTGAACCAATATCAATACATTGGTATGTACTGGTATGTATTGATACTACACAAAGTTCGTAGTTGACACAGCTTACATTCTGTGGGTATGACAAATGTGTGATGACGTGTGTCCACCATCATAGCCTCACACAGAGCTGTCTCACTGCCCTGAAGGCCATCTGTGCTCCACCTGCTCACCCCTCCCTGGCGACCCCTGGCGACCACTCATCCTGCCTTTATCTCCACAGTTTTGCCTTGTTCAGAATGTCATAAAGTTGTAATCATATAGTACGTGGCCTTTCCCACTGGCATCTTTTACTTAGAAATACACATTTAAGGTTTCTCCATGTCTTTTCAGGGTGGCTCAGAGGGTAAAGAATCAGCATGTCTTTTTATGGCTTGATAACTCATTTCTTTTTAATGCTGAGTAATATTCCATTGTCTGGATGGACCACACTTTATCCATTTACTGAGGACATTTTGCTTGCTTCCAGTTTGGGCAACTATCATTAAAACTGCTATAAATATTTCTGTGCAATTTTCAACTTCTTTGGGTAAATACCAAGGAGCACAACTATTGAATCTAATGGTAAGAAAATCTTTATTTTCTAAGAAATTGTCACACTGTCTTCCAACACGACTGCACCGTTTTGCATTCCCACCAGCAGTGATGAGAGCTCCTGGTAGTCCGTGTACTCACCCGCGATTGGTGTCATCAGCGTTCTGGGTTTGGGCCGTTCTATTGGGTCTGCAGTGCTACCAGAATGCTGCTTGGTTTGCACTTCCCTGGTGACGTAAGACGTGGTCTCTCTTTTCTCATGCTTGTTTGCCATCGGTAAGTCACTTGGTGAGGTGTTTGCTCAGGTCTTTTGCCCACTTCAAACCTTGGCTCCCAGACGTATAGACCCACTGAGGCCCCACCACTGGGGGCCTGGCTCCCTCTCAGGGGCTCACGGGGGCTCCTCTTCCCCCTTGCTGGAGACGACCTGGGACAGAGACTGGACAGACTGTGCTGCCCACTTGAGGGTGCTCACGGGGGTGGTCAGCAGTGGACACATGGGCGTGGGGTGAGGCACAGAGCACCTGCTGCAGTTGGATTAAGCTTGGGTTTTTTAGGTGACACTGCTTTTGATCAGGAGGCACGGATGTCTGGCCATCTCTCTTTTAGGTTGGCATTACCACTGCTGTTGTTGTTCAATCACTAACTCATGTCAGACTGTTTGTGACCCCATGGATTGCAGCACGCCGGGCTTCCCTGTCCTTTATTATCTCCTGGAGTTTGCTCAAACTCATGTCCATTGAATCAATTATGCCGTTCAACCATCTCATCCTCTGTCGTCCCCTTCTCCTCCTGTCCTCAATCTTTTCCAGCATCAGGGTTTTTTCCAATGAGTCAGATATTCACATAATGTGACCAAAGTATTGGTGCTTCAGCTTCAGCATCAGTCCTTCCAATGAATATTCAGGACTGATTTCCTTTAGGATTGACTAGTTTGATCACCCGGCAGTCAAAGGTGTTGTCTTCTCCAACACCACAGTTCAAACGCATCAATTCTTTGGTGCTCAGCCTTCTTTACGGTCCAGCTCTCACATCTATATGTGACTACTGGAAAAACCATAGCTTTGACTGTATGGATCTTTGTCGGCACAGTGATGTCTCTGATTTTTAATATGCTGCCTAGGTTTGTCATAGCTCTTCTTCCAAGGAGCAAGCATCCTTTAATTTTGTGCCTCCAATCACTGTCTGTTTTGGAGTTCACGAACATAAACTCTGTTACTGTTTCCACTTTTTCTTCCATCTATTTGCCATGAAGCAATAGGACCAGATGCCATGATCTTAGTTCTTTGAATGTTGAGTTTTAAACCAGCTTTTTCACTCTCCTCTTTCACCCTCATCAAGAGGCTCTTTAGTTCCTCCTCACTTTCTGCCATTGGAGTGGTATCATCCATCCAGTTCTAACTGTTGCTTCCTGAACTTCATACGTTTCTCAGGAGGCAGGTAAGGTGGTCTAGTACTCTCATTTCTTTAAGAATTTTCCACAGTGTGTTGTGATCCAGACATGGAACAATGGACTGGTTTCAAATTGGGAAAGGAGTACGTCAAGGCTGTATATTGTCACCCTGCTTATTTAACTTCTATGCAGAGTACATCATGAGAAACGCTGGGCTGGAAGAAGCCCAGGCTGGAATCAAGATGACACCACCCTTATGGCAGAAAGGGAAGAGGAACTAAAAAGCCTCTTGATGAAAGTGAAAGGGGAGAGTGAAAAAGTTGCTTAAAGCTCAACATTCAGAAAACTAAGATCATGGCATCTGGTCCCATCACTTCCTGGGAAATAGATGGGGAAACAGTGGAAAAACAGTGTCAGACTTTATTTTAGGGGGCTCCAAATCACAGCAGATGGTGAGTGATTGCAGCCATGAAATTAAAAGACGCTTATTCCTTGGAAGGAAAGTTATGACCAACCTAGATAGCATATTCAAAAGCAGAGACATTACTTTGCCAACAAAGGTCCATCTAGTCAAGGCTATGGTTTTTCCTGTGGTCATGTATGGATGTGAGAGTTGGACTGTGAAGAAAGCTGAGCGCCGAGGAATTGATGCTTTTGAACTGTTGGAGAAGACTTTTGAGAGCCCCTTGGACTGCAAGGAGATCCAACCAGTCCATCCTAAAGGAGGCCAGTCCTGGGTGTTCACTGGAAGGGCTGATGCTAAAGCTGAAACTCCAATACTTTGGCCATTTCACGTGAAGTTGATTCATTGGAAAAGACTCTGATGCTGGGAGGGATTGGGGGCAGGAGGAGACGGGGACGACAGAGGATGAGATGGCCGGATGGCATCACCGACTCAATGGACGTGAGTTTGAGTGAACTCCGAGAGTTGGTGATGGACAGGGAGGCCCGGCGTGCTGCGATTCATGGGGTCGCAAAGAGTCAGACACGACTGAGCGACTGAGCTGAACTGAACTGAGAGCCCATGTTCAGGGGGCGAGTAATGCTGAGGAAACAGGAGGATGAAGGGGCAGATAAAAACAGAAGTGACTCCATCACAAGGCTGTGGCAAGGCAGGCGCTAGTTTCATAGCATTCATTTTCGTTTTCCTCAAAGTAACAGAAGAAAAAAGGCAGGGAGAATGGAACAGACTGGTGAAGGGCAGATGTGGGTTTTCTACTACAAGAGATACTTGTTTCCCCAAAGCCCCTCCAAATTAAGAATAAAGATGATGAAAGGCAACAGGGGGTGAGCTCTCGGCCGGCTCCCTGCAGCAAAGCCATGCAGCGGGGGTGCTCATTCAGCCCCGAGCCCAGAGGTCACAGCCCCCAGTGGCTCCAGGGCAGGCCCTTCCTGTCCTTTGGCTTACAGGTGCCTGGCGGCCTGGGGCAGTGCTGGGCTTGCAGCCATGGCCTTCCTGTCTCCGCCTCCCTCGCCATGTGGCTTCTCTGTGTCTGTGTCCACGTTCCCTTCTGCTCATAAGGACGTCTGTCAGCTTGGCTCAAGCCCACCTAAGGACCTCGTTTTAACTTGACATCTGCAGAGACTCCCGCTTCCAAAGCAGGTTGCACCCGCCAGATGGCGTTAGGTAGAACATGCCTTTGGGCAGGACGCAGGTCCACGCACACCAGTCATTCTGGGTCCCTCTCAGAGCGAGTTTCTGGTGTGAGCCAGCGCCTTCCACACCGCCTGGAACCCGCACCCCGAGCCCTGTCACCCCCACCCCCTCCTGTGGTCTGCGCTCTTTCTCTTTTGCCTGTGCCTGCGCCGCCCCCCGCCACGTGGCAGCTCTCTGCCTTTGGTTCTTGCCTGAGGGTTTGCACCACAGTCTGCTCCCGATGACTCCTGGGCCTGGAGATCCTGAGCTGATCCAGGCCTGCAGGGCCACCCTGTGGCCCCGGGGAGAACCGGCTTCCTGCCCCCAGTGGGTCTGGGGGTTCCTGGGGCACCTGTGCTGGGAGAGGAGCTTTGCTCGCTGAGCCAAGGCCGGCTGGGCTCTGAGGAGGCCCCTGCTTCGGCTGCCACCACCCAGTTCTCTGCAAACACCACCTCACTAGGAAACGCAGTCTTTCCTTCCCTTTGGATGAGCCCTGCCGGAGGAGGCACAGCTGTTGCTGTGGGGACAGTGCTTGCTCCTCCGCCCTGCAGGCAGGACCATCCACTCTGTCTTCAGAGCCGCAGTGCTGGGGCGCTCATACACCCCGAACTCCTGTCACAGAGGGAGGGAGAGCAGAAGGGAGGCAGGAAGACCGGAGGCAGAGGGGGAGGAGGGGTGGGAGGAGGGGACATATTTAGCATGATTTTTGTAAAAAATAAAAACAGAGTAGCTATGGTCCAGGTTGGAGGAGGAAATGGCAACCCGCTACAGTATTCTTGCCTGGAGAATCCCATGGACAGAGGAGCCTGACGGGCTGCAGCCCATGGGGTCACAAAGGGTCACACACGACTGAAGCGACTGAGCACAAGCACACACAGGGTCCGGGCACCCACAGTGCAGCCAGGAGTCCAGTGTGGATGTGGTTCAGACACTTCCTGCATCGCTGAGAGCTTGCAATTCTCTGAACTGCATCAAACTCAAGGACACCACCAGCCCTGTTCAAAACAACACCTGTGAGCAGCGGCCACCTGCAACCTTGCAGCTTCAAAGTCCCCCACTCATACTCACTTAGCTTCTTCCAGCTCCGATCCGGATCCTTGGGAAGCATTTTCTGTCAGCAAGCCACGTGCTGCCTCTCTAGGCCCGCACCTTGTAGGCTGCAGCTCACAGTTCCAGTGCTTGGATCTGGGCTGCACACCCCAAACCAACCCCCAATAAATGCCTCCTGATTACAACCAGGTCTTCGCTCTTGGGCACCGGAGGGAAGAAGCAAGCAACCATTAGGGCTTTCGGTCCTGGGGGCTGACAGCTCTGGCCTCGTCCTGCCTTCTTTTTGGCGCTGGGCTGTTTGCCATGGACATGTGTGACCCTGTGTGGGGTTGAGATTTGACGTCAGATGAAGGAAGTGCATCAGAGAGGCCCCTCCTCCCCTTCCGCACCCTGACCCTGGCCCTGGGAGGACCCCGTGGTCCACACACTTGTGATCTGTGATAAAAACAACATATGGGGGTGGGGATGGGACTAAGTGGGAGCAAAGTTTTGTAAGCTTTGGAAACTGTGCATGTTAATTCAGAATAGATTATTATAAATTGTTACTTGTAATACACAGAACAACCAATAAGATAATAAAAAATATATGTATATATTCCCTCCTCCCCAGAACAAAAATACTTAAGACAAATAGAAAACAAGTAGCAAAGTTGGTGGAAGGAAGTCCTTGTTTCTCAGTAATTACACTAAACATAAGTGTACTGAATTCTCTAATAAAATAAGCCAAAAAAGTGGAGACCACTCAAATGTCTATCAACTGGGGAAGATAACAAAATGTGTATCTATACAATGGAATTTTATCCAGCCAAGAAAGGAATGATGCACTGACATATGCTACAGCATGGATGAACGTTGAACACATTATGCTAAGTGAAAAAAATAGACACAAAGAGCTACGCATCGCATGACTGCATTTAGATACGTTATTAAATAGGCCATGAAAGCCATATAGCCTATATTAGGTTATTGGGACATAAAGAAGGCTGAGCACCGAAGAACTGATGCTTTTGAACTGTGGTGTTGGAGAAGACTCTTGACAGTCCCTTGGACTGCAAGGAGATCCAACCAGTCCATTCTAAAGGAGACCAGTCCTGAATATTCACTGGAAGGACTGATGCTGAAGCTGAAGCTCCAATACTTTGGCCACCTGATGCGAAGAGCCAGCTCACTAGAAAAGACCGTGATGCTGGGAAAGATCGAAGGCGGGAGGAGAAGGGGACAACAGAGGATGAGATGGTTGGATGGCATCACCAACTCGATGGACATGAGTTTAAACAAGTTCTGGGAGATGGTGAAGGACACGGAAGCCTGGTGTGCTGCAGTCCATGGGGTTACAAGGTCCATGGGATCCATGGGGTCCGACAGCACTGAGTGAACAACATCATTAGTATAGGCAAATCCATGGAGATATTAACCCGCAGATTAATCTGAAGTTGTCAGGGTCTGAGAGGAGGGGGAAATGTGGAGTGCCTGCTAAATGGCCACAGGGTTCCTTATCAGTTCAGTTCAGTTGTTCAGTCGTGTCCAACTCTTTGCGACCCCATAGACTGCAGCACGCCATGCTTCCTTGTCTATCACCAACTCTCGGAGCTTGCTCAAAGTCATGTCCACTGAGTCGGTGATGCCATCCAATCGCCTCATTCTGCCTTCAATCTTTCCCAGTTTCAGGGTCTTTTCTAATGAGTCAGTTCTTCACATCAGGTGGCCAAAGTTTTGGAGTTTCAGCTTCAGCATCAGTCCTTCCAGTGAATATTCAGGACTGATTTCCTTTAGGATTGAGTGGTTTGATCTCCTTGCAGTCCAGGGGACTCCCAAGAATCTTCTCCAACACCACAGTTCAGAAGCATCAGCTTCTCAGACAGATGTGTCTGACACCAGGGGTAAAACGACAGATGTGTGGCCCCTTACTCCACCTGCTGGCTCTCCATCCTCACCCTGTGCTCACCCCTGGCTCTGGCTGGCTGTCCACAAGCCCCATGGCTGCGGGTTCCCTATTCCAGCACCAGGACGGTCTTCCAGGATTACGGCCTTAATCTTGGCCGGAACCACGGCTCTTCAAAGGGACCCCAGGAGAAGACTGATTCCACTGCTTTTACAGAGAAGCACATCGGAATGTTGGACACTGGGTGGATGGCCTAGGCCTGAAGTGAGGTTGCCAGATTTATGTTCTTTCCAGATGAAATGTGGAGCCACTAGCAACAGGAGACCAGAGATCAAGCTGTGAGCCTTTGGACTGAGAACACTGACTCCAGGACCCGAGACTACCAGAGAACTCCTAACCCTAGGGAATATTAAATAGTGAGCACTCCCACCAAGGAAACCACTTCAATACAAGACCCGGCATCACACAGCTACCAGTAGTACCCTGCGCAGGACACCTCAACCAAACAACAAATAAGACAAAAATACACACCCGATCATCAGCAGGCGGGATTACCACCTCACTCAGCCCTGCCCATCAGAGGAAAAGCAAAGAAACTCAGCACAAATCCCACCCTGTGCGAAGCTTACACAAACCACTGGACCAACCTTATGAGGGCAGAAACCAAAAGGAAGGAAGATTTCAACCTTAAAGCCTGGGAAAAGGAGACTTCAAACACAATAAGCTTTAAAAATAATAATAATGAACAGGCAGAGAAATACTGAACAAATGAAGGAAAAAACTAGAAACACAGAAGTCCAAATAAATGAAGGGGAAATAGGTGAACCACCTGAAGAATTCACAAGCATGATAGTAAAGATGATCAAAACCTTGCAAACAGAATGAAGAAATCACAAGAATTAATTAACAAAGACGCAGAAGAATTAAAGAATAAATGTAGAGAGACAAACATACAATTACTGAAATTAAACATACTCTAGAAGGAATCCGTAGCAGGATATCTGAAGCAAAGAACAGATCAGTGAGCTGGAAGATAAAATGGTGGAAATAACTGCTGAAGAGCAGAATACAGTAAAAAGAATGAAAAGAACTGAGGCTAGTCTCAGAGACCTCTGGAACAAAATTAAATGTGCCAACATTTGAGTTATAGGGATCCCAGAAGAAGAAGAGAAAAAGAAAGGGTATGAGAAAAATTTTGAAGAGATTATAGTAGAAAATTTTCCCAATAGGGAAAAGGAAATAGTCAATCAAGTCCAAAAGGTGCAGAGAGTCCCATACAGGATAAACGCAAGGAGAAACACACCACAGTTCAAAAGCATCAGCTTCTCAGACAGATGTGTCTGACGCCAGGGGAAAAACGACAGTTGTGTGGCCCTTACTCCACTTGCTGGCTCTCCATCCTCACCCTGTGCTCACCCCCTGGCTTATACTAATCAACTAACAAAAATTAAACACAAAGAAAGAATACTAAAAGCAGCAAGGGAGAAGCAACAAGTAACATGCAAGGGAAACCCCACACAATTAACAGCTGACCTTTCAGCAGAAACTCTGCAGGCCAGAAGGGAACGGCAGGATATATTTAAATACTGAAAGGGGAAAATCTACAACCAATATTACTCTACCTGGCAAGGGTTTCATTCAAAATTCATGGAGAAATCAAAAGCTTTTCAGACAAGCAAAAGTTAAGAGAATTCAGCACCACCAAATCAGCTTTACAGCAAATGTTAAAGGGACTTATACAGTTAGGAGACACGAGAGAAGAGAAAGACCCTCAAAAACAAGCCCAAAACCATTAAGAAAGCTGCAATAGGGACACATATATTAACAATTACTTTAAATGTAAATGGATTAAATGCTCCAATCAAAACACACAGACTGGCTGAAGGGATACAAAAACAAGACCAAAATACATGCCACCTACAAGAAACCCACTTTAGACCTAAAGATGCATATAGACCAAAAGTGAGAGGGTGGAAAAATAGATTCCACGCAAATGGAAAGCAAAAGGAAGCTGGAGAAGCAATCCTCATATCAGGCAAAACAGACCTTAAAATAAAAATATTACAAGAGACAAGGACACTACATAATGATCAAAGGATCAGTTCAAGAGGAAGACATAACAATTGTAAATATCTATGCACCCAACATAGAAGCACCTCAATACATAAGACAAACACTAATAAGACATAAAAGGAGAAGTTCACAGTAACCTGAATAATGGTAGGAGACTCTAACACCCCACTCACACCAATGGACAGATCATCAAAACAGAAAGTTAATAAGGAAACACCTAAGTCCTAAATGATGTATATTAGATGAGATGGATCTCACTGAAATCTTCAGGACATTCCATCCAAATGCAGAAGAATACACCTTCTTCTCAAGTGCACATGGAACATTCTCCAAGACAGACCACATCTGGAGTCACAAATCAAACCTCAGTAAATTTAAGAAAACTGAAATCGTATCAGGCATCTTTTCCAGCCACAACGCTATGAGACTAGGTATCAATTACAAGAAAAAAACTGTAAAAAGCACAAACACATGCAGATGAAACAACAGATTTCCAAGTAACCAAGAGGTTACTGAAGGAATCAAAAGGGAAATCAAAAAATTTCTAGAAAGAAATGACAATGAAAACACGACAAATCAAAACCTATGGGACACAGCAAAAGCAATTCCAAGAAGGAAGTTTATAGCAATACAATCCTCCCTCAAGAAACAAGAAAAACCTCAAACAGACAACCTAAATTTACACCTAAAACAATTGGGAAAAGAACAATAACAAAAAAAACCTCCAAAATTAGCAGAAAGAAAGAAATCATGAAGATGAGAGCAGAAATAAATGAAAAGAAATGAAAGAAACAATAGTAAAGATTAATAAAACTAAAAGCTGCTTCTTTGAAAAGATAAAATTGACAAACCTTTAGCCAGACTAGTCAAGGAAAAAAAAGAATCAAGTCAACAAAATTAGAAATGATAAAGGAGGGGTTACAATAGACAATGGAAAAATACAAAGGATTATAAGAGACTATTATGAACAACTACATGGCAATAAAATGGACAGATTCTTAGAAAAGTTCAATCTTCCAAGACTGAACCAGGAAGAATTTGAAATTATGAACAACCCAATTACAAGCACTGAAATTGAAGCTGTGATCCAAAACCTTCCTCCTGCAAAAAAAACAAAAGCCCAGGAGCAGATGGCTTCACAGGAGAATTCTGTCAAACATTTAGAGAAGAGCTGATGCCTATCCTTCTAAAATTCTTCCAAAAAATTGCAGCAGAAGGAGTACTTCTAAACTCACTCTACAAGACCACCATCACCCTGATACCAAAATCAGACAAAGACAACACAAAAAAAACTACAGGCCAACATCACTGATGAACATAGATGCAAAAATCCTCAACAAAACTTTAGCAAACAGAATTCAACAACACATTAAAAAGCTCATACACCATGATCAAGTTGGATTTACTCCAGGGATGCAAGGATTCTTCAATATGTGCAAATCAATCAATGTGATACACCATATTAACAAACTGAAAGATGAAAACCATATGATAATCTTAATAGATGCACAAAAAGCCTTTGACAAAACTCAGCACCCATTTATGATTAAAACTCTTCAAAAAATGGGCACAGAAGGAACCTAACTCAACATAGTAAAGGCCATATATGATAAGCCTATAGCAAACATTCTTCTCAATGGTGAAAAACTGAAAGTATTCCCCCTAAGATCAGGAGGAAGACGAGGGTGTCCACTCTCACCACTATTATTCAACATAGTTCTGGAAGTCCTAGCTACAGCAATCAGAGAAGAAAAAGAAATAAAAGGAATCCAGATCAGAAAAGAAGTAAAGCTCTGTTTGCAGATGACATGATACTGTACATAGAAAACCCTAAGGATACTATCAGAAATTTCCTAGAGCTAATCAGTGAATTTAGCAGTCACAGGATACAAAATCAATACACAGAAATCACTCGCATTTCTATACACTAACAATGAAAAATCAGAAAGGGAAATTAAGGAATCATTCCCATTCACCATTACAACAAAAAGAATAAAATATCTAGGAATAAACTTACCTAAGAAGACAAAAGAACTGTACACAGAAAATTATAAGACACTGATGAAAGAAATCAAAGATGACATAAACAGATGGAGAGATATTCCATGTTCCTGGGTAGGAAGAATCAATATTGTGAAAATGACTGTACTACTAAACGCAATCTACAGATTCAATGCGATCCCTATCAAATTACCAATGGCATTTTTCACAGACCTAGAACAAAAAATTTCACAATTCACACGGAAACACAAAAGACCCCAAACAGCCAAAGCAGTCTTGAAAAAGAAGAATGGAGCTGGAGGAAGCAACCTTCCTGACTTCAGATTATACTACAAAGCTACAGTGATCAAGACAGTATGGTACTGGGACACCAACAGACATATAGACCAATGGAACAAGACAGAAAGCCCAGAAATAAACCCATGCACCTATGGATACCTTATTTTTGACAAAGGAGGCAAGAATATACAATGGGGCAAAGACAGCCTCTTCAATAAATGGTGCTGGGAAAACTGGACAGTTACATGTGAAAGAATGAAATTAGAACACTTCTTAACAGCATACACAAAGATCAACTCAAACTGGATTAAAGATCTAAATGTAAGACCAGAAACTATAAAACTCTTAGACAAAAATGTAGGCAGAACACTCGATGACATAAATCAAAGCAAGATCCTCTATGACCACCTCCTAGAATAATGGAAATAAAAACTAAAACAAACAAGTGGGACCTGATTAAACTTAAAAGCCTTTTGCACAGCAAAGGAAACTATAAGCAAGGTGAAAAGACAATCCTCAGAATGGGAGAAAATAGCCAATGAAACAACTGACAAAGGATTGATTTCCAAAATATACAAGTAGCTCATACAACTCAATACAAGAAAAACAAACAACCAATCAAAAAGTGGGAAAAGACCTAAAAACACATTTCTCCAAAGAAGACATACAGATGGCTAACACACACATGAAAAGAGCTCAACATCTCTCATTATTAAAGAAATGCAAATCAAAACCACAATGAGATATCACCTCACACCAGTCAGAATGGCCACCATCAAAAAGTCTGCAAACAATAAATGCTGGAGAGGGTGTGGAGAAAAGGAACACTCTTGCACTGCTGGTGGGTATGGAAATTGATACAGCCACTATGGAAGACGGTGGGGAGAGTCCTTAAAAAACCAGAAATAAAACCACCACATGATCCAGCAATCCCACTCCTAGGCATATACCCTAGGAAACCAAAATTGAAAAGACAAATGTATTCCATTGTTCACTGCAGCACTATTTATAACAGCTAGAACACGGAAGCAACCTAGATGAATGGATAAAGAAGCTGCAGTACATATACACAATGGAATAGTCAACATGAAGTCACTCAGTCGACTCTTCGAGACCCCATGGACTTTGGCCCACCAGGCTCCTCCATCCATGGTATTCTCCAGGCAAGAGTACTGGAGTGGGTTGCCATTTCCTTCTTCAGGGGATCTTCCTGACCCAGGGATCAAACCCCGGTCTCCCGCATTGTAGGCAGACGCTTTACCATCTGAGCCACCAGGGAAGTCAATGGAATAGTACTCAGCCATAAAAAGGAATACATTTGAGCCAGTTCCACTGAAGTGGATGAACCTAGAGCCTATTATACAGAGTGAATTAAGTCAGAAAGATAAATATCATATACTAATGCATATATGGAGAAGGCAATGGCAACCCACTCCAGTACTCTTGCCTGGAAAATCCCATGGACGGAGGAGCCTGGTTGGCTGCAGTCCATGGGATCACTAAGAGTCGGACACAACTGAGCGACTTCACTTTCACTTTTCACTTTCATGCGTTAGAGAAGGAAATGGCAACCCACTCCAGTGTTCTTGCCTGGAAAATCCCAAGGACGGCGGAGCCTGGTGGGCTGCCGTCTATGGGGTCGCACAGAGTCAGACACGACTGAAGCACCTTAGCAGCAGCAGCAGCAATGCATATATACAGAATCTAGAAAAATGGTACTGAAAAATTTATTTGAGGGGCAGCAATGGAGAAACAGACATACAGAATAGAGTTATGGACATGGGGAGAGGGGAGGAGAGGGTGAGATGTATGGAGAGAGTAACATGGAAACTTAATTACCATATGTAAAACAGATAGCCAATGGGAATTTGCTATATGTCTCAGGAAACTCAAACAGGGGCTCTGTATCAACAGAGAGGGGCAGGATGGGAGGGAGATGGGGGGCAGTTTCAAAAGGGAGGGGATATATGTAAACCTATGGCTGATTCATGTTGAGGTTTGACAGAAAACAACAAAATTCTGTAAAGCAATTATTAAAAAATAAATAAAATTTTTTTAAAAAAAGGTTACCAGGAATAAGTGCCACAAAGCAAATTCTCAAGGTATAAAAAGCACTGGTACTCTGAACAAACATATAAGAAATAAACCAAATTGATATAATACTCAAAATTCATTAAATGAAATGGTTCATCGACCTCAGACTTAAAATTTTCATAATGTTTATTATCTGTATTCTTCTCCTAAATATGTAAAGCACATGCAGTGAAGATTTCATTTTTGGCAATTTTCAGTCTTCAAGACCAATGGTCTTAATCTTTGATTGGTTTTCTAAGTTCTCCACAATATTTTTCAGATAATCTTCATCTTTTAAAAAATATACATATAATTCTCTTTCCACTTGATGCAGCTTATTAGATGCCAAAAGTTTTCTTTTTGTCTTCACATCAGCAAAAATATCAGTAAGAAGATGATTCAGTTTATTTAGCTGAGATTCAACTTGATGAAACTGCTCCGTTAACTCCTTAAAGGAAAATAATAATGCTTTTTAATTCAAAATCTCTATTCATAATACCAATCATAAATCTTAAATGTAATTTACATAGGAAGAATCTAAATGATATAATGATTATTCCCACAACCTCAACCATAAAAGACCTCAATTAAAAATCCATAGCAGGATTAACAAAAAGTCTATGTAAGATCCATTGAAACAATTTCTGCAGGCAAGTTTAAGTGATTCAAAGCAAACTCCTACTCCCTGAAGAGTATTTGATATGCAAACTGTTCTGCATATTTATACGTTCAACAAGTATTCTGAATGCCTACCTCATACCATGCACTGTTTTAGAGTCTACAACTATAAAAATGAACACCAAAAAAAAAAAAAAAGAACACCATTTCCTTCATGGAACTTAACACTCTGCCAAAGTAATCAAACCTTGTTTTAGCCTAACCTGTTTACTCCAGACATCAGAGGTACTGATAAAACCTTGAAATGAAGCAATTACCAATATAAAGTAATTGTCTTAATCTGGATTTTTCTTTTTTCACACTGTTACAGAAGATGGAATTACATGTAACATTCAACTATCCTGATTTACCATGTAATTCTTCTCAAAAACCTAAACATTCTGGACCCCCCACATTTGATAACTGAAATTCCTCACTTCTTAACATTAAAAGCAGCTTAGGTTTTCTAACCATCAGCCAGTAGTATCAAAGAGGTTCTCAGACAATCTGTAGCTATAACTACACCTCAACCTTCGACCACTTCTCAGAATGATCCACAGTATGGTAATCACCTGATGCTTGCTGTGAATAGATTCCTATACCTCACTCCACACTAAATCACTCTGCAACAAAGCCAGAAGCCACATTTCAACAGGCTCCCTGGTGATTTTAATGTACAAGTTCAAGAGTACTAACTTCACACATGTCATAAATGCCAGCTCCAAAGAGCAGTACTTTTTAAACTACAGTAAAAAAAAAAAAAAAAAATCAAGTGGTATCTACAGTAAGTGGCCTCTGAGGGAAAACCCTGTAAACTGGAAAACAGTGAGAAATATCTCACCTTTAACTCCAATACTAAAGATCTTAATAGTTACTAAAATAATACTACAAATACTGAAAAATATTCAACTTCATTAATAAAAATGCAAGTTAAAATTCATATGGATGACATTTTGTATCTCAATGGGCTAAGAAAAAATGTAAAATAATGATACCCAATGACATTATAGTAAAATCACCATATTTTAGTGATTTTAGAATGGATTCTTTCACACTTTAACATAACTGAAATCAATATGCACTGTATAATTAAGAGCATCATGTAACTGTTATTGACCAGACAGTCATAAGAAGCACTTTATCATATATATAACACCCCGCACTGCTTCCCTAGTGGCTCAGATGGTAAAGTGTCTGTCCGCAATGCAGGAGACCCGGGTTCGATCCCTGGGTTGGGAAGATTCCCAGGAGAAGGAAATGGCAGCCCACTCCAGTATTCTTGCCTGGAAAATCCCATGGAGCCCAGTAGGTTACTGTTCATGGGGTCGCAAAGAGTCGGACACGACTGAGCGACTTCACTTCACTTCACTGCAAGACCTGCAGGGTCTTAGTTCCCCAACCAGGGATCAAAGCCATGCCCCTGCACCGGAAGCGTGGAGTCCTAACCACTGCCACGCCAGGGGATTCCAGCACCTTTTTGGAAAATTCTTACTGTGCTTAAGACACACAGCACGAGGTCTCCCCTCCTAACGAACCCAAGGGCGCAGCACTGCACTGTTAGCTGTTCGCACAATGTTGCATAGCAGATGCTAGGACTTGTTCCCTTCGCCTGAAGTGAGACTTGACGCCCACTGATTAACAACTCTCCATCACCGGCAACCACCACTGTACTCTGTGCTTCTAACGAGTCTATTTTAGATGGCCCACAGTAAGTGGAATCATGCGCTGTTTCTTGGGACTAGCTTATTTTCACTTAGCATAATCTCCTCAAGGTTCATTCATGTTGTGGTATTCTGAGGTTTTTTTAAGGCTGAATAATATTTCACTGTATGTATATACTACTATATTTTCTTTTTCCATTCCTCCATAGATGGACGTTTAGGTTTTTTCTACAGCTTAGCTATTACAAGTAGGACTGCAATGAACATGTGAGTGGAGACATCTCTTTTAATATCCTATTTTTATTTCCTCTGGATCAATACCCAGAAGGAGGATTACAGGATCATACAGTAGTTCTATTTTAATTTTTTTGAGGAAATTCCATACCGTTTTCCACAGCAGCTTCACCATTTTGCACTCCCACCAATAATGTACCAGGGCTCCAATGTCCCCACACCCTCACCAACACTACTCTTTTGGTTTTTTGATAACAGTCCTAATAGTTGTAAGGTGATATCTCAACTGTGGTTTTGCTTTGCATTTCTCTGATAATTAGTGACGTCGAGCAACTACTCATAAACCTGTTGGCCATTTATATATCTTCTTTAGATAAATGTCTATTCAAGTCCTTAGCCCATTTTAAAATTAGGTCATTTAGTTTTTTGCCTTTTCATACTGTTCATGGGGTTCTTGAGGCAAGAATACTGGAGTGGTCTGCCATTCCCATTTCCAGTGGACCACATTTTATCAGTCAAAGTAAAGAGGAACTAAAGAGCCTCTTGAGGAGGGTGAAAGAAGAGAGTGAAAAAGCTGGCTTAAAACTCAACATTCAAAAAACTAAGATCATGGCATAAGCCCCCATCAGTTCAGTTCAGTCGCTCAGTCGTGTCTGACTCTGCGACCCCATGAATCGCAGCACGCCAGGCCTCCCTGTCCATCACCAACTCCAGGAGTTCACCCAAACTCATCTGCATCGAGTTGGTGATGCCATCCAGCCATCTCATCCTCTGTCATCCCCTTTTCCTCCTGCCCCCAATCCCTCCCAGCATCAGAGTCTTTTCCAATGAGTCAACTCTTTGCATGAGGTGGCCAAAGTACTGGAGTTTCAGTTTTAGCATCATTCCTTCCAAGGAACACCCAGGGCTGATCTCCTTTAGAATGGACTGGTTGGATCTCCTTGCAGTCCAAGGGATTCTCAAGAGTCTTCTCCAACACCACAGTTCAAAAGCATCAATTCTTCGGCGCTCAGCTTTCTTTACAGTCCAACTCTCACATCCATACACGACCACTGGAAAAACCATAGCCTTTGCCATTACTTTGTTGGCAAAGTAATGTCTCTGCTTTTTAATATGCTATCTATGTTGGTCATAACTTTCCTTCCAAGGAGTAAGCGTCTTTTAATTTCATGGCTGCAGTCACCACCTGCAGTGATTTTGGAGCCCCAAAAAATAAAGTCTGACACTGTTTCCCCATCTATTTCCCAGGAAGTGATGGGACCAGATGCCATGATCTTCGTTTTCTGAATGCTGAGCTTTAAGCCAACTTTTTCACTCTCCTTTTTCACTTTCATCAAGAGGCTTTTTAGTTCCTCTTCACTTTCTGCCATAAGGGTGGTGTCATCTGCATATGTGAGGTTATTGATATTTCTCCCGGCAATCTTGATTCCAGCTTGTGCTTCTTCTAGTCCAGTGTTTCTCATAATATACTCTGCATATAAATTAAATAAGCAGGGTGACAATATATAGCCTTGACGTACTCACTTCATGGCAAATAGAAGAGGAAAAAACGGAAATTGACAGATTTTCTTGGGCCCCAAAATCACTGCAGATGGTAACCGCAGCCAAGAAATGAAAAGACCCTTGCTCCTTGGAAGGAAAGCTATGACAAACCTAGAGAGTGTATTAAAAAGCAGAGACATCACTTGGCTGATCAAAGTCCATATAGTTAAAGCTATGTTCCAGTAGTCATGTACAGATGTGAGAGTTGGACCATAAAGAAAGCTGAGCGCCGAAGAATTGATGCTTTCGAATTGTGGTGCTGGAGAAGATTCTTGAGAGTCCTTGGACAGCAAGGAGATCAAACCAGTCAACCCTAAAGAAAATCAACTGTGAATATTCACTGGAAGGATTGATGCTGAAACTATAGCTCCTACACTCTGGCCACTTGATGTGAAGAGCCGACTCACTGGAAAAGACCCTGATGCTGGAAAGACTGAGGGCAGGAGAAGTGGGAGACAGAGAATGAGACGGCTGGATAGCATCACTGACTCAATGGACATGAATTTGAGCAAATTCCGGGAGACAGCTGAGGGCAGAGGAGTCTGGTGTGCCGTAGTCCATGGGGTTGCAGAGTCAGAAATGACTTACCAACTGAACAATAAGTTTTTTGCTATCACCAACACTGTTTATGTACAGTGTGGAAAAACACAAAAAATACTTTGAGTCAAGAAATAACACAGAAATGGACACTGAATGTGAAGTTTCAGAAATACCTTAATCATTTTAATTGGCTTTTTCCTTTTAATGTATATTCCTAAGGGATATGATAAAAACCTATGTCTATCACACCTAAAAGATATCTTCTAATAGGTATGAAATAAAAATTCTAAATAAGAAAGTGCTGTGTCAGTTTAAATGAAAATGCTTTTTCTTTCTTAGAAACTCGTGAAATTATGGTGTATCATATGATAAATGGTGTCTAGTAGACATTCAAATAGCTGGTGACATTTTAAATAGGTAAACTCCTTTGAAAAGCAATATGGCAGTATCAAAAGCTAAAAAATAATGTGTATAACCCAAGAAACCTGATAATTCTATACTATCTCTAAGAGTTCATCCAAATGGTGGACTGGTTACAGAAATTATGACATAGTAATTAAATCAATAGAGCATTATAAACATTAAAAATTAAAATTATTGTAGCATGGAAATGTTTATTTCATAACGCTAAATAAAAAGGAAAATATAAAAAATACATAAGTAAAGGAAAAAAGCATCTACTTTGCAAATACTAACCAAAAGAAAAATAGCATAGGAATATTAATATTGGACAAGAGGAAATTAAGACAAAAAGCACAATACAGGGTCATTATATAATGCTAAACAGTTAAATCACTGCAATTTAAATCCACCAGGATAATAATTCACTGCAATTTTAAACTTGGATGTAACTTATAAAATAGACTCAAATATAAATAAAAACTGATAGAACTACAATGAGAAATTTTCAAATCCACCATCATAGGATTTTTAAATAATTATTTAAAAGATCAAGAAGATAGAATCAGTAATAGGAGACTTTAAAAAACTAATCACAAGTATCACTTCATATCCATGAGGATGACTATTACATACTTTTTTTAAAAGGGAAAATAACAACTGTAGGTGAGGACATGTAGAAACTAGAACCCTGGTACAGCTGCTGGGTAATGTCAGACAGATTCTCAAAAAGTTAAACACAGGCTTACCATGATTCAGCATTCACTCGTAGGCATATACGCAAAAGGAATGAAAACAGGGACTCAAATTCGTGTACAATGTTCACAGCAGCATTATATACAACAGATAAAAGGTGTAAACAACTCAAGTGTCTATGAACAGATCAACAGTTAAACAGATAAAATGCGATGATAAAACACAGATGAACAGATAAATGTGTTATATACACACAACAGAATACTCAGCACCAAAAAGGAATGAAATTCTCACACCTGATGCAATATGGATGATACTTAAGGATATTATGCTGAGATAAGCCAAAGACAAAAGGACAAATATTATTATATGATTCTACTTTTATAAGATAACTATAGTAGGCAAATTTATAGAGACAGAAAATGGAATAGAGATTACTAGGGATGGGGAAAAGAAGGAATGGAGAATTAATATTTAACAGGCACAGAGTTTAGCCCATGTGGGATGAGAAAAGTTCTGGAAGTAAATGGTGACACGGCTGCATGACAGTGCAAATGTTCTTAACGTCATCATAACTGCACACATTAAAATGGTTAAAATTGTAAATTTTACATTTTGTATATTTTATAATAAAAAATTATTTTAAAAACTAATCATAAGCTGTCTTATTTCAAGAAAAGATAACGTAGTTATTCAGATCAATTCTTCCATAAGAAAAAATGTAAAAAGTGAAATGAAGTATTTTAAAGAGTCAAACAAAGCAAAATCTTCTAGGACTTCCCTGGTGGTCCAGTGATTAAAAATCCACCTTACAATGCAGGGGACACAGATTCGATGCCTGGTCAGGGAACTAAGATCCCACATGCCACGGGGCAACTAGAGAGTCCATGGCACAACTAAAGAGCCTCTGTTCACCGCAACGAGGAAAAGCCCATGCACCACAACAGAAGACCCAGCGCAGCAACAACAAAAAACAAAACCCCAAAGCTTCCTGAAACCAACAAAGAGAGAACAAGACTTTAAAAGACTACAAATCCATAAAACGATGCAGACTGGTAAGAGACCCCAGAAGCTGCTTTACTCAATCGCTAATCTTGAAAAAACAGAATCCATGATTCCTGACACTGACAAGAGGAGTGGTGAAGTCCAAGGTCCATAGAAGGTAGGGAGTCAAGCAGGAGACTGTCTTTGTAATAAACTAAGGACACCAACAATCTTAAGATCAGGATGGCCAGAGCAGGAAGAGCCCCTGGTTAGAATCACAGTCCAGACAGGAATCATCTGTTGTTGTTCAGTCACTCAGTCGTGTCAAATTCCTTGCAACCCAAGGGACTGTAGCATGCCAGGCTTCCCTGTCCTTCACCATTTCTCCCAGAGCTTACTCAAACTCATGCCCATTGAGTGGGCGATGCCATCCAACCATCTCGTCCTCCAAAACAGACTTTGAACCCAGCTTATGGTTCAGAACTGGCAGTGCTCTTAATATCTAAGCGAGCATACACGAACGCAAAAGACAAACGTTTAAGGAGGGTCTTTTATGTATTTTAATGTATGAGGGTCCTTTCACCAGAAAGATACTGATTTTAAATTTGGATGCCTCAATAAGTGGTAATGGGACAATCTGGTTATTCATGGGGAAAAATAACAATAAAATTAGAACTCTATTTCTCATGTCATAAACTCCTGGTGGATTAAAGAACTTAACTAGAACAGCATAAACTTTTAAGATAAAGTAAAAGGGACTGTCATTACTATGTTAAGGGCAAACTTTCACAAGATATAAAAAAGGGCAAACCATAAGAGTGATAAATTACATCAAAATTGAAATCTTAAAAAAAAAAGTCAAAAACTAACAGGTAACAATAAAAAAGAAAAAAACAAGACACAAATAGGGAGCAAACACATGCAGCACACATCACTGACAAATGGCTGGCGTTTGAAATGCGTGAAAGAACTCCTCCCGAAGGGGGCTCAACCGCCACGATCATCAGAGACATGCCAATCGTAACCTCAACGGCACGCTATTTTATATCTTTGCAGAGTGAGAAAACTATAAATGCAAATAGCACTATGTGATGAAAAAAACATGGTAAAAGAGCATCTCTCAAACACTGCTGGTACAATATGGTACAACCACTTCCAAAATCAGTTTGATGTATTATGTAAAACAGAACCTGTTATTCAGCAATTCCACTCCTATGTGAGGTGACAGGGAGAGAGAGAGAGAGACATGCATCTGTAAGACATGCAGCAAGGCTATCCACATCAGTATGATCTACAACAGCAAGAACTGGAAATAATCTAAATGTCTGTCAACAGAACAGGTAATTAGACTGTGGAATTTCACATAAGGGAATACTAACTATACAAAAGAGAAAACTATAAACGAGCTATAAATGAGCTACGTTTTACAAATACCCACATGGATAAAACCCAAAATCATATTAAGAAACAAGCAAGTTACTGAAGAATATATATAATACAATCTATATAAAGTTCAGAAACATACAAAACTAAATAACACAGTCTGTATTATAAATAAAAGAAAGCAAATGACAAATCTTAGCATAGTTCCTCCCTGAAAAAAGAGAGGAGAATGCTATTAGAAAGTGAAAGTGAAGTCTCTTGGTCATGTCCGACTCTTTTCGACCCCATGGACTGTAGCCTATCAGGCTCCTCCGTCCATGGGATTTTCCAGGCAAGAGTGCTGGAGTGGACTGCCATTTCCTTCTCCAGGGGATCTTCCTGATGACCCAGGAATCGAACCCGAGTCCCCCGCATTGCAGGCAGACGCTTTACGGTCTGAGCCACCAGGGAAGCCTATTAGAAGGAGCTGCTATTACTAGGGTACACAGAATTTTAAAGATATAAGAGCTATCCTGTGTGTGTTAAAATAAGTGAAAAAAAATACAGGGATGGTGTTTTTTTTTTTTAATTCTTACCATAAACATTACATATCCTTTCATATCTGAAATATTTAATAAATTTTAAAAACTTTGACCAAAACTACTTGAAAAATATATGTGAATAAAAATGAGATATAAAAATGTTACTATCAGGGAAATGGGGTAATATTTTCTTCATGCTAACATTTTCTTTAGTATCTTTTACAATGAACATTTTTTTTAAGCATTTTTAATTACCAGGGTAAGCACCTACCTGATCACTAAGCAAAAGCTGATTTCCTCCTTGATACAAAGCTTCACAAAGCAAGTTCACATCACTGTTTAGTTTGGACAGAAAGAAAGAATGTTCTTGAGCAGATACTGCCAACTGCTCTTGTACCAAAGAAACATCCTGTTTTAATTTCTCAGCTACTTCTTCCAGGTTTCCATGGGTTATAAACAATTCTTTTTTCTTATTCTCTCCTTCTAAAAGTTGATAAAGCCTAAAATGTGGAAATAAAAATTAGAAGAAATTCTTAAGTCAGTACAGTTTTCAAAATTATAACCCACTATATTGGGGCATCTTTGGGAAAGCTAACAATTTGTAAATATTAATCAAACAATTAAAAACTTTCCAACGACAATACTATCTCATTACAGAAATACATATTCTAATTATCGTATCTGAATTCCCAGTTTTCCCATCTTCCAAGTTTTAGACATAAAATTCTTTTTGACTTTAACTGCCACTAACCTACTTCAATTAAAGTACCCTTCAGAGATACCGCCCTAGAGAACACTTCTTTCACAGAACACAACTATGAGGCAGCAGAAACGGCAAAGAACTTGAAACGGAAGACTGAGGTCTGATGCTGGCTGTCATGTAAGACCTAAGTCAAGTCAGCCTTTGAGATTTAATCTTCACGTCTAACATCTACCTAATTTTAAAGGACTGTGGTAGACTTAAAAGAGGAAAATTGAAAATACAAGCTACATAAATATTAATAGTAAACTTGCTACTCCAGTCATGTCTACATTTGCTTGACAAATTAAATTCCTAATGAGCCAAGAGGCCATTGTAATACTTCAAACATTAATGGCAGAAAAATTCTACAGTACAAACGGAAAAATGTGAGGCGGCACCTTCTACACATACACGACAAAAAGTATCTGCTCTTAGAGTCTTCCTGAAACTGGGTTCAAAGTGAAAAGTAGTGAAAGTGTTAGTTGCTGAGTTGTGTCCAACTCTTCGTGACTCCATGGACTCAGCCTGCCAAGTTCCTCTGTCCATGGAATTCACAAAAATATGGGAGTAAGAAGCCATTCCCGTCTCCAAGGGATCTTGGGAGTGTGCGCAGGCAGTGTGGGATCCAGGAGGCCTAAGGGTCCCCTGCGCTCCGGTTCTCGGTGCCCGATCTCCCACTGCGGGAGGGGAACACCAAGGCGAGGAGTCGGGCCAGCTCCAAGGGGCTGGAGTCCAAGGGGACCTTGGTTTTAAGGTCCCTAGGTGGGTGATCACACAAGAGCCTGTGGCCGCTGGTCTGTGGCTGCCCTCGGCTCAGCGGGGAGCCCACTGAGACGTTTGCTGGCTGTGGGCAGGAGTCCCGGGAACTCTACCTATGAGTCAGCGGCGGAACTAAGTGGAGCAGGACGCCCCAGGTGGGGACCCTGTGAAGGAGGAAACATAAGGGGCTCTATCTTGAAAGCAGGACGCCATCTTGGGTCGGACTGTGGACTTTGAGCTATATGCCCAGTATCCATGGAAACAGCATACCAATGAAAAACCAGACCCCTGGATGAAGGAGCCTCGGGACTCGTACCTAGACTGTTCCTCGCCTAAAGGAATATGCTAATTATCACTAACAGAACAAAGTCGTAAACCCCATTATGCTTAGCGGGGTATGACCACAGGTCTATTGATCAATGCCCACTGTTTAACTATCTAGGCTTATGACACATGAATCATGGCTTAACTTCGATGGTATCTCTCTTTTACCTTGTCCAGACTAGTTTCAAGGAATTTGGGTAGGTGGGTTTGGGCACGTATACTTAGGGTATCTAAGGTTTTCACAAACACTGGTCGGGGTCCTTGGCTAAGAAGAGACTCTGCCTTGGGCCTGCGGGTGTAATAATCTACCCTCCACCATCTGCACTGTCCTTCTGAGTGAGTTGTTTCCCGGGACGCGTGGCTACAACACCTGGACCTGTTGTAGGGCGCTGCTCCAAGGTCGACGAGCGTCCGAGTGGGGTTGGAGGTCACCCTTTGCTCAGCGCTGATCTGGAGGCCAGGCGCGTTTCGGGGGCGCTCCGCTGGAGTGTGCGCAGCCAGTGTGCGGCCCGGGAGGCCTGAGGGTCCCCTGCGCTCCGGTTCTCGGCGCCCGATCTCCCGCTGTGGGAGGGGAACACCAAGGCGAGGAGTCGGGCCAGCTCCGTCCGCGGGAGCAGGTGCGCCAGGTGCCGCGTGCGGGTGCGCGGACTCGCAAGCCCACAGAGCGGAGCGAAAGTGTCCGCGAACAATTTCGTGGAGTGGACTGTATGGGCCAGAGGCCCGGGGTAGGAAGAATGGGCGTTGGTCGCCAGAAGGGCAGCGGAAGAGGCGGTGAGAAGCAGAAGCCGCAGCAACCACTGCAAAACCACCATCTAGTCTCTCAGCTCTGCTCTCTCTGCGAGACCGCGGCGGCGCCCGGCCTTTATAGGCGCCCCGTGCGTCACCCCGCCTCTCTGTGACGTCACGGGCACCTCCGGCCAGTCGCCAGGCGGATTTCACCGCTGCGCGCCGCGGGCCAATTGCGGGGCGGTTCTCTCCATCTTCCTCCAATCTGGCCCCGCCCCGGTCCCCGCGGGATCCCTGAGGCCCTGGGGGGCGGGGCGGTGCATCTGAGAGCGGGTCGGGGGAGGGCGCTCCAGGGGTTGCCATGGTGACATTGAACCTGCCTGGATCCTAAAGCTCCAAGGGCTCCCTTGGCGTCTCAGCCTCCGATAGCGTCTGATAGCGGATGGAGGACAGGCGGTCCGCGAAAGCGAGGCGGTGTGCAGGGGGATGGGCTGCAGGAGATGTGGAGAAGGATAGAGGAGGTGAGATACTGGGAAGGAGGCAGGGGCTCCCATCAGAGGGTCGGGGCAGCAGAGGAAATGGGCGACCCCCCTCTGCTGGTTTCCCTCCCGTCAGAGTGGCACCCGGCGCTGGCCGTTAGCCTGGGCGATCTGCAGTTCAGACCCGGCTGGCTGGAGGGCGAGGACACGTGTGGGTGGAGCAGTCCTCGATCCCGGAGCCACCATCAGGGGACACTGTCTTCCGACACTACTATTCAGAACTCATACACATGGTGAAGGTCAGGCCAGCTCCGCCCCCGCTTCCAGGCCCCCTTCCCGGGGTTGGGGGGCACTCGGACGACCGGCCTTCGTACTGTGAACCTGTCAGGCTTCCAGGAAGCCCAGGAAGTTGAGGAAGAAGCCCTCCAGCTCTCGAACCCGCGCCTCCTGCCGCCCCAGGTGCTCGGCGTTTTCTTGTGGCGCCTCCCTCTCCCCCTCCAGGTGGGACAACCTGTCCCCGAGCAGCCCCAGCTCAGCCAATGAGTCCTCTGTGCGTGGGGCCTGGGGCTTTCCTGGGACATGGCCACGGGTGCCCTGCTCAACGTCAGCCATTCCACTTGGCAGCTCTTTCAGCCTCTCCTGTCCGAAGGCAGGGCATCCCTCTCGCCCTCTGGAGAGAACTCTCCAGAAGACCAAGACACCTCAGCACTGGAAGAGCCAGCTAAACCTGGTCCCAGGCCAGCGGTCTCCAGGCCCACGGCCCATCAGTACCTCAGCACTGAGACCCACCAGGGGGACCACACCCTGCACGGCTCCAAGCACCGGCCACGAGACGCTGGCGCTTCCGAGCCTGTCTCCCAGGAACGCAGCCACCACCAAAGCCTGCAGAGACAGCCGCCTACCCGGCCCCCGCGGTGGAAGGCCGAGGCCCGCCGGGGCCAGGGGTCTCGGGTTGGTCCCGACTGGGTGAGGACGCCGTGCTTCTCTGGATGCAGGTGGCTCTCCCGCCCCCATTTCCCGGTCTCCCGCCAGCCTCACCGAGTGATTGAACTGCTGCTGGGGTTGAGGGGCTACTGGAGCCGGCCCTTCCCTTTTTGGGGGTCGGGGCGCCACCGGGGCATCAGGGAGCCAGCTGGGGCCAAGGTTGCCTGGCGGCTTTGGGAGGGTTCCGAGGCCGGCCTCCTCAACCTCTGCAGGCTCTGGGCGCTGCTACTGGGAGGAGTACGCAGAGGTGGGGCGCACACTGACAGGAATGAAAATTTTCTCTTCCACCAGGTAGCAGCCCCTTCCAGCCAGCTCCCCTGGGCTGAACAAAGGCATCGAGGCCACAGGCAGACAAGGACTCAGGTGTCATCATGGGAAAGCTCTGGGCTGGGTTTCCGGCCGGCATGTGGGAAGGGTCCTGAATGAGAGGGTGCGGGGGATGGCCGCTGCCCTTGAGGGGGAGAAGGGTCAGTGCTGGAAGGCCTGGAGGGAGGGTCTGCAGGGCTGTGGAGATGGGCACGTACACTTAGGGCCTGTGGCTGCCCTAGGCTCTGCGGGGAGCTGGAGGCCAGGCGCGTTTCGGGATGCTCCGCTGGAGTGTGCGCAGCCAGTGTGCGGCCCGGGAGGCCTGAGGGTCCCCTGCGCTCCGGTTCCCGGCGCCCGATCCCCCGCTGCGGGAGGGGAACACCAAGGCGAGGAGTCGGGCCAGCTCCGTCCGCGGGAGCGGGTGCGCCAGGCGCCGCGTGCGGGTGCGCGGACTCGCAAGCCCACAGAGCGGAGCGAAAGTGGCACGAATACGAACGTGGAATGCACGGTATGGCCAGAGGCCCGGGGCAGGAAGAATGGGCGTTGATCGCCAGAAGGGCGGCCGAAGAGGCGGCGAGGAGGAGAAGCAGAAGCTGCAGCAGCCGTGGCAAAGCCGCCATCTCGCCTCTCCGCTCTCCGCGAGACCGCGGCAGCGCCCGGCCTTTATACGCGGCTCCGCCAATCTGGCCCCGCCCCGCTCCCCGCGGGGTCCCTGAGGCCCTGGGGGGCGGGGCGGTGCATCTGAGAGCCCGTCGGGGGAGGGCGCTCCAGGGGTTGCCATGGTGACGTTAAACCTGCCTTGATCCTAAGGCTCCAAAGGCTCCCTTTGGTGTCTCAGCTTCGGATAGCCTCTGATAGCGGATGGAGGACAGGCGGTCAGCGAAGGAGAGGTGGTGTGTAAGGGGGATGGGCTGCAGGAGATATGGAGAAGGATAGAGGAGGTGAGATGCTGGGAATGGGGCGGGGGCTCCCACCAGAGGGTCCGGGCAGCAGAGGAAACGGGCGGCCCATCTGGTCAGGCGGGTGTGTGCTCCCTAGACGGATCCCAGCACTCCTGTGCGGGTGAGTCTGTGTGCCACTAGCGCAGCGAGGCCAAACGATACTGAATCCTCGGAATCTAGAGCAGAGAAAGGTTTATTGCTGCACGATGCGAGGAGACGCGTGGCTCCCACCTTAAAAACCCCAAACTCCCCAAAGGTTTCAGCAAAGCCCTTTCCTGGGAAAAGTGAGGTGAGTCGTTGCAAACTTCCTGGTGTCAGATTCTTTGTTCTTGAGGTCAGGTCATGGTCAGGTAACAGTGTTCCTGTAAATGTCTCTAAATGAATGCCATTCTCTGTTCTGACAAGAAAAGACAAGGTCTCAAGGCTCAACTTTCACCCTCCAAGGTCCACCTTCCTGGCTAAGGCGGGGGTGGGGGGGGGCAGGGGGTGGGGTTGGCGCTCCCTGCTAGGGCCAGTCAGCCTGCCCAGGAGTCTTCGTCCAGCACCCAGTCTGGGTCCTCCCACTAGCACCCAGGCCGGGCTGAGGAGGCAGATCTCAGCTGGTGGTGCCCTTGGAGCCAGGTCCCCAGACCCTGTCCAGCTGTCATCTCTGAGGCAGCTAGGCGCCCAGGACCCAACTGGTTTTCAGTCTCCTCAGGCCCTCCAAACAGCAGGGGGTCAGGTCCCTCGCACGGCAGCCAGGCAAACTGCTGCTGCCCTTAGGTCCCAGTGTGGGGACTGGGGAGACCTTCACTGCCTCTCGGCCTGGGCCCGGCCAGCGGGCAGCATTGGCAAGGGCTGTGGAGCCCAGCAGGACAGAGCCCCTAGCCTGTCCCCCGACCCCATCCACTGGCCTGAGGCCGGGTGAGCAGGAGGGCTCCGGGGTGAAGGCTGGGGTCCGCCTCTTACCTCCCTCTCTGCCTGACTACCACCACTCCCCTGACCGCTGGCCTAACAGGCCTTTAATCACCACCCTGGCAGTCTCTCAGTAGCGGCCGCCTGGTGACTGCTGCCTGGTGTAACGGTAGCTGTACTGGCCGCTGCACCCAGGCCTGTCCCCACCACACACTTGTCCTTTCTCTGTCACGCACTCATCCTTGGAGACGTCAGCCCCACTTGCTGGCACCGCGACCCTCCTGTCTGTATTTTCCACCGGACAGTCTGTTTTGTCCTTCGGCTTCTGGTGCTTGAACTTCTTGCCTCCCGTTGTAAACACTGCTGCTCTTTTCCCCAGCAGCTGTTTCTTCTATGCCGAATACAATAAATACGAATACATAAAATGTCAGCTGTCCTGGTCTCCAGGTGAAATGGGCTCACAGAAAGTAGGCCCATCCCCAGGGGATGAATCTTGACTGGAGGAAAGCAGGCATGGCCCTCTCTTTCCTCTGCTGGAATGGTGGGGGTGGAGAGAACACATGACCCAGTTCTGCCCAATAGAGCTGAGAGGAGCCCTGTTTCGGAGGCAGGTGGTGTTTGGGAAAGTTTCATCTCTTTAAAGGAAGGCAGGTGGTGGAAATCAATCATCACTGTTTTCCTTCGACCTGGTAGGGGGAATGTGATGGGAGGAGATGTAGCAGTCAAAGTGAGGCCGTGAGGAAAGAGCTAAGGAGAATCCCAGAGGAGCTGGTTCAAAGACCTGCCCTTGCTGACCAAATAAACTAATCAACCCCATAGCCTCCGGACTCTGGACTCTTATTGGCAAGATCATCACCACCTGCGCTGAAGCCATCTTGGGCCAGAAGTTCTGTTATGGGATCCATTTCATTCATTAATTCAGAATAATTAAGTACCTTATTAAATATTTCTTGTGCTGATTCCACTTTCTAATCAGCAAAATCTGACGTGCACAGAGATGATGAGGGGCAGTGGAGAGGATGAAGGCGCAAGGAAGAGGTCCCGGAGTGGACAGACTGTAGACAGAGCCTGAGGACACGTGGACCTGGGGCACCACAACCGCCCTGCAGTCCACCCCAGTGGGCTTGTCCACAGCTTGCTAGCGGGTGGGAGAGACGCTGGGGATTGCTAGGCGGCCTGGAGGTGGTGCTGGGGTGATGCACCCTGGGAGAGAGACTGGGGAGGGTCACCAGGTGGCCCTGGAGACCGCCCCAAAGGCAGAAGAGGGGCAGCCTCAGGGCCGACCCTTCAGGGCGCAGGTGAGGTTCTCCTTGGTAATAAGCCCTTTCCAAGTCCGCCCTGTAAACACTCCTGTTGGTATTTCAAACCAATGCAGGCAGCGCTCCTCCCTGCCCTCCCAACACTATGCCCTCCAGGCATATCAGCCTGGTCCTCTGTAGACCCCACATAGGGTCTAGCGGGGGTCAGATGACCACATTCTGCCCACCACTGCTGATCTCTGGCTAGGAAGAGGCAAGGGTTCATAGCCTCCATTTTCCATCGCCATTTCACCCCCTCCTGTTCCCCTCCCCCTGGCTCCATTCAAAAAACTAAGATCATGGCATCCAGTCCCATCACTTCGTGGCAAATAGATGGGAAAAAATGGAAACAGTGGCAGATTTTATTTTCTTGGGCTCCAAAATCACTATGGACAGTGACTGCAGCCATGAAATTAAAAGATGCTCGTTCCTTGGAAGAAAAGCTATGACAAACCTAGACAGCATATTAAAAAGCAGAGACATCACTTTGTCGACAAAAGTCCATATAGTCAAAACTATGGTTTTTCCAATAGTCATGTACGAATGTGAGAGTCTGGGAGCCCTGTTGGTTGGGTTGGCAGGGTTTCTGTCTGTCCGCGGCGCCCCCGTTCCTGCCTGATGCTGATTCCCAGGAAAACAGGAATGCAAGAACGAGACTGCCTCCCTCGGAGGAAAGCCCAGGTCTGGGGGCGAGGTCCTAACGCCTGCTGCCTGCAGGACCCGAAGTTCCGCATGCCGCGCCTCCGCCCCGCCCCGGCCCTGTCCGGCCCCCGCCCCGCCCCGCCCCCGGCCCCCGGCCCGGCCCCGCCCCACGCCCCGCAAGGCCACGCCCCATCTCTGGCCCCGCCTCCCCAGCCCCTCAAGCGTCTCACGACCCGGCTTAGTCTCTGCCGGGAGCCCTGCTCCGAGGCTCCCTCTGACCCCGCCCTCCGTCCCCACCCACAACCTCTCACCACGCCCCCGTCCTGGGTTCCGCGGCCGGCAACCCTCTCCTCTTCAGGCCCCAGAGTCGCCCTAGCCCGGACGCGCCTGCGCCCTCTGGCTCCGCCCTTGCCACGCCCCCGGACCTCCCCCTCCAGGCCACGCCCCTGCCCCGGCCGCCGGGTGGGAGCCGGGCCGCGCAACGCGCATGCTCCAGGCGCGGCGCCCCCGACTCTGCGGTCGGCTCCGCTCGGGCATTTCCGCCTCTTTGTTTTAAACTCCGGACGGGTTTTTTTCTCCTGCTCTTGGGGGGGACCCGGAGGGAGCGGCGCCCCCTCCCCCTGCCCGCTCTGCCCCCGCGTGCGCCCAGCTCGCCCGCAGCTGAGACGGCAGGTCAGTGAGTCCGCGCCCCGCCTGGCCTGGCCCGTGGCGCCCGCTCCACAGGCCGAGGCCTCGGCCCGTGTCCGGGCCCGGAAGGCTCCGAACCCCGGCCCGCGCCCCTGCACCCTCGTCGGCCCGGCCTGCAGCGCCCCGACTCCGCTCGGCAGGCCCAGGCCCGGGCCGGACCCACGGGGGCCGGACCTAGGGCAGGGCCCGACCTCGGGACGGGTCTTCGGGGAGCGACCGGGAATGACTGGATCCCAGGACCGGCCACTGGGGGGGACCAGACCCTTGGACAGGTCACCGGGGAGGGACCGGGGAGGACCGGACTCCTGGACGGGCCACCGCAGAGGGGCCAGGGAGGACCAGACCCCAGGACGGGTCACCAGGGAGGACCGGACCCCTGGACGGGCCACTACAGAGGGGCCAGAGAGTATCTAACCCCAGGATGGGTCATCAGGGAGGACTGGACCTTAGGACACACGGAGAAAAGACTAGGAAATACTGGATGCCAAGACAGATATTCTAAGAGAGCCCAACCCCGATATGGGTCATGGAGGAGGGCTGGACCTTAAGACTCAGCGAGAATCAGCTGGACCCCGAGACAGGTCACCGAGGATGGCCAGGACTTAGGAACAGTTGGGACTAGGACAAGTCACTGAGGAGCCAGGGACCTTAGGATGGGTCACCTGGGGGCAGTCTGGACCCCAGGACTGGCCCATGGAAAGATCAGGACTTGAGTAAACCCACTAGAGAGGACTGAGACCCCAGGACTGGTCTCCAGTAGGGCCAGGATTTCAAAACTGTCCTGTGAGCACTTCTGGGACCCTGGAACAGCCCGTCCTTCCCAGGAGCCAGGACCCTGGGGCTGTGCCACGTGGAGGGCTCTGTCTTGTGACAGGCTGCAGGGATGACCCAGGTAGGTCGTGAAGGAGAGTTGGACGCTGGGCAGTCCTGGAGAAGGCTGGCTCTCAGACAGGACCGGGACTGTGATGAGAGCTGAAACTTGGAGACAGGCCCCCAGGAAGGCTGCGACTCTTGAATGAGTCACTGAGAAGCACCCAGGCCTCAAGGGTGGTCTCTGAGGAGTGCTGGGACCCCAGGCTGGACCCCCAGGGGCCTGGGCCCTGGGTCAGTTTCCAGAGTGCCTGGAATCCACTCAGCTTACTCAGCTGGACCCCAGCTGCTATAAAGGTCTGGAGCATGAGGGATCCTGGGTATGTAAGCCCCACAGGTGCAAACCAGCCCTCTCTGTGAGGCCCCTGAGCGCCTGGGCCCCACAAACCTTCTGACCTTCAGCAGTTGCTGCCTGGACTGGCCCCCGGGGTTAGGCTGGGTTGAGACTGATGGAGATCCTACTCCACATTGGCTCCGTGCCCCGAGCCAGCAGGGTGCCCCTCCCCAGACCCAGGAAGCTGCCCCCACCCTGCTCTCCCAGTCTCTGCTCCAGGGCTGCCATTGCCTTACCTGCACTCTGGTCAGTGATGGTCATCTTCAGTCACTTCTACCCTCCCCGCCCTCCGGTGGTGTCACCCAAAGCGCCCCGTTCTCTAGGTCTGGAGGTGTTTTCGGTGTCCAGGAACTTCCAGGAGGAATGGGGTCCAGATGGCCGTGTGGGTTGCGGGAGGGGTTTGGGGGCCATTGGTCCAGTGTGTGTCAAGTGAGCCATCAGGCGCCTTTTCCACTCCAGGAAGAGACCCTGGGCTGGGGGCTCTGCTTCTCCAAAACCTTGCCATCTGACCTCACCCAGATCTTGCTGCCTTTGGGCCAGGGAAGGCTCCAGAGTGTCCAGTGCATGAGGCTGCCCAGGTGGGCACTGTCTGCCTGGCGTGGGACCAGCGTGCAGCGCGTTCACTGTATGGACAAGAGGCAGGAGTACATTCAGAGAGGTTGCCCTGTGTTAGAATGGGGCGTGACTCTAAAACCCAAGGGAGGTGCTTGAATGATCAGGTAGGTCACTGTTTCATTTTGTGCCATAACTTCTCTTCTTGGTTACTTAGAAGAAACCCCCTTTGAGTTTTCAGTGTAACATTTCGTAGGACCTAATCTTAAATGGAGTCCATGAATAGTCCAGCCTAGAAAGTTTTATTTGTCAAACGTAACCACGCTTGGGACCTTCTTGCTCAGTGCTGGCTTCTGATTTTGTTCGTTTGTTTAAACATACACTTTACTGTTTAAAAAACTTAATTTTCTTTGAAGTGTTGGAAAAGACTTGTGAAACTGGGCATTCAAGTTTTATTAGGCTCTTTATTTTCTCATTTTTGGATTTTTGAAGGTGTGATAGCACTGGATGGTTGTATTATTTATATATTACTGTCCTGCAAGTTACCCCAAAATGCAGTGCCTTAAGACCACATCAGTTATCTCACTGTCTGAGGTCAGGAGTTTAGGCACAGCTTAGCTGCGTCCCCAGCCTCAAGAGTCTCCCAAGGCTGCAGACAGGGTGCTGGCTGGGGCTGTGGTATCTGTAGGCTCAGCTGCGGGTATCTGCTTCCAGGCTGCTTGCTGGAGACACCCATAGGGCAGCTTGAGGGAGCCAGTGACTGAATGAGAGAGTGGAGGAGGCCACAGTGTGCGTGACCTAATCTCGGCTGGAATGTCCCATCCCTTTTGCCATGTTCTTTGTTACCATGTTCTGTGTTTCTTAGTTGCCAGGCCCTGCCCACGCTTGAGCCGGAGCAACGCCACAGGTGATTCCTGGGAGGGGCTGGGCCATCCTAATGCCTGGCCTCCATTAGGTGTTAGCTCTGAGACGTGCCCTGCAGGGTGAATGAACAAGGCTGTGCGGCGCAGTGAGGTCAGCCCGAGGGTGCAGCAGCTCAGCTGTCTCTTGAGTTACACGGGTTGCTCTGATGTCGCCATTGTGCTGATGCAGTGATGCTGGAGCTTGCGCGTGATGGGAGAGAAGTTACAAACAGGAAAGATTTTTAGGAGTTAGCCTAGAACACTTGCAGCAAACCATAAGCCCCCACCCCACACGCAGTTAAACTGTAGGCATGTATGTCAGAGATGTAGAGTTGTTTTAAGCTTCAAGTGCAGTGATTTTAGTTGTTTCTGGAACTTTGATTCCTGCCAGTTATTTTGCTCTGGGAATTATAAACTGATGTTTCTAAGACATTTTTGAAGTGAGAGATCCAAGATGTTTTGCATATTTGACCCTCGAAGGGAAGAATGCTCCAGGAACCTGTGTGCTGGGGCCTGGCTCTCAGCCCACGCCTCCCCTCCTGGGTGCCGGGGCAGCGCTGCAGCACCGTGAAGGCTGTGAAGGCACCCATGTGGGGCCCGCTGCCCTTGACTGGGTCCCGCGTGCAGGGCACGTCCTCTCCTGCAGTCTGGACCTGCTAGGTCTCCACCTTGCTGGGTGAAGCAGGGTCCTTCCCAGTGATTACACTTCCTTATTTGGGTTATAAACAAAGTTTGTGTTAGCCTTACTATTACTCTTTAATTTACTGAATGACAGGATTTGTTATTTCATAGTTTTATTTGGCTAATGGTCAGAATCGAATTTGAAGTTGAAAGGTAATTTTCTTTTCTATTGCAATATGTTGAGGTTTGAGGACAAAACTTACTACCTTTCTGATACTTGCTGTTGCTATTGCAAACATGCTGCACAATTCATTATGCTTCAAAAAATGGAACTGTTCCTCAGTTCTGCAAGTGGATAGTTTTTCACTGTTGTAAAAAAGTGAGCTATTTTAAAAGTAACTAGACTGTCTTTAAAAACTAGTTATTAGGCTTATTTTCTTTTTTTGAAGAGAACTTCTAATGCTTAGGTGAATTTTTTTAGCAAACGCATCAATATTTGCTGGACTTTCCCACACTAACAGCAAATTCCAGGTGTTTGACATGAAAAAGCAAAGAACAGGAAGGTGTCCACAGCTCTCCCTGAAGTTCCTGGCCAACTTGTGGGTCCTCTGTGCGTCTCGTGGTGGCCCAGTAGGTTTGGTTGCGGGGGGTCTTGTCAGCTGTTATGTTTGCTGATTCTCAGCAGGGCCTGGCACGTAGAAGGTGCTCAGCTAGCTAAAAGCTGACCTGTTCCCTTCTGCGGCCCTGTTCTGGAGCTGATGTGTGCATTAATGCCTTCTGTGGATCACCCAGGACGACCTGCTCGCCTGCAGCTGCCTGGTGAGAACACGCAGGCGCAGGGCACGGTCACAGGTGATGAGGGGCCGAGAAGGGTCAGCCTCTTCTGCTTTTAAGTTAGTTTTACTTTAAAAAAATTATTTATTTACGTATGGCTGTA
Organism: Bos indicus x Bos taurus; assembly: GCF_003369695.1. NCBI lineage: Eukaryota > Metazoa > Chordata > Mammalia > Artiodactyla > Bovidae > Bos > Bos indicus x Bos taurus. The sequence goes on along the minus strand of NC_040081.1, from coordinate 117,012,537 downwards.
CTGGGTATTTGTTGCTGTGCAGGCTGTTCTCTGGTTGTGAGTGGGGCCCGCTCTCCCGTCGTGGGGCGCGGGGCCTGCTCTCCCGTCTGGGGCGCGGGCTTCTCAGTGCGGGGGCCTCTCGTTGGGGACCGTCTCAGTGCGGGGGCCTCTCGGGGACCGTCGTCTCCAGAGCACAGGTCCAGCAGTTGCGGTGCTCGGGCTTCAGTTGCTCCAGGGTGTGTGGAATCCTCCCGGATCAAGGGTCAAACCCGTGTATCCCGCGGTGGCAGGTAGATTCTTTACCAATGAGCCACCAGCAAAGCCCCTTTTAGTTTTTCACCAAAGTTTCTGAGGAAAAAAAAGAACACAGTGGAGAAAACAGGAATGAGACAATGAGCACCCGCCGCCCTAACCCTGGACTCAGCACTCGCGTGTGTTTCGCCACATTTGCTTATTGGTTTCTCTAAACACACAGTTATGGTTGAATCGTCTGAAGTAGCTGCAGACTGTCTGCCTCATTCCGTAGGTGGTTCACAGCACGTGACGCTGGTGAGAAGACGGTCTGCACACAACTGCGCCATCGTGGTCACACTGAGAAGTGGACGCTACTCCACGTACGGGCTCATTTCCTGTCCACTCTCAGCTCGCCCCGCGTGGCTCAGCAAGGTCTTCCTGAGCGTTTTCCGTCTGAGAGGCGGGTGGCTCCCTGCGTGGCACTGGGGTCCTCCCACCCTTTCGGGCTCCGCACAGCACAAACTATTCCAGGCCACCCATCACTTGTGAGTTTTTCTGATTCTTCACTCAGGGCGCCGTCTACCTGTGTCTGTGTCCCCTGTTCACCCTGAGGACAGAGGGGGATGGGCCCCTCCTGGGTTGAGAGATGCCTCGTGGAGGCTGTGGGGACTCCGTGCTGTGCTGGCAGGCCGTGCGTCCCGCACTCAGCGCTGCCGTCGCTCCTGTGCCCGAGGATGGGCCGAGGCTCTGGGGAGCCCAGAGGAGCCGAGCTCTGTCCTGGGAGCGGCACCCGCTCTTGCCTGGGGGGCTGCCTCGGCCGCCCCCTCTGTGTCTGACAGAGGCGTCCGGGGACGTTTTGTCGCCGTCACAGGCGCACGGTGGCGAGTCCCACTCGGGTCAGCTGTGCTGCTTTTAGCGGACTTTATAAAAGGTTTAGTGGGTAGGAAGTTTTTGACGTTGTCAGGGAAAATATGAGTTCTGCTGTAGCATTTCCTCTGGGTGGAATAACTTCCTCTGTACCCTGGAGACGGGAACTGCGAGAGGCAATTGTCTTCCCTGCTTTGCAGCAGCCACCCCGAGAAGGAACTGGGAGACGGGGTCTCCACACCGCGGCCGGGATGAGACCCCACAGACAGGGTGGTTCAGGGAGGCTGAGGTCCAAGCTCAGGGTGCCAGTGGGCTTGGTTCCTGGCCTGGACAGGCCTTCTCACCCTCACAGGCAGACTGGCAGCAGGCTGGCCTCTTCCCGGCAGGGTGCTCACCCGTCAGCCCCGACGCATGAGTCAGCCTCACAGAGGCCCCGTGTGTGGAGACGGGATTGGGGCTTTAACACGTGAGCTTGAGGGGCACAGTTCAGTCCATACCAAGGGGCTCTTGCCTCCTCCACATGTTTATCAGCCTGACTCTTGTCTCTGGAGCTGGGAGAGTGGGGGCCGGATGAGAGCATGTCCAGAGGTGGTGGCTACTTTGCTTTCCACGTGTTTGGGAAACTCGCTCTTTCTTCTAGAAGCTAGCAGCTTTCATTTCCCCAGACCCTGTTGTCTCATTTTCTATTGCTGGAAAACGAATTGCCACAAACTTAGTGGCTTGAAGGGGCACCCACTTATGTGTCACGGCTCCGTGGTCAGAAGTCCGGCAGCACGTGGCTGACTCCGCTGCCCAGGGCCCCAGGCCGAGGTCGGTGTGCGGGGCGGCCCTTGTCAGGGAGTCACCAGCGGGCCCGCCCTGGCCCTGAGGCCCTGCGGTCCTTTGCCTGGGGGCCGAGGGCCGTCGAGGCATGTTGCCTTCTGCTGTGACCTGCTCTTCTGCCACTAGCTGAGAAAACAGCTCTGAAAGACAGTGCAGTTTGGTCAGGCTTCTGGATACTTGCCCTGTTGTAAGGTCAGCTGATTTAAGACCTTAATTACATCTTCAAAAACCCCTTTAGCAGTAGGTGGGATGATGAGAGCAGAGGTGTGTGTCCGGTAGGGCCCAGGGCCTTGCGACCATCTCAGAATTCTGCCTTTGATCGTCTTCCCTCTGGCCCCCCTAGATTCATACTCCCCACGTGCGAAACCCACTTGCCCCTCCCTTCCAAGGCTCCCGGAGTCTCAGCCCCTGAATCCCCTGTCTGGTGTGACCCCCCAGGGGCACCTGCGAACCGAGTGAGGTGGTGTTCTCCCTGGGGCTTCCTGGCACCACGGCCGGGCCAGCTGGCTGTTGTAGCTCAGACGTGGGCTGGGGGTGATGAGGAGTCGTGTTGAGGCACAGAGCTGAGACCCCTTGGGGAGCCCAGCCGGGTCCCTGGTTCTGCCTGAGTCGGTCTCTTTGGTGGAGGGGTGTGTGTCTGCCCCTGGGCAGGGTTTACAGCAGCCGCCTGCAGCGGTGTCTTGGGGCCTCAGCCCTTTCGCTGTGTTTTCTGTGCTTCTTCGAATCTTGGACCTGAGTGGGAAGCGGGTGAGACTGTGAGTCAAGCCTGCTCTCTGGCCGTACTTCCCTCCTGCCTCACTTTGCCTGCTGTCCCTCTCCTGGCCCACGTTCTCGAGGGTCCGGCCCGCGCCCTGTGCCCTCCTTGGTCCTCTGTCCGCGTCCCTGGTCCCGGCTGGAGGCCTCATGCTGGGCTTGTGGGGCCCCTGCCCCTGTCTGCACGGCAGCCCCCGCCCAGGTTGGAGTGGGGACATCTCTCCACACGTCGTTCCTCGGTCACCGCCAGAGTGGCTGGCCTGCCAGCACCCCGCACTCACTGCACCTGTGCTGCCACGCAAGCACCTGCTGGCTCGTGCCGTGCTTCAGGGTGTCCTGTGCACGTGTCCCGAGGCCTCTGCCAGTCGGCTGGGCCAGTCGTCTGGCTGTAGAACCCCACGTCCCAGGTGTCCTTCCTTGGACTTCTTGGAGTCAGGCGCTGCAGGTGAGGAGGCTGGTGCAGGCGATCCCTCCCCCCGGCTCCTCCTGCCCCAGAGCCTTTAGGACTCTCACTCGCGCCCTTGATGTCTTCAGGTTCGGGGACCTGCCTGGATGTGGGCAGCACCAGGGCCCTTGCCGTCTGGCTCTCCCAGCTGGAGACACACAAATCATTTTCTCCAGGTCATGAAGTGTCGCCTGTGAATGAGTGTGCGGAATGCGTGTGCTCCCAGCCCAACTCGACTGTCTGTCAGAGATTCTTGTCTGTTTCCCTTTTCTGGAGCACCTGTTGGTTGGATGTGGCATTTCTTCTATATCCCGTCTTTTCTAGCCTTTGGACAGATTTTCTCAATTTTATCATACAGCCTGTCTGTTGAATTTTCAGCGCTCCCGGTCACATGCCTGACAGTGTAATCTAGGTGCCAGTAATAACAAAGTGGTCAGTTAAGGGTTGGAGGGGGGAGGCTCGGAGTCATTCACGTGGGTGTGGGCCTTAGGGTGGTCTCAAAGAGCTCACTGGGGAGGGGATGCTCGAGACAAGACATGCTGAGAGTGAGCCAGCAAGTCCTGCAAGGACCCCAGGCGGGACTGCAGGTAGAATGTCCTAGAACTGCAGGGCCCACGGGGGCTATGGAGCTCCCTGAGCTTCGCAGGACTTCCCAGTGGAGGTCCCCCGAGCCGCGCCGAGCGGGGCGCAGGCGGCACGGACGACCTGGGCGAGCAGCGTGGCTCTGAGTGCAGAGCCCCGGCCGGCCGCCCCCGGGACTCCTGCAGACACCTTGCTGCCCCAGCCGGCCGCCCCCCGGGACTCCTGCAGACACCTTGCTGCCGCCAGACAACGTTTGGGGCCCATGACCCGACACACGCTTGCCTGGTGAGCAGGACAGGGCAGACGCCCATGACAGCTGTGTCAGTGAGGTCACCGGGGCCCGGCGTGGACAGGCCAGCTGCGAGGAGAAGGACTTGGGGGGCCCAACAGAGCAGGGCTTTTCCCAGGCACCTGCTGGGGACTCGGTGCGGGCGGCCTGGCCCGCTCCCCCAGGCGGAGGGGCGGGAGCTGAGTGTGGGCCTCTGCTTGGCGTGGCTGGTCAGGAGAAGAGGGCATGTGCAGGGAGCAGGGACCGCACTTCGTCAGCTCTGCGTGAAAATAAACGGATAGGTTTCCTGGAGTTCTTAGAGGGCGTCAGGAGTATCTCAGGCTGACTGGACACCGGCTCTGGGGTGGGCCCCCTGCTGGACGTGGCGTGCTGACCCCTGTGGGGTCGCAGGGCACAGACCCTGGGCAGCTGACAGCTGGGGACAAGACGGCAAATGGGCTCAGACTCGAGCTCGGGTGACCCGTCCAGAGTCTCGCTGCTGTCTGATGGCCCTTTGAGGATGGATTGCCGGGAGTGTACACAGCCGAGAGGTGAGTGAGGCCCCGGGGGACGGAGCTGGACGTGGATGGGCCCCGCCGTGGATGGAGGCGCTGGCGTGAACGGGGAGACTGACGGGGAGTGTGGGGAGGGCTCGGCTCGTCCGCGGTCGGGCCCCTGCGATTGGTTTCTCGGGGGCATCGGGGTTGCTTTTCTGAGGTGGTCAGGCTCACAGTGTCTGTGGAGAAAGAATTGGTGGTACACGTGGTTGGGGGTGTCCTGGTGGCTCTGCCGTCCATTTGGGAGCCACGGTGATGTCCAGGGAAAGCCCGCGGGCACAGAGGCTGGTGGGGGCTCTGGTGGTGGAGCGAGGATGAAGTGAAGGGGCGGAAGGCTGGCCCCCAGGGCAGCGGAGGCTCACACGGGGCGGGCGGGCACAGGCGACGTCCTCAGTGGGCGTTTCCCCAGCAGGCCATCCACACAGTGCCGTGGCTACCTCTCCTCACGCACCCTCAATCCCGCAACCCTGAGGGACAGAGGCAGGTCTGTCTGCGGGCAAGGGGGCTGAGAGTCAGGGTGGGGACCACTCAGAGCAGAAGGGGTGAGCTGCCCATCCACGTGGCCGCTCAGTGAGTCTCAGGAGGCTGCCTGGCCCTGTCTACAGCGCGTCCAGAACCAGGGCCCAAGGGGCCCTTTAAAGTATGTGTCACTTGTCAGATGTTCCCCAGTGAAGCTGTTTAATACGTTTTCAGGCTACTCTGAGCAATTCTGTGACAATAAATTTGATGATCGGTTTCCTAGGAAAATAAAGTTTAGAAGCACTAACTGCAAAATAAATCAAAAACAGTAAGGTTCTCATAAGATACGTCGATAGAAGGAAGCACGACCTGGGTGGGCTTGTATGGGGAGGTGGTTCTTTCTCAGGGTTCCTGAGGGCAGGGAGTGGGGACTGGCTGTGGACCACGGAGCTGGAGCCACTGGCTGGAGCCATGGGACCCCCTGGTCACACCCGGCCACAGCCACAGTCAGAGAGCCCGGACTGTGCCTGGTTCTCAGCACTGGTGTGGGGAGGCGTCCTCACAGCAGCTAAGGGTCTGAGGACGCCTGTGAGTGTGAGGATGCCCGTGAGTGTGAACGAGGCTGTGTGTGTTTGCAGTGCCTGTGGAAGTGAGGCCAGTGGACGTCCCCGACACGTGGGGAGCAGCAGTGAGTGCTGCAGATTAAGACTAAGAGGGCTTTCTCCTTAACTGCGTTCAGTGAGGAATTCCAAGCTGTGGTTAGTGACTGTGTCTACTACTTTTATGCAGTACAAGCCTGGTGTGTTTTCCTGGAGGAGGAAAGGGGATGTGTGTGTCACACAAGTGTGCCACGTGGGGCTGTGGCGTCCAGGGTGTTGCACACAGGTGGACAGGGGTCTGGACAGGGCAGTGGTCCGAGATGCATGGACAGAAGAAGGGCCTCTTCGTGCAGGAGTGAATGCCGCTGAGTTCTGGAGTGACCCTGAGAGGCGTGCGGCGTGCGGCGTGCGGCGTGCGGCCTGGCCCTTCTGCAGCGTCTGGGGCTGAGGCCAGTGTCTGGCCCCTGCTGCTCCCCCTGGTGGCGGGAGGGGTCAGCGGGGCTGCAGGTGGGCAGTGGCCTTATATCTTGGGGGGCTGATGATGTCCTTGTCACCGGGACTTTGTGGAGTAGAAGACGGAAGACTGGGCGGAGGGTGACTGAGTCGTGGAGTGGGGTGTCCTGTGGAGGCAGGTTCTGTCAGGAGGGAGGTGTGGAAGGTTCCAGATGAGAAGGGCTTGCTGGGACCGTCAGAGCCCTTGAGAAGCAGGAGGGTGGGGCCTGGATCAGCCTGGAGCCCGGGGAAGTGGGTAGAGGTGCCACCGTGCCCTGGGGGAGCAGCAGAGGGGACGAGGCCGTAGCAGGGTCAGGGCCGCCAGGGCAGCCAGGCCTCAGTCACAGTCTCTGGCCTGGACGGGCTTGTCTGGGCAGACATGTAGAGGCCCGGCAGGCCTGGGGCGTCGAGAGGCTGAGGGGTGTGCCCCAGGTGTGCAGGTGCACGGATGGACTCCTCATGCACAGGCCTGTGGGTTATTTCAGCCAAAGGTCACAGCAGAATCTGTGAAGGAAGCGGCAGATGGGACAAGCCTTAGGGGACCCGGCACCACGTCCAGAGCCCTCTCCCCAAGGAGTCAGGATGGACGCGCTCAGCGACAGGAAGGGCTGTCGCCCCAGAGACCAGGGCCCACAGGGCTCTCACGGAGGCTCCTGCCTGGCAGGCCCTCAGCTCCCGAGGACCCTGCTGAGCTTTCAGGGAAGCTTTAAGTCACCGGTGGAAACTGTCACCAGCCAGGTTCCCAGGCACCAGCCACGGCCGTCCCCCCGGCCTCTCCGCCAAGTCTCAGCCATTGGCCTGGGAGCAGTAGGGGTCAGTACGCTGTTTAGGGTGGTGGTGTTTACACGCACAGAAGTGCCCAGCGTCATGGAGCAGTTGCTGGCTCGGAGCACCTGTCCGGTCATGCGTCCCGCTGGCGCTGACCTCTGGTTGCCGCTGCATCCAGGAGACACACAGCTGCAGCTGCTCCCTGCAGGTGGCTGCTGGGAAGAGAGCTCTGCAGTCAGGCATGAACCTTCCAGGGGATGGAAGTGTTAGTGTCTCTTAGATGGAGAGCTTTGTTCCGGTGGGGAAGTTCCTTCTGCTCTTAACTTGCTGAGAGTGTGTGTGTCTGGGGAGATCTTAGCATCTCTCTCCTTTTAGCTTTTGTCATAGACGGCATTTGTTTCTTACGCGGAGCCCCTCAGGTTCCAGGGTGTGCCTCCTGCACGCTCTGCAGGCGGTGCTGCAGCTGCCGCTGGGCTGCGTCCCCCAGGCCTCCTGGTCTGTGCTGTGCACCACCCACTGTGTGCTTGGGCGGGTCTGTCTGGGGCAGGCTGCCGCACGCAGGTTTGGCGGAACCCGCCTGGCTTAGCGTCCTTAGGGGTCCAGAACTCTCGATTCTGTTTCCATTCACCTCACTTCCGGTGAGCTGTTTTCAAGCAATTTGTCAAATTCCTTACGAGTTTTCAGCTCTGTTGGCGTGAAGTTATTCCTGACATTCTAATGTTGCTCACATGTGACTTTAGGGAGGTGTTCTGGACCCCCTGTTCTCCTGACCCCCTCTGCTGCTCTGGTTTGTCCTGTCACCTGCGGTGTCTGAACGGCATGCCTGCTCATGGCGTTTATCACTTCTTGTCCATCTTCTCTTTGAGAACGTCGGCTCTGGGGATCTGTGTCCCCTGCTCCCTGACCTCTGAGGTCGCACGCGCAGCGTCTGTGCCTGTGTCACTGGCCGCGTCCAAGCAGCGCTGAGTGCAGGCCCCCTCCCCACCTCCCCCCGGAGCTCCGGAAACGTCTCCCTGACGGTGGCTGAGTCCTGCAGGGGCCTGGTTGCCTGCTTCTCTGCTGCCGCTTGCCCCAGCCCCGCACTGTGCTCGCTGGCCGCGGGCCTGGCGCCGCCATCCATGCACACACGTGCCCGTTGGCATGTCTGTCCCCTGCGGTGGCCCAGAACCCACACGGAGCCTGCAGGAGTCCTCGTGTGGCTTCCCTGGGTGAGCCACCCTGGGGACACCTTCCAGGGCAGGAACTGCGAAAGCAACCCAGGAGTCACATGGCTGCTCTCCCAGCCTCCTGCCAGGTCACCCAAAGCCCACCGCCTCCCCGGGAGCTTCTCTGGGCCCCCGGGCATGTGGGGCAGCCGCAGCTGTCCTCAGCCTCCCCACCACCACCAGACCCCGGGCCTCGAGCCACCAGGCTCCTGTCAGGGCTGCCCACCTCCATGGCTCCTGCGGGTGCTTCACCGTCAACCAAGCTTGCCTTTCTTTTTGTTCCGAGCAGGTAAAGGAAGAGACCTGTGGACCTGAGCAGCTGAAGCTGCCTGTGTGGGGCCGGGCTCCGTGGAACGGCGCGTGTGGGTAACGCCCCGTCCCTGTGTCTCCACAGGCTTCACAATGTAGCAGAGGACTGGTTCTGTGTACAGGTAACGCAGTGCACGTGAGTGGATTAGGCTTACCTCGACTTACACTTCGTTTTCCGCTTACTCTGTTGTAGCCGTAGAAAAAGTCAGTGCCTCGTAAGCTCCTTTAAAATTTCATCTCTGATGGCTCCAGAGCAGATTCGAACACAGTTACTGACATGTATTCCAGTTTTTTCTGATTAGTCTATCTGATCAGCTCCGTTTCTCTGTCTGCTACATGGGGTTCTTCATAGCTTCTACCAGAAACGTAACTGCAGGGCTGTGTACGTCACACAAGTGACGTGACCTTGAACAACAGGTGCCATTTCTGTGCTAGAAAATGGAAACACCGCGAGAGACGCAAGGAAGGCGCAGACGTGAGGAGCCAGAGCACGGAGGGCGCAGCAGACGAGGCGTGAGCGCGGCGCACCCGTAGGCGCGGCGGCCGATGCAGAGGCAGCAGGAGCGACGACGGCCTCGAGGAGGTGGGCACGGGCTTCCAGCGCGGGCCCCTGGGTCCTGGCCGAGGTGGGGCGACAGCGGGCGTTGGCTGCTTGCGAGCACAGCTGGTCACTGTCCTGACTGGCGTGGGGGGCTGCGTGGGCAGAGCTGGAGGCCGGGCCCCCGTGGGGCTCAGGCCTTGGTAGGGGCCTGTGAGACCTGACGCCAGGGGCGCCCCTGCAGCGGGGCCCTCAGCTGGGTGTCACCCGTCACGCCGCCAGGGACACACAGGGCTTTCTTCCTGAGGATCCTGCCCTCCTCGGGGGCTGCTGAGTGTGTGGAGACTTCATGCACCTTTGCTTCCTCAGTGAAGTCGTCCCCTGCTGACCCGCACCGAGGCTTCCCGAGTCAGCGTCCCTGCGATTGTCCTTGGGTGGCGACCCTTGCTGCCAGCCTGCCTTCCACTTACCAGCTCACGTTCTGTGAGGAAGGGTGCCCCTTCCTTGCCTGTCTGTCCGTGTGGCCTCATAGGCTCCTGTGTTGCTCCACTGGCCGCCAGCAGTGATGGTTGCTGTCTCGGCTGTAAGCACAGAGGCCCACCGGGTCCTCGCCCAGCTAGGGCCGGCGGAGCGCCCAGCGGTGCTGGCTCCTGCGACAGAGGTGGTGCGGGCCCTCGGCCCAGGGCTGCCCCACAGCGGTCACTCCCAGGGGGCAGAGCTGAGGGCGAGTGGGCGTGTCCACACGGGCACACACGTCTGTAGAGTGGGCGTGCCCACACGTGCACACACGTCTGTAGAATGGGTATGCCCACACTCATGTGCACACACGTCTGTAGAGTGGGCGTGCCCACACTCGTGCACACACGTCTGTAGCGTGGCCATGTCCACACGTGCACACACATCTGTAGAATGGGCGTGCCCACACTCATGTGGACACACGTCTGTAGAGTAGGCGTGCCCACACTCGTGCACATACTCGTGTGCACACACATCTATAGAGTGGGCATGCACACACGTCTGTAGAGCGAGTGGGCATGTCCACATTTGTGCACACGCATCTGTATCTGTTTGCCTGCTGCCTCTAAAGATGAGTTCACACTGACCTTGACCCTTGTCTGTGTGATTTGGAGCCGGTTTTGGCCTGGTAGTCGGGCTGGTGGCAAGTGTGAGCTTGTCGGGAGTGTGAACAGTGCCCAGTGAGTCTAGGGCATGGTGCTGGGCTCGGTCGGGCAGGTGGTAGATTGCACCCCGGGCCCCAGCGTCCAGTGGACTTCTCAATCGGTGCCCTCCCATCTCTGCTTCGCCTCGCTGGGTGACAAATCGGGTTCCTCCCGCCTTGCGTTACCACCTTTTTCTTCCGGGTCCACGGGGCGCACAGGCCCTTCTTCACGGCGCCGGTCTCAGCAGGTCCGAGCAGTCAGGCAGGCTCCGCACAGCACCTGGTGACCGTGACACCGCGTGCCTTCCCCTCAGACTTAGGTTTGCTTCCCGGGGCCCACGGAGCCCCTGTGGGAGTGACCCTCATCTCTCCTGACAGCTCGGGGCCACGGGAGAGGGCTCTCTGGTGGGGACCCTGCGCTGGCTCACGCCTGCGAGCCTCCCGTCCTACTTGCTGTGACCGTCGTGGGCGTCCTTGCTGGCGTAGCGGCCCTCGCATTTCCAGGTGGCCTGTGCCCAGCGCCGTGCTGGGTGCCTCAGTCTGTGCTGATGGTCGCTTCTGGGTGTGTAAGGTGACGATTTAGTCTGGCTGGGGCCTCCCCGGTCCGATGCGGCATCATCGGCCCGCTCAGCCGTCTCCTTCTGTCTGCCTATCCTCAGACAGCGCTGAGCCGGGAACATCTGTGCGGGAGCCAGGAGCCGTGTGCGCTGGTCTGCAGGTGAGGCCTCGCTGTGCCAGGCCAGCCCAGTGCCCAGGGCTGCTGTGGGCCTCCTGGGCCTTGGCCTCCATCTCCCGGGGCGTTTTTGCCTCTGGGCAGAGTTGTCAGTGTTCCTGGTTGTGGAAGCTCTTTGCACCCTGCGCAGTGTAGCATCCAGATGAGTATCCTGCTTGAACTACAGCGAGTGTCCCGGAAGCTGGTGGCTGAGTGAAGCCTCAGGGTCTCACTGGCTGGTGCTACTGGCTGGGCGTCCAGGGCTGTGGTCCAGGTGTGGGCGGCGCTGCTCGTCTCAGAGCTTCCCGCTGCTGGAAGCCTTTCCCACTCACAGCCTGCAGGCGTCTTCTCCCACATCTCCTCCGAGCCTCCTGCGCCCCAGAAGGGCCCTGTGGCAACACGGTCACCCAGGCATTCCAGGGGGGATCCCGTCTCAGGAGACTTTTGCTCTGTGAGGTGACACACAGGTTTTGGGGAGGACGTGGCATCTGCAGGGCTGTTTCTCCTGCGCAGCCTTCTATTAGGGCGGTGATAACAGACCCTGCTCTTGAGAGCCCGTGGCACTGGGGCAGAGGCAGCACATCCACACTCTGAGCATGGTGATGGACGTTTGGACTTAAAATGCTGCTGTGTGCTGTGCTTCCTGCGGGGCGCGGGCCCCGACTGCTCACCTGTGTTATTTTATCGGAGGAGCCAGAGCTCCAAACAGACCCTGTCCTGCCCAGCACAGCCCGCCAGCCCCCTGGCCTCCCCTCCCGCAGCTCCAAAAACCTCTCCTGCGCCACCTCACTGGCTGACCTCGCGGGTTCTGAGCAGGAGGAGCGGGTGGGCGGCATGGAAGGAGGGGAAGAGCAGCAGTACATGTGCGGCCTGGTGCTGCCCCGGGGCAGGGGACCTGGTCCACTGGGGGCGACTGCCTGTCTCATGGTGGAAGCAGGGTCGCAGGGTGCGGTCCTGGCCTGGTGGGAGCAGAGGCGGGGGACCTGACCTGGTGGGAGCGGAGGGGGATGGGACCTGGCCTGGTGGGAAAGGGGGGACCTGACCTGGTGGGAGTAGAGGGGGGGACCTGGCCTGGTGGGAGCGGAGGTGGGGGACCTAGCCTGGTGGGAGCGGAGGGGGGTGGGACCTGGCCTGGTGGGAAAGGGGGGACCTGACCTGGTGGGAGCGGAGGCGGGGAACCTGACCTGGTGGGAGCAGGGGAGGGGACCTGGCCTGGTGGGAGAGGAGGGGGGTGAGACCTGGCCTGGTGGGAGCAGAGGGACCTGACCTGGTGGGAAAGGGGGGACCTGACCTGGTGGGAACGGGGGTACCTAACCTGGTGGGAGCGGGGGAGGGGGGGACCTGGCCTGGTGGGAACAGGGGGACGTGACCTGGTAGGAGCGGAGAGGGGGGACCTGGCCTGGTGGGAACGGGGGGACCTGACCTGCTGGGAGTGGAGTGGGGGGACCTGGACTGGTGGGAGTGGAGGTGGGGGACCTGGCCTGGTGGGAGCTGAGGGGGGTCACCTGGCCTGGTGGGAGTGGGGGGCGGGGGACCTGACCTGGTGGGAGCTGAGGGGGGTCACCTGACCTGGTAGGAGCGGAGAGGGGGGACCTGGCCTGGTGGGAACGGGGGGACCTGACCTGGTAGGAGCAGGGGGGGGACCTGGCCTGGTGGGAGCGGAGCGGGGGGACCTGGCCTGGTGGGAGCAGAGAGGGGGACCTGGCCTTAGCCCTCCTCGTTTTGAGCTCCTCCTGGCCACACCGGAGCTGGATTTATGTTGAATCTGAACCTTTGATTAAACATCAGACTACGTCATACTTTGGTTAATATGCTTTTTTTCTGTTGCAGAAGCCAAAGATGTTGACCAGAAAGATTAAACTCTGGGACATAAACGCCCACATCACCTGCCGCCTGTGTAGTGGATACCTCATCGACGCAACCACGGTGACCGAGTGTCTGCACACATGTGCGTGCAGAGTGTTCGTCCTCTAACACTTGGGCTTCTTTCCCCAGAGCATTTACTCAAGCACAGAGCAAGACCCAGCAGCAGAAATAAAGGAGATCCTGAAGATAAATGAGAAAAGTTATCTGAAGTTAAAACACTAGGGGTAATTTCAGTATAAGAGGTATCGTTTGAGAAAACTAAATAAATGCAAGAAAAACTTAGTTATTTGTATGTAACAGCTAAAGCATTACATGTGGTGTGACAGAATATTGGTTTCTAGTGGCCCAAAGTGTTTATTTTTGCCATTTGCAAATGAATTCCTTAAACTTTGTGCTCCCTGCCCACCACGGCTGCTGGCCTATTGCAGGCTTTAGCTTGCAGCTGGTGCTGAGCTTGGGTGTCCTCCTCCTTCAAGCGCCGCCCCCCTCCCCCCCGCCCCCCGCCAGCCTTTACCAGCAGGCTGGGTCCTGGGGAGCTGGCCCAGGGTGCTGAGGGCACTTCCTAAGGTTAAGCAAATCCTCTGACAGTGAGGATCTTTGATCTTATATTTCTCACTTCAGAAGATGCTTGCCAGTTTTGATAGAAATTTTGTTTTAAAGGTAATTGTATTTTAGATATTGGCTGACTGTTTTATGTTACATTCACTGAATCTTATCCCATTTGGTCATGCAGAGAAGTTCTGGTGCTCTCTTAGGCTAACGTAGAATTTATCTGTTCACTGCTGTGACGGGCGCCCCGTGATGGGTGTGAGGGCGGCTTCCCCCTCCGGTCTTTGTCCCCCGTGGGAGGTGGGCCCAGGTGATGGGCCTGTCCCGGGTGGCCCGGGGCAGGGGGCCAGCGGGAAGAGTGCCCCTGCCTGCTGTTGATGCCCGACCCCCCTTCAGTCTGCCGCAGCTGCCTGGTGAAGTACCTGGAGGAGAACAACACCTGCCCCACCTGCAGGATCGTCATCCACCAGAGCCACCCCCTGCAGTACATCGGGTGAGTGCCTCGGGGCGGGGGCCATGCCGGAAGGGCTCTGCAGGAGGCATGTCGGGCCCATTCCGCCCCCGTCCTGTCCTTGTGGCTCCACAGAGCTTTAGGAGAAGGTGGGGGGCTGGGGAGTAGGAAGTACGGAGGGTGCCGTGGGTACTGGAGGCCGGCTCTGTTGTGTGCATGGATGCGTGTGTGTGTGCGTGTGTGCGTGTGTGTGTGTGTGTGTGTGTGATCCACACGTTCACATCAACATGACTGTCCAGACGTGAGAGGTGCTCCTTGCACAGGTCCTGGTCAGGGACGTTTGAGAAACTCCCTCTGGTCTGGCGCAGCCCGAGACTGCCTGACTGACCCCTGCAGGACTTGAGAAGCCCAGCGGGCGGGGCCGCTGGTCGCCAAGGGGTCTTGCCTGTGTCCTTCTCTGAATGTTCACCAGCATCTGGAGTCCACACTCCGATGTGTCAGCTCGGATCCTGTGTCACTCTTGCTGGCACAGACGTTTTTATAAGTACAAACTAGAAGCAAAATCCAACTAAACTTCCAGTTTGCGATTGTGGAGCGTGTTATTGTTACACGGAAAAGGCTTGAGAATCTGAGGATTGACGTTTCTGGCTAACCACCTGTCTGTTCTTTTGCCAGTCATGACAGAACCATGCAGGATATTGTTTACAAATTGGTCCCAGGCCTCCAAGAGGGTAAGTGTCAGAACCTCCCCCCGGACCCCTGTGTCCTCAGTAGGGCTTCCAAGGGCCTTTTCGCTCGGGGGTCCTGGCTTGGGACATCTCGCTTGGCCTGCCCTGAGCTCCCTGCCATCTGCTCGCTGGTCTCGTCCACCCTGGCTCACGTGTCTCTCTGCGTTCAGGGGCACCCAGTGCCCGGCACATGTGCAGCCCTGGCCAGGCCCTGGGGGCAGAGCCGGGGGTGCCTCCTGCCTGTGCCGCCCGGAGGTGAAGCCAAGAGCCCTGTGTCGGCCAAGTCTAACGGGATTTAAACTTTAAATACAAGCTTTAAGTCAGTCTTAGGAGACTCGAGAAGAAATACTGCGTGGTGCAAGCACCCTGAGAGTGGACGTTCTCGCCGCACTTCTGAGCCCTGAGACTGTCCTGTCCTTGGTGAAGGGTGGTCCACTCAGAGTGGGTGCTGGCTGGTGGGGCGGTGCCAGCTGATGAAACCCAGCTTTCTTTGCAAGATAAGAGGCAGCAGTTCATTTGGGAGTGTTCTCTCAACACTGTTAGCTCAGTAGATGTCACATCTGACTTTTAAGACACAACTTAAGGAGTAATACTGTTAAAGTCTTCTTTCACTGTTCACAGAATTCATTCAAGAAAGAAGAATTTAAATTTTCTGAGTAAATATTTGTAGAAACTGTCATATTTTGATATTTGAAGGGTTTTCTACTTCCATGGTAGCTCAGATATCTGGTAAGGAATCTGCCTGCAATGTGGGAGACCCGGTTCCAATTCGTGGATCAGGAAGATCCCCTGGAGAAGGGAATGGCCACCCACTCCAGTATTCTTACCTGGAGAATCCCATGGACAGAAGAACCTGGCGGCTGCTGTCCATAAGGTCACAAACCGTCGGACATGACTGAGCAACTAATACTTTATTTTCTAGTGCTGGGGAAAGGCAAAGAATACATGGAAATAAAACACTGATAGGGTTAAACATTATTCTAGGATGTCTTAAACATGCTAAGATCTCACAAAGTACCTGGTGTGCTTACAACCTGGAGTCCAGAGCTGCCGGCTTGGCCCCCTTCCCTGTTGTTTCATCTAGAGATGTTGCCATTTGTTCCCCAAAGAGGAGTCTTGAAGCAGGGACTTCAGCACCTCTGTAAGCTGGGAGGGTGGTGCTGACTCCGTGTCAGCGTCAGGAGCTTCTGGGCGGGGCCGTCCCGTCTCTCACGGTTTGGCTGATCCCAGGCCCTCGGTCCCCAGGTTCCCGTGTGCAGGTGGGATGGAGAGGGCCCGTGCGATTCTGGCCCCTCCCGGGTGGGACAGTCCACAGGACTTCACGGGTGTGGTCCCGCGGAGCTGCAGCTCATGAGTCCCGGTGTCCCAGCGTGTGTCCCTGTGTGTGTCAGCAGCGTGTGTCCCTGCATGTCACCAGTGTGTGTCCCTGTGTGTGTCAGCAGCGTGTGTCCCTGCATGTGTCAGCAGTGTGTGTCCCTGCATGTCACCGTGTGTCCTGGCATGTGTCCCAGCATGTGTCAGCAGCATGTGTCCCTGCATGTCACCGGCGTGTGTCCCAGCTTTGTCCCTGCGTGTGTCCCTGCGTGTCACCAGCGTGTCCCTGCATGTATCACCAGCGTGTGTCCCTGCGTGTATCACCAGCGTGTGTCAGCGTGTGTCACAGTGTGTCCCAGCGTGTGTCCCTGCGTGTATCACCAGCGTGTGTCAGCGTGTGTCACAGTGTGTCCTAGCGTGTGTCCCTGCGTGTGCCACTGGTGTGTGTCCCTGCGTGTTGCCAGCGTGTGTCCCGGTGTGTGTCACCGGCGTGTCCCTGCGTGTGTCACCAGCGTGTGTCCCTGCGTGTCACCAGCGTGTGTCCCTGCGTGTCACCAGCGTGTGTCCCTGTGTCACTAGCGTGTGCCCCAGTGTGTGTCCCTGCATGTGTCATGTGTGTGTCCCTGCGTGTATCACTAGCGTGTGTCCCTGCGTGTCACCAGTGTGTGTCCCTGCGTGTCACTAGCATGTGTCCCTGCGTGTCACTGGCGTGTGTCCCTGCATGTGTCACCGGCGTGTGTCCCAGCACAGCAGTTAGGTTAGGTTTTTCTTGTTCACCCGTGGTTGGGAGGGGGTGGTGTGTCTCACATGTGCTGTTGAGCGGGGTTCTGAGGCTCTGCGGTCCCGTCTGGACATGTCTGCTGGACAGGAGGAGGCTGGCAGGAGGCACGCTTCTGATGGGCCAGCCCACAGTACCCGGTGCTAAGTATGCAGGTGGTTTTTGATACTTCAGTATTGGAAATAAGGCTTTATTTCCTTAGGCACTTACCTGATTATTTCCTTGGGATACATTACTAGCAGTTTATGTAAGTCACCTTGATGCTGGAAAATACTGAGGGCAGGAGAAGAAGGAGGCAACAGAGGATGAGATGGTTGGATGGCATCACCGACTCAATGGACATGAGTCTGAGCAAGTTCCAGGA
Organism: Bos indicus x Bos taurus; assembly: GCF_003369695.1. Lineage (NCBI taxonomy): Eukaryota > Metazoa > Chordata > Mammalia > Artiodactyla > Bovidae > Bos > Bos indicus x Bos taurus. The sequence continues at coordinate 116,995,739 of NC_040081.1, read as the reverse complement.
GATGGTGAAGGACAGGAAGCCCACGTGCTGCAGTCCATGGGGTCATAAACAGTTGGACACGGGTTAGCTACTGAACGACAACCTTCCTGGAAAGTTATCCCAATTGACATTTCTGTACCTGTGTGTATCTGACATTGAGTATTGTTATTTTTAATTCTTTTTCATTTTGATAGGTAAAAATTAAAGAAATAGGAATTAAAACTAGGTACAGGCAGACCTCAGAAATACCGCAGGTTCAGCTTCAGACTGTCGCAATAAAAAAAGTATCACAATAGGGTGAATCACATCAATCTTTTGGTTTCCCAATGCATATAAAAGTTATGTTCACGTTATACTGGGGGCTACTGAGTGTACAGTAACACTATGGCTAAAAAGTAGTGTATATCTCTTAGTTAAAAACACAAAATGAAACAAAAAAACTAAAATAATAACATCAAAGTTCCCTGATCACAGATATCATAACAAATATAATAACAATGAAAAAGTTGGAAATATTGTGAGTATTACCAAAGCGTGGCGCAAATTGGGCTTTGTGTGTTTGGTTCCAGCTCCCCCCAGCTCTGCGCTGGCCCTCGTGCGTCAGGCAGTTCTGAGAGGCCTCCCTGCTTCCGTCTTAGCCCGCTGTCTCACGCATTCGTTTTTTTCCTGCACAGTCAGGTATTTCGCAGCATCTGCCTGGGTCTAGGACGTGACCAGGGCATGTTCCTGGCCCTCTCAGAGCTTGTGGTATTTAGGGGGGGATGTGCAGTGACTCGAGCTTCACCAGGTCGCCTGCCCACAGGTCTTTGCACAGTGCGCCTTGCGGTTACTGGTCTGGGTTAGATTTCCTTTGCTCCCTGCCACGTGGCCCTGAGCAGCGACTGCCGCTGTTACCTGGGTGTGAGCTGCCCCTCAGTAGCCGCCTGTGTCAGAGAGTCGGCCCTTCCCAGGGGTGTGCAAGGACCCAGCCTGGACAGCTGTCCTCTCGCCGCCCGGCCCTACTCGTGTCTGAGGCCGACGGCCGGGCAGGAGGCTGCGTGCTGCCCGACTTCATCCGGTAGAGACGGATGGTGGTGGGCGGCTCTGGCCCCCCAGGACTAATGAGCCGTGGTTGCCAGCCGTGGACACCACGAGCACTCTTCTGTCAGGCACACCTGGAGGCCTGTCCTGAGGGAGCCAGTGGCACCTACACTCACGGGGCCCGGGCCGCACCCTGGTATATGGCCCAAGTCACACAGCTGGTAGCCGCTCTGAAATTCCAGGGGGCACGGTCTAAAGTTGTCATTTCTCATGGGCAGCAGCCTTCAGACCTTTTCAGCAAACCTGCCCTTTTTTTCACGTGATTGTGTGCAGAATTTTAAGATAATCCATCACCTGCCTAAGATTAAGGATTACATATTAATTTTTCATAGCGGAAATGAGAAAGCAGAGGGAATTCTACCACAAGTTAGGCCTGGAAGTGCCTGGAGACATCAAGGGGGAGACGTGTTCTGCAAAGCAGCACCTAGACCCCCACCGGAACGGTGAGTGGCTGTGTTTCACGTGAACGAGCCCCTGCAGGTTCCCGACGGGCCTGGTGGGCGTCAGCATCCTTGCAGAGCTGACGGGAGTGGGGGATGCTGAGAAGCGGGGTCCCAGTCCCAGGGCTTACGTGGCGGGCCGTAGCGGGGACCTGCGGGGGCCCCGGAGCTGCCTGGAGGTGGGGTGTGCAGGGACCACATGTGCACGATGGGCCCTCCCAGGGCTCTTCTCCCAGTTTGCCTGTTTTCTTGCAGAAAGGCCAATTTCTCCTTGGCTTTGATGGAAAATTAATGGTGCTTTGAATCCGTACATATTGTAACAGTTAATTCAAACCTTTGACTCCATGGGCCACACAGGTTCCTAAGCACTCTGGTCTGTTCTGTGCATCTCTGAACATCTGAGAAGGGGAGGCCTTGGCTGCCAGCCTAGAGGAGCGGGGGCTGCATGCCTGCAGGCTCAGGGCCTGGAGGTGAGGCCCCGAGGCAGCTCGGGAGCCTGGAATCCTGTCTTTGCCGAGCTGGAGGCCTGACTTTTAAAGCCGTGTAGGACCAGCAGGAGCTCTGGGAGCCGTGCTGTCGGGCAGAGTTGAGGTGTGACACCCTGGTGGTGCCCGGCCGACAGCCCCCTGCCCGGGAGCCCCCAGACGCACCCGCCCCCGCCGCAGCCTTGCGAGCGCTGCGACTGAAGCCCTGTCGACCGGTGCTCCTCCGACTCTTACGTGTGTGAACTCCTGTCACCCTGGGATTCCATAGCGTTTGAGTGTTCTGTTAGGGGGAAAATAAGTTTAACACTTTGGATATCGTGATACAGTCTTTTCTGTTTTTGCTAAAAGGAGAAACCAAAGCAGACGACAGTTCGAACAAAGAGGCAGCGGAGGAGAAGCAGGAGGAAGACGGTGATTACCACCGGAGTGACGAGCAGGTGGGCACACGGCCGGGCCTCGGGGGCTCTCCCCTGACAGGAAGGGCCAGGAGGAAGGGACCAGATGGGCTCTCCTGACAGGAAGGCCGGGCGAAAGGACCAGATGAGCTCTCCTCTGACAGGAAGGCCGGGCGGAAAGGACCAGATGGGCTCTCCTGACAGGAAGGCCGGGCGGAAAGGACCAGATGAGCTCTCCTCTGACGGGAAGGCCGGGCAAAAAGGACCAGATGGGCTCTCCCCTGACAGGAAGGCCAGGCGGAAAGGACCAGATGAGCTCTCCCCTGACAGGAAGGCCGGGCAGAAAGGACCAGATGAGCTCTCCCCTGACAGGAAGGCCGGGCAGAAAGGACCAGATGGGCTCTCCCCTGACAGGAAGGGCTGGGAGGAAGGGACCAGATGGGCTCTCCCCTGACAGGAAGGGCCGAGCGGAAAGGACCAGCTGGGCTCTCCCTTGACAGGAAGGGCTGAGAGGAAGGGACCAGATGGGCTCTCCCCTGACAGGAAAGCCGGGCGGAAAGGACCAGATGAGCTCTCCCCTGACAGGAAGGCCGGGCAGAAAGGACCAGATGAGCTCTCCCCTGACAGGAAGGCCGGGCAGAAAGGACCAGATGAGCTCTCCCCTGACAGGAAGGCCGGGCAGAAAGGACCAGATGGGCTCTCCCGTGACAGGAAGGGCCAGGAGGAAGGGACCAGATGGGCTCTCCCCTGACAGGAAGGGCTGGGCAGAAAGGACCAGATGAGCTCTCCCCTGACAGGAAGGGCTGGGAGGAAGGGAGCAGGTGGGCACGCGGCCCGGGCCTGGGCCGGGAGGAAGGCACAGCAGATGGTCGCGTGCCAGCAGCTCTCTGAGTCTCTCCCGACTGTTCTCCTCCTCCCCTTTCTCCTCCTCCTCCTCTTGGCTGCACAGCTGGTGGCATCTTAGTTTCTAGGGGCTGAACCCGCACCCTCAGCAATGAGAGCACCACCTCGCAACCCCTGGATGGCCGGGAGCTTCCCTTCTATGGCTAATTGCCAGAGTGACCCCTACCCACTGCAGAGTGCTTTAGGAAAGAAAAGGTTAAAGCAGGTGTCTTCAGCGGGGAGTAGGGGGAATGGCGTCTTCCATGCAAACTGCAGTGAGAATAGCCAGGACAGAGCCCGCTCTTGGTGGCACTCACTGTCAGGGATCAAGGGAGACTCGCTGGGCTGCACGGCGATGCTGCTGGGAACGTGGCGGCGTCACACCTCCCCGTCTGCGGGCTTCTCTTAGCGCACCGTGACTTGGTGCCCCAGTGGTCCTCACACTCCCTGACGGAACAGATGTCTCGTCGGCGTCAGAATAAGAAAATGTCAGCCCTCGGCTGTCACTCAGCGTGATTTGGGAGGTCCCGGCCCCAACATTCAGGAGACGGGAACACGAGCTGGGCGTGCGATGGCTCTCGGCGACACGCATGTGACTCAGCTCCTTGAGGTGCTGAGACCCCTCTTCCAGTGGTAGGACCAGCGTGTCAGAGTCAGAGGGTGGGTGGCTTTGTTCAGAAAATTAATAAGATCTTTAAGGCAGCCTAGCAATAAATGTGAGAGGCCGAAGCAAAAATACCAGAACCTTCTGGAAGAACACAGAGAAAATTGCATAATTGGGTGTTCCTGGATGGAAGGTTGACCTTAGGATTCGAGTTCTCCCGAAATTAATCTCAATGGTTGTGACTGTAATCAATTTTATAAATAAGAATATAACCAACTGCTTCTGAAGCTCATCTGAAAGAGGAGAAAGTCAGCAGTAGCCGTGAGAACTTCGGGTCTTGGCTGTGGCAGAATATATGTGTAACATATCCACGCACACACATTTATACATACAGGCCCCTTAGGAGACACTGAGATTCAGTTCCAGACCATTGTAGCGAAACAAGTCATGAGTTTATTTCCCAGTGCGTATAGAAGGTATGCTTCCACTCTGTTGTGGTCTGTCAAGTGTGAGGTTTTGTTATATCTAAAAAACAACATTGTTTAGTGGCTAAGTTGTGCACAAGTCTTTTGCAACCCCATGAACTGTAACCCTCAAGGCTCCTCTGTCCATAGGCTCTCCTAGGCAAGAATACTGCAGTGGGTTGCCGTTTCCTTCTCCAGGGGATCTTCCCAACCCAGGGATCGAAGCCACGTCTCATGCATCTCCCACATTACAGGCAGATTCTTTACCACTGAGCCACCAGGGAAGCCCTCAGAAAAAAATAAATAAGGTACATTCCTTAATTAAAAGATACTGTATTGCCAAACAATGCTAGCCATCATCTACCACAAACATTCAATTCATAAAAAACGCAGTATCTGTGAAGTGCAATAAAGCAAAGTCTGCTTATGGCAGCTCAGTGGTGAAGAACCTGTCTGCAGTGCAGGAGATGCACAAGACCTGGGTTTGATCCCTGGCTTGGGAAGATCCCCTGGAGAAGGAAACGGCAATCCACTCCAGTGTTCTTGCCTGGGAAATCCCATGGACAAAGGAGCCTGGCGGGCTGCACTCTGTAGGGTTGAAAAGAGTCGGATACTACTGAGCAACTAAACACACATATATTTAATAAGTAAAATATCTGTGTATATACGCACACTGACATTTATTACAGACGTGATTAGCGTAGTGTGGATGCAGGGATAGACTAGCGGAACCCTAATTTTCCAGTTCATATGCTACCGTGTTGTTGGAAACTTTCCCCGGGTGCCACAGGAAGAGGAACGTCTCTGGCACGTGGGAGTGTGCTCAGGTGTGTCTCAGTGAACGAACACTGGGCTGCAGGACACCTCCCGGGGCCCACGTCTCCACCACTCTGGGCTCTGAGAGTTACCTCCTGCTGGACTCGGAGGTCTTGCTGCGGCCTGGGTCAGGCCGCTGGCCCGGCCTCTTCAGGTGCAGGGTGGGCCGTCCTGCTAACCCCTGTTCTGTCAGTTTTAAACCTCCAGCGTTTATCTTTATTGTTTCTAAATTTTGCCTTTTTTATCACAAACATGCCAAAAAGGTGTCTGTGTGATTGGCTTCTTTCAGAAGAGCCAGCAGGCTGTCCCGGGAACAGGGGAACGGGCCCCACTGCGCCCCTTTGAGGCCACAAGTCCACCCCAGGCTGAGCCTTGTGCGCTGGTCTGTTGTTGGCCCCAAGAAAGGTAGGGCGGGGTGGCCATGGCCCGAGACAGGGGCCTGCTGGGGCCCCCAGGTGTGAGGAGCAGGGGCGGGGCAGGGCCTGCAGGGAGGGGAGGCTGGGGGCAGGGTGGCCAGGCTGGAGCCTGGGGTGGGCGGGGACCGGGCGGCAGGGCTTTGGGCAGGTGGTGGTGCAGCTGCCCGGGGACGCACTCAAGAGCAAACCCGGGGGACTTGCTGAGCTCTGCCGACCTGGATCCTGAGTCTTCATGTTTATGATGCAGCCACAAGCCATAGACACTGCAAAACAGGCATCTTTGTGCAGCCTCCTTTCCTCAGTTAAAATCGCCTTTTGAGATTGTTTTTGAGGTGCACCATGTGGCCACTTCCTACGGTTGCCATGTGACGTGGTGCCACGGTGGGCCCTGTGGTGTGTCCTGGGCGCGTGCATGGCTCAGGCCTCAGAACAAGGATTCTGCTGTTTTCTGCCTGGTGTTCTGACTATTGCAGCCCTCACAGCCTCCTGGGTGCTGGCCTTGGTCTTCCTGGCACGTCTCCATGCGCTGTTTGTGCCAGACTCCGGGGTCTGTGGTCTGTTTTGTTGCCCGTCCGCCTCCAGCTCCTGGGGCGGCCCTTGGTCCTTCACACGCAGATTCTTGCTGTGTTCGTGGACGTGTGTTGCATGTTCTGATGTAATCATTTCACAGGAACTGTATGTATCTGTTTAGCTTTGGTGTCAAAGGGAGAAGTTTCAGAGCTGGAAGTAGTCTCTCTCTCCCATTTTTATTCTCTAGGAAAGTTTGTATAAGATTGAGAACATCCGTTTTATAAAGCCATCAGATCTTAGTTAATTTTTTTGAAGATGGGTAGGAAGATTTTAAATTATAAATTTCCTTAATGATTTTAATCCTACTCTAATCTTTTGTTTGTTTTTAAGATTATTTGATAAGTTATATTTTTTTCTAGGAAAGTTTCTACATGGACTTAGGTTTTCACAGAATTCTTTTGTCTGTCTGTGGGCTTTGCCAAGTGTCTGGTGATTTCTCCATTGCTCTTCCTAGTATCCCACTGGTGCCTCCTGCTTTTTTGGTCATTCTTGCCAGAGATGGAGCCACATTCTTTTCTGTTAATCATTTCTTCTTTCTGCTCTGTGTTCCTTTTGTTCCTTCTCTACTTTCTTGAGTTGAATATTCTTTAATATATGCATTGGAAATTTTGAACATCAAATCTTACAAATAAGGCTGCGGTAATCAAGGCATTGTGTTGCAGGTGTTAAGGTAGATTTTTTTAATCATTGTGGAGTGTGGAAATAAGCCCTTAGATTCAAGGTCATTTGGTTCCAGCACAGGTGCCATGGCCCTTCCTGAGGAAAGAACAGTGTCTTGGACGGTGCTGGGACAGCTGGACACCCACGTGCAGAGGAGTCACTCGTGCCCCTGCCTCTCACGACAGGGAAAGTAAAAGTGAAAGTCGCTCAGTTGCGCCCAGCTCTTTGGGACCCCAGGGACTATACAGTCTGTGGAATTCTCCAGGCCAGAATACTGGAGTGGGTAGCCTTTTCCTTTTCCATGGGATCTTCCCAACCCAGGGATCGAACCCAGGTCTCCTGCATTGCAGGCAGATTCTTTACCAACTGAGCTATCAGGGAAGCCCAGGTTAACTCAAAATGTAAGGGCTCAAACCGGGAAACTATGCAGGAAAACATGAGAGAAGCTCCTTAGCATCTTGGGTTAGGCTTGTAGTTCTCAAATCCAAAACCAAGAACACAACTCAGGAACGAAAACTGATGAAAGAAAATTCATCAGATGAAGAAATACTGCTCTTAGGACTCCCTGGCCATCCAGTGGCTAAGATTCTGTGCTTCCCCTGTGAGGCGCAGCTCAGCCACTGGTCAGGGAGCTGAGATCCCTCAAGCCACATGGCGCAGCCAAAAGGAGTTGCTGCTCTTCAAAAGACACCATTGAGAAAAAATTTAAAAACCACAGACTGGGAGAAAATATTAGCAAATGACATTTCTGAAAAGGACTTTTATCTAGAACATGTAACTCTTAACTCATTAAGAAGGTTAGTGTTAGGGTTAGGGTTAACAAATTGGCAGACATTTCGTCAAAGAAGAAATACAAATGTTTAATACTCACATTCCTGGTAGCTCAGCTGGTAAAGAATCTGCCTGCAATGTGGGAGACCTAGGTTCAGTTCCTGGGTTGGGAAGATCCCCTGGAGAAGAGAAGGGCTACCCACTCCAGTATTCAGGCCTGGAGGATTCCATGGACATAGGAGCCTGGCAGGCTACAGTCCATGGGGTCTCAAAGAGTCAGATTTGACTGAGCAACTTTCACTGACAGTCACATGAAAATGTGTTCAACATCATTCATTAGTCATTAGGAAAATACAAATTAAAACCATAATGAAATAGCATTTTATACTCACCAAGATGACTATAAGCAAAAAAATGGTGACAGGTGTTGGCAAGGAGGCGGAGAAGTGGATCAGCGGTGTAAGGTGCTGCCACGCACTTGAGTCTCCCCACGTGACTGTATGAAAGAAGTCAGATGGGAGGACTGTGTTGTACGATCCCATCTGTAGACCATCTAGGAGAGGCTGGTCCACAGACGCAGGCCAAGGGTGGCTGGGGCGGATTGACCACCAAAGCCACGAGGGTCTTTATGAGGTGATGGGTCTGACCTCAGACTGGGTGGCGTGGTGGTTGCACAAGTCTTAAGTTGACTAAAAATTACTGAATTGTATACTTAAAACATAGATGTAAATTATACTGCAACGGAGCTGTTAAAAAATTACAAAGATGCTTTTAACTTAGTGTATTTAAATAGGTAATACATTTGGGGACTTCCTGGTGGTTCAGTGGCTAAGACTGCCCTGTAGGGGGCCCAGGTTCAATCCCTGGTCTGGGAAATAAGGTCCTGCATGTGGTACAGTGTGGTCAAAAACATAGGTAGGTAATACACTTACACGGTCCAGAGGGCAGTGGTACGTGAGAGGGTTATGTGTTACTGTCCCGAATTCCCCTTCATAGGGGTGCACCTTGTGGTCACTCCCATGTTTGCACAGACTGGGCTTTCCAGAGTCCTGTGCAGCTCTGTGCTCCCTCCTCCCTGGTGGCCCAGCCCACGGCCTCCTGCTTCTGTTGTTGGGGGGCCTGTGCCTTCTTTCTCTGGTTGACACCTCTGCGTTTTTTAAAAGTCCAAAATAAATACGAGTCTCTTGTTGTCTCCTCTGAACAGCAGCAGGGCTCTCCCACTGCCTGGTCGCCTCCTTAACACCCCAGCTAGTCCGTCTACTTCGGGCTCTTTCTTCCTGTGCTGCCGCTTCTCGCTTCTCAAATTGTGTTCTGTCTTCGTTTGCTGGTGACTTCATTCCACTTCCTCTCTGAATGATGGTTTAGCTCTTCCTTTCTGGTGGCTCAGTGGGAAGCCCGGGGCCTGGGCTCAGTGCCTGAGCACCAGCCCCTCATGCAGCCCCACCCAGCCCCCGGGCCTCGGTGCCCGGTGCTCGGTGCTCCCCGGTCCCCGGTGCTCGGTGCTCGGTCCCCGGTGCCCGGTGCTTGGTCCCCGGTGCTCGGTGCCCGGTGCTCGGAGGGGCCGCCAAGTCTGGGTGCCGGTTTCCGCTGATTTCCTTTGCGTCAGGTCCTTTTGCTTCCTGGAGTTGAGGAGTTAATGTCTTGCATCATTTGGGGGGGCCCTTCTGCCTTTATTTTCTGTTTTTCCTCTGGTCTCTTGTGATTTTCAGACTCTGTGGTCTGTCTTCATGCGTCTTCACCTTTCCTTTGTTTTCTTATTTTAATTGATGCCTTTTATTGTGTCTATACTTTTGGGTAATTTACTCCCATTGATCTTTCAGAAAATTGATCTGCGTTCAGCTGAGACTAATCTGTGGTTTGACCATCCATTGTGTTTTTAATTTGAATGAATATGTTTTTTATTTTTAGAAGTTATATTTGAATGTCTTTTGTACCTGCCTGTTCTTTATTCATAGTGTTATATTTTTAATTCCTTCTTTCATATCTAATAATTTTAGACATATATATTTCAGTTATTAATGATTCTTTTTGGGGGTTTGAGTTTTGGGGGGTCTGGTTTTTTGGCACACCCTAACCATTCCTGGAGAAAGACTTACCCCTGAGTGAGGCGAGGCATCTCAGGTGGGGCCAGCTCGGTAGTGCAGCAGGGCCAGGCTGTCCCTCCGCTGCATCTGCCATCCGGAGTCACTTTACTCAGCTTGTTGTCTTGAAGTTCCTTGTCACACGCTGAGTACTCTGACCCATTGGACTCTTGATCTCACGAAAGGTAACCGTGAACTTGAGACTTTGTGCCTTTGCTCGTAGTCCTCTGCCCTCTAGTGAGCTGGACCAGCGTGATGTGCCCCTTGGTGACCCTTCCTGGGTGTGGGGGCCGTGGTGCCTGCCTTGTGATGTCTTTCCTCGTCGTTCCTGCGGAACACTTGGCCTCTATGGCGACGTGTGTGTGTCCCACCGGCTAGAGGGTTTACAACAGGATTTCCACCTTTCTCAGTTTAACTCTGAGGCTAGCATGTACTGCCACAGTAAGTAAGTAATTCTCAGGTTTACTTTAAAGAACTGCATTAGTAAAACAATTAATACAATGTTAGATTGTTTTTCACAAAATGGCAAAAATAAACAGATTTTAAGGTAATGTGTTTAGTCAAAACAGATTTATGATTTCCAAAGCGTCTGCAGTCTTGGATCTAACGGGGTTGGTAGATGGCCGAGAAAGTCTCCAGGGAGCAGCCCCGCGGTGACCCTCCGTGCACCTCCCCAGCTGAGCCCTTTCTTTCTCTTGCAGGTGAGCATCTGTCTGGAATGCAACAGCAGCAAACTGCGGGGCCTGAAGCGAAAATGGATCCGCTGCTCAGCCCAGGCCACAGTCCTGCATCTGAAGAAGTTCATTGCCAAAAAACTTAACCTCTCGTCTTTCAACGAGGTAAACAGAAACTGCGACGAGTCACTCTTCTGCAGGAGTGACACTTCTGAAGCTCTTTGGGTTTGTTTGCTTTTTACAATTTTGTCTGGAGATTTTCAATCAGAAAAAAAAGTCTTGTGTGTTGCCTACTCCCAGTTAGTGTGATAGTAAATAGTGGTGAAGGCAGTGGAGGCCCAGAGCCCATGAACATGGAGGCCACTGCTAAGAGAAGAGGAAATGCCAATGGGATGGCAGCGAGGTACGTTACAGGTTTTCACAAGAGAGATTCTGGTCTTTAATTTCACAAACAGATGGATGGGGATGGATAGAATGGGTGGGTAGACAGAGAAGATACTTCCAAGTTCTGATGAATGCTGAGACTAAAATAAAATCTGTGCTTTAGTGTGCAGAGCAGAGTGGTCCCAGAGGGAGAGCGAGCATGCTCGCTAGGGGTGTCGGACGCCCTCCTGAGGGCATTCGCTTCTGCTCAAGCATGGCTTGCCCGCGTCATGCAGACATGTCAGGAGAAGGCATTGTGGGATATAAAGCCAAGGACTCATGATGAAAACAGCCCTCAGGCTGCGAGGAAAGTGGTGTCACAGTCCAGAAAAGGAGGCAGGAGAGGCCAGTTGGGGAGAGTCTGGCAGAAGCCCCAGGAGAGCAGGCCAGTGAGGACAGAGAGAAGAGGCCAGCTCCTGAGATGTGTATCACAGAAGAGTGGGGTGGACGTGGCCCTCCACAGAGCGGCGTCCACACCCCAATCCCACAACCTATAATCATGATCTTTTTGGAAAAAAGATCTTTCCAGATGTAATGAAGTTAAGGGTCTTTAGAGGAACTAATCCTGGATTGACCCTAAATCCAATGCCTGTACAAATGTGAGGCAGAGGGAAACATGAGACACACAAAGAGGAGAAGACGGTGTGAAGATGGAGATAAGATTGGGGTGATGTGACCACAAGCCAAGGGATGCCTGGAGGCCCCAGAAGCTGGTCTAGTTTCTTCTTGGTGCCAATAATAAAATGTTAGAGGAGAGGGATGAATTCAAGAATGAACTGCCAAACAAAAAGGAACCTACAGCCTATCCACGTTGTAAAAAAATGGTAATATTAGGAATTTGACTGTTAGAAAAACACTCTAGAGAGAAGGCCAAGTGTGTAGCTGTTCAACCTTTTGCTAAAGGGTTTAGTTGTTTGACTCATGGTGGCTCAGCTGTCTCATGGGAGGAGCAGAGAGAGGAGTTATCCGAGAGAGATCTACAAAGGATTTTCATGTCAGTGGCCTGGATCTGGGACATACCTGGGAGACCCACAGTGCTTTTAAGAATGTGGTATCGGCAGAACCACCACCAACTTGGGCTGAAGGGGACAGAGACAGGAAGAAAGGAGAGAAGGCTATCAGACTTGCAAAATTCTACCAGCAGGAAATAGGCTGGTAAGAGCTGCTCCGCTGCCTGGGTGAGTCACCCCAGAGGGTGAGGCCAACACGGGCCCAAGTGAGCAGAGCCTCGACCTGCAGTGATGTGTTCTCAGATCTGGAGACCAGATGGAATTTCCATACTGGATTTCCAATGTTTTGGAGACCAGTGATGTCTTTACGCCTTCTAATATATCTCCCTTTTAGACTAAGAATACCTATCTTGTCCCACACTTGGATTTTGGAAGCAAATAATGTGTTTTCTAGTTTCATAGATCCGCAGTTAGAGAGGAATTTTTCCTCGGAATGCATCATACTCAGAGTCTCACCCATAGCTGATTCCTATGATTTAGAAAATAAGCTCTGAGACTTTGAACTGATGATGTGAAGATGAGATTTGGGGATCTGGAGTTGATGCTAGAGTGGCTTGAGTCTCTTGGAGCTAAAAAAAACACATTCGGGGTGGATGTGGGTTTTATGGGATCAGAAGGCAGACGTGTAGTAGGTTCAGTGGTGACCCTGCAAAAAAAATACGATCACTTTGTAATCCTGAGAACATCTGAATACATCTTTATTTGAAAAAAGGTTTTTGTAGACATGCAAAGAATGTTGGAGTGAAGAGACCTCCTGGATTATCCAGGCAGGCTGTAAATCCAGCCACTGGTGTCTTTAGAAGAGCAGACACAAATTGTCTCCGTAGATTTTAAAGGATGTTATGCAAAGTATCTTCTCATACCACAGCTGCATGAGGTTAGAAATCAATAACCAAAGGAAAACTGGAAAATTCACAAAATTGTGGAAATCAAACCACCAGTGGATCAAATGAGAAATCAAAGAGTGATTAAAAAATACTTAGAGACAAATAAAAACAAAACTCCAACATATCCAAACTAACGATGCCGTGAAAGCAGCACCAAGGGGAGGCTTATAGCCGTAAACACAGTAAAACGAGGGAGATCTCGAATCAACAGCCTCAGTTTACAACTTAAGGACCTAGAAGAAGACTTACGCTCAACCCAAAGCTAGCAGAAAGAAAAGAATAATAAGGATTAGAGCAGAAATAAAATTGACAATAGAAAAACGATAGAGAAGATCAACGGTTTTTCAAAAAGATCAACAGTATTGACAGACTCTGAGCTAGAGGGACTAAGAAAGAGGACTTGAGTCACATCATCTGAGGTGGAAGCAGGGACATCATCTGATTCTTCAGATACAGATTTTCAGAGAGCACTCTGAGCAGTTGTATGCCAGCAGATCGGATGACCTAGATGAGATGGACAGATGCCTAGAAAAACAAAGCCTAACCTGACAGTCACAAAGAAATAGGAAATTTGAGTAGACCTGTGACTGGTGAGGAGACTGAATCACCAATCAGAAAATCCTGCAATAAAAAAAGTCCTGGACCTCATGGCTTCCCTGAACCCTACCAAGCATTTAAAAAACTAGTATCAATCCTTCTCAAACTTTTCTAAAAGGTTGAAGAGGAGGACCACTTCCTAACTCATTTCATGAGATCAGCATAACCCTGAGAAAGCCAGATAAAGACACTACAAGAAAACTGCACAATATCCCTTGTTAACATTGATGCAAAAAATCCTCAACAAAATAGTAATGAACAGAATTCAACATATTAAAAGGATTTACACACTGTACCTAAGTGGGTTTCAAGGGATTAGATTTGATAGAGTGCCTGAAGAACTATGGATGGAGGTTTGTGACATTGTACAGGAGGCAGTGATCAAGACCATCCCCAAGAAAAAAGAATGCAAAAAGGAAAAATGGCTGTCTGAGGAGGCCTTACAAATAGCTGAGAAAAGAAGAGAGGCTAAAGGCAAAGAAGAAAATGAAAGATACACCCATCTGAATTCAGAGTTCAAAGAATAGCAAGGAGAGATAAGAAAGCCTTTCTCAGTGATCAATGCAGAGAAATAGAGGAAAACAATAGACTGGGGAAGACTAGAGATCTCTTCAAGAAAATTAGAGATACCAAGGGAACATTTCATGTAAAGATGGGCACAATAAAGGACAGAAATGGTATGGACCGAACAGAAGCAAAAGTTATTAAGCAGAGGTGGCAAGAATACACAGAAGAACTATACGAAAAAGATCTTCATGACCCAGATAACCACGATGGTGTGATCACTCACCTAGAGCCAGATATCCTGGAATGTGAAGTCAAGTGGGCCTTAGGAAGCACCACTACGAACAAAGCTAGTGGAGGTCATGGAATTCCAGTTGAGGTATTTCAGATCCTAAAAGACTTGTGTGAACACTGCACTCAATACGCCAGAAATTTTGGAAAACTCAGCAGTGGCCACAGGACTGGAAAAGGTCAGTTTTCATTCCAATCCCAAAGAAAGGCAATGCCAAAGAAAGTTCAAACTACCGCACCATTGTACTCATCTCACAGGCTAGCAAAGTAATGCTCAAAATTCTCCAAGCCAGGCTTCAACAGTACATGATCCATGAACTTCCAGGTATTCAAGCTGGATTTAGAAAAGGCAGAGGAACCAGACAAGAGTTCAAATTGCCAACATCCCTTGGATCATCAAAAAAGCAAGAGAATTTCAGAAAAAAAATCTGCTTTGTTGACTACGCCAAAGCCTTTGACTTTGTGGATCGCAACAAAATGTGGAAAATTCTTCAAGAGATGGGAATACCAGACCACCTTACCTGCCTCCTGAGAAATCTGCATGCAGGTCAAGAAGCAACAATTAGAACCGGGCATGGAACAAAGGAATGCTTCCACACTGGGAAAGAAGTACATCAAGGCTGTATATTGTCGCCCGGCTTATTTAACTTATATGCAGAGTATATCATGAGAAACACTGGGCTGGATGAAACACAAGCTGGAATCAGGATTGCCAGGAGACACGTCAATAACCTCAGATGCGCAGATGACACCACCCTTATGGCAGAAAGTGAAGAACTATAGAGCCTTTTGACGAAAGTGAAAGGGAGAGTGAAAAAGCTGGCTTAAAACTCAACATTCAGAAAACTAAGATTATGGCATCTGGTCCCATCACCTCATGGCAAATAAACGGGGAAAAAGTGGACACAGTGAGAGACTTTATTTTCTTGGGCTCCAAAATCACTGCAGATGGTGACTGCGGTCATGAAATTAAAAGACGCTTGCTCTTTGGAAGAAAAGCTATGACCAACCTAGACAGCATATTAAAAAGCAGAGACATTACTTTGCCAAAAAATGTCAATCTAGTCAAAGCTGTGGTTTTTCCAGGAGTCATGTATGAATGTGAGAGATGGACTGTAAAGAAAGCTGAGTGCCGAAGAATTGATGCCTTTGAACTGTGGTGCTGGGGAAGACTCTTGAGAGTCCCTTGGACTGCAAGGAGATCCAACCAGTCCATCCTAAAGGAAATCAGTCCTGAATATTCATTGGAAGGACTGATGCTGAAGCTGAAACTCCAATACTTTGGCCACCTGATGCAAAGAGCTGACTCATTGGAAAAGACTCTGATGCTGGGAGGGATTGAAGGCAGGAAGAGAAGGGGACGACAGAGGATGAGATGCTTGGATGGCATCACTGACATGATGGACATGAGTTTGAGTAAATTCCAGGAGTTGGTTGATGGACAGGGAAGCCTGGCGTGCTACAGTCCATGGGGTTGCAAAGAGTCATACACAACTGAGCGACTGAACTGAAGAGTGAGGAAGAATATGTAGAAAGTTCTAAAAATTCCACAGAAAGACCCTGTCAGAACTAACTGCAAGGTAGCAAAATGCAGAGTGAGCAGAGGAATCAGATGCGTTTTTGTACATGAGCGAAGAGCAGCTAAAGAGCAGATTATAAAATGGAATACATTTATAATACCCCCAAAAAGAATAATATACTCAGCCGTAAAAAGTAATAAAATTAAGTCATTTGTAGACACATGGATAGACTCAAAGACTGTCATACAAAGTGAAGTATCAGAAAACAAATATATTAACACATATGTGTGGAATGTAGAAAAATGGTTTAGATGCTGCTGTGTGCAAAGCAGAAATAGAGACACAAGCATAGAGAACAAACATGGACATCAAGGGAGGAAAGCTGGGGATGGAGTGAATTGGGAGATTGAGGTTGACACATGCACTGTGGGTGCTGTACATAAAATAAGCGATTAATGAGAATGACTGTGCAGCTCAGAGAGCTCGGCTCACTGCTCTGTGGTGACGTAAACGGGAAGGATCCAAAAAAGAGAGCATATACGTGTATGTATAGCTTATTCACTTTGCTGTACAGTAGAAACTAACACTGGAGAAGGCAATGGCACCCCACTCCAGTGCTCTTGCCTGGAAAATCCCATGGACGGAGGAGCCTGAAGGCTGCAGTCCATGGGGTCGCTGAGGGTCGGACGTGACTGAGAGACTTCACTTCCACTTTTCACTTTCATGCGTTGGAGAAGGAAATGGCAACCCACTCCAGTGTTCTTGCCTGGAGAATCCCAGGGACAGCGGAGCCTGGTGGGCTGCCGTCTATGGGGTCGCACAGAGTTGGACACAACCGAAGCAACTTAGCAGCAGCAGCAGCAGAAACTAACACACCATTATAAAGCAACTATAGCCCAATAAAAATAATTTTAAAAAATGAAATACTTAGGAATTAAGTTAGCAAAGGAAGTGAAAGACTCGTACAGTGAAAATTACAGAAAATGCTGAAGAAATGAAAGACAGAAGCACGTGGAAACGTGTGCCACATTCAGGGACTAGAAGACTGAACATTGTTTAAATGTTCAGTCACCCAAATGAACTACAGATTCAATAGAATTCCTATCAAAATCCCAAAGATATTTCTTGCAGAAATAAAAAAAAATGCATCCTGATTTTTTTATGGACTCTCAAAGAACCCAAATAGCCAAACAACCTTGAGAAAGAAGAACAAAACTAGAGGACTCAAAGCTTCCCAGTGTAGAGAGACGCCAACCCAGAGTGTGGTGCTGGCACCGAGACAGACGGAATAGCGTAAATCCTCACACGTGGTCAACTGACAGGGTTCTAAGGCCCTCTAGTGAGGAAAGGACAGCCTTTCAACAGACGGTGCTGAGAAAACTGGATATCCACGGACAAAAGAAAGAAATTTGACGCTTGCCTAACACAGCATACAAAGATCAACTCAAAGTGTGCCAGGGGCGTAAATGTAGAACCTGAAACAATAAAAACTCTTAAAACAAAACACAGGACTAAACCTTGGCGTTGGATTTGGCGATGATCGCCTGGGTAGCATACCCAAGGAACAGGCAGCAAAAGGAAAATTAGACAATTTGGACTTCGTTGACTTGAAAGAAAAAGAAATTGTATGGAGTGGAAGGAGATATTTGTGAATCATTTTCTGACAAGTCTATCCAGAATAGATAGACTGTTTCTAAAATTGAGCACAAAAAAACTCAACCCAGTTACAAAATGAGCACCGGACTTGAGTAGACATTTCTCCAGAGACGTACAAGTGGCAATAAGCACGAGAGAATGCACCTGACACCACTGATCCCCGGAGAAACGCAGCCAGAACTGTGGCGAGACCTCAGATCCAGAGGATGGCTCCTGCAGAACGTGAGAGCCAAGTGCTGGGAGGCTGGGGAGAACTTGGAACACTGTGCACTGTTGATGGGGTATAAATGGTGCAGCCACTGTGGAAAACACTATGAAGATGCCTCAAAAGCTAAACAGAACCACCATGAGCTCCAGCAGCGCCTTCTGGGGAACACCCAGAGGACCCGGAGGAAGCATCTGTACCCCCACGCGTACAGCAGCGTTGCTGACAGTGGGCAGAAGCTGGAAGCAATCAAGTGTCCATCAGTGGGTGATGGATAAGCAAAATGTGGTCCATCCATACAGTGGGATATTCTGCTTTAAACAGGAAGGAAATTCTAACACCTGCTGCAACATAGATGAATCTTGAGGAGACTATGCTAAATGAAGTAAGCCAAACACAAAAGGCCAAATACTGTCCGATTCCACTGATACTAGGTCCCCAGAGGCATCGGAATCACAGACAGAAAGCAGAATAGGAGTGGCTGGCGCTGGGGAGGGGGCGGGTGGTTATTGATTAAGCGGGCAGTTACAGGTTTACACACGCAGAGTCCGTGGATGGGCGTGGCGGCAGCTGCACATCATGGAAGCAGTTAACACCACTGAGCTGCACTTGAAAACGGCTAAGCTGGTAAATCTCACATGCACCTGACCCCAGTTATGTCAACGATAAATAAGTGAACTACTGATGCTCACACGGAAGAGAGTAGAGGGGGTTTGGGGCCGCCTAAGGACGGAAGCAGGGTTGGGAGGACGCTGCCCTGTGCCGGAGAGTCCTGGCGCCTCCAGAGGGCCTGAGCCTGCAGGCTCCCAGACAGAACTCTGAGGACTGCCCTCCTGGCGCTCTCTGTCCTGACGCAGTTGTGCTGTTTCCATGGCAGACACAGGAAGCACACGTTGGGACACTTCCTCCCCTGCCTTGAGAGAGAAGTTTAAAAGACCATCTGGGAATTCCTGGTGGCCCCGTGCTTAAGACTCGGTGTTTTCACTGCAGTGGCCTGGGTTCAATACCCTGGTCAGGGAACTACAATCCTGCGAGCTGCATGGCACTGCCAAAAATAATAATAATAAAAAGACCATCTGGGTAGCATCATTTGTCATCAGGGAAATGCAAATTAAAACAATGAGATCCCACTCCAGACCTACAGAATGTCCAAAATCCAGGACCCCGACACCACCATATGCTGGCAAGGACGTGGAGCAACAGAAACTTCACTGCCAGTGGAAGTGCAAAATGGTGCAGCCATTTAGGGAAACAGCTCGGCAGTCAAGCCCCTTGGTACTTACCCAAAGGAGCTGAGAACTTAGGTCCACAAGGAAGCTTACACACAGATGTTTATAGCAGCTTAGTCGTAGTCGCCAAAACTTGGGAGCCAAGGCCTCCTTCAGAACGTGAATGGATAAGTAAACTGTGGTCCATCCAGACAGCAGTGGAACGTCACTCAGCCAAGAGAAAAGAGCTGACAGGGCGTGAGAGATGTGGAGGAACCTTCAGCGCATACGATGGTGGAAGAAGCCGATCCAGAAGGCCCGCACGCTGCGATCCGCGCCTGTGACGTCTGGAGAAACCCGTGCAGACGGCGCAAGGAGCAGCAGTTGCCAGGGGCGGAGGGCGAGAACGACAGGCCCCCGGAGGAGTCCTAGGGCCATGAGCCTGCTCTGAGTGACGCTGTCCTGGAGGACACTCGTCTCTGTGTGCCTGTCCAGGCCCCCAGGAGGCACAGCACCGGTCCAGAGCCTCATGGAGGCCGTGGCTATGGGAGGCGAGGAGGTGCTGACTGAGGTTCATCAGGTGTGACGTGTTCACATCAGGGATGCTGGTTGGGGGAGAGGCTGTGGGGTGGGGCCAGGAGAAAGATGAGGGCTCTGGACCTTGTGCTAAATTTTCCTGTGAACCTAAAACTGCTCTGAAAAGTCTTTATGAAAAAAAAGGGAAGAATTGTCTGTGGAGCCCATAACCTTTTTCCACTGAGGTGAGAGGGACAAACCTGGCCAAGACGGACTGAAGCTGGGGCACAAGGTGCTTTTTGGGGACAGGAGCCTGGAGGCTGCCGTCCCACAGCAGGGCTGCTGCCTTGCCGTGTGTGGACAGAGGCCCCTGCGTGCTCTCCACCCTCGGGCGGGGCGGGGGCGGCCTTCCAAGCCCTGCTTCCCGTCGGTGCTGCCCCAGAAGGAAAGCAGGTGGCTCTTCGCTGACGGGCGTGACTGCCTGGACCAGAGGCCCCCGCATCCTAAGCACTGAGCCCTTGGCCCCACTGACTAAGGTCTTGTTCTTCCGGCAGCTGGACATTTTATGCAACGAGGAGATCCTTGGCAAGGACCATACACTCAAATTCGTCGTTGTCACGAGGTGGAGATTCAAGGTGAGACTTTGCTGTGATTGTGTGTGGTTTATTCCAGAGCTTAGGAGTAACAGCCCACCGTGGGACTGTCAGCAGTGTGGGTGCTCTGGAGTCATCAGCCCCAGAGTCGCCATGGGTAGTGCAGTCCCCAGGCCCCCACTTGTCTCATCTCTCCTGGTCAGGGTGACTGACGTCCTGGGGAGGGAGGGGCCACTGCAACCAGAAGGCACCCTTCCAGCCACGCTGCCTCTCTGGAGCAGGAAACAGACGGGCGTGACCCCCAGGGTCTGCCTGAGAGCAGGAGAGACACAGGCCGGCCGCCGCTGGCCAGGGCCGGGGCAGGCGGGGGCTCCCTCCGCAGCTGACCCCCGCGGGGTCCCGGCCCCTCCCTCCTTGTCTTGCAGAAGGCGCCCCTCCTGTTGCACTACAGACCCAAGATGGACCTGCTGTGAGCACAGCGGAGACTCGGCGCCCAGGCGCCCAAGGGCATGCGCCAGGCGGGGCCACAGCACAGGGGTGCTGCCCTGGGCATCGTGTGGACCGGACCTCGAACAGAGTATTTATCACTTTTGTATGAGAGAGAATTGGCACGCGACAAGACGCTCGGCACAGGGTTACAGACGTGGCGCGGGGACCAGCGTGAGGACAGCGAGGCGGCGGCCTTCATTCCAACACGCGACCTTTGCTTGCTTTCCAGGCCTTGAAAATCTCAGTCACTTCCGTTCAGTTTATGGATTAGGTTTCACGATAGCCCCCAAATACTTGTACGTTTATTGAATCCTTGCTAAGTTATTGAAAAAATGTCTTTTCCCGGTGAATGACGATATTTATGTTGCCTTTAGCTTCCTGAAGACTTAGAAGATATATAAAAATTTAATTTAAAAGCAACCAAAAGAGGTTTCCATGAGTATCGTGAGTTAACCATGGTATTTCATTTTCCACGTTAGGGAATGTGAAGCCAGGGGGGGCTCTGACCCCCGGGGGACCCAGAGCCCAGGGCAGGGTGCTGCAGCCTCGCCAGTGCCGCCACTCAGCAGAGTGGACGGGACCAGTCAACGCTGGTTCTCAGAACAGTTCTTCCCAAAACTTGCTTTTATTAAACAGGGCACAGTTGCTCAGTGCCGCCTTTACCTTCACGCTGATTCTTTTCCTTTTTCGTTTTGCAGAAGGAATTGATGGTGGTTGTGGGGGTGGGGCTGGCACCCGGGGGTATGCCTCCACTGAAGCCCCAGGCGTGCAGACCCCAGGGCCCGCCCGGTCCACCCTCGGCGGCGGGCACGTCCGCCCTGCCCACCCCCCTCTCCCGGAGCAGACGGTGGGGCCGGCGGGGTCCTGTGCGTCAGAAGCTGCTGTCCTCAGTTACTTAGGACCTAAAACCCGGCAAAGGCAGCACACCCTCTGTTAACCTTTCTCCTCCCAAATGTTCGTATTTTTGTGGAACTCGAGAATAAACTCTTTGCCAGCACATCCATCTTTGTTCTTTCAAGATTGTAGTTTGGAATGTGTGGAGGCAGGAGTGAGGCGAGGGCCCTTCCTGGGTGCGAGCGTGTCCCGGCTGCGTGTCTGTCCCCGTGCGCGTCCGGCGGCTTTTGCCTGAGCTTCGGGCTCTTCCCTGCCGTCACCTTGGCACCCTGGGGTCCTGGGGCCGCCTCGTTCGGTAGGAAGGCTTGATGGTCTCCTGAGAGCTGGGTTTTCCGTGAAGAGCTTCACCTTGGTGACTAGGATTCCTCCTGAACTTGCTTTGGCAGTGGTGGTCAGGCTCATTGACTCTCAAGTTTGTTTGTTTCTCTTACTCTGAG
The DNA here is from genome assembly GCF_003369695.1 of Bos indicus x Bos taurus. Lineage (NCBI taxonomy): Eukaryota > Metazoa > Chordata > Mammalia > Artiodactyla > Bovidae > Bos > Bos indicus x Bos taurus. The sequence goes on along the minus strand of NC_040081.1, from coordinate 116,974,192 downwards.
TTTCATGTGCATAAACGTCAGAAGCAGCTCCTTGGTGATGCGCACAACAGAGGAGCTCAGTCCAAGGGGTTTTAATCTGAGGCCTTTCAGAAAATAAAGCCAAGTTTTCCCTGGGAGTCGGTCACAGTTCGCCTCTTTATTTAAGCCCATTACTCCCAGACTGTTTGAATTATTAGTTACCTAAGCTCATTTTTCATCCAAATCGTTTTTTAAGAGTTCCTATTACAAGGGTTTAATGAGTAGATGTGTATGAGTAAATATTACCTGTCTACCTCAGATACACATTTCTGCTGAAACGTTCTATAAAACCATGTGCTCTCAATGCAGTTGAAGTATAAGACTAGAATTTAGGTATTCTGTGTGGTCAAGGTAAGGAAAGATTAAACAGTGTGAGCGTCAAAATTCAAATACCATTAATTCAGGGTCAGACTAACAGGAGCCTGACTGTGTGGTCTCATAGCGCGTGCCTGTAACCTCGTTCTGTCTTTGCGATCACTTGAATTTGCTATGGTGCTAAGTTGATGTACTTAATACACAGAGAGGTGGAGGCGGGTGAGCCGGTGCCACCGTCCCCCTGGGCCCCGAGCACCCCCGGTCCTGCGTGTGTAACGTGTGGCCCTGATGAAACCTCAGCAGCAGAAGTACCTATTTTTCTAAGATGTCCCCGTGCAGACTGTCTTCACTGCAGGAGAGCCCGGTCCTGCCACCTCTGTCCGTCGCAGCCTTAAGGGCCGGCGCTGGGGCCCTTTCAGCAGAGGGAAGCCTGCCCTGTCCTCGCGCGTCTGCTTAACATCAACGGGAGACTCTCATCTTTTCCAGCATGAAAGCCGGGATCAGTTAGTGATTGGATCCTGTCACTTTTTTCTTCCTTAAACAGATGGAGTTACTGTGAAGCAGTTTCCACAACTGATGATGCTGGTAAAACAAATGCTGTCAGCAGCAGCAGCAGCGAGCCTGTCACTGTGCAGGGCCTCACTAGACACAGGCGTCACAAAAACAGAAGATTCAGAGAGAATATATAATATTGAGTTTAAGATTTGGGGGGTGAAAAGAAGAAAACCTAACTTTATAAAATTATTTATTCTATTTTAAGCCCTTTATCATATTTTCCCATCCAATTGTTTGTTTTCAGTGGTCCAGCTTTATTTACAGGCATATAAAATGAAATTGTGAGGTGTTTTGCAAGCTTCTTCTTTTTTCTTTGAGTAGCTTTGATTTGTGTGTTTTGTCTCGTGGACGAAGCGCGGTTTGTGCGTCTGTGCAGCAGGCTCCAGCGCGTTCGCTAGAGTTACGTTGAGTGGTCCGCAGCATCTGTCTGCTGACTTGAAGGAGGTGCAGGGGGGCCCTCCGAACGTGTACGCTCAGCTCGGATTCTTCCTGTCCGTCGTGGTCCTCACGAGAATGCTGTTGTCGCGAGTGTGTGGGGGCCTGCGTGGGGGTGTCGGCCATCGGTGAGAGTAAGGGACCACGTGGCCGAGACCGGCCTCGTGCCTTGGGCCCGCGTGCTGGCGGCCCAGGACACGCCCCCTGCTGACCACAGCTGAGACGGTGCTACTTCCCGGGCTCTGGAGCCCTGCAGGGCGTGCGGCCTCCACGCCCCCTCGTGATATTAGAAGTCTTTAGAAATTCATTTGTTTTTTTTCTCAAAGCCCACAGGCTGTATTTTACAGTGATTTTTGAAATGTGTCATTGGATTGAATATTCCAGGAACGAGCCAACTGATTTCTTCTTTGTACGCGAATATTTGATGTGCTCTCAGACACTGAAAATACATTGAGTGCAGATAAATCACAAAAAGCTCAGTTTCTCTATTTCCTCAGGAAATCATTTACACTCCAGCACATCACGTGTGACCTTCACGTGATATACCAATGTGTTTCTTGCCTTGGTGTTTAAACTAAATAGGTTGGGATAAGTTGTTAAGAAACGATTCGGACGACACCGAAGTCATCGCCGAGATTCTGCCCCTGCTGGGGAGCTGCCCATCTCGTCAGCTCACGAGTCTCCACGTCTGGGGCGCGTCTGAGGGCCTGAAATTTTGCGTGTCCCTGAGCACGTGTGTAGCATTCGTGTAAATGTCTATTCCAACAGCTTCGTCAGGTGCAAGAAAACCGATTTTCCTGAAAGATGTAGTGTTCGGGGGCGAGAGCCCTGCCGACCCTGGCGTCCCACGTGGAGCTTGGGGGCTGTGGGGGGTTTGGAGGTGACGCTGCACACACACGTTTCTGACTGTTTAGTTTGGAAGTTTACATTTTTTATGCTTTGTGTTGGTGTGTAATTTTTTTGTACTATTGGTGGCTAGATTTTAATCTACAAATCTTTTTTGGAATATTGCTTAAATGTTTTGATTTTATGATAGTGAAGCTTGTATTCAGTGTTTTGCCAATTGATATTATATGCTTGTAATAAAAGCAAAAGGAAAACCTACCTAGTTCTCTGAAGCTGGATGTTTGTTACCTAAGATGTTTGTAAGATAGGTGCCCTGTTAGGGTGATCCAGTGCCCTGTGTATCGATGAGGACGCACACGCACCGCGCCAGGCCCACCCTCCCGGCCTGGACCCTGTGCCCCACGCGGCATTCGTGGCTGTGACCTTGGATGCTGGCTTCATTGGGCTGGGCTGGTGTTTGGCGCCAGAGGTTTAATGGGGACTCTGGGAGCCCACGCTTGTCTGTTTGCCTGGAGAGGGAACTGTCTTTGGTTTGGAGCTGTGTGTGTCAGGGGAGCCGTGTTAAAGAAAACCTCTGATTCCTGTTACCGGCAGACAGCCAGCAGATTGGCACCCTCTTCTCGTGTTAGCTGGGCTTCCCCAGAGCACAGGCCCTACAGGACACATGCGCACACACGTTTCTTGTGAGGAGGCCCTCAAGGGGGCTGAGTGATGCCCATCCCCACGGGAGGAAGCAGACTACCCTTTCTAAGGCTCGTCTCACCTAGGACACCCTCACACACACACCAGAATAATCTTAACTCGGGCACTGGGGCCCCGTCAGGTTGACATGTGAAATCAGCCATTGCAGACAGTTCAAGGGGAAAAGTACTATGCCCCAAACTTAATTTCCAAAGGTTAAGTAATTTACAGCAACCTTGAAAATCTGAGAAAGCTAGAATTGAAAAAAAGGAGAATGTATTGACCAAAACTACAGTCCTTGAGTTTCAGATCAGTAAACCTTATACTGGAGGTAATTGCTTCACAATGTTGTTAGTTTCCGCTGCACCACGGGGAATCAGCGTAACTGTACATATACCCCCTCTGCCTTGGCCCTTCCCCGCCCCCGCCCCCCAGATCATCCGGGAGCACGGGGCTGAGCTCCCTGCGTTACACAGGGGCTCCCCACTCCAGCTGTTCTACACATCACAGAGTATATCTGTCAGTCTCCCAGTCTGTCCCCCTCCCCTCCCCACAGCGCTGTTCTCCGTCTGCATCTCCGTCCCTGCTGTACAGCTGGGCTCATCTGCCATTGTTTCTAGCTTCCATATATATGAGTTAGTACATGCAGATCAGTAAACTTTAAAGATAAATTTAGCCTTAAGAAATTAATTGCACCTATTCTACTTACTTTTGGTAAGTCATTTACCCCATCTCATGAGTGTCAAGATGCCAAAGCCACATGTAAACGCTCACCGACGTGCTGGGCGCACGATTAGGTCCCGCTTGTTGGGCTCCACGAGGACAGCAAGCCGCCAGGCAGGTGCCTGGGGAAGGCGAGTCCGGGAAAAAGCCAGAAGGCGACAGGCCAGGCCCCTGAGCCAGGAGGACGCGCTTCGAGGGAGGGACGGATGATCGGCTCCGCCTGGAGCTCTGGCAGGAGGTTCACTTCTCCAGCGAGAAGCGGGCAAGTCCCGATTTCACCGCCAGCGCCGTACCCACCACGGCCACGCGCCTGAGCTAGGCGGAGCGCTGGCTGGGAAAGGAGTGCATCGCGCACCAGGAGCCTTCCGCCCCTCCTGCTGCCCGTCCAGGTTGTCTCCTCTGACTCTTGGTTCCTAAGGATAAACCACTGGTGGGGCAGCTGAGGCTAGGCCTGGGGGCGGGCCCTCCTGCTCCGTCAGTTCCCGGAGCACGGCTGCGCTCTCGCAACAGGACGCGCCACCACCTCCATCCAGGCGGACGCACAGCCGGGGCTTTGTGTTGTGGCGGGTGGCCCGAGGGACGCTTCCCGAGCCTTGAGGCCTGCCTGTCTCCACCACCAACAGGCTGATGTGTCCATAGAACTCTCACTACAGCCTCATTTATTGTCTCTGGATTTTATTGGGATGTGAAAATATTAATCATTTGACCATTACATTGAATCCTGTGGGGGGTGTGTGAGTGTGTGTGTTTCGGGTACTACGATACAAAGTTACTTCTTTAGGAACATTTTTAGTCAAAAATCTTTTGAAGCATAGAGAGATCTGGCCTTTATAACAAATAGACTAAATCTGAAAATGCACCAAATAAGAATATATTGTTGGTGGGAAATGGTTTCTCTACTAACATCCTGGGCAGCACAAAGAAGCTGTTATTCCAGCTTCTCGGAAGCACCTGTGGTGATTCTGCGGCTCATAGTCTGCTGTCGTAGGACCCCTAGGCTTGGGCAGGGGCATCCTGGCACCCCAGGGCTCTGGAAGGAGGGTGTGGTCCTGGGACCCTGGGGCTCTGCAGAGAGGTGAGAGGTGTGGTCCCGGGACAGCCAGGGCTCCTGAGAGTCAGGGGTCCCAGGGACCCACACTTCTTTCTCTTCCTGTTCCTATGTGGTCCTGAGGCTCTGCAGGTGTTACAAGTTCACCTCCTCCTGCCCCGTGTCTGTCTCTGACCCCACACCCAGGCAGCTGGAGGGGCGCAGAGCCTGCCCCTTCCCAAGATTGCAGCCAAGAGGGGCTGAATGCTCCCCATGGAGCTGCGGCTGGTCTGGTCCACCTGCTCCCCCAGCACCCCGGTTGGCCCCTGCAAGGGTTCATTTCATTTCAGGGACTTGCTTCGCGATCCTCATGGGTGGGGGCCCCCTGGGGCCTGCCAGAATCTCAGGGTGTGTGTTCTGTTTGTTATCCGGCGTGGAAAGCACCTCCTCCTGTTGGGTCCCTGTTGGCTTTTCGCCCACAACATGCCGTGTTCATGTGCTTAGACTTCCTTCAGGGTCTCACAGAAGCTTTTCCACGTTTTCTTCATGCAGTTCACACACATTCCTCGTTTGGTTTATTTCATGTATTTTCTCTGGGAGGTGGGAGCACCTGATATTGTGGGGTAGAGAAAACAGGTGTTTGTGCTCAGTCTGCTGGTTCTGACTGTGACTGGTAGATGTCCTCGAGCCTACCCCGGCGACAGCCTCAGAACCACACGGTCCCACTGCTCCTCACCCAGAAGAACATCAATGGGCAGAGACCTGCTGTGCAACCCGACTTTAGTGGGGATATTCTTAACATCGCCATTTAAGCACAATTGTTGTGGGGGGTTGATAAATACCAGTTTTTAAGTCAAGAAATTTCCTTCTTTTAAAGCTTACTGGACATTTTAGGCTGGAATATGTGATTCCCATTTTATTTTTTAAGTTAAAATTTTTAGTAACCTTCCTGTTCTGCCTTTGAATTTTTAACACATATGGATTCATGCAGCCACCACTACAGTCAGGACACAGAGTGGCTCCATCACCCCAAAGACGACCTGGTGCCAACCCTTTTTTCACCACCCCCTGGAACTCCTGGCAGCCACTGACCTCCAGCATTATAACTTTGCCTTCTCAGAAATTCCGTGTAAGTAGAACTGTGTACCTCACTTCAGAGACCGGTTTCCTTGCCTCCACCTGCTGCCAGGCGGCCACATGGTTTACGCTTCCTGTGACGTGGATGAGCCGCAGTGTGTCTGCCAGTTCACCTGGTGAAAGGCGTTTGCATTTGCAGCGTTTGATGATTGTGAACTTCACATACAGATTTCCACGTGGATGTAAGATTTCTCTACAAAGCAGGATTGCTGGGTCATATTTTCACTTTAAGAAAGGAGTAAGCCGTCTGTTTTCATTCCAGTCCCAAAGACAATGCCAAAGAATGTTCAAAGTACCACACAATTGCAGTCATCTCACACACTAGCAAAGTAATGCTCACAATTCTCCAAGCCAGGCTTCAACAGTATGTGAACCAAGAACTTTAAGATGTTCAAGCTGGATTTAGAAAAGCCAGAGGAAACCAGAGATCAAATTGCCAACATCCATTGGATCATAGAAAAAGCAAGAGAATTCCAGAAGAACATCTGCTTCATTGACTATGGCAAAGCCTTTGACTGTGTGGATCACAACAAACTATGGAAAATTCTTCAAAAGATGGGAATATCAGACCACTTTACCTGCCTCTTGAGAAATCTGTATGCAGGTCAGGAAGCAACAGTTAGAACTGGACATGGAACAACAGACTGGTTCAAAATTGGGAAAGGAGTACGTCAAGGCTGTATCTTGTCACCCTGCTCATTTAACTTATATGCAGAGTACATCATGCGAAATGCCAGGCTGGATGAAGCACAAGCTGGAATCAACATTCCCAGGAGAAATGTCAGCAACCTCAAATATGTGGATGACACCACCTTTATGGCAGAAAGCAAAGAGGAACTAAAGAACCTCTTGATGAAAATGAAAGAGTGAAAAAGCTGGCGTAAAACTCAACGTTCAGAAAGCTAAGATCACGGCATCCAGTCCCATCACTTAATGGCAATTAGATGGAGAAACAATGGAAACAGTGACAGACTTTGTTTTGAGGGGGCTCCAAAATCACAGCAAATGGTGACTGCAGCCATGAAATTAAAAGGTGTTTGCTCCTTGGGAGAAACGCTATGACAAACCTAGACAGCATATTAAAAAGTAGAGACATTACTTTGCTGACAAAGGTCCGTCTAGTAAAAACTATGGCTTTTCCAGTGGTCATGTATGGATGTGAGAGTTGGACCATAAATAAAGCTAAGCCCCAAAGAATTGATGCTTTTGAACTGTGGTGCTGGAGAAGACTCTTAAGAGTCCCTTGGACAGCAAGGAGATCAAACCTGTCAGTCCAGAGGAAATTAGTCCTGAATATTCATTGGAAGGTCTGATGCTGAAGCTCAAATACTTTGGCCACTTGATGCGAAGAACTGACTCACTGGAAAAGACCCTGATGCTGGGAAAGATTGAGTGCAGGAGGAGAAGGGGACGACAGAGGATGAGATGGTTGGGTGGCATCATCGACTCAATGGACATGAGTTTGAGTTAAACTCTGGGAGTCCGTGATGAACAGGGAGGCCTGGTGTGCTGCAGCCCATGTGGTTGCAGAGTCAGACACGACTGAGCAACTCAACTGTATTGAACTGAAGCCCTCCCTTCCAACCCCATCCTGAGGGTCTTTCTCAGTCCATTTTTGGTATGGACAGTTCCGCCAGAAGGCACCCCAGAGACAAAGGCTGGGATCCAAGTCCTCTTTTGGAGGTGTGGGGACCTCTAGGTCCAGGTAGAGATGAAATTCGGGGGATGGAAGACAGCCAGTGAAAAAGCGGAAAGCAGCCCTGAAGTCCAGGAGACGCCTCCACTGCCTTCCACACCGCACCCCCTCCCCTGCCGCGGGAGTCCAATTGCCCCCCTACCCCCGCGATGACCCCGCCACAGGAGCCAGCTTCACCCTCCCCCCTGGAATTGGACTGCTCTCGTCCTGCCACCCCCATGCCCTCCACCCCGCCCCCACCCCCACCATGACTCAAACCCCAGGAGCCAGCCCCGCCCCCAGGAGCCAGCCCCGCCCCCAGGTGCTGGCCCCGCCCCCAGGAGCCAGCCCCGCCCCCAGGAGCCAGCCCCGCCCCCAGGAGCCAGTCCCGCCCCCAGGTGCTGGCCCCGCCCCCAGTGCAGGTGTCCCCCTTCAAACAAGCAGTTTCACAGGACACGTTGACATGTCGCCAGACAGAGCCGCCCTGATGTATCAAGACAGAAACTTAGAGAACGTAGTAACCTCATCCAAAATTTGCAGACAAAATATAAACTACCACAATGACCCAGCGTCCGCATCCTGGCTGTGTTTACCAAGCACAGTGTTCACTCTCTCTAGCCCTCACCTCTCCAGGTGAGATGCGTTGAGAAGCCTCATCACAGAAAGACCACCCAACTCCTGACAACATCCAACCGAGAGCAAAGCCCGCTTCCTCAAACCTTCCACCCCAGTCTCCCACTGCTCGCACATCCTAGAAGTCCCTGCTTACCTAGAGGCACGTCATGTTCCCATCCTGTGTTTCTTTCCCCGTGACCAGAAATGCACTAACTCCACCGCAGGGAGTTGCTGGTGGGTTTTGACTGCAGGACAGTGGCACAGGAGCGTGACAAGGTCACTCCTGTGGGGGCCTGGGACGCTGGGGACACACTTGTCTCAGCAGCTCCCTGTCTGGTTGCAGGTGGAAGGAGCTGGGGTGGCCCACCAGCCCCGCTGCAGTGCTGGGATGTCAGCTCTCGCATTTCTGGCTGTGCACAGAAGCAGAGTCACCTGGAAAAAGGGTTGCAGAGCAGCGCATGCAGGCAGCTGGGAGGTGACCAGAGTGACCAGCGAGTGTCCTGGGACTCGTGGGCCACATGCCGGCTGCTCTGACGGCTGATGTAACTGGGAATGTTGGACTTGGGTCTGCCCCCTGTTTGTACCTTCTGCTTGCTTCTCTCCCCCCTCAGTTCTAAACCCTGTTGGATTAATCATGATTTTTTTTTTCACTTATTCTTCTACCAATTGGTGAGTCACATATACATATTTATATTCTGTTCTTTCAGTTTTTTAGCCAATTTATACATACCAAAAAAACCCACAACTATTTTTAATGTTTTCTCTGTCCTATGGAACCCAGACAAAAATATAGGACACTGCAAGATGAACTCCCCAGGTCGGTAGGTGCCTAATATGCTACTGGAGAACAGTGGAGAAATAACTCCAGAAAGAATGAAGAGATGGAGCCAAAGTTGTGGATGTGACTAGTGATGGAAGTAAAGTCCAATGCTGTAAAGAGCAATACTGCATAGGAACCTGGAATGTTCAGTTCAGTCGCTCAGTTGTGTCTGACTCTTTGCAACCCCATGAATTGCAGCATGCCAGGCCTCCCTGTCCATCACCAACTCCTGGAGTTCCCTCAAACACATCCATCAAGTTGGTGATGCCATCCAGCCATCTCATCCTCTGTCGTCCCCTTCTCCTCCTGCCCCCAATCCCTCCCAGCATCAGAGTCTTTTCCAATGAGTCAACTCTTCACATGAGGTGGCCAAAGTACTGGAGTTTCAGCTTTAGCATCATTCCTTCCAAAGAAATCCCAGGGCTGATCTCCTTCAGAATGGACTGGTTGGATCTCCTTGCAGCCCAAGGGACTCTCAAGAGTCCTCTCCAACACCACAGTTCAAAAGCATCAGTTCTTCGGTGCTCAGCTTTCTTCATAGTCCAACTCTCACATCCATACATGACTACTGGAAAAACCATAGCCTTGACTAGACGGACCCTTGTTGGCAAAGTAATGTCTCTGCTGTTTAATATGCTATCTAGGTTGGTCATAACTTTCCTTCCAAGGAGTAAGCGTCTTTTAATTTCATGACTGCAGTCACCATCTGCAGTGATTTTGGAACCCAAAAAAATAAAGTCTGACACTGTTTCCACTGTTTCCCCATCTATTTGCCATGAAGTAATGGGACCAGATGCCATGATCTTAGTTTTCTGGAATGTTAGGTCCATGAATCAAAGTAAATTGGAAGTGCTCAAACAGGAGATGCAAAGCGTGAACATCATAGGAATCAGTGAATTAAAATGGACTGGAATGGGTGAATTTAACTCAGATGACCATTATATCTACTACTGTGGGCAAGAATCCCTTAGAAGAAATGGAGTAGCCATCATGGTCAACAAAAGAGGCGAAAATGCACTACTTGGATGCAATCTGAAAAATGACAGAAAGATCTCTGTTCGTTTCCAAAGCAAACCATTCAATATCACGGTAATTCAAGTCTATGCCCCGAACAGTAATGCTGAAGAAGCTGAAGTTGAATGGTTCTATGAAGACCTACAAGACCTTCTAGAGCTAACATCCCCAAAAGATGTGCTATTCATTATAGGGAACTGGAATGAAAAAGTAGGAAGTCAAGAGATACCTGAGTAACAGGCAAATTTGGCCTTGGAGTACAGAATGAAGCAGGGCAAAGGCTAACAGAGTTTTGCCAAGAGAATGCACTGGTCATAGCAAACACCCTCTTCCAACAACACAAGAGAAGACTCTACACATGGACATCACCAGATGGTCAACACCCAAATCAGATTAATTATATTCTTTGCAGCCAAAGATGGAGAAGCTCTATACAGTCAGCAAAAACAAGCCCAGGAGCTGACTGTGGCTCAGATCATGAACTCCTTATTGCCAAATTCAGACTTAAATTGAAGAAAGGAGGGAAAACCACTAGACCATTCAGGTATGACCTAAATCAAATCCCTTAGGCTTATGCAGTGGAAGTGACAAATTTAAGGGATTAGATCTGATAGAGTGTGTGAAGAACTATGGACGGATATTTATGACATTGTACAGGAGGCAGAGATCAAGACCATCCCCAAGAAAATGGAATGCAAAAAGGCAAAAAGGTTGTCTGGGGAGGCCTTACAAATAGCTGAGAAAAGAAGAGAAGCTAAAGGCAAAGGAGAAAAGGAAAGATATTCCCATTTGAATGCAGAGTTCCAAAGAATAGCACTGAGAGATAAGAAAGCCTTCCTCAGTGATCAATGCAGAGAAATAGAGGAAAACAATAGAATGGAAAAGACTAGAGATCTCTTCAAGAAACTTAGAGATACCAAGGAGACATTTCATGCAAAAATGGGCACAGTAAAGGACAGAAACAGTATGGACCTAACAGAAGCAGAAGATATTAAGAAGAGGTGGCAAGAATACACAGAACTATACAAAAAAGATCTTCATGACCCAGATAACCACGATGGTATGATCACTCACCTAGAGCCAGACATCCTGGAACGTGAAGTCAAGTGGGCCTTAGGAAGCATCACTATGAACAAAGCTAGTGGAGGTGATGGAATTCCACCTGAGCTTTTTCAAATCCTGAAAGATGATGCTGTGAAAGTACTGCACTCAATATGCCAGCAAATTTGGAAAACTCAGCAGTGGCCGCAGGACTGGAAAAGGTCAGTTTTCATTCCAGTCCCAAAGAAAGACAATGGCAAAGAATGCTCAAACTACCGCACAATTGCACTCACCTCACATGCTAGTAAAGTAATGCTCAAAATTCTCCAAGCCAGGCTTCAGCAATATGTGAACCGTGAACTTCCTGATGTTCAAGCTGGATTTAGAAAAGGCAGAGGAACGAGGGGTCAAATTGCCAACATCCATTGGATCATAGAAAAAGCAAGAGAGTTCCAGAAAAACATCTACTTCTGCTTCATTGACTATGCCAAAGCCTTTGACTGTGTGGATCACAACAAAATGTGGAAAATTCTTCAAAGATGGGAATACCAGATCACCTTACCTGCCTCCTGAGAAATCTGTATGCAGGTCAAGAAGCAATAGTTAGAACTGGGCATAGAACAACAGACTGGTTCCAACTAGGGAAAGGAATATGTCAAGGCTGTATGTTGTCATCCTGCTTATTTAACTTATATGCAGAGTACATCATGCAAAATGCTGGGTGAAGCACAAGCTGGAATCAAGATTGCCGGGAGAACTATCAATAACTTAGGTATGCAGATGACACCACCCTTATGGCAGAAAGCAAAGAAGAACTAAAGAGCCTCTTGATGAAGGTGAAAGAGGAGAATGAAAAGTTGGCTTATAACTTAACATTCAGAAAACTAAGATCATAGCCTCTGGTCCCATCACTTCATGGCAAATAGATGGGGAAACAGTGGAAACAGTGACAGACTTAATTTTTTTCAGGTCCAAAATCACTGCAGATGGTGTCTGCAGCCACGAATTTAAAAGGTGCGTGCACGTTGGAAGGAAAGCTATGACCAACCTAGACAGCATATTAAAAAGCAGACATTACTTTGCCAGCAAAGGTCCATCTAGTCAAAGCTATGGTTTTTCCAGTGGTCATGTGTGGATGCGAAATTTGCACAATAAAGAAAGCTGAGCCCCAAAGAATTGATGCTTTTGAACTGTGGTTCAAAAGGACTCTTTTGAGAGTCCCTTGGACTGCAAGGAGATCAAACCAGTCAATCCTAAAGGAAATCAGTCCTGAATATTCATTGGAAGAACTGATGCTGAAGTTGAAACTCCAATACCTTGGCCACCAGATGAGCTGACTCATTTGAAAAGACATGATCCTGGGAAAGATTGAAGGCAGGAGGAGAAGGGGACAACAGAGGATGAGATGGTTGGATAGTATCACTGACTTGATGGACATGAGTTTGAGCAAGCTCTGGGAGCTGGTAATGAACAGGGAGGCCTGGTGTGCTGCAGTCCACGGGGTCGCAGAGAGTTGGATAGGACTGCGTGACTGGACTAAACTGAGCTCAGCTGTCCTATGGATAATTTAGAGGTTTATTTCCAAACATGGAGGTTTCTGATTCTCTATTTTCAATATTATACCAGGTGCCCTGAGGCGAGACCATGTGGTTTTTGGTGGGTTTTTTTGGTCACACTGGGCAGTTATGGGATCTTAGTCCCCACTAGTCTCCCCGCTGCCCCAGACTGAGGGCCTCTGACAGTGAAAGCTCTAACCCTGACCCTGACCCTGACCACTGGCCGCCAGGGAGTTCTCCCACGTGTTCTATGGCAGTTCCATGACTTGTTGGGACCAGTTCTGTGACTTAGTCAGCAGTTAACGTTCATAAATATCCATGAACTTGAAAAGTACACGTGTTTGTCTGTAGTTTCAGTTGAGTGCAGAGTTTGGTGTATGTCCAGGAGGCCAAGGTTTCTGACTGCACTGTTTGAATCTTCTGTATCTTTTCCTGATTTCAGCTGCTCGTTCTGTGTTCTACTTGTACTGAAGAGATGTGTGAAATGCTTTCCCACAGCCTTTGATGGTGAATGAATTCCTGTTCACTGTTGTTTCTTATTTTCCTTCCGGGGGAGGCTCAGGGCCACAGTTCGTGTCTGCTTATTTGTGGCATGGCTGCCCCTCCACCCCCATTTAGCTCCTCTTTGGCCGGGTCTGTTGGGAACTGGCTTCCAGCTGAGACACAGGCGAGGCTCTGCTCTCTCCCTGTCTCTGAGGCTGGTTTGCTTTCTCTTCTGCATCGGGCAGGAAGACTGTTGGGCTTTCGAGGACCATGAACATCTTAGTGGCCTGAGAGGTTGGCAGGGGCCGAGCAAGAGCCAGATGGGCTAGAGCCATCAGATGAACCTGCTCTGACCGGGATGGCCTCAGGCCACCCAGCCCAGTTCACCCCATGGGGCGGAGCAGGGGCAGCATCACCCCCAAGGCCACAGCTCCAGAGCCTCCTGGTCACATGGTCCCTTGCGTAGCGGCAGCAACTCGGCTGGGAAGGCGCCTGGCACCGCCCTTGTGCCCACGTGGCTGAGGCTCAGCGGTCATGTGAGCTGGCTCTGGGCTGAACCCAAACTTCCCTCTCCTGGGTCTTTCAGTAAAGGGCTGGGATTAGTGTTAACTGAATTGGATTATACCTTTTTAAAGCAACCTTTTAGAGCAGATTTAGATTTACAGGAAAATTATGAGGCTAATGCAGTGTTCCCTACACTCCACCCCTAGGCTCCCCACTTGTAAACATCTTCCACTGTCTGGTACTAAAGTCCATTCTGTGTTCAGATTTCCTTAGCCGTTTTCCTTGATGTCTTTCTGTTCCAGGATCTTATCCAGGATATTGTTATGGAGCCAAACTTGGGTCCACTCGCCTGCACACAGTAAAACCAGTTTACTGACACCAGGTGGTGCTGAAGCAAAGTGCAGAACTTATTGCAATGCCGAGCACCAAAGAATGGATGCTTTTGAACTGTGGTACTGGAAAAGACTCTTGCAGAGTCCCTTGGACAGCAAGGAGATCAAACCAGTGCATCCTAAAGGAAATCAATCCTGAATATTCATTGAAACGACTAATGCTGTGTGGATCACAACAAACTGTGGAAAATTTTTCAAGAGATGGGAATACCAGACCACCTTATCTGCCTCTTGAGCAATCTGTATGCAGGTCAGGAAGCAACAGTTAGAACTGGACATTGAACAACAGACTGGTTCCAAATTGGGAAAGGAGTATGTCAAGCCTGTATATTGTCACCCGGCTTATTTAACTTATATGCAGAGTATATCATGAGAAACGCTGGGCTGGATGAAGCACAAGCTGAAATCAAGATTGCTGGGAGAAAATCAATAACCTCAGATATACAGGCGACACCACCCTTATGGCAGAAAGCAAAGAACTAAAGAGCCTATTGATGAAAGTCAAAGAGGAGAGTGAAAAATTTGGCTTAAAACTCAACATTCAAAAAACTAAGATCATGGCTTCTGGTCCCATCATTTCATGGCAAATAGATGGGGAAACAATAGAAACAGTGACAGACTTTATTTTGGGGGGGGCTCCAAAATCACTGCGAATGGTGACTGCAGCCACGAAATTAAAAGACTCTTGCTCCTTGGACAAAAAGTTATGACCAACCTAGAAAGCATATTAAAAAGCAGGACATTACTTTGCCAACAAAGTTCCATCTAGTCAAGGCTATGGTTTTTTCAGTAGTCATGTATGGATGTGAGTTATCACTCAGTTGCATCCTACTCTTTGCAACCCCATGGACTGTAGCCCCACAGGCTCCTCTGTCCCTGGGATTCTCCAGGCAAGAATACTGGAGTGGGTTGCCATTTCATTCTCCATGGATGTGAGAGTTGGACTACAAAGAAAGCTGAGTGCCGAAGAATTGATGCCTTTGAACTGTAGTGCTGGGGAAGACTCTTGAGAGCCCCTTGGACTGCAAGGAGATCCAGCTAGTCCATCCTAAAGGAAATCAGTCCTGAATATTCATTGGAAGGACTGATGCTGAAGGTGAAACTCCAATACTTTGGCCAACTGATGTGAAGAACTGATTCATCAGAAAAGACGCTGATGCTGGGAGATTGAAGGCAGAAGGAGAAGGGAATGACAGAGGATGAGATGGTTGGATGGCATCACTGACTCAATGGACATGAGTTTGGGTAAACTCCGGGAGTTGGTGATGGACAGGGAAGCTTGGCGTGCTACAGTCCATGGGGCTGCAGAGTCAGACAGGACTGAGCGACTGAACAACAAAGCAAGGAGTCCAGGGCCGCTGATGCTTAGGCGGCCTGATCTCCCTAAAGCTTTTTGGGAAAGAGTTTTTGAAGACAGAGTGAGGGAGAAGGGTCATTGGGCTCTTGATCTGCTGGTGGACATTCTTTTGATTGGTTAATGGTAAGATAATCGGAAATCAACATAATCTTCTGATGCCAACTGGTCTGGTGTCTCCGTGGTTTCAATATAAGCAAGACAGCTCAAGGACATAGCTCAGAATAGTATCACAGCTCTTGAGAAGGAACTAGATACTTGACTTCGTTTAATGGCTAAACTATTATTACTTTGTCTTGCTTGACTATTTTTGTTTCCGCATTTTCTCACTTCTCTAATTAAATGTATTCTTTGGAACTCAGGGAACGGTTCAGAGGCTGAAGTTTTTCTACAGACAAGAGGCAGGCAGAGGACATGGGCGGGGCGGGGGGGCGGAGCGAGGAGCTCTGTCCCAGAAAGACACCTCAGGGTCCTGCTCATCACAACATCATATTAGTCAGCATGTCCTCTTAGGCTCCTCTGGGCTGTGACAGTTCCTCAGACATTTCTTGTTTTTGATGACTTTGGTGGTTTGGAGGAATGCTGGTCAGGTATTTTGTAGACTGGCCCTCAAATCAGATCAGATCAGTCGCTCAGTCGTGTCTGACTCTTTGCGACCCCATGAATCACAGCATGCCAGGCCTCCCTGTCCATCACCAACTCCCAGAGTTCACTCAGACTCACGTCCATCGAGTCAGTGATGCCATCCAGCCATCTCATCCTCTGTCATCCCCTTCTCCTCTTGTCCCCAATCCCTCCCAGCATCAAAATCTTTTCCAATGAGTCAACTCTTCGCATGAGGTGGCCAAAGTACTGGAGTTTCAGCTTTAGCATCATTCCTCAAATGCGGTTAGTCTAATGTTTTCTTCAGGGTTAGACTGGGGATGTGTACTGGGGGAGGAGGACCCCAGAAGTAGGCTTCCTCTCTCCTCACATCATGGGCGCCTGCAACCAACATGACCCATTGTGACCTGGAGGCCCTGGGATCTGGAGCCCCTGGAGGTGGTAGTCTGTCCGGCTTCCCCGCGTGGTATTCCGTTCTGTGTCCTTCGGCAGAACGCCGCTGTGTGGAGCCCACACCAGAAGAGTAGGGCGTTTGCTCCACCGCCTGCTTGGACCCATCTGCACAGGAGTCTCGTCTTCCCCACTTACATGCTAAATCACGTACCCCAGTGTGGACTCGACGCTTATACTCCAGCACAACTTATTTGTTCACACTGGTCTGGGTTTGGGGCTGAGTCGGTGACGGCCAAGCCCCTTGCTCCCGCCCATCATCCTGGAGCATTTCCTCATTTCCAGGCTCATCTTGTACATTTCCTGTCCCAGCCACCAGCAAATTCCTCCGGATTGGTGAACTGTGCTTACTCACTGAACTTTATCGCCACTCACTATATGAGAATTAGTTGTAGGAGAGAGACCTGTGAGGAGTGTCAGTCTCCTATCTGAGCCTGGAGTTCCAGCCAGGCATGGCCCCAGTCCTGAGTGGCTGAGGGAGGGGCCGGGAGGTGTGATGGGACATGTCCCACCTTTCTTGGGCCCCACGGTCAGGGCCTGGTGGATATGTGTGGATAGAGGCCGACTTCTGGCTGACTGACCCTAGAGTCTAGGATTCCTTTGAGAGGATCAGGGGTTTGACTGCCTGGACACAGGGCCCAGGGCCCTCCTTGTGGGTGAGCTCTTTTTGGAGCAGTTCCACTCAGCTGCCAGTAGAAGCTGCAGGCTGAAGTAGATTAAGGGTCAGTGCTTTGGGCTGGGCTCAAAGGCCAGTCAACAACCCATTAGGATTTGTCTTTCGAAGAAGCCATCTTAACACTGGGCTCTTTGAAGAGTGCCAGGGAGAAGGAATGGCAGGAGTGTGCCCAGATGTCCCCCAGCCCTGGGTCTCCTATGGCAGCAGGGCGGCAGCCAGGGGCTGCTGCCAAGGTCTCACCCTGTCCCATCCCGGCCTCCAGGCCTTTCCCCAGCCAGACCAGGCCCTTCTCTTTCCTGGCATAGACCTTTGCCCTCTCCACAGCATAAACCTCAATGCACTCACTCAAGCATGCAAGAAACAGTGTTTATTTTGCAGAAATCAAACTCAACTTCAACTCCCATGCCTCATCCTCTGGGGCTGAGAAAAGTCACTCTGGGCACCAGTGGGGCCTGGAGGCTGATGATCAGCCCCGAGCGGGGGCTCCAGAATCCCAGCAGGCTTCATCCTCCGGGACAAGTGATATGACGGCAAAGGTTCTAGGTGCCTGGGGCTCTGGTTCTTCCCCAAGCATCAGGAGACAGCGTGATGACCCACCAACTGGCCAGCACTGCCACTGGAGGCTCGGGCACCCCCAAGCCCCCTCCTCAGCTCCACCTCCAGCTCCCATGGTGCCGCAGGCTTTACCGACTCTCCTGCGACCCTTTGGACTGTAGCCAGACAAGTACAGATCTCCGCTTATCCAGCGTGGGACCACCAGGCCTTACACCCTCACCTGGGCGGAGGGCGGTCAATTTAGGGAGCAGGGCCGGTGCGCAGGAGGGATGAGCTCCCGGGGCGAGGGTGGAGATCTCTGCCGTCGGTCCCTGGACAAGCTGTGCGGGCCAGGCCGGGCGTGTCTCTCCAGCGCCGGAATTCCTGGGCCCTGAGTCAGCGCCCCGCCTGGACCCCGCTGCCCGCCCTTCAACAGGCGGTCCGTGGGACGCGGAAGTTCCGCTCTTCACTCCGGGTCAGCCTAGCCCAGAGAGCGATCCGGGGTGCCGAGCCCAAGTAGCGGGCCCGACCTGCCGCGGGCCGCCCTTCCGGCTTTCTCGTTTCGGGGGCTCGGATTAGCCAGGCTTGTGGCACGTGACCCTCTCGGAGCCAATCGCAGCGGCCTTACCCGGCACTCGCTGATTGGCTCAGGACAGCCAGGGGGCGAGGAGGGGTGGGGCCGAAGAGTGGGGCGGGAGGGGCGGGGAGGGGAGGGGCCTATGGATGGGAGGGGAGGGGAGGGGCAGAGGGGAAGGGCGGGGCCCAGGCGCCTGGACTCCGCACCAGTTCAAGCGGCTCTGGATCCTGCCTTGAGACCCTTCCACCCTCCGGACCGCGTAGATGTTGACCGACACTGGCGAGGCACTGACGAAGCCCGAGCCCATCCCCAGTCCCGCTCCCGGCTCGGCCCCGCAGCGTGGCGTCTCGCATCCCTCCTCCAGCCCGGCCCACCCTGACTCTCACCCATCTCCCATCCCGACCACCGCCCCGAGTTCTGCCCAAACCTGCCCCCTCGGTTTGACCCCTCAACCCCGGCCCCTCGGCCAAGTGCGAGCCCGGCTCCAAGGACCCAGCCTTCACCCCAGAGGCTACTCCTCCCTTCAGACTTGACGGGAACCGCCTGAGGCAGGAGTGCAGCAGATTCCAAATTGAGTGGACAGGTGGCCCAGACCCAGGGTTCACTGAGCCCCGCTGGCTGCGACTGTGGACAGCAGGATCGTCTAGCTGCGGATTAGCACAACTAGACAAAATGGTCCTTAATTGCCAGATCTTTAAAAATGTGCCCTGACAGCCTTGATAGTTAAGTGGCTGGTGACTCAAACAGCTCTCCGATGCAGGGCGCCTGCGAGGAGAGACAGCAAATCCAAGCAGAGCGCTGCCCGGGGCTGGCTGCCTGCAGAGTGGACAGCTCTGGAGGGGCAGGTATCAAAGTGTGCTCTGCTTTGTCGAAACAGAGCTAAATGTCCTGAAAGGAAAGGGACTCCAGAAGAGGCAGTATGGTCCTAAAGCAAGCCCAGGGGCAAGGCCACGGTCAGCCAGAGTCCCCATGGCCACTCGGAAATGTTCAGCCAGCTCCTGACTCGGGGCCCTGGCACTGCTGTTCCTGCCTGGGTCCCATAGGGCTCCTCCTCTCTTCCTTGGGGTCTGTCTGCACACCTCACCTCCCTAGAGGTGAAATAACCACTCTCACAATCCTCTCTGCCCCTTATCCTACTCAATTTCCTCAGAAAGACCTCACCACCTACGTATTCATCGTTTGTCTCTGCCGTTGGAACAATCAGTCCCAGGAGGAAGGACCTCCACTTTCCCCAGGCCCTAGGAGAGCTCTGCGCATCACAGGGGCTCAGCAACCTGGAGTGAGCAAGTGCCTCTCCCGGGAGTCCTCAGGGAGAGGACTAAGGGGTCTGCCCCACCAGACACTGGGGAAGGGCTGCCTGGGGTTCCCAGGGAAGGCAATTCAGGTGACCAGCACATCTGAGTCATTGCTTAGGACTGAGGTGAGTCCGGGCCGGGTTGGGGGTAGGGGGAGGAGGGTAGAGGTGGGGGAATGGAGGCCAGTGGTGGGGGCACTTTGGGGTGCCCCACTGAGACCAGCCATGCTGGGGATGGTGGCTTGCAAATCCCAAAGCCAGAACTGGCTACAAAGGCTTCTGTCCCCTTTCTGAGGTAGAGGCAAGGGGCAGTGGGTCCAGGACAGTGAATACCGTCACAGCTGGGTGGGGAGGGGAACAGGACGGGTGGGGGACAGGTGGGGAGGGAGAGTGTGGCCTTTCTTTTGCTGAGACTGCGCAGATTTTGCTGGAAGGCGCCCATGCGTTCTCATCACCCAGCAGTGTGAGGAGGGTCACAGGTACCCTCCTCCTGGATAGAAGGCCCAGGTATGGATGTCAAACAGGGCCACTCTGGAGACACAAGTGGCCATCTCGGGGTCAGGCTCAGAGCCAGCAGTTCCCGCAGGCATCTCGTCAGGCCTCAGCCTCTACAGACAGGACGCAGAGGCCTCTCACTGGCCCCAAGGTGTGGCCAGCACGGAGATACCTGGGCCCGCGGCCTGGGGTGTGCCGTGCAGGAGAGGCCTGGGGTGGGGGCCACTGAGGGACGGGCTGCATTTCAGGTGGAGACGACCCTGGCCGGGAGGACCTCAGGGAGAAAGGGTCGGATGTGTGCGTCCGGGGTGGCAGGAGCCCCTGCCTTGGCCTCAGCGAAAGGAAAAGGTGCTCCCATCTGGCAGGGCACGGGGTCAAGCAGCAGAGTCCAAACGGAGCACCGCAGCTGGCCAGGCTCTGCCCTCCTGCCAGGACCCCGCCCCCATCGCCTCCCAGGGAATGGACTCCAGAGGCAATGGCCAAAGACGTGAAATCACTGTGTGGAATTTATTGGCTGTGATTCCATCCGGAGAGAACACAGGCAGCGGCCCCGACATGCAGGAGGAGGCGCAGGCGTCGGGACAGACGGACGGAGGGCGTCCACGGCTATACTAAGCTCGGCGCTGCGGGCCGCACGCGCTGAGGATGGGATGCGAGTTTCTACCAGACGACGCCCGGTCTGCTCAGAGCTGGCTTTTTAAAGTGTGGAAACAGGCATTAAAAAAAGACGAGGAACCCGGAGGTGTCGGGGCGCAGGGTGGACGGCGGGGGACAAAGGGCTTCAGGGGCCAGGGGTCAGTATTGCAGTCTAGTCATATGGCTTCTCTAAGGAGCGGGGGAGGGCCGCGCCCCTGGCCCGGACACTGGACACGATGAAAATTTATGTGGACAGAAAGGGCCCTGGGGACCCAGGTGACAAGCTTTCTGTCAAGATAAAACTCTTCACAGACAGAAGACCTCATTTACCTGAGATTCAACATATTGTGATGCAAATTAAACAAGGGGGGCGGGGGAGCGCTGGGAGGCCCACGGCCGCTTCTGGGGAGCCGGCTGGGCTGGCGGCTGGGACGCCCCTTCGAGGGCCTGCAGGGCGGAGGTGGCTGAGGGTCGGGGCTAGTCTTCCGGGCCACACACTCCGGCCGGCGCGCAGCGCTCGGCCCCCGGGCTCCTGGCCGCCTCCCGGTTCTGAGTGGAGGTGCGGATGTTCAGAGGCTGCGGGCACCCCCACCCCCAGCAGCCTCGGAGGGACAGGAGGCGCCGGCCAGAGAAAGGGATGGGTTCGCTGGGCCCGCAGACTCTGGGGTGGGGAGGTAGGGGGGTGGGGGGCAGGGGGGAAGAGAGGTCAGAGAGGGTCCTCCCAAGCCTATTGCTTTGCCTCCCTTCGCGAGAACCGGCCCCGAAGCTCAGCCTTCCAGAGGCGGCGGCCGGGACAGACGGCTGGATGAAGATAAGGGTGAACATGGAGAGCGGTGGCGGCCAGGCCACCAGGTCAGGCAGGTTCAGCAACCCGAGCGTGAGGGTGGGGAGCTTAGGAGGGGCGTCCCGGCCGAACCCTGCGGGGGGAGCCCCAGGCGCCTGCGGCTCGTCACCCACCCCCACCTCAGCCCTGGCTCACAACCGCACCCCCTACTATGGCTGTGCTCCTGAGTTGGGCTCGACAGGCATCCACCAACGCGGACCCTTTCGGTGGCCCTGGCCGTGGGCCCTACTGGGTGGGCGGTGAGGGGCGGAGCGAGAAGGGCTTCCGGGGTCTGGGGGCGAGTCCAGTCCACCCGCTGCCCGAAGAGCAGGGGGCTGTCCCCTCCGAGGTCTCCGGCACAGAAGGCAGCAGCCGTGGGGGGCCAGGCGCGCCTCCCTGGGTGGCGGGCGCGGTTCTGGGAGCGGGTGGGCTGCGAGGTGGGCAAGGCTCCCGAGGCGCGAGGTGGGCAACGGGGCGGATGGACCTAGGGCTATGGCTTATATCAGCGTGGGGGGCTGCGCTCTGCTCCCGGCGGCTCTTCGGGGGCCTCGCGGAGGGCGGGACCGGGGTGGGCGCGGGGCGGGCTGCTGTTCAGCCCGGGCGCTACTTCTTGAAAATGTCCTGCAGCGGCCCAGGCAGGTACTTGATGACCGTGTCCAGGATGCTCTCGTCCTCCTCCTCCGCCGCGTCCCCGCAGCCCGGCGGGATGGCCTTCTTGGGCCTCGTCAGGCTGCCCTCCGAGTTGGCCTCCAGGGCGGCCTGGGCCTCGGCCTCTCGCTCCTCCTTCTTCTTGATGCCGTACTGCGGGGAGGGCGGCGGGTCAGCGCGCGGGCCCCGACCCCGCCCGCCCCCCGCCCGGGAGGGTGCCTGACCGGGCGAGTCCACCCTCCGGCCCGGGCCCCGCCCTCCTGCGGCCCCGCCTCCCGGGGACGCGGGGGTGTCAGCCCTGCCCCACGGGGCCCAGATCCTCCGTCCGGTGACGTGAAGCCACACTTTTATGTCAAGCACCCTCGGCTGCCGCCAAGAAGCCCCAACCCCCGGAGGGGCACTCTGCACGCCCCGTGTCCCGCAGTCACTTCCAGGTGGGTGTCCTCGAACCCTACCTAGGTGTGCCCTCAGCAACGCCCCTGGGCACCGCTGAGCGCCCCCAGTTCTGGTTTCCTGCGTATCTCTCTGTCCCCAGCCTTTTCCAAAATCTCCCCTCAGATTGAAAGGAGTCCCCCCAAATTCATGTCACCTGGAACCTCAGCATGTGACCTTGTTTGCAAACAGGGTCTCTGCAGGTGTAATTAAGGTAAGAACAGAGAGAAGACCTCCCTGCGCTCTAAATCCAGAGCTTCTTTGTAAAAGAAAAGGACACGCAGAGTAGAAAAAGCAAACGTGAAGACTTGGGGACCACCTTGCCACCAGCCAAGGACACAAACAACGCCAGAAGCCCCCGAAACTAGAAGAGGGGTCCTCACCTCCAGGTTGCAGAGGGAGAGCAGTCCTACCAACATCTTGATTTGGGACTTCTAGCCTCCAGAACCAAGAAAATTAATTTCTAGAAGACTAACACCTCACCCAAAGGCCCCTCAGCACCCTCAGCAGCCCTCCTGGACCAAAAAGCCCTGAAGCCTGTGGTCAGAAGGCCTCACCCAAAGGCCCAGGGGAAGACTTCCTGCCTTAGGACTGCTGGGACCAGGTGGGGCCACGCTGGCCTGATGGGTTGGGGACAGAGTTCAGGACCCACCCGAGCTGGGGAGGGGGTGCCCCTTGGTCAGGTCTGAGGTCCTGGGTTACACAACACGGAATGTCCGGAAGCTGAGGCTTTGATGCTGGCGAAGAGAGTGCCGGGAAGCACACTGCAGAGGGCTGCTGGCCCCGGGAAGGGTCCCAGGCCCGCTCATCCCTCCTCACCAGATCCTGCTGGCCCCGGGAAAGGTCCCAGGCCCGCTCGTCCCTCCTCACCAGATCCTGCTGGCCCCGGGAAGGGTGCCCAGGCCCGCTCGTCCCTCCTCACCAGATCCTCCTGAAGGAAGCGCTGGGCTGTCACTGGTGCTGCCGGCAGTGGAGGGGGCACCCTGGTCCTCCAAGAAGACCCTTCGCTCTGCTTCCAGATTAGGGGGGTGGCTGTGTCCCACTCCCCAGCTTGCTCTGCACCCATCTCCTCCCTCGAGGTTGTGGGGGGCTTCAGGCGAGGGTGGGGGCAAGGGCTCTTCAGCAGAATCTAAGAGGAGGAATCTGGGCTCCTGGCCGCAGTGACCAGACCACAGCGTGGGGCCCCAAGGCACTGAGGAAGGAGGGGTAAGGGGTCTGGCCACCCTCCTCAGCAGGGGCCCTAGTGGTCTGAAGGCCCCTCTGCACCCTGGACGAGTCAGGAGCTTGGGAAGGGTCTCCGGGGTTGGGGGAGGGCTCAGGGCAACTGACCAAGAGGGGCCTCCCCACTGAGCACGGACGCCAGCTCAGCCCAGGGCAGAGTCGATGAGCCAGCCAGACTGCAGCCACTTCAAGGGGCACAGCCCTCTTCCTGGGTCACCACAGAGGCCGGTGCCCTGACTCAGGGGGAGGGACACACAGGGTGGAGAGACACACTGCCAGGAATGAGGTCAGACCAGAGAGAGCTTCCCTCCAGCCAGAGGCACAGAGCCCAGCAGTTCCTGCAGCCACAGGACGTCTGTCCCCAACTGGGGTGCAGGTCTGTGCACTGGACCCAGGAGGCCATGGTGGCCAAAGCCCCCCACACACTCAGCCAAGGTGCACACACACGCTCGAGGGAACACGTGGTGCTGGCGGAACAAGCAGGTGACAAGGGGACACGCGCGTAAGGCCAGGAACACATGGTCAGGCAGGGGGTCAGGGAGGGACCTGTGTCACGGTCGTCCCCTCTGGGGTCCCGGAAGGAGACCCCAGGCCCCAAGCCATTCTGAGCCTAAGCCACTCTGGGCAAACCTGAGGGCCACCTTACTCTTTGGGGTCGCTCCCAGAGCCTGGCTTTGATGTGGCCTGGCTGAGCGCCTGTTTGAGACCCCACCCCAGTCCCCCCACCTCAACCCCCTCCCCCCATCCTCCTCAACCACTGAGACAGTACCACTGAGGCCCGCAGGGAGCCCAGGCTGCCAGCGCCCTGGGCAAAGCAGTGCTCCCTAACGGTGAAAGTCAGTGATGTGCCTACACCTGTTATTCTCAACACAAACCTGGGCCATGGGGGCCGGGTCGACTAGGACCCGCCAGCCCAGAGCTTGCTGGAGGGTGGTTCTGGCTCAGAGTTGCTGAACGTGGGTGCAGTGTAAACCAGAAGGCGGGGGTGCAGACCAGGAAGCGGGGACCAGATGACAGAGGCGGGCCAGTCTCCCCCGACCTGGACCCGCGCAGTGCGTCATGACATCATCACGCGCGGGGCCGGGTCGGGGGAGGCACCGCCCACCAGCCCGCAGAGGCAGGAGTCCCCAGTGCAGATGAGGTCTCCCAGGGAGCCGGGGCACATGGCCTGGCCTGACCCCTCGGCCTCCATGTGAGGGACCCCCACCCTCTTCCTTGACCAATCTTGTGAGGTTGGGGGTGGGGGCATAGGGCACCCCACGGGGCACCCCACCCCAGACACCAGGAAGGGGCCGCAGGAAGTGAGTCTGGGGCCTGGGGGCCAGTGAGGGCCATTGGGGGAGCCACCCCTAAAGGTCAGGGGTCCCACCTGTGGGGAGCAGGAGGGAGGGAGGGGGGTCGCCTTGGAAGGCCAGGTAGAGAAGAGCTCTGTAGCCACGGGGGACCAGGCAGGGCCAGGGGACATGATGGGGGGCTTCGTTGGTGGGTAGGGGGCTCCAGGCGCTGAGCTCATGGTCAGGACGTCTGAGGAGAGAGGGCAGTGGTGGCCACCACCCTAGGTGGCCGGGGCAGCCTGTCCTCCCACGGCTGTGCTGTCCACCTCTGGGGTCTTGGGGGCAGGGCGGGCTCCTCTGTTGAGCTGGAGGCTCCTTGGAGGACCAGCACCGAGGCTGTGAGGACCTGGGGCTTTGGGGCTCTAATATCCAGAGTGCATCAGACCCTGAGCTGCCTCCGACCCATGAATAGGGGGCTCACCATCAGCCTGTCTCCCCTGCGCACCCCCAGGCCTGGCCCCCACCTGTCAGACTCAGCTGTGTGTGTTGGTATGCTCCCCAACACACCACACCTTCCCTACAGGCTCCCCCACCAGGACCAAGCCCTGGCCCCCTAGTCCCACCTAATCCTCTGACCACAGAAGCTGTGCTTGGGCCGGTAAGAAAACTGCGGCCCCAGCCCCTGCATGGGGTGGAGCCCGGCTCTGACTCCTGCCCCAGCAGCTGAACTCAGCCGACACCATCGTGCTCCATGGGCGAGTGAGACCAGACCCTGGACGTGCCCAGGAAGGAGGCCTGGGCCCGGCAGGGAGACCGGCCACTGTGGCTGATGGAGCCACGGCGGGTCTGGGGACTGCCAGGGTCCAGAAGCGGCCTGGGGTCTGTGGAGGCAGTTCAGAAGCAAAGGCACTCAGCCCACCCAAGGGGGTCCCAGATGGGGGTGATGCTCATCTGGGGAAGCAGGACCACTGGCCAAGCGAACCCCGGAGCACCAGGCTAGGGGGCCTTGGGGCTCTGTCAAAGGCTGCAGCCTTCCATGTGGTCGCCCTGGAAGCTGGGGTCCTGAGGGTGGGGGTGGTGAGGGTCACCCTGTCCCCTGGCTTCCCATGGAGCTGCCCTCAGGGTGGGGACACACCCTCCATTTTCACTGGGACTCACTTTGTGACTCCTAAGTCCCACTCGGTTCCCTGAGGAAGAAAAGGACACTGGAGCAGATGCCTGTTCACTCACTTGTTCACTCACTCACTCATTTGCTTAGCATACAAGGGCCAAGTGCAGTCAGAGTTCCTGCCCTCCCTGCAGGGGATGGACAGTGAACAGCAAACCAGTAAAAAGCGTGTGTCAGATGAAGGCTGGCTTAACAGGTGGCTCAGTGGTAAAGAATCTGCCTGCCAAAGCAGGAGGACACAGGAGACTGAGGTTGATCCCCGGGTAGGGAACATCCCTGGAGGAGGAAAAGGCAGCCCACCTGGTATTCTTGCCTGGAGAATCCCACGGACAGAGGAGCCTGGCGGGGTCACAGAGTTGGACACAAGTGAGGGCACAGCCATGCTCCCAGATGAAGGCAGGTGCGGAACAGAGTAAGGCAGGGGAGGAGTGCGGAGGGGACACGGAGGCGGAGCCTCAGGGAGCCCCCGGGGGAGCAGCCAAGCCAAGGCCCTGGGACAGTGGGAGCCCTGAGGGGCAGTGTCCCATGGCCTGGGGCTGGAGCCTCAGGGAGACGGGGCCACTGGACGGCCTGAGGAGGGGAGGGGCAGAAGGGACTTCCTATTAAAGGCAGCCTGAGTGGGCGTCTCTCTGCCTTCTGGCCCCTCCCCACCCATGGCTGCCTCCCTCTCTGCCGTCTGTGTGCTCTTCCTGGCTTTTCCCAAATGGCTCTGAAAGTCTTGAGGTTGGTCCTGGGGGTGAGGGTCTCACGAGCTGCTGCCCCAGCACAATCAACTTGAACTTTCTGCCCAGAAAGGTGTCCAGTGACCAGTGATGGCACACCAAGGTACACCCCGCCCCCATCAACGTGGGGCCCCCGTGGGCCCAGAGGCCTGCAGGCACCCACCCGTCCTCACCGCAGCTTCTGCGTCAGGCAGAGGCCCACGAACCAGGCAGGCAGGAGGGGCTGGGGACTGTGGAGACGCCCTCTGGAGGACCCCTCTGCCCGCGCCCGGCCCCTCCCACAGGCTTCATCCACAGTGTCTGGAAACACTTCCCCCAGGGCCCAGAGACAGGAGAATCAGGGTGGGGGCAGGACAGAACTGAGGCAGCACCCCCAAACTGAGCACCCCCCGGATCTCTGGGTGGAGGGGCCTGGCCCGTGTGGGGCCAAGAGTGGTGCGCAAGGCCCAAGACGCTGTGGACCGTGGGAGGCCACATAGTTCAGGACATTGTGGGGCCCTGGGGAGGGCCCTTCCTTCTCCACCTGGCCCGCAGGCCGGCCCACCCTGAAGGAGGCAGGAGCAGCCGCCCCATGCCTGCCCTTCTGACCCACGAGCTGGGTGGGCACCTGAGGGTGGTCAGTGGACAGGCCCCTGGGGCCCGTAGCTGACAGCCTCCCATGTCTGCCCCTGCTCTGGCCTTGGGTCCCTGCCAGATATGTGCTCATGCCCTGCATACAGAGGAAGGTGCCAGAGGGTTCTGGAAAGATGGCCTCCAGCTCCCAACCCACTCCCAGCCAGCCCACACAGCCACAGACCTGCCCCCCAACACCCTGTCGTTCACCTCGGGGGCCTGAGGCCCACCCAGGCGTGGTCAGGGGCATCCTCCAGCCCAGGATGATTCACCCACCTGCAGCCTGCCCGTGGGGCAGCCCCTGGCCGCCCTGCCCCTCCTCTCCAGAAGGGCCTGCCCTCCAAGTCCGTGGGGGCAGTCCTGGGGGCAGCCACGGGAGCTTGTCCTACAGAAGCCAGCACCCCAGCCCAGGATCCTGGGAGGATGGGGTCCAGCCCCTGCCATCGGGGCCAGAAGGACTCAGGCGGCAGGGTAAGCCCCAGGCCCGGTGAGTGTGTGCAGATGTGAACGCCTCACCCGCCCACCCTCCTCCCTGGGGGTCCCTCCCTGAGGTCAGTTCTGCGAGCTTCAGAGGAGGAGGGGCGGCGGCCCAGCCAGGCTTCACTCAGCCCTCCGGCAGGCAGCACCCCCGCCCGTCCCCGCCCCGGTCCACGCAGGGGTGTGGCGCCAGAGCCGCCGCCGCGCCCACCTTGTCGCGGATGCCCTGCCGCACGGCCTCGCGCTCCGCCTCCATCTTGGCGTACTTGGCCTTGCGCTCCTCCTCCTCCTGCCGCAGCGCCTCCTGCCGCTCCTCCTCCTTCTTGGCGGCATCAGGGTCCTTCTCCTCGTCACCCCCAAGCATCTTGCCCATGTCCTTGGTGGCCCCTGGGCACAGGAAGGCGGGAGTCAGGCCGGGCCCGCCTTCTCCTTGCCCCGCCCTGCGGGCCTCGCTGGTCCAGCAGGGCAGCGGCCTCCAGTGTGGGCTGGAGGAGGCTGTGGTTGTCGGGTGCGACTCCACGAGGGCACCTGCAGGCCTCTGCGCTGCGGTTATGTGTGTGGCTGTGGCTGTGTGTGGCTTTGTGTGTGTGGTTGTGTTTGTGTGTCTGTGGGTGGTTGTGTATGTTTCTGTGGGTGGTTGTGTGTGTCTGTGGGTGCTTTTGTGTCTGTGTGTGGTTGTGTGTGATAATGTGTGTGTGCCTGTGGGTGGTTGTGTGTGTGTGTGTGGTTGTGTCTATGGTTGTATGTGTGTCTGGGTGGCTGTGTGTCTGTGAGTGGTTGTGTGCGTGTGTCTGGTTGTGTGTGTTTCTGTGGGTGGCTATGTGTGTGGCTGTGGCTGTGTGTGGTGTTGTGTATGTGGTTGTGTTTGTGTGCCTTGGGCAGTTGTGTGTGTGTGTGGTTTTGTGTGTGGTTGTGTTTGTGTTCCTGTATGTGGTTGCTGTGTATGTCTGCATGCAGTTGTATGTGTGTACATCTGTGGGCGGTTGTGTGTGTGGTTGTGTGCATGTCTGTATTTGTGTGTGTGTGTGGTTTTGTGTGTGTGGTTGTGTTTGTGTGTCTGTGGGTGGTTGTGGTTGTTTGTGGGGGTGGTTGTGTGTGTCTATGATTGTGTGTGATAGTGTTTGTGTGCCTGTGGGTGGTTGTATGTGCCAGTGTATGGCTATGTGTGTGTGGCTGTGTGTGTGTGGGTGGCTGTGTGTGCGTGATTGTGTTTGTGTGCCTGTGTGTGGTTGTATGTGTGGTGTGTCTGTGGGGGTATGTGTGGTGTGTCTGTGTGTGGTGGTGGGGTGGCTCTGTGTGTGGGCTGTTGTGTGTGTTGGTGGCTCTGTGTGTGGCTCTGTGTGTGTATGTGTGGTGTGTCTGTGTGTGGTGGTGGGGTGGCTCTATGTGTGGGCTGTTGTGTGTGTCTGTGTGTGGTTGTGTGTGGTGGTGGGGTGGCTCTGTGTGTGGGGGCTGTTGTGTGTGTCTGTTGGTGGCTCTGTGTGTGTCTGTGTGGTTGTATGGTGTGTGTGCTGTCTGGGTCCTGGGTGCAGCTGGTGGGGTGGCTGAGTGTGTGGCTGTGTGGCGGGGCGGGGGCGGCCCTGGCCCAGAACTGCTGGTGGCCGCATGTGGCAGCCCCAAGGCCCTAATTTGTCTGCCTCGCCAGCAGCCACTTTCCTCATGAGCGCCTGATTCACAGGCGGCAACAAACACCTCCTCGGACGTCCCTGTGGCTCGGCCCGGGGACAGAGACGTGTAATTACAGCTGTAGCGCCCCCGACACAGGGGCACCGCAGGGAGAGGGCACAGCAGTCAGCGCTGCAGGTCAGCCGGTCTCAGGCCGGGCGGCCGGCCCCACAGGAGTGCCCTGCCCACTGCACGCCGCCGGCAGGAGCGAGCCCCGCGTGCTCCCTGGGAACCAGCCTGCGTTCCGAGGGGCCCCTGGCCCGGGTTGTCTGGTCTCTGCCGGGCCCACTCTGTCCTCTCATCCTGGGATGGCCCCTCCCAGGCGCGGCTGGAGGCTGGCTTAGTCCACACCCCGGGAATGAGGGGGGTCTGACTCCACCACCCCCCACCCGTATCCAGTGGTGCCCCCGCCAGCCCTGTCCCACCCTGATTCATCCCCGTGTCCCGTAGCTCCAGGGCGCTGTCCTGGGTACGGTGTACGGGGGCTCCTATTCTACTCCGAGGCTGCACAGGTCCATGCAGCTCAGAACTGGGAGAGACCCTGGCCTGGGGACACCTGTGGGTCTCACTCCCGCCCCTGTGGGCAAAAGGAGCCTGGTGGTGGGAAGGGGGCAGCGGCCCATTGAGTGCTCTGAGCTGAAATCTAGACGTCTGTCGGGCTAGCCTTCCCAGCTGCTGAGACTACTGCCAGGTCACAGGGTCGCTGTGGGGGCAGGGAGCCTGCCCGGCTGGGGCTTGGCGATGGCACAGCTCCAGATGCAGACAGAAACCAGGAGCTTCATGTCAGTTTCCACCCACGTCTGCAAAATTCTGCAAAGGAGACTGTCTGCCGGTGGCTGGAGGGAAACTGGGTCGGGAGCAGAGCCGCAGACTTGCTGTGCTCAGCTCCTAGGACAGGCGGCCGGGATCTCTCTGCCCCGCTGTCTGTCGCCCCGGCAGGCAGTGCTGGTGGGGGCAGTGGGGAGGGGCTGGGCAGGAGAGCCCCGACCCCTGGGCAGCTGCAGCCTTCCCAGCCTCCCTGGCAGAGGGGCCACCAACAGCATTGTTGGGCGGCTTTCACTCAAGTCTCCCCTCTTGACCGAGCTCACTCATACTAATGTGAGAGTGACTGACAGCTCTCTCCCGCATGGGAAGGACTGGCGTCAAGGGCAGAGACGTGAACAGTCTTGCCTGCACCTCTCTTCCGATGGAAAGTGCGTGAAGGCTGGGGTGGGGGCTGGAGGAGCCACGCCAACTGGGTGATTTGTCCCCAAACCTGCTCCTCCGACGCACCGTGTGCGCTCCAGGCCTAGTGATCACACAGGCATTTACTGAGCACCAGCTGTGCGCCGAGCTCCGCGCAGCAGGCGAGCTGGCCCTGCCCCATTGGAGCTCTGGGCTGGTCTGCGCCACCTGCCCAGCAGCCAGAGAAGGCTCAGGGGAGCGACTCCAGCAAACCAGGGGTGCTCCGGGAGGCTGGTGGCCTCTCCCAGGCCGAGGGCAGGAGACCAGAGGTCACCCCACCGTGGTGAGACACGCCAGCACCGATGCCGGGCCCTCCCTGTGCTCTCTGCCCGTGGCCCCGATCCTGCCTTCATGCAGTGCCCGCATGCCGCCTTGACAGCGTTTGCAGGTGAGCTGTCCCACGCAGTTGCACTCAAGGCCCAGACGGAGAGCCGCAGCCCGAGCCTCCCAAATCCAGGCCTTGCTGGCCACATAGGGGTGCGGGCATAGGGGTGCGGGCTGCAGGAGCCAACGCCATCCATCCCTCACTCTCGTCTGAGCCTCGGTTGCCTGGGTGACTCGGCAGGGGAATGCCAGGGCAGGGGTAGCCGATCCCACCCCCCCTCGACAGTCAGGTAAAGCCCCTGGGGACAACTTCAGTGCAGGATGAGGTGCGGGCACTTCTCTCCCCTGGAGCAGGTCCCGTATTTGGGTGGGCAGGTTATGCACAAACCCAACAACTAGAGCGAGCTCTCTAGAACAGTGCTCACAAAGGCCCTGACCAGGAGACACCTCGAGGGAGAAGCAGGAGGAGGCGGGACCCCCGCCCAGTGGGCCGTGTGGGGGACACAGCGCGGTGCTCCAGGGCGAGGAGCCCAGGTGACCTGAGTGGGCAGGCCGCCTGCAGACACAGACACACACACGGGGGACCTGCCCACGCTGCCGGTGACGGAGGGCCTCAGAGCCCTGAGAAGAGAGCCCGGTGCCCGGGGTGAATGAGCTCCTCCGGCGAAGCATGAACCTCGACTCACATGACACCACAGATTTTTATTAGTTATCAGCCTGGATATCAACCCAAAATAAAAGTGGGCAAAGATAAACAGCCCTCCCACCCTCAGTCAGCACACGCTGTTACCTGAAGTGAACTGATGCGCTTTTTGGCTTCTGTATTGTCAGCCTCTGCCAACAGAAGGTCGGTGCCAGGACAGCAGGGATCCTGACCAGCGCGGGGCCGTCCTCCTTACGACTGGAACGGTGCCAGACACAAGGCAGGCGCCCAGTGAACACTTGTCAGATAACGAGTTTTGAACATTTACCAGCTATGCCTCACGTGCTCAGCCGCAGACAAAACCTAGCAAACCCTTCAGCTGACATCACGGTCCATGTGAAATACTGAATCCTTGCCTCAGCTCACTAATAAGCAAAGGACATCACAGTCGCCTTGTACTGGAGGGCCTGGCCGTTGGACTAAGACAAGAAAAGACAGAGAGGCATAAAGATTGAAAAGGAAGAAGTAAAACTGTCTTTTTAAACAAATAACATATGATCTGTATAGAAAAGTTGGAGTCTGCAAAACCATGCTAGAACGAAAAAGTGGTTCCAGCAAGCTCACAAGATTAATAAACAGCAAACAAATGGCCGCTAAGTGTTAGCAGCTGACAGTGGGAAATGAAGTCTGAAAAACAATTCCATCAGCAATACCGAGGAAAACATAAAATATCTGTCACTACATTTTTAATACATGTGGAAGCCTGTTTTACCTAAGTCTACAAAATTGTTGAGAGAAATTTTAAGAGACCTAAATGAATAGAGAGATACACCATGTTCATGGGCTCAGCATCACTATGATGTCAATTTCCCCTAGATTGATCTATGGATTCAATGTAATCCCAAACAAAATGCAAATGGGCTTTTTGAGCAAATCTACCAGCTGATTCTAAACTTTACATGGAAATGGCAAAAGACTTGGAATAGACAAAACAGTTTTGCAAAAGAACAACTTTAGAGGACCCACCCCTCTGTTTCCAAGGTCTACTGTAATCAAGAAAGTGTACGGTTGACAGGAGACTGGACGTGTGGACCCGTGGGATACGGTGGATGGTCCAGAAATAACCCCCTTGTGTCCGTTCAGGTGAGTTTCTGACAAAGCCACCAAGGGAATTCAGTGAAGAAAGGCCAGTCTCGGCGCAAGCAGCACTAAACCACGAGGTATTCCTCTGCAAACAAGCAAACACATACATGTCTGCTCTAAACTCACACCTTATATAAAGCTCAGTAACAGACCTAATGGAAAAGAGAAAAGTATAAAATTTCAAGAAGAAAGCATAAGAGAAAAATATTTGTGACTTTGGCTTAGGCAGAAATTTCTTACGTAAGTGACAAAAAAGCATGAGCCTTAAAAGAAAAAAATGATAGATTCGACTTCATCAACAAAAAACTTTTGTTCATAAGGCACTGTTAAAAAAAAAAGAAAAAAGGCAAGGCTGAGAGAATATACTTGCAGACCACTGGTCTTATAAAGCCTTATACCCAGTAAAGAACTCTTACAATCCAAGGATAAGAACACAGACCACCTGATTTTAAAAACAGACAACAGATCTGAGTAGACACTTCACCAGAGAAGAGATGCAGATGGCAAGTAAGCACCTGAAAAGATGTGCTCGACAAAGAGCTGACCAACAGGGTGCAAACTGAACTCCGGGGTGAGACCGCCAGGCGCCCGCTCGAGTGTCCTGGACTGAACACGGCAGGTGCCGGGGGGCCAGGGAGGAGCCGGGACCCCAGCCCGCCCCCGGTGGGCTGCTGCTCGTGCGGCAGCTGGAAGACAGTTGGGCTGTCTCCTACGATTAAATGCGCGTCACCACGTGACCCAGCAATCCTGCTCCTGGGCGTTTGCCCAGAGAAGCAGAGACGTAGGTTCACCTGCACCTGTGGCCTGATCTGCATGAGCCCAGACAAGAGGCCCCTCAACACCTGTCAGCAGGTGAATGGACGCGGAGGCCAGGCCGTCCGGACACTGAGGTTCTCCGCCACGTGGAGGAATCTCACAACCTTTGTGCAGTATGAACAGCCAGGCACAAGTTACATGATTCCATTTATATAAACAGCAGTGCGAATCGGTGTATGGTGACCACGAGTGCAGCGGGGGTTCCTGGGCCCAGGGCCGGGGTGGGGGCTGCACAGGACCACGCCATAGTCAGCACCCAGGGAACCACAGTCCCAGCCAGCGCTCAGCCAGCGTCGACCACGTCACAACCAAAACGAGGGAAAAGCCCACGGATGACCAGCGGGCGCTTACACAGACCATCTTCCCAGCCACCGCCTGGCCAGATGACAAGCACTGCAAAGAAGGCCAGGCCCATAACTCTGCAAATTTGAGTTTTAGGAATATGTACTTAATGAACCCTTAAGTTGAAGAGGAAATAAAAACTGAAATTGTGAAAACTTGTAGAAAGCAAAGAAAAATAAGCACTTTCTGTCTAAACAAGATCCATGGCTAAAACTGTTTTTGGAGGAAAACTATAACCTTTAATTTTAAAGACGAAAAAGAGAAAGTTTAGGAACTTCATTATTACCTTTAAATAATTGAAACAACAAACAACCCGAAATAAGGCAGAGAGGATTAATAAAACAGCAGCTGTAGCCGCAGAAGACACACAAGGGAGCAGACAAGCCCCGTGAAGCCAGCAGCGTGCACACGGGCCTCCTGTAAACGGTCAGCGTGGCTCGGAAGGGTTGACCGAGTCCCAGAGGAAATAAACCAAGGAGTACTGCACTGTAAAAAGAGATGGAACTCTCTCTCTCTCCTCACCCACCTCTTTTGCCAGTGATGTGACCGTGTAAGTAAGTGTTAGTCACTCAGTCGTGCTCGACTCTTTGTGACCCCATGGACTACAGCCCACCAGGCTCCTCTGTCCATGAGATTTTCCAGGCAAGGATACTGGAGTGGGTTGCCATTTCCTTCTCCAGGGGCTCTCCCCGACCCAGGGATTGAACCCAGGTCTCCTATACTGCAGGCAGATTCTTTACCGACTGGCCTATAAGGGAAGCCCAAAGAAACTCATGACACACCAGTGAAAACCCACCAAAACTAATCATAGAAAGTGGCAGAATGGCAAGTGCAATATTTATGGATAAAAATTAATTTAAAACTTCGCCTCATACTATCAGAAACAAGCTAGAAACATTAATGGAGACAGTGGTCTGCTGCTGCTGCTAAGTCGCTTCAGTCGTGACTGACTCTGTACGACCCCATAGACGGCAGCCCACCAGGCTCCCCGTCCCTGGGATTCTCCAGGCAAGAACACTGGAGTGGGTTGCCATTTCCTTCTCCAATGCATGAAAGTGAAAAGTCAAAGTGAAGTCGCTCAGTCATGTCCGACTCTCCGTGACCCCATGGACTGCAGCCTACCAGGCTCCTCCATCCATGGGATTTTCCAGGCAAGAGTACTGGAGTGGGGTGCCATTGCCTTCTCCAAGACA
The DNA here is from genome assembly GCF_003369695.1 of Bos indicus x Bos taurus. NCBI lineage: Eukaryota > Metazoa > Chordata > Mammalia > Artiodactyla > Bovidae > Bos > Bos indicus x Bos taurus. The sequence continues at coordinate 116,939,009 of NC_040081.1, read as the reverse complement.
GTGGTCTACTTACAGTAATTATATAAACATAAAAAACACTCAGGAATATGTTTAACAGAGAACTCTATGGTGGGCTTCCCTGGTGGAGCGGTAGATAAGAACCTGCCTGCCAACGCAGGAGACATGGGTTTGATCCCCAATCCCAGAAGATCCCACAGGCCACAGAGCAACTCAGCCCAAGAGCCACCACAAGAAGCCACCACGGGAGCTCCCACAAGAGCCGGCCACAGGAGCTGCCTTGGGAGCGCCCACAAGAAGCCGCCACGGGAGCCGCCACGAGCAGCCACCATGGGAGCCGCACGGGAGCCCCCATGAGAAGCCACCACGAGAAGCTGCCACAGAGCCGCCACGGGAGCTGCCAGGAACAGCACCACGAGGCCCACCACGGGAGCCCCCATGAGAGCCGGCCACGGGAGCCACCTCAGGAGCCCCCACGAGCAGCTGTCACGAGAAGCCACCACGGGACCCGCCACAGGAGCCGCCACGAGGAGCCACCATGGGAGCCACCATGAGCACCCACCACAGGAGCCACCACTAGAGCAGCCACAGGAGCCGCCACGGGCACCGCCATGAGGAGCCGCCACGGGAGCTGCCACAGGAGCCGCCATGAGCAGCACTGTGAGAGCCGCCATGAGGAGCCCGTGTGCTGCAGGGACAAGGCGCACCTGCTTGCTGCAGCCAGAGAAGCCCACACATCAAAGGAGACCCAGCCCAGCCAAAGACAAAAACATAAAGATAAAAAGAGAAGGAAATCTATGGCTCCTGCACCTCCCTAAAAGTGACGGCTCTGCACAGATGCTCGAGACCCTGGGGGCCCCAGGGAAGGCACGTCGGGAAGGGCCGGCTCCTCCCAAGTTAGCGCAGGACCGTGTGCAGCCTGCTCATGCTGCCACGGAAACACCACAGTCCTCCTCCCTTGGGGGTCGGCATGAAGCTAAGCTTCATGCAGCAGATCGGATGTCAGAGGAGAGCTGATCCAGGTCCCTTTAGGATAGAAACTCTCTCTGCTGTGTCCCGGGGACAGCGAGGAGGCCACTGACTGGAGACGCTTTAAGAGGGGAGCCCAGGAAGGTACCCCAGGGTCTGTGGGAGGCGTGCTCCTGGCGGCTCAGGCCAACAGGCACACTCTTAAGCCCCTTCAGGGTCTGCCCACCCATCCACCTGCGCGTCTCCTCCTACCTCCTCCCAACAAGCCACATCCCTCCCTGGGGAGCCACTGCCCGTGGCTGCTGACTGGCCGGTTTGTTTCAGCCGTGGCCCCAGCAGACGGCAGGACACAAGGCTCCATCTCGGGAGAACGGCCACACGGGCCCGCTGCCCCATGTCAGGGGTCCCAGGGGCCTGCGAGTGGGAGGAGCCCCATGCACTACGAGGGCCCAGTGCAGACGAGGAGAAAAAGGCCTACGTGTGGCTTCAGACACTTCTTCATTGATTGTCTAAAGATAGAAAAAGAAGGGCAGGTTACAAACCAGGTTCACACCAAACTGAAATCCTCAACAAACAAACAAAAACCAGCCCGTGTTTTTTCCAGACTCTCGTGGAATGTTCACCAAGGGCAGCCGGATGTTTGTCCACACCACGATGAGCAACCGCCTCACACAACTGGAGTGGCCATTACTTAAAACACACACCAAACCCGAACCGTCCCAGGAAGCAGCGAGCGTTGGCCGGGACCCGGAGCACCGGGGCCTGTTCACTGTTGGGGGGGCATGAAGCGGAGCAGCTGCTGGAGAGCAGTGTGGAACTTCCTCAAAGATTAAACTCAGAACTGCCACAGGGTGAAGCAGAGCCACTTCCGGGCATAAACCCAGAAGAGCTGAAGGCAGGAGATGCACGCGCCGCGTGCTCACAGCAGCAGTGTCACAGCAACCAAAGGTGGACACGACGGAGCGCCCACGCGCAGGTGAGGGGCGAACACAGCGTGGCCCATCCGCACAGTGGACGCTGTTCACCCCTAAAGAGGGATGAGACTCCACCACACGCTACAGCACACGCACCCTAAAGACATCACGCTGAAGGAGATACACCAAATACAAACGAACAGACCTGCCCGATTCCACTTATGCAAGGGCCCTAAAGCAGACAAAGTCAGAGACAGAAAGGAGAAGGGGTGCCTGGGGCTGGGGGCCGGGGAGTCGGTGTTTAATGAGGACAGAGTTCAGTTTGGGAAGATGGAGAAGTTCTGGAGTGGATGGAGGTGGTGGCTGCGAGGCAATGGGCATGTAGTTAATGCCACTGAAGTGTGCGCTTAAGAATAGCTAAAATGGCAGATTTTATGTGGTGTATGTTTTAGCACGATAAAAAAAGAGAAGTACAAATTTAAATTGATTCATAATCCCACATCTCAAAAGAAATATCAGGCTGCAGAAGCAACCTGAACACAATTTCAGAGTATTAACAGGAATGACACCAAGCATCTGAAGGCCTCAGGCAAACAGCAGGAGCAGCAGGGAACCTGGGGGCAGGGCCCCCCCACCCTGCAGACCCCCCCACCCTGCAGACCCCCCCACCCTGCAGACCCCCCCACCCTGCAGACCCCCCGCCGCACACGCGGCTCTCTCTAACGCGCAAGCGCAGGTGAAGTCGCAGCCACTGTGTTCTGGGAGCTGGAGCGTAAGGTGGGGTCTAGTGAGACCGGTGGGGCAGCCCCCTGCACCCACCCCTGGACTGCGGCTGAGGGAGGGCTTAGGGGACAGCAGGGCCCTGCCCCGGGGACGCGGAGCTTCAGACGAGGGTGTGGCCGTGGCTGGGCGCATTGCCGGGAGCGCTGCCAGGAGCGAGGGGGCGGGGAAAGGGCAGAGACCTGGGAGAAAGGCCGCAGATGGGAGGACATTAGAACGGTCAAGTGATACTTTTACCCTCTGTGCCCACACACGTGAAAACCTGAGTGAAGTAGTTTCTTCAAGAAGTGTCAAAATCACAAATGGATTCTTTCAGTCAAGAAGCAGATCATTCTGACGATATTTGGACTGTTCTTGGAAGGGAAAAAAAAAAAAAGAGGGAAATCCTCCCAGTTATTTTTGTGAAATCAGCACGAGAATGACGCCAAAAAAAGTCGGCTGAGTGGGGCTGGGCTCCCACGCGAACAGCTGAGAGACAGGAGGCAAGTTTGGCCCTTCTCACAGAATTCTGCAGGAAGGGTTCATCTTGGGGAATAAAAGGTGGTCTGATCAGTGTAGATATGTGCGGATGCTGTCCGGACCCCTGCACTAACAGAGCAGCAGGGATCTTGGGCTGTCCCCAGGCTCCCCCACCCCAGACCTGGGGTCCTGACACCAACCCTCCTGGGCTGAAGGGCCTCCTCCCTGCAGCCGCGAGGACATGGGACTGAAGCTCTCGCTGTGCCCGTCACTGCCAGCTCCTCGGGCCTGCCTGGAGCCCGGTCAGGAGCTCAGGTGCCTCGGTCCACACGAATGCCATCCCAATGGCAGCCAGCCTCGGTGACACAGCCGGTTTTAGAACAGCTTAATGGAAGTGCAGTGAGCATGCTCTAAACCACGAAATCGGACAGACACATCCACGAACACATCACACAGTCAGGATACAACACACGTCCACCCCCTCAGTTTCTTGGTGGCCCCACGTAAGTCCTCTCGCCACACCACCCACAGATGAGCAGACGACTGACTCCTTTCTCTGCCTGCGCATCTCCACGTGTCCCCCAGAGCCCACAGAGAGGCAGCTGCAGGACAGGCGGCGACCGTGGGGAGGGGCGGGCCACCAAGGGGATGCTTTGCTGACCGTCCGCCCTTCCTCGCCCTTCAGGGCTGAACGAGGGCATGTCCCGTCATCAGGCGACAGACACGGGGTTGCCTCCATTTGGTCTTTGTGGCTAAAGCCACAAGGACGAGTCTCTGTGGGCGCCCGCCCTCCCATGTCTCGTGAGTGGACACCCAGGAGTGGACAGAGTTGTATGGCAAATGGAGTTCTACTTTTCAGGAACTGCAAACTGTTTTCCAAAGCAGTTGTATCACGTTACAGGCCCACCAGTGTGTCCGAGGGCTCCCACTTCTCTGTGTGCCCACCAACACGGCTCCCACCTGTCCCTGTGGTTCCAACCATCCCCAGGGGCCGTGACACGGCCCCTGCATGTCCCTCCTGACCACAGACGTGAGCACCTTCTCACGCGCTTGTACCTTATTTGGTGGAATCTCTATTGAAACCGCTTGCATACCTTCAAAAATAAACTTTCCATTTTGGAACCAACTTAGACTTACTGAAAATCATGAAGGCGGCACACGGAGTTCCCATGTGCCCCCAGCAGGAGACAGGGCTTCCTTCACTGCTAACGCATGCCGTTAGACTGGCCCACCTGCCACAATCGATAAACATTATTGACTGAATTCTGAGATGCCCACCTGAGGCCCACTTTCTGGGCCAGGGTCCCGTCTGGGACCATACACAACAGTCGTCATGTCTCCTTAGACGCCTCTAGGCTGTGGTGTTGTTCCGTTGCTGAGTCGTGTCCAACTCTGGGACCCTGTGTACTACAGCACGCCAGGCTCCCCTGTCCTCCAGCATCTCCCAGAGTGTGCGCAAACGCATGTCCATTGCATCAGTGATGCCATCCAACCATCTCATCCCCTGTCATCCCCTTCTCCTCCTGCCTTCAATCTTTCCCAGCATCAGGGTCTTTTCTAATGAGTCAGTTCTTCCCATCAGGTGGCCAAAGTATTGGAGCTTCAGCTTCAGCATCAGTCCTTCCAATGAATATTCAGGACTGATCTCCTTTAGGATGGACTGGTTGGATCTCCTTGCTGTCCAAGGGTCTCTTGCGTCTTCTCCAGCACCACAGTTTAAAAGCATCAATTCTTTGGTGCTCAGCTTTCTTTATAGTCCAACTCTCACATCCATACATAACTACTAGAAAAACCATAGCTTTGACTAGATGGACCTTTGTGGGCAAAGTAATGTCTCTGCTTTTTAATACTCTGTTTGTCATAGCTTTTCTTCAAAAGGAGCAAGAGTCTTTTCATTTCATGGCTGCAGTCATCATCTGCAGTGATTCTGGAGCCCAAGAAAATAAAGTCTCTCACTGTTTCCATTGTTTCCCCATCTATTTGCCATGGGACTGGATGGGACTGGATGCCATGATCTTAGTGTTTTGAATGTTTAATTTTAAGACAGCTTTTTCTCTCTCCTCTTTAACCCTCATCAAGAGGCTCTTTAGTTCTTCGCTTTCTACCATTAGGGTGTGTATCTGCATATCTGAGGTTGTTGATGTTTCTCCCAGAAATCTTGACTCCAGCTTGTGATTCCTCTAGCCTGGCAATTTGTATGATGTACTCTGCATAGAAGTTAAATAAGCAGGGTAACAATATACAGCCTTGACATACTCCTTTCCCAATTTTGAACCAGTCCATTGTTCCAACCAGTTCTAACTGTGCTTCTTGACGTGCATGCAGGTTTCTCAAGAGACAGGTAAGGTAGTCTGCTATTTCATCTCTTTAAGAATTTTCCACAGTTTGTTGTGATCCACACAGTCAAAGACTTTAGCACAGTCAATGAAGCAGAAACAGGTGTTTTTCGGGAATTCCTTTGCTTTCTCCATGATCCAATGAATGTTGGCAATTTGACATCTGGTTCCTCTGCTTTTTCTCAATCCAGCTTGAACATCTGGAATTTCTCAGTTCACATACTGCTGAAGCCTAACCTGAAGGATTTTGAGAATTACTTTGCTAGCATGGGGAATAAGCACAATTGTTCGGTAGTTTGAGCATTCTTTGGCATTGCCTTTCTTTGGGATCGGAATGAAAACTGAACTTTTCCAATCCTGTGGCCACTGCTGAGTGTTCCAAATTTGCTGGCATGTTGAGTGCAGCACTTTCACAGCATCATCTTTCAGGATTTGAAACAGCTCAGCTGGAATTCCATCACCTCCACTAGCTGTGTTTGTGGTAATGTTTCCGCAGGCCCACTTGACTTCACACTCCAGGATGTCTGGCTCTCAGCGAGTGGCCACACCGTCATGGTCATCCCGTGATTAAGACCTTTCTCGTACATTTCTTACCACCTCTTCTCAATCTCTTCTGCGTCCATTCGGTCTTTACTGTTTCTGTCCTTTATTGTGACCATCCTTGCATGGACTGTTTCCTTGATATCTTCAGTTTTCTCGAAAAGCTCTCTAGTCTTCCCCATTCTATTCTATTCCTTTATTTCTTTCCGTTGTTGATTCAAGAAGGCCTTCTTATCTCTTCTTGCTAGTCCCTGGAATTCTGTTTTCAGATGAGTGTATCTTGCCTTCCCTCCTTTGCCTTTCATCTTTCCATTTCTCAGCTGTTTATAAGGCCTCCTCAGACAGCCACTCGCCTGCTTTCATTCTCTCTCCTTGGGATGGTTCTGGCCGCTGTCCCCTGCGCCGTGTCACACACTTCTGTCCATAGTCCTTCAGGCTGTCAGATCTAAGCCTTGAATCTATTTCTCACCTTCACTGTGGAATCGTGCAGAGTTTGACTTAGGTCATACATGAATGGCCCAGTGGTTTCCCCTGTTTTCTTCAATTTAAGGTGGTTTGAACATTCTTTGGCATTGCATTTCTTTGGGATTGGAATGAAAACTGACCTTAAGCCTGAATTTTTCAATGAGGAGCTCATGATCTGAGCCACAGTCAGCTCCAGGTCTTGTTTTTGTTGACTGTATAAACTTCTCCATCTTCAGCTGTGAAGAACATATCATTCTGATTTCGGTATTGACCATCTGGTAATGTCCATGCGTAGAGTCATCTCTTGGGTTGTTAGAAAATGGTATTTGCTATCACCAGCATATTCTCTTGACAAAGCTCTGTTAGCCTTTGACCTGCTTCATTTTATACTCCCAGGTCAAGCTTGCCTATAATTCCAGGCATCTCTTGACTTCCTACTTTTGCATTCCAACCCCGTATGATGAAAAAGACATCTCTTTTTCAGTGTTAATTTAGAAGGAGTTGTAGGTCTTCGTGCATGCATGCTGAGTCCCATCAGTCATGTCACTCTTTGAGACCCCATGGACTATAGCCTGCCAGGCTCCTCTGTCCACTGGGGAAATCTGTAGGTCTTCATAGAACCATTCAACTTCAGCTTCGTCAGCATCCATGGTGGGGGCATAGCCTTGGATTACTGTGATGTTGAATGGTTTGCCTTGGAAACAAACTGAGGTCATTCTGTCATTTTTGAGGCTGCACCCAGGTACTGCATTTCAGACTCTTGTTGACTATGAAGGCTACTCCATTTCTTCTAAGGGATTCTTGCTCACAGGAGTAGGTATTAATATAATGGTCATCTGAACTGAATTTGCCTATTCCCATCCATTTTAGTTCACTGATTTCTAAAATGTCAGTGTTTACTCTTGCCATCTCCTGCCTGACCACGTCCAATTTATCTTGATTCATGGACCTAACATGGCTTTCCTGGTGGCTCATATGGTAAAGAATCCACCTGCAGTGCAAGAGACACAGGTTCAATCCTTGGATCAGGAAGATCCCCTGGAGAAGGGAATGGCTACCCACTCCAGTATTCTTGCCCGGAGACTCCCATGGACAGAGGAGGTGAGCCTGGCTGGCTACAGTCCACGGGGTCACAAAGAGCTGGACACGACTGAGCGGCTGAACGTGCACACACACACACCTGGACTAAAGATTTACTGAGCACGGCCCCGCCCATCAGAACAAGCCCCAGTTTCCCCCTCAGTCAGTCTCTTCCACCAGGAAGCTTCCATAAGCCTCTTATCCTTATCCATCAGAGGGCAGACAGAATGAAAACCACAGTCACAGAAAACTAACCAAACTGATCACATGGACCAGAGCCTCGTCTAACTCAGTGAAACTGAGCCATGCCGTGTAGGGCCACCCAAGACAGACGGGTCACGGTGCAGAGTTCTGACAAATGTGGTCCACTGAAGAAGGGAATGGCAAACCACTTCAGTATTCTTGCCTTGAGAACTCCATGAACAGTATGAAGAGGCAAAAAGACCATTCAGGTATGACCTAAATCAAATCCCTTACAATTATACATGGAGGTGACAAATAGATTCAAGAGATTAGATCTGATAGACAGAGTGCCTGAAGAACTATGGATGGAGGTTCATGACATTGTACAGGAGGCAGGGATCAAGACCATCCTCAAGAAAAACAAATGCAAAAAAAACAAAATGGTTGTCTAAGGAGGCCTTGGTGCTTCCCTGGTGGCTCAGAGGCTAAAGCATCTGCCTCCAATGCAGGAGACCTGGCTTTGATCCCTGGGTCAGGAAGATCCCCTGGAGAAGGAAATGGCAACCCACTCCAGTATTCTTGCCTGGAGAATCCCATGGATGGAGGAGCCTGGTAGGCTACAGTCCACGCGGTGGCAGGGAGTTGGACACGACTGAGCAACTTCACTTAAGGAGGCCTTAAAAATAGCTGAGAAAAGCAGAGAAGCTAAAGGCAAAGGAGAAAAGGAAAGACAGTCCCATCTGAATGCAGAGTTCCACAGAATAGCAAGAAGAGATAAGAAAGCCTTCCTCAGTGATCAATGCAAAGAAAAAGAGGAAAACAATAGAATGGGAAAGACTAGAGATCTCTTCAGGAAAATAGAGATGCCAAAGGAACATTTCATGCAAAGAAGGGCACAATAAAGGACAGAAACGGTACGGACCTAACAGAAGCAGAAGATATTAAGAAGAGGTGGCAAGAATACACAGAAGAACTGTACAAAAAAGATCTTCACGACCCAGATAATCACGATGGTGTGATCACTCACCTAGAGCCAGACATCCTGGAGTGTGAAGTCAAGTGGGCCTTAGAAAGCATCACTATGAACAAAGCTAGTGGAGGTGATGGAATTCCAGTTGAGCTATGTCAAATCCTGAAAGATGATGCTGTGAAAGTGCTGCACTCAATATGCCAGCAAATTTGGAAAAAGCAGCAATGAAAAGGTAATTTTTCATTCCAATCCCAAAGAAAGGCAATGCCAAAGAATGCTCAAACTACCACACAATCGCACTCATCTCACACACTAGCAAAGTGATGCTCAAAATTCTCCAAGCCAGGCTTCAACAGGACATGAACCGTGAACTTCCAGATGTTCAAGCTGGATTTAAAAAAAGCAGAGGAACCAGAGATCAAATTGCCAACATCGGCTGGACCACAGAAAAAGCAAGAGAGTTCCAGAAAAACATTTCTGCTTTATCGATTATGCCAAAGCCTTTGACTGTGTGGATCAAAACAAAATGTGGAAAATTCTTCAAGAGTTGGGAATACCAGACCACCTGACCTGCCTCCTGAGAAATCTGTATGCAGGTCAAGAAGCAACAGTTAGAACTGGACGTGGAACAACAGACTGGTTCCAAATCGGGAAAGTACATCAAGGCTGTATATTGTCACCCTGCTTATTTAACTTATATGCAGGGTACATATAATGTGAAACGCTGGGCTGGATGAAGCACAAGCTGGAATCAAGGTTGCCAGGAGAAATATCAGTAACCTCAGTTACACAGATGGACACCACCCTTATGGCAGAAAGCAAAGAACTAAAGAGCCTCTTGATGAAAGTGAAAGAGAGTGGAAAAGTTGGCTTCAAACTCAACATTCAGAAAACTAAGATCATGGCATTCAGTCCCATCACTTCATGGCAAATAGTTGGGGAAACAATGGAAATAGTGAGAGACTTCATTTTTTTCAGCTCCAAAATCATTGCAGATGGTGACTGCAGCCATGAAATTAAAAGACATTTACTCCTTGGAAGTAAAACTATGACAAACCTAGACAGCATATTAAAAAACAGAGACATTAGTTTGCTGACAAAGGTCCCTCTAGTCAAAGCTATGGTTTTTCTGTTAGTCATGTATGGATGTGAGAGTTGTACTATAAAGAAAGCTGAGTGCCGAAGAATTGATGCTTTTCAACTGTGGTGTTGGAGGAGACTTGAGAGTCCCTTGGACTGCAAGGAGATCCAACCAGTCCATTCTGAAGGAGATCAGTCCTGGGTGTTCATTGGAAGGACTGATGCTGAAGCTGAAGCTCCAATATTTTGGCCACCTGGTGCAAAGAGTTGACTCATTAGAAAAGACCCCGATGCTGGAAAAGATTGAGGGCAGGAGGAGAAGGGGACGACAGAGGATGAGATGGCTGGATGGCATCACTGACTCGATGGACATGACTTTGAACAAGCTCTGGGAGTTGGTGATGGACAGGGAAGCCTGGGGTGCTGTAGTCCATGGGTTATAAAGAGTCAGACATGACTGAATGACTGAACTGAACTGAACTGATGCAATATCGCTCTTTACAGCACTGAACTTTACTTCCACCAGCAGACACATCCACGTCGAGTGCCGTTTCTGCTTTGGCCTCTCCATTCTTTTTGAGCTGTTAGTAATTTCCCTCCTCTCTTCCGCAGTAGCTTATTGGACACTTTCTGACCTGGATGTGTTTGCCTTTTCATACTGTTCATGGGGTTCTCCAGGCAAGAACACTGGAGTGGTTTGCCATCCTCCTGCAGCGGACCACGTTTCATCAGAGCTCTTCGCTACCACCGTCTGTCTTGGGTGGCCCTGCACAGCATGGCTGATGGCTTCACTGACTTATGCAAGCCCCTTCACCAGGATGACGCTGTGATCCACGACGGGGCTGTGACCATTTCTCAAGCTTTCCTTTTCTTGACAACCTGCTCAGCTTGGAGGAGGGCTTTTGAGGAAGTCTGTGTATCTCTCAGGATTTGCCTGATGCCCTTCTCTTGATTATGCTGGGTGCTGGGTTCGGGCAGCAGGGGCCCAGAGAGTGGAGCACCTTCTCATTCCCTCCCTCCCCAGCCCGGCCATGCTCTCGATGAGACTGTCCCCTTGCTGACCTGGCTGGCCCCGGAGCTGAGGGCTATGGTCCGCCACCTCGGGCTTTGGCTCATCTCTTTCTTCTTTAAGTAACTGGATTTATTTACGTACAGTTATGGCACGCAGGGTCTTTGTTGCTACGCAGTCTCCTCTGGAGTCGTGACAAGCTTGGGCTGCGCTCCAGTTGCGGCGCGCACTCTTGTTGAGCACGTGCTCAGGGCACAGGCTCAGGAGTCGTAGGGCAGGGACTCTGCTGCTCTGCCGCACGCGGATCTTCATGAACCAGGGGTCAAACCCGTGTCCCCTGCACTGGCAGGCAGATTCTTACCAACTGAGCCACCAGGGAACCTTGCCCATTTCTTAATTGGGCTGTTGATCACCTTATGGTAGCTGTTCTTTATATATTCTGGATACAAGTCTGATTTTATTGATCTTCTTAACTAACTTTTTTCATCCCCAGCCCTCATTTCTGTAATGTCCATTCTCAGCTTTATTATTTCCTTTCTTCTGCTTGCAGTAGAGGTGATTATGACTTCCCTGGTGGCTCAGACAGTAAAGTATCTGCCTACAATGTAGGAGACCCAGGTTTGATCCCTAGGTTGGGAAGGTCCTCTGGAGAAGTAAATGGCCACCCACTCCAGTGTTCCTGGCTGGAAAATCTCACGGACGGAGGAGCGTTGTAGGCTACAGTCCATGGGGTCGCAGTGAGTCGGACACGACTGAGCGACTTCACTTCACTTCTGCTTACTTTGGATTTCATACCTTTCCCTCAGTTCCAGCTGTCAGAAGTTGAAGTTAATCATTTGAAACCTTTCTTCATTTCTGCTGAGGTGTTTGGTGATGTATTTCCCTCTAAACACAACTTTGCTGAATTCCACAATTTTTATCTTTTTTTCCACTTGCATTCAGTCCACAGAGCTTTCTGATTTCCTCGCTGATCCCTTCTTGGCCTCATGGGCTGTTTAGAGCGTGTTGCTCAGTCTCCAAATACTTGGGCAGGTTTTCCAGATCTCTTTCTGTTATGTGTTTTTTGTTTCATCCCATTGTGGACAGAGAACTCACTCCAGTCACTGCGGACTGGGCTCTCACGTTTACTGAGGCTGCTTCCGTGGCCGAGAATAAGGTCTACTTCGGTAAACAGCCTGAGAGTGAGAACCACCCTGCGTGTCTGCACCGTCAGTCGGCCACATCGCTTGGCATTTTGCTCCAGTCTGTAGGTCCTTCTGATGTTACCACCAGAATCTGTGGGTCGTCTGTTTCTCCTTTAAGCTCCACCTGTTTTTGCTCACATGTCTTGAAACTTTGTATGAGTAGAAATGGTCAGGACTCATTAGAAGTAGAAGTGGTCGGGACTGTTGTGTCCGCGTGATTAACTGGTTCCTTCTCGCAAAGAGCCATCTTCCCCTTGGTCAAAATCTGTGCTCTGAAATCTACTCCGTCTAACATTGATGTGGCCCCTCCAGGCTTCTTTGGATTAATATTAACGTGACTGGTCTCGTTCCTCCTTTTTAATGTTCCCTTATTTGTGTCTTTATATTTCAGGTGCATTTCTTACAGGGGTGATAAAGCTGGGTCTTGATTTTCTACCAAAGCCAACATCTGCACCTTTTATGAGAATGTCCCCAAGAGCAAGAGCAGAAAAAACTGCCAATCACGGGGCCTCCATCAGAGTAAGAAGTGGACGACCTCGGCTCTGGTTGTGGGGAAATTATCCTCAGACTAAACCTTGCTCTGATCCCACCAAACAAAGTTCAGACAAGACAGGAAAGAGCCAAGCTATATCTAAATAACGTGACCACAGACTGAATGAAATGAGTGTATTTAGGGAAACAGAACCATGCAGCAGCACCAGGGTGAGTGGGCTCACGATGTGTGGCATCTGTGAGAAGCCCCCAGGCCGGCAAAGACCTGGAAAGCAGCACCCAGGAGGAGGGAGCCGCTCCGCAGCCCGGCGGGACGGCCACAGAGACCGGGGCAGGGAGGGTGCGCAGAGCATCGGAGCGGAGCGGGTGGTGAGTAACAGAAAGTACACCTAAAGTGAGTAAGTCACAAACGGTGTGGCTGAGTGAACAAAAAACGTTAAATCACACTGTGACTTCAAAATGTAATTAAAAGTGAGATCAACTTTAGCCGTGGAACCACCCATGCCGGGAAGCATGCCCGGCTGGGGCGCAGACTTGCCGGGTCTGCATAGAGGGCAGTCTGGAGACTTGACAGATCAGCCCTGCACACCCTTCGTGCTGCGTTCGTGACAACAGGGACTGCGTGGTTTCCTGAAGGCCAGCTCTGCAGCCTCCGCGCGGCCGCCTCAGCAGCGCCCCGGCAGCCTGGAAGACAGAGCCCCGTGCGGTCTCCCTGGCTCCTCTCGCGGCCCCACGCTTAGTCTGTTTACTGGGTTCCGTTTGTCTGTTTCTGACACTAGAACACACACTTACTTCATCAGATAGAGACCGTCCGTCTGTGTCCAGCGCGTGGGATACTGGGGGACGGGATTACATCCCTAACCTACAGTGCGGGGGCGGCCTGCAGCGCTGTTTGTAAGATCGGAGAGCCCGGGTGTGAGATGGCACTGGTTAAGTCAGTGGTGGATTCATACACGCCCCCTACACACGAATGAGCTCTGTTCCCAGGGCACGTTCACAAGTCTACAAAGTTAGCCTAGGTACCCAACTAACACAATCGGTGTGTAGTACCGCACTGTCGTCGTTTAGTCGCTAAGTCGTGTCCGACACTTTGCGACCCCACGGACTGTAGCCCCCAGGCTCCTCTGTCCATGGGATCCTCCAGGCAAGAACACTGGAGTGGGTTGCCATTTCCTTCTCCAATAGTACCAAATAGTAATAGGTTTATAACACTAGTCACACAAACACATACAATACAGAAAACATTGTTAATCTTACAGTGCAGCACCTTGAAAAGGACGGTAGTGCAGGCCGGCAGCCGCCACACAGGGGCTGGCGTCACGTGAACGGCGAGAAGAGCTGCTGATGGAGGCGGTGGGATCCCGCTGCAGGGCCGTCAGCAGCAGGCCGCGGCGGGCAGGCTGCAGCCGCGCACGTCCGCGTCTCTGAAAGCTTACAACCTACAGGTTCAAATGTCAGGGATACGGCACCAGCCATCCCAGCGTCAGGGCCGCACACCCGCGGCGCTCGTGCGGGACCCCGCGACGCTGCCTGTCCTCACGCCGCCGCCTCGTGGCCCTGTGACCCTCAAACTGACAGCCTGGGGCGACCCTGCACTGAGCAGCCTGTCAGCGCCGTGTTCCCGGCGGCGTCCACCGCCTTCCCGCCTCCCACCACATCTGGTGATTCTCACGTCTCAGCCCCTCCACCAGCAAACAGACTGAGTCCCTGGAGGCCGCGATGATTTTCTACCATGCAGGTTTTAACCCAGATATAAACACTGTCTTTTTTAGAGAAAACACTGCTGCACACTTAATAGACTATATCGTAGCGTGAACATGCCTTCTGTGTGCACTGGGAGCCCAGGAAATGCACACGACAGTTTATTGCGACACTGCCTGTACTGCGGCGGTCTGGAACTGGCCCCATGCGCCTCTGAGGTCTGCCTGCGCCGGTCTTCCCAGCACACTCCCTCCGGGTACCCCGTGTTTCACATCCCATCCAGGTGGTCTAATCCCGGGTGTCCTAACAATTGACGGAACCGAGTTGTGGTTGAACAGGCTGGATCGAACACCCGTGCTTGTCTACGCCACTTCCACAACCCCACTAAAATGGGAGCAAAACGCAAAGCTGTAATTCCACGAGGGCAAACAGATGGGAGCAGAGACAGCAAGCTAACTGAGACATCAAACTGGGGGCAATGGAACAGAAGTGCAGGTGCGGGGCGGTGAGGGGTCAGCGAGGAGGCAGAGGAGCCCTGCTCAGGGCACCCACGGTGGGGTGGGGTCAACGATGACCCAAAGCAAGGTCCCGAGAGCGAGAAATTTCACAGTGCCAGGTCAAAAAGGAAACCGTGAGAGCCTCCAGAGAGAAAAGCGCATGGGTCACGGAAAAGCGACCGGAGTGAGGGCAGTGTGAGGTCAACAGCAGCTTCAGAACCTGCAACAGACATAAAGCTGCAGAACCCAAGGAGGAAGTTCTTTAAAATCCACAGCTTTGTACCCAGCCCACCTGGCAGTGCTGCATGAAGGCAGAATGGAGACCGGCTTGCCTGGGCACCCACTGTCGGGAGGTTCCCCAGGGCCCAGCAGGAGGGGGCGGGGAGAGGCCTGGGCACAGGGCATGGTGCCAACGGGGCGGGAGGTGCTGTGTCCTGGGGCAGTGGCTCCAGAGGAAAGGAAAGCAGCGGCCAGCTGTCTGGGACCTTTAACACATGAGCAGTGACTCGGGGTAAAGAACCGCGTGCCAGTGCAGAAGACAGAGAACACGCGCGTTCAGTCCCTGGGTGGGGAAGGTCCCCTGGAGTTGGAAATGCCCACTCCAGCATTCTTGCCTTGACAATGCCATGCACAGAGGAGCCTGGCGGGCCACAGTCCATGGGGTTGCAGAGACTCGGACACGGCTGAGCCGGCGCACAAACACTGCTGGGCAGGGGCTGCTGCTGGAACTCGGGACGATTTCACGACAGAACAGAGTATCAGACACACGGAAGGCGAGACGCGGTACCTCGGCAGCCCACGGGCTCTGGAGGAGAGGGCGTCACGGGGCACTCTGCGGGGCGCAGTGCGCCGAGGGGACGTGTCGGGAGGGGCAGGAGGTCTGTCCCGTCTGAGAGCCAACACGCCCACAGGCGCTTTCGGCTCCCGCTTCTGCCCGGAGGACGGAGGGCAACAATTTACAAACTGTTCCTGAAACTGGAGGCAAGTCTACATCACGCACAGGACGAGTTTCACCTCCATCTGTCTACACGGCAGATGGAGACTCCCCTGAACCTGCACGGCTCAAGGGCTGATGTCAAGAAATGACCCTGTCCCGGGGTTTTCTGGCCAAAGCTGTTTCAAACCACAGTTGCCAGGGAAGGCTCACTCTTCTCCCGCAGGTTTGGAACAGCCAGCCGATCCCCAAACTAATTCTAATAAACTGACAGCATAAAGAGCTGTGCAGAGTGTTTTAAAATTAGAACTGGATCTGAAGGAATTTATTTCTCCTTGAAAAAATACTTTCAAATACTATTATTTCAAGGAAGTAATGAGTGATTCTAATGGATGAGTTGGAAGGCGATGTGGTATCTCAGTTTTCTGTACCACTTCTTTATGCTTTTCTGTATTATTTCAGTGCCCTATAATGAACATTTATAATTTTCAAGCTAGGAAAAAAAGTCCACTTTCATGTTAAAAAATAAATATGGACAAATACCTCTTATCAAATTGAAGATCAAAAAAAATGTTTTTATATATTAAGAAAACATCGACTGTAATACTAATCTTCCGGATCAAAACCACAGACCCGAGGGTTAGTGTGTGTGGGGGCCAGACAGAACTTGCTTGGCCAGACCTGGAGACACATGGCTTTGCTCCTGACGGCAACAAGTAGAGCCTGAATGGTGTTTCCAAAGGGCACATAGGTTCCAAACCACTGCAGAAGGTTTTTAAAAAGAAAATCTAGTCCATGCATTTAGATTAAATAAGTGACATAGCAAGAAAGCATGCGAACAGGTTAGTGAGGACAACAAGGTCAGATCAGACCTTAACTGTGATGAGACATGTTAAACGGTGAACGTTCTTACAAAGCCAGATACACAGTGAAGCCCCTCACAGACGCCACCCGCCGCCCAGTGGGGGGGCTTGGCCTGTAGTCCCCAGCGGGCACCTCCAGCCCTGCGTGCGGGGAAGCAGCCACTCCTGCCTCAGGCCGCAGTCTGCTGTCCATGGCCCGGGGCCCAGCATCCCACACACCCACTGGCCCTGCCGGGATGACCCAGAGGCGGGAGAGGCGGCCCACCCCGTCCTCGTCAGTGCCCTGCTGCAGGCAGAGACCACCCGCCTGAGGTCACGGCCCAGCCGGGGCGCCTACGCCCTCAGGAGGGAAGACTCAAAGCCTGGGCCCCGTCACCCTGCTGAGAGCCGTGCTCTGCCCCAGGCCAGGGGCCTCTCCTGAAGCTGGCCGAGGGCCTGGCCAGGGTCCGGCTGCATGGAGGGTCACTTGGGAGGTCCCTGTGCCCAGTCTTAACCAGCTGAGTCAGGCCTGGCCTGCCCTGCCTTCATCTTCTGCAGAGATCAGCACTCCCCTGCTTCCGTGGCCTCGCCTCCCTCATCAGCTGGCTGGAGGCACCGGGCAGGCGCTCCGCACCCATTGGGGAGGGGCCACGGGCCACTGCTGTCCCTGCCTGCGGTGCCAGGTGCCAGGCAGAGCGTCTGGCCTTGGTTTCAGGAGAGGATGCCCCGAGACAGAGGCGAGATGAGGCCATCTGTGGGCAGAGCCCAGCCCAGGACAGACAGCCGGCCCCCAGACCCCCATGCTCTCCAGGGCCCGTCTGCAGCGGGGGCAGCGGCCCAGGGCCAGGGGAGGGGCCTGCCCGCCCCAGCCCGCCTCAGCCCGCACCTCCTGTCCTGAGGCAGAGCAGAGGCTCCTTCCAACCCTCCGCACAGCCTGACAAAGCTGGAGGGACGTGGGGCTGGTGAGCCACTGCTGCTGGGAGCGGGGTCGGCACCCCACTGCAGAGGCCGCCTTCTGAAGGGTGCAATGTGCAGCGGGGTCCTGCAGCCCAGGGACCCTCGAGGCCCAAGGACAGAGCCCTTCGCCCATGTTGGGGGTCCCCGTTCTCCCTGCTCCTCCTGCCGCAGCCCCAGCACCTCCTCTCCCCAAAGGCCCCTTGACCACGGCCTTCCCACCCATCCTGGGCAGCGGGGGCCAGAGGACAGGCAGAGGCCTGAGGCTGCAGTGGCCAGGGTGCCTGCCCTGCTCCCAGCTCAGGAAGCAGAGCTCAGCAGGCAGGCCTGGCGTTTCCCCTGGGACGCGGCCCCAGTGTCCCCAGGGATGCTAGGGGCAGTCATCACACCAGCTGACGCTCCCAGGCTGTGCCACCAGCCACCTGGCCCCAGGAGTCCTCGACCTCCCGAGCTCAGTCTGCACCAGCACCCAGATTCCAGCACTCAGCCCAGCACGCTCAGCCTTCCACTGGCCCCCAGGGAAGACGTCCGCCCCGCCCAGACACCACAGCTGTGGACTAGTCCATGGGACCGAAGGGATCTACAGGGTGAGATGGGGGCTCCCCGAGCCCCGCCAGGCTGTGCCCCCAAGAGCAGCTGGAGGGTCCGCCTGACCGCTGCAGGGCTGAGAGGAGCTGCCACCCCCCCAACCCCCGTCAGAACAGGAGAAAAGTGAGGCGATGCTGGAAAATGGGCTTGTGCAGAGCGCGAGGACAGGTGGGCCCGGAGGAGGGGCTGGAGAGGCCCCAGCCGCCCCCAGACGGGACAGGACTCGCAGCAGCCAGTGGCAGGGGTCTCAGAGGACCGGCTTCCCCCAACATGGGGCCGCAGCCCCACAGGGACCGCTCGGAGCTTCCAGGAGCCCCCTCCCCGACCTCTGCTGACCCCAGCTTGGGTTCGGGAGGCCAAGGACTCTGAGACTTGCCCGCAGTGGGCTCTACGGAGACGTGACGCTGACTCAGGGTTTTGCCAAGTCCCTGCTCTGTGAGAGGCGAAAACGCACAGAGAGGCAGACCCAGCCCCGCAGGCTGGCCATCAGCACAGGTCACGAGAGCCCGTCACGCGGAGCCGTCCACACAAGCGCCTTAATCCCACGTGGAACCGCTCGCCGACCCACGAGACAAAAAATAAACGACCTGATGGCTGAAGTGCACTGTATGCGGCTTATTCCCCGGTTGGGGCCAAAGCATCTCTGACTGAGTGTCGGCTTCACCAACAGGAGTGCCTCTCCTGAGGGAAGGGCTGTCCAGGGCTTCGGGAGGGAAGACAGCGTCTCTGAAGTGCCCTTTAGCCTCTAAGAGATGAGGGTAAGAGGTGTCTCTGCTGAGCCCCGTGAGGTGAGACAGCGCTTCTTCCGTCCAACGTGGCATCTGGGAGCCCACTCTGAATGAAAACTGGTACTTTATCGTCTAGTATTTGTTGCCTGCCTACAGAGAAGGAACCCAGCTCTCAAGGGGAGGAGGCGCCTCCGCACTCTGGGAGCTTGTGGTCTGGGGGCCCTGCTCCTGGAAATCAAGTGTTCCCAGGCTGGTGTGAGCTGCCTTGTTTGGAGGGTGATGGGCTTCCTTGGCCCTCACCTTCCCAGACCTTCTTGCCTATGACACACAGTGGAAACCTCCACAAGATTTCACAGACGTCCTTGCCAAGCAAAAAAGGTGCCTGCTTCTTCTCCTTACCGTGCATGGGACCCTGGAGCAGCAGCAGCCACTCTGTGACTGCGAGAAGCGAGCTGACCACTCTACTAGAAGGACAGAGCCCAGTGAAAGCCAGCGCCAGTCCCTGACAGCTCTGCTGAGCAGCCGAGCCGCTTCCTGACGCCTCATCATGTGAGGGAACAAACTTCGATTCAAGCCACGCTGTCTGGTCCTCTGTAATTTGAGCCCAAAGTATCCTCCCCAAGGCAGAATTCTAGAGTTCCCCCAGCCCAGTCTGTTCTGTCTCCTGCAGTCCAGCTCAGCCTGTGACGCTCATCCTCCTAGAGGCCACGGGACCTGGCCGGCCCCGGCCAGCGTCCCAGCAGAGCAGCCCCTGGCATGCGGGAGGCCCCTGATAGAGTGAACCCCCAAACAGACGGAGGCAGCAGGGGAGCCCGTGGGAGCAGCCCTGCCCTCAGGCCCTGGGTCTGGACAGGAGGGAGATGTCTGGCCTCATCCTTGGTGTGGAGCCGGGAGCAGTGTGGCGTGGGGTCCGGCTGCTGCAAGGCGAGGACCTGGAGGAGTGCTGGCTGAGGGGCTCCCTGCCCAGGGCGCCCAGCCCACAGAGGGGGCTCTGCCTCCTGTGAGCCCCGAGATGGGCTGCCCCCTTCTCCTGGACCTGGAACCCGTGGCCCCTACACATCTGGGGCCTGGGCCCTACAAGACCCCCGAGGTGCCCCGGCCGGCAGTGCCCAGTCCACACCCTCAAGGCGTGGTGGCCCCGGGCCCCGGCTCTGCCCAGGGGTTCCCTCCCCGCGTCCCTCCCTCCGCGGAGGTCTCGGTGACGCGTTGCCCCTGCCACCCACACACACACAGACGTGCAGGCCTCAGGACAGCGTCTGTCCATTCCCTCACCCCTTCCACGCACGGGGCACAGGCCCTCTGCTCTCCTGCCCCTCGAGAGAGGACGGCCTCTCAGCCCAGACTCCCTGCCTGTAGGACGGGCCCAGGGCCGACTCACCGCAGGACACCATCCGCACCGCCCGAGCCCCAGGACGTGGCCAGGGCAGGCCTGATCTCGGGGAGGAAGACCCCTCAGCCTTGGGCTCTGGGCTGCCTTCCAAGCCTGTGCCAGCCCCCAAGCCCCTGGGCCTTTGCACGTGCAGCATCCAGGCTGTCCGCTCCTCCTTGGAGCCCCCTTTGCACACCCCTCCTCCATGAAACCCTCCCCTGCCCCGCACTGCTCTGAGGACCTAACACGCTCCAGACCCAGACCACGCCACAGCAAGCAGGACAGGGCAGGGCCACCGGGGGCAAAACAGCGTGTGCTCCCGACAGCGCAAAGAGCGCCTGCCGCGGCCACACCAACCCGACGGTGCCCGCCTCTCCTCCGACACGTGTGTGGGGCTCCGGGGCGCTCACCACCGCCTGGCCCTGGGGGAAATCAGCTTCTTCAAGTTACACCCTTGAGGACCCCGAGTCCCCGGCCCGGGCAGACGCAGCCGGGCTCCCAGCCACCACGGGACCCCGCGTCAGTGTTCTCTAGGGGAAGGAGCGTTGGCTCACTTAAATCTGGAGGCGTCTTGAGGGGTCTCGGGAGGGCCCAATGCCCGTCTAGGCCTCCCGGATGTTCTCCTGGTGAGAACGAGTTTGCCAACAGCTCGCACCTTCCTCGACTATTGGGCCCCAAGAGCATGGTCCCCAGCCGGTCCCACGTGCCCCCTGCAGCCCCGGGCCCCTGGCCTCAGGACGACACCAACAGAATCGAGTGCCGGGACCACATTTTCTGGGTCTGAAGGGCCCCTGGTGCTCCGTCAGCCCATGGAACGTCCCAGCCCTAAGAGCAGAGGCTCCCGGCCCACAGGGTCTCACGCAGGCTGCAGGGAGACGGGGTGGGGCCTAAGCCGGGGCCTCCAGGGTCCACTCCAGGGCCCGGGAGTGACTGGGCAGACCCTGCCACCTCAGGGGGAGCCCGGAGCCCCCGTCCCTTCCTCCGTGGCCCGCGGCTGCCCTCCTGCCATCAGAGAAACACCCGGAACCCGGAAGCTGCACGGAGCCGTGGTTCGGGGCCACGGGCCCTGCTGGGACCGGCGGGGCGGGAGGGCCTGTGGGTGGCCTCCACGCTCCCCCTGCAGCCCAGTGGGCTTCCCCTCGCCGCCCGCCTGCCCAGGGCAGCCCCGTCCCCACTCGACATGACAGCTCCTCATGGACACCCCCATGCCCTCTACCCTGTAGCAGGGGCTCCCAGGCCCACGCCCAGCTCCCAGATGACTGTGGCTCCCAGACAGGTGGGCTTGGAGTCCGCCAGGCAGGCCAGTGGAGGAGCGCCCTCAGCAAGCCTGCAGGACCACGGCTCAGAGCCAGAGGCTACACCAGGCACGGGGCGGGCATCCACAGAGGCCCACGCCAGGCACAGGGCAGGCATCCACAGAGCTACGGGACGGGCATAGGGTGGGCACAGGGAGGGCAGGCATCCGGAGAGGCCAATGCCGGGCACAGGGCAGGCACAGGGTGGACATCCACAGAGGCCCACGCCAGGCACAGGACAGGCATCCAGAGCTACGGGACGGCCACAGGGCAGGCATCCACACAACTACAGGACGGGCATAGGGTAGGCACAGGGTGGGCAGGCATCCACAGAGGCCCATGCCAGGCACAGGGCGGGCATCCACAGAGTCATGGCAGGGGGGGCTGGGCTTGCCTGGGGTTTCAGGGCCTGCCAAGCGTGAACTGGCCCTCCCTGAGCGGGCCCTGCCCTACCTCACGGAGGTGCCCAGGATGTGCAGGAGAGCAGGATGGACAGGGCAGAGGCTGCCGGTGGGGTCGAGACCAGACAATTGAGGGAGTGAGAGGTGCGTGCACCCGAGACACGTCAGTTCTCCCCTAAACACAGTGGTCAAGGGGGCTGGAGGGTGGGGCATGCATCGGGGGCCAGATGGGTGGGGACAGGACAGGTGGGCAGGACAGGTGGGGCAGGCTGGTGGGGTCAGACAGGTGGGCAGACAGGTGGGGCAGGACAGGTGGGGCAGGACAGGTTGGTAGGACAGGTGGGGCAGGCTGGTGGGGGCAGACAGGTGGGCAGACAGGTAGGGCAGGACAGGTTGGCAGGACAGGTGGGGCAGGCTGGTGGGGGCAGACAGGTGGGCAGACAGGTGGGCAGGACAGGGGGCAGAAGTGTGGAAGGCGTGCACCTGTCTGCAGCCCAGCAGGTCCCGGGCTGGTTCCTCCCAAGAGCCCCAGAGTGGACAAGGCTTGGCAGGCGCAGCCGCGTGTCCAGGGCGCTGGGGGCGCCCCATCTGTCTGCCTGTCTGTCCGACGCTAGACTCCTGAGTCCCGCCGCTGCTGGCCCTGCCAGACAGTTACCCGGAAACCTCTGCCCAACAAAGACCTTGACTGAGGCACGGCCAGGCAGACGGCCTGGCTTAATTAGGCTGCACGGGGTCTTGTCCGCAGCGCTGCGAGCAAGGCCCGCCTAGGGCTCCCTCCAGGCTGCGAGCCCTTCTCTGAGGGTGCGTGTGTGCACATGGTGTGCACAGGTCTCTGCTTTGGGCCCCGACTCAATTTCTCAATCTGTTTCTAATTATCCCTGTGTCTGCGGCCTCTCTGCCTATCTGTCTGCCTGTCCATCCACGCCTGTCTGTCTCCCTGTCTGTCTCTCCCTGTCTCTCTGTCTGTCCCTCTGTCTTCTCTCCCTGTCTGTCCCTCTGTCTGTCTCTCCCTGTCTGGCTGTCTGTCCCTCTGTCTGCCTGGCCTGCACTTGCACTTCCTGCCCTGGTTCCTCGGGTCTCCCAGGCTCAGTCTCAGCCACCCCATCTTCCGCTCTGAGCCTCTGACCCCCTCGCCCCATCCCTGCCTGCCCTCCAGCACCTGCCCTCGGGGCCTCATCCGTCTGCCCCCAGCCCTGCTTCCCGTGGCTCCGCCTCGGCCGGGGCACTTCCTTTGTCTTTCCTGCCTGTCTGCCTCTCACCCACACTCACCCTGAGAGAAGAGAACGCCGCCCGCCAGGGGAGGGAAGACACGGGAACAGAAGACAAGGTCTCTCCCGGAGCAGCCCTGGGGCGCAAATGGGCTGGGTGCGGGATAACGCCAGGCTGGGGCGCCCCCAGCTCCCCAGCCCCTCATCGGGGATGAGCCCGCCCTGTCACTGCGACAGGAGGAACTTTGGGCAGCCACGGAACAAAGACAATCCAGGCTGGCAATTACCCAGCTAATTTCAGCCATGTAGACAGCCAATCAAATATTTCGGTTTCCTTCCAAGCCCACCTCAGGGCCTGAATTAGCTGCCTAATTAATTATCTGTAGCAGCCAGGGGCTGGCTGGGGGGAGCCGGGAGCCGCCTGTGCCCGGATCACGTCCCGTGACGTAATCGTTATAATTAGACTCAACCTGCAGCCCATCCCTGACCGCAGAGCCTGGAAATGTGGCCCCGGGCCACACCCAGACAGCTTTCCTCTTAACTTGAGTCTGGAGGAGATGCGGCCCACCGTGGGGCCCCGGTCCTGGGCACGGGGGCCCTAGGGCCTCCATCCTGCCCCTAGCTCCTAGTGCCAAGCCCCATGGCACCCCGCCTCTGGTGAAAAGCGGCCTGTCACCCCTGCCGAGAGGTGGGCTTGCCCTGCAGCACATGACCCACACCCGGCTGTGAAAGGCATCGGGTCAGGGTGGGGCCCACGGAGGCCACGTGTGGCCCGAGGTGGGGCTGACGCACAGGAAGGCACCTCGGACCACAGAGTCGGGTGGCGCCTGTCACCAGGGCTCCCACGGCTGGCACTCACCGGGGGAGCCAGGTGCACAGGCCGGCCCCAGGGGCCAGGCTGCCCAGACCACTCTGTCAGGACACATCCGTGCCAGTGTGGACCGAAGTGCACGGCCCTGCCCCCCTCCTGGGCCAGGGGCTCAGCTCACTGTGCGGTGCCACCTGCCTCTCCTGGCTGTGGTGACAGCCTTGAGCCAAGGCACAGGGCTCCTTTCAAAACAGTCAGCGGGGGCTCCCTCCCCCAACACACACACGAGAGTGCACTGCGGCTGGGGGTGCACATGAGCTATTCAGGGCCTTTTCCCTTATCCTTGTGCCAAGCCGGCCCTGACCCCTGTGCCCAGCCAGCCCTGACTCCCTATGCCCAGCTGACCCTGACCCCCTGTGCCCAGCCGGCCCTGACTCCCTATGCCAAGCTGGCCCTGAACCCCTTTGCTCAGCCAGCCCTGACTCCCTATGCCCAGCTGACCCTGACCCCCTGTGCCCAGCCGGCCCTGACTCCCTATGCCCAGCTGACCCTGACCCCCTGTGCCCAGCCGGCCCTGACTCTCTATGCCCAGCTGACCCTGACCCCCTGTGCCCATCCAGCCCTGACTCCCTATGCCAAGCTGACCCTCACCCCCGTGCCCAGCCAGACCTGGCCCCTGTGCCCAGCCAGCCCTGACTCCCTATGCCAAGCCGGCCCTGACCCCCTGTGCCCAGCCGGCCCTGACTCTCTAAGCCTAGCTGACCCTGACCCCCTGTGCCCAGCCGGCCCTGATTCCCTATGCCAAGCTGACCCTGACCCCTGTGCCCAGCCAGCCCTGGCCCCCTGTGCACAGGCGACCCTGACCCCCTGTGCCCAGCTGGCCCTGGCCCCCTGTGCGTGCTCCTGGCCCTTCCCTGGTAACACCTCGAAGCCCTTGCTGGACGCCCTAGGTCCAGCTCTGTCCCTTACCCCTTCTCTGGCTGCTGTGGCCAGCCTGTGGCCTCCTGCACCCCTGCTCGCCAGAGGCAAAGTCCCCGTGGGGCCCCCAGATCTGACCAGTGAGACTTCCCCAGTGCCCCTTGGGTGGGCTCCACCCGACCACAGCACGTGGCATGCACCCTTCGCTGCCCCAAGCCAACCACGGTGACTCGGGGGTGCTGCCTTTGGTCCGGAGAAGCCTGCAGCTGGGCTTGCGGGCTGTGCGGTGGTCTGAGGGCGACCCTGTGTGACGACTGCAGGGGATGCTCGGGGTCCCCTCGCCCTACCTCCCAGGGCCTGTTTCATCACGAACTCCATGGCGATGGCTCTGCGTCCTCAGCAGCTCCTCGGAGGGTCAAAGCTCACATGCGAGTGTGGCCAGGAGTCCTCTGCCTGGGGGAGGACGTGGTCACAGGTCACCCGACGGGGCTGGGGAGGACGTGTTCCTCACCCCCAATCAACTTCCCCGAGATGCGGGTCTGAGGTCTGAGACAGCATCATTCACGGTCCCTGCACACCTGGGGGCCACACCTCAGCATGGGACAGGCACCTGGGAGGGTCTGGGAGGGTCCTTGCGACGTGGTCTCATCAAGCTCCTGGGGTCTGTGAAGGTGGTTTTTGGCTGCTACTGCAGGGAAGGGGAGGGTGCAACTCAAAGGAGGCGGCCTGGGTGAAGCGAGGGCAGCCCCAGGGGCGTTTGGAGGTGACTGGCTCAGAGACTACTTGCTGGAGCCCTGGCCCACAGGGGCAGAGATCTATCTAAGGACAGGAAAGGTTAGTGTGGGTGGCACCTGGGGGGAGCGCCTTGGGTCTGATGAAACTTGGGAGACCAGATTCCACCAGGGGAGAGGCCGGCAGTCAGTGCCACCGGCCCAGAGACTCGGGGGCGGGGTGCGGGGAATCCAGCCTTCAGGGAACAAATGAAACGGGGAGTGACCACTGCGCCCCTGCATGCACGGCTGGGCCTCTCCAGGTGCAGGTCAGCTGCAGGTCTAGTAGGGAGAGGCTTCTTGTAAAATCAGTAACTGAAGTGCCCCCCCACACCTCCTGTGAAGTCTCTCCTGGCAGAGAAACCCAGGTCCCTGGAGATCCACTGTTTAATGGCTTTAAATTGTTTTCTTCCCAGATGAAGGAGACCTGTGTTTGTGTGGGTTGGGGAAGGAATGCCCCTGCCTGCCCGCAAGGCACTGGCGCACAGGGGCACCTTTGCCGCAAAGCAGATCTTCTTCCAAACTTCTCCCCTGGCTCCCTGGGGAGGGGGTCTCAAGGCCACAGCGCGGCCAGGGCGCTGCTGGAGCTCCCCCAAGGTTCCCACTGCCGCACCCCTAGGCTTTGCGGGCGGGCTAGTTGCCCGGCTCTGCCAAGCGGCCCTCAGGCGGGAGCGCGCCAGGAGAGAGAAAGAAAGGGATAGAGGACGAAGCAGGGGAAGAGGGTACGCGAGAGGCAGGAGACTCGGAGAAGCGGCAAGAAAGAGGGAGGGCGCTGGCCGGGACCGCGGGCCGCTTCAGCACCGCTCTGGCGGACAGCGCCTAGCGGGGCCCGGGAGGGGGCATCGCGGGAGAGGAGAGGGCATCGGGGGCGAGTGCGCGCCCAGCGGGGCCGGGGAGGGGGCATCGGGGCCACGGAGGGGGCCGATTACCTTCCTGGGCCACGGCCGGGGCGCGCGCGGGCGGGCGGGCGGGAGGTCAGCGGCAGAGTGCGCTCGGGCCGGCCGGGTCCATGTGGCGCCCCGGGAACTGCGGCGACAGCTGAAGGGCACGGCGAGGAGGGCGCGTCACATGGAGGCGCTCCCCGCCCCCCGCCCGCGTCCTAGCGTGACGAGGAGGGCGGGGCCGCGGCGGCCGGGCGGGCGCCCGGGGGTGGGGGCGAGGAGCGGAGCCGCGCCCCCCAGACCCTGCCCCTGGGCCGGTCCGGGGTGGGGGGCTTCCCAGGGAGCGAGCTCTCAGCCCGGCGCACCACCCCGGCCCTCCCCTTAGGGCAGAGCCGCAGACACTGCCCCCAGCCGCCCCCATCCGATCCCGTCTGCGTGGGCCCGGGCGGGGGCCGCCCCCCACCCAGCGCGAGCCAGCGACCCGCGCGCTCATCCGCTTCCGCCGGTGCGGAGCGCCTGGCGCGCGGGCGGGTCGGTCCGCAGCCGGGTGGGCAAGGCCTTTTCTCGTCCGGGCTCGCGGCTCGCGGCGGGGGGTCGGGGGAGGTTGGGGGTCGCGGCCCCGCCCGGCGTCCCACTCTCCACGGGGGCACGGAAAGCGCTTCTCAGCGCGGCGGGTGACCGCGGTCCCTACCGGGCCGAGTGCCCCTGAGCGCTGTTCCGGTCTCGACCCCCGCCCCTGGGCGGGAGAAGGGAGCCCCCAGACCCCAGAAAACCCGTCCAACCGTTGGCGGAGGGCAGCCCGCAGACCGACTCGGACCTATTTGTCTGCGTAACAGGGTCGCAAAGAAAGCCACGCCGTTTCCCTTTGGCGGGACAGAGGCGGAGCGACCCCCGCGCCCTCGGCCGGCGGCCACACCGGACAGGGACGAGCGAAGGTCACTGCGGAACGGCCGCTCGGCTCCCGCCTGCGCCGCCGCGCCCCCGCTCCGGGCCTCCGGGATCGCTTCTGCAGCGGAAGCCAGGCTGCGGGGAGAGCGGGGTCGCTGCAAGGTCGGCGCCTGGCCGCTTGGGGTCAGGTGGTGGCCCGCGGCTCTGCAGGGACCCGTCTCCGCTGGTCGCTGGCAGACACCCCTGATGACTGCTGCATTAACATTCACCCCGCCCCCCGCCAGCTGAGTCATCAGGCCTCGCTTGGCCTGGGTGATCCTGGAGACCCCCACCCCACCACGCCCTCCTCTCGCTGCCCCTGGGACAGACGGCCTGAACTCGGGAGGCCCTGCCTGTTTTCCTCCATCTGCTTGGTGCCTGGGCTCTCAACGTCCACCGGTTGCTGGCCACCTCCAGGTCTGAGTGTGGGCATCAGTGGCAGGACAGGGGCCCCCAGCAGGCAGGGGTGAGGATGGGGACAGGGTGGAGAAGGCCAGCACTGCTTTCTGGGAGCGGGCAGGGGCACCCCCACTCTGCAGCTACGCTGCCCAGCGAGCACCCTGGTGGCCCTGGGGGAGGCCCACGCCCCAGGACACACAAAGCTGCAGCCTCCTTGGACGCCAGGGCTGTAGGAGCCGGCCCAGAACTGTCCACGCTTCCTGCTGGTATCTCCTGTCACCCGGATCTGGGCAAGGTGGGGCCAGTGGGGCTGCTCAGAAGGGCGAGCCTGGGGACACACAGGGCTCGCACTGGACCTGCAGGGAGCCCCTCGTGCTTGCCCACCCTGGCCGACCACCGGAACGAGATGGCCTCGTCCGTTTCACCTCGGGCCCCGCCCTTCACGCCTTCGGCAGGTCTGGGACAGGTGCTCTGGGGAGGGGGTGGTCACCGGTTTCCAGGTGTCGAGGGTCTTGTGAGCCCAGCCTTAGCCCTCAGGGTCTGTGCAGCCTGGCCCCTGGTGTCCTCAGGCCCTGGGTGTGGACACGGGAGGGAGACGTGTGTGTCCAGCATGGAGAAGCCCCTTTCCCTGCTGGAGCCTCTGCCCTCCGGCCCTGCCGCCGGGGACCCGGGGATGACCCACAGCTGAGTCCACAGCAGCACCGTGACTGCCGACCCCAGAGCTTATAAGCCACGGAGACACCCGGTTGACCTAGGGGCAGCCAGGCTGGTGTGGGCCTGCTGAGCACCAGGAGAGAGAGTATCGGGACCCATGCCCAGCCCACAGACCGTGACCCCACTGACCCCGTGACCCAGGCCCGGCCTATGTCGGGGACCGAGGACACAGGCCTTCTGCTGACCTCGCCGCCTGACCCTCCATCCCTCAGCCTCTTTCTCTGCCCCCCTTTGGGGGTCACCATTCAGAGGTCACATGAGAGGTCATCACCTGCCTCTGTGTTGTTCCCCCTTAGACCCACCGCACACTCACAGCTGCCTACTTGGTGCTCACATCTGTCTGGGCCCTGGGCTGGGTGAGGGGGACTCAGACCCTTCCATGGGGAATAGACAAGGTTGGTGACAGCCCCAGCTCAAGGCGCCTGGCGCCCGAGGAGGCCTGGAGGGCGGGGGTCAGCTCCGGGCAGGCAGGGGGCAATGCCTCATGACCAGGAGGTGACGCAGCTCGTGGCTTCTGCCTGGCCTTGGGGCCACACCCCAGGTGGGCACTCGTGGCCCCATGAGTGCCCGGAAGAGGACCTGGGCGCCGGTGGCCGGTCCCCTAGCCTGCAGCCGGCCCGAGAGTCCGGAGCAGAGTGGGAACGTCCACGACAGCGAGAAGGGCTGAGCCCGGGAGCTGGTGCACGTCAGGGGCTGACAGCCACAGTCAGAGCGGGGAGGTGGGCGAAGGGTAGGCCAGGCCGGGCGCAGGGAGCAGGGAGGGGCGAGGCTTCCCCGAAGGCGTCAGCTTTGGGGCCTGCCAGCAGGACGGGGCAAAGCCCTGAGCTCAGGCCTACGTGGGCTCCTGAAACCCCGAAGACTCGGAACCCCTGACCCACAGTAAGGCTACGCTGAAGGCCAAGACCACCGGTGCTGGTTTGAGACGCCCCCTGCAGCCCCCACCGGTCCATTCCAGATGGCAGGGACAAAGGTGGCCCCCTGGCTCCAGCGCCCCCAGCCCACCTCCTGGAAGCCCTTTTCCGGCTCCTGTCACACCCCTGGGGAGGCCTGGCCCCTGCTGGTCCCCTCTGTTCCAGGAGGGGCCAGGATCACTTGAAGTCCTTCTTCGGTCCTGGCAAGGGGTCTGGCCAGGGGGCTGCAGGCCCCGCGGGAAGGACACACTGGCTCACCGGAAACTTCAAATGCAAACTGAATAATTCAACACGATGAATAATTCAGTCTCCGGCACCGGCACCAGCCGTGTGGCCATTTTCCTGCTGGATTTCATCGTTACTTTGAAAGGTAATACCACGTGAAAAGCAAAAGCCAACCGGACGGGATCATCACGGGCGCCGCTTGGAGCTGGGCCAGAGTGCCTCGCTCGGCATGGCTGACCCCGAGTGCTCCCACCCCAAGGTCCCGTCTGGCCACGTGGGCTCCGGGGGAAGCTGGAGGTGCTGGCCCGGCCCGGGGCGGCTCGCTCTCTCCTCGGTCCCCGCTCCCACCTGGTGCGCTGGGACAGGTGGTGCCCCCGTCCAGTCGGTGCTGAGATGTACCTTTCCCCACCTGCAGGGGCTGCTCCTCACGCTCCAGGGACCTTCAGGGCCTTCAGTCACCCCAGGAACACCGAGGGCCCGCCTCCCTGAGGGGCTGGCCCAGGATCTGGGCTCAGAGCACAGCTGCACTCTGCCCCGCCGCCCCAGACCCTGCGGGGTGCTCCCCCCCCAACTCAATGCACCCGGGGACACGCTGTCCTGCAGACGCCCCCAGCCCGCTCCCTGCCCCCAGCCCACAGTCACCTCCTGCCGGCCGTCCACTCCCTGGCCTCCTGCCCACACATGCCCACCGGGGGGCCAGCCCTCTCCTCTTCCTGGTCTCTTCACAGCCCTCAGCACAGGGGTCTGTCTGTGGGGCTGTCTGGAGGGTGGGGAGTGTTAGAAAGAGGGGCCGTGACTTCCTGAGATGCCCAGAGCAGGGCCTGGGGCCACGAGCGCCATGCCCCCCTTCTCCTCCAGCTGCTGCCTGGAGCCCCCCAGTCCCCCGCGCTCCCAAGTAAACATGGAGTTCACACGGCCTGAAAGCAGATCCTACTTCTCCCCAGTTCTGCTGCGGGAGGCAACCAAGGGGGTGCGGGCCGCACGGCAGCACCAGGCGGCCCTGGGCGAGCACAGAGGGTCACGAGCGGGGCGCGGGGGCGGCGGGCGGCCGTGCGTCCCCAGGCCTCTGCGCGGCAGGAGCCCCCGTCGCCCCACCCTGGGGTCAGCTCGCCCGAGCCTCCCATCGGGGTCTCTGAGGCCAAAAAAAAGTGACGTCCGGCTGAGGGGCCCACGCCCTGCTCAGTCCAGTGGTCACTCCCTTGCTGCGTGACCCTCACAGGGTGAGCTCCTCGAGAGGCCCCAGGGGTCCCTGCTCTGTGAGTGACCCCATCTATCACTCTGCCGTCCCCCACCCCAGAGGCCTCCTCTGCCCTTCCCGGGCTGCGCCACCAGAGGCAGATTCGGGGCTCCCTGCACCCCTCGAGGGCCCGAGCGGCCTGCACTCCATGTAGGCCAGGCCTGGGCTCCTTAGCTGGTGACCTGTGTCCAGCAAGGACCGATTCGGCCGACAACAGAGTGGGCCTCCTGGGGTGGGCTTCAGGCTCAAGAAATCCTTCCCAGAAAGGACGCCACCACAGGGCTCATCCTCCCCCCGGCCCCTCCCGGCCCCTCACTCAGACCTGAGCAAGGCTCGGCCTGTGCGGGTCCCGATGGTGGGCCTGTGCGCCAGGAGGGCCCCAGGGACCCTGTCTGCTCACTCGGGGATCTTCCTTTGGTCCTGGGTCGGGCCCCTCCTCCTGTGCTCACGTCCAGGGGGCCTGGCAGCACCAGTCAAGCAGCTCGGGCTTGCAGGGAGGGGTGGGCAGCTGAATTCAGGCCCTGTTCCTGTAGGTCCAGGGTAGGGCTGGCCAGAGGCCTGCCTCAGGACGAGGCTGCAGCAGCCAGGCCCTTGCAGTGCAGTCCAGGGGACCATCTAGCTGAACAGGGCAGAGACCAGTGACTGCGTGGCGGCGGCCAGAGCACTGACACGCCGGCGTCGGTCGGAGGCACCCTGCTCACCCGTCAGCACCCTGGAGGGAAGGGGGGCCTGGGGGCCAGGCCCGCCCCTGGGTCATGTGCCCCTCCTTCAGGACCTTCAGCGGGGCCGACGAGGGGACGCAGGACGGCGAGCCCTCATCCCTCCAGAGCTCAAGCCACTGTGGGCCCGTCACCACGTGCCCCACTGCTGCCCCAGGAGCTGTCCTGGCGCGGGCGACTGAGAAAGGCAGGTGAGGCCGTGTGACGGGTCAAGCGCCACGCAGAGTCAGAGGAGTGGAGCTGGAGAGACCTGGGGCCGTTGCTTTCGGGGCCAGAGAGACCTGGGCCACTAGCTTCGGCTGAGCGACCCCGCGCCCCACCCCCACCCCCAGATGCGTCACAGGGGAGGGTGGCCTCCCAGGCAGCACACTGCAGACAGGCAGAGGGCCTGAGGGTGGCGGGGGTGGCGCGGGGGCTCCATCCTGCCTCCCAGGGCCAGGCTGCGGCCTCTGGGGGCAGAGGGGGCAGGGGGAGGGGGAACACCCAGACGTGTGATCTCCAGGCCTGCGCTGCAGTGCAGACGGCGGGGCCGGCCCAGCCCAGATGGGTGCGACCTCCATCCACCTCCAAGGCGGGAGCCCTTGAGGCCCTGGGACACCCCCCTCCCCAGACTCCATCCCTGGCTGTTCAGGCTCAGTCGTGTCGGACTCTTTGCAACCCCACGGACTACAGCTCGCCAGGCTTCCCTGTCTTTCACTATTTCCCAGAGTGGTGCTCAAATTCATGTCCATTGAGTCGATACCATCCAACTACCTCATTGTCTGCTGTTCTCTTCCCCTCCTGCCCTCAATCTTTTCCAGCATGAGGGTCTTTTCCAATGAGTCAGCTCTTCACATCAGGTGGCCAAAATATTGGAACTTCAGCATCAGTCCTTCCAATGATTATTCAGGGTTGATTTTCTTTAGGGTTGATTGGTTTGATCCCCTTGCAGTTCAAGGGACTCTCAAGAGTTTTCTCAAACACCACAGTTCAAAGGCATCAATTCTTCAGCGGAGGTACTTTCAGGATTCACGTGGGAATTACAGCATCACATGCAGAAAAGGAAAAAATGACAGAAACAGAAGGCATCCCAAACCAGAGAGAGAGACTCCCCCCCGCCCCCAGGAGAAGCCCAGGAAGGGACTGAGTCAAGTTAACCCCTCCTTCCTGGCCTGGGTGCCTGTGGACCAGTCCCAGCCCAGGGCCAGGTGTGCAGAATGAAGAGCAGCACCCCACCAGTGCCCGTGGCTGCCCCGTGTCCCGCCCTGCATCGAGGCTCTGCCCCCACACCTACGTACCCTCCCCCATCTGCCTCCTGGAGAGCCCCAGCCCAAGTCCCCCCAAATCTACCTGCGCCCCCACACTTCCTCCCGAGCCTGGCTGGCGTGGGCCTGCCCCTCCGTTAGCTGTGACAGTCCGTGGGATCCTCCAAGCCAGAATACCCGAGTGGGGAGCCCTCCCTTCTCCAGGGGGTCTTCCCAACCCAGGGATCCAACCCAGGTCTCCTGCATTGCAGGCGGATTCTTTACCGCTGAGCCACCAGGGAAGCCCAGTGCCCCAGGAGCCCCTTGTCCCTGAAGGACAAGGCTCTGACCCCAAGTGGGTCTGGGGGCTCCTGGTCCTGAAACATTGCTCTCAGGGAGGAGGGTGTGTGCCAGGAGCACGAGGGCAGGGGAGTGAAGGTGGGGGTGGGGTGGGGGTGGAGTGGGGGTGTGTGGGGGGTGTTTGTCTGTGTGGTGTGTGTGTATGTGGTATGTGTGATGTGTGTCTGTGTGTGGTGTGTGTCTGTGTGTGGTGTGTGTCTGTGTATAATGTGTGTGTGCTGTGCGTGTGTGGTGTGTGTGTGTGGTATGTGTGTGGTGTGTGTGTGTATGGTGTGTGTTTGGGTATGGTGTGTGTCTATGGTGTGTGTGTGGTGTTTGTATGGTATGTGTGGTGTGTGTGTGTGTATGGTGTGTGTCTGTGGTGTGTGTGGTGTGTGTGTGTGTATGGTGTGTGCGTGTGCGGTGTGTGCGTGGTGTGTGTGTGTGGTGTGTTTTGTGTGTCTATGGTGTGTGTGTGTGTGGTGTGTGTGTCTGTGTATGGTGTGTCTGTGGTGTGTCTATGGGGTGTGTGCGTTGTGTGTGTGGTGTTTGTGTGGTGTGTGGTTGTGTGTGGCGTGTGTTTCTGTGGTGTGTGTGTGGTGTGTGTATGGTGTGTGTGGTGTGTGTGTGTGGTGTGTGAGTGGTGTCTGCATGGTGTGTGTCTGTGTGTGGTGTGTGTCTGTGGTATGTGTGGTGTGTGGGTGGTGTGTGTTGGGTATGTGTGGGGTGTGTGGTGTGTGTGTGTCGTGTGTGTCTGTGTATGGTGTGTCTGTGGTGTGTGTATGGTGTGTGTGTAGTGTTTGTGTGGTGTGTGGTTGTGTGTGGCATGTGTTTCTGTGGTGTGTGTGTGTGTGTTGTGTGTATGGTGTGTCTGGTGTGTGTGTTGTGTGTGTGGTGTGTGTGGTGTGTGTGTGTGGTGTTTGTGTGATGTGTGGGTGGTGTCTGCATGGTGTGTGTCTGTGTGGTGTGTGTGTGTGTGTGTGGTATTTGTGTGGTGTGTGTGTAGTGTGTGTGTGGTGTGTGGTGTGTGTGTCGTGTGTGTCTGTGTATGGTGTGTCTATGGTGTGTGTATGGTGTGTGTGTAGTGTTTGTGTGGTGTGTGGTTGTGTGTGGCATGTGTTTCTGTGGTGTGTGTGTGTGTGTGTGTATGGTGTGTCTGGTGTGTGTGGTGTGTGTGTGTGGTGTGTGTGTGATGTGTGGGTGGTGTCTGCATGGTGTGTGTCTATGTGTGGTGTGTGTGGTATGTGTGGTGTGTGTCTGTATGGGGGGTGTGTGTGTGTGTGTGTGTGTGTGGTATTTGTGTGGTGTGTGTGTAGTGTGTGTGTGGTGTGTGTGTGTGTCATGTGTGTCTGTGTATGGTGTGCGTGTGGTGTGTGGTGTGTGTATGTCCTGTATGTGTGTTGCCGCGCCCTCTGGGCAGCGAGCCCCCCTCCCACGGCTGGGCACTGGGGAGGGGCTGTCCCGGCACCGCAGCCCCAGCTGTGTCATCACTGGGGCACAGGACAGGCGCGGTGGCTCCTGGCAGGGCCCAGCGCACCCAAGGGCGCCAGGGGACGGGGGCCCAGTGGCTGCAGAGCAAGGGGGCCCAAGCCGGCTTCATGCTGGACAGGTCTCCCTTGGTCAGAATTCCCACCTCCGAACTCCACCTGGGCAGAGGTGCTTCTCCCGGGCCGGTTCACAGACCTGGGGACAGTCACCCCGCACGTGCTGGGACAGGGCAATTCCCAAGGTCTGTGAGGGACCCGTGCCCACCAGGCAGTCTGGGGCTTGGTCCAATGGGCAGTGGGCTCAGCCCCAGCTGGGCGGGAAGGGAACAGCCAAGAGCAGGGGCCCACTTCTCCCAGGGCCCTGCAGGGCCTGAGGGGGTCTAACCCTGGGCCCCCCAAGGCAGAGCCCGGACTCGGGCCGGGGGCAGCAGTTCCTCTCTGAGGCCTCAGGAGTGACCAGGGCAGGCAAGGAAGCCAGCGGGGGTGGGCAGCTGAGCTGGCCTGACCCGTCTTCCTGGGCTGCTCACGGGCGCTGGTGGAGGCTCACAAGGAAACGAGTCCTTTCCACAATCGGGCGTTTGCGGAATCCAACAAGGGCGGGATTCCAGCCCGCCTTCTGTGCTGGAGGCAAGCAGGTGGGCCTCCCGCGGCACCCGAGGGTCCCCAGCCCACAAGCCCCGGGGGCACGTGGCCTCCCCAAGGCCAGGAGAGCCACGCGGCAGGAACGTGACGAGGGTCCGCCATCAGGGGGCTTCCTGCGGAGGAGTCACACGCCCACCTTCTCCAGACTCAGGGCTCAATGCCTGCCGGGACTCGGGGAGCGTAAGAGGCCACCGGGGATGGGCTGGGAGGGACGGACCGCACGGGACGAGGGCCGTGTCCCTTGCGACACTCGTCACCCAGATGCTCGGGCACATGCTGGGTGGGGCCTCTACAGGGGGGCAGTGGCCAGACTAGGGGGTCCTGGGGCCACAGAGGCACGGGAGGCCCATCTCCAGACCTGATCTCTGCAAAGGTGCACCTCCCACAGCCTCTGCGAGCGGGGGTACAGCTGGCAGTGCTGGCTTAGGGCCAGGGTCACTCCCCGAGCCCCCGGGGGCCCGCTGCAGGGGCCACGCCTGGTCTCTGGAGAATGGAGACAGTGGGGCTGTCACCCACCCTGGGGCTAAGTCAGAGCCGGGGGCGTGAAGGAGCGCCCACCAGACCCAGGGGAGGGCGGGCCCTCCAGGGCCTGAGCTGGTGCCCGGAGCGCGCGTGTGCACCCTCGGGCCTACTGGGGTCGTTCACTGTTCTTCAGGAGGCCTCAGCCCGTGAAGGGCCACCACCCAGGTGGTGAGGCGCCCACCTCAGAGAGGGGACAGAGCAGCGGCCGGGCCTTCGGCCTCCTCCGCTGCCCTTTGCTCAGACCCACGGCCCAGGATGGGGGTGGGGGAGCCCAGGGGCAGAGGCTGGAAGGCCCGGGGCCTCAAGAGGGGAAGCGAGAGCCCCCTCCTCCTCTGGGCCTCCGGGAGCCACAGGCTCGCCCTCTGCTGGACCAGGAAGGTCTCGGAGGCTTCGGGTCAGAGTCCAACTGCCCAGACTCCCAGGTGAAGCCTTGATCTGAGGACGTGCCCAGAGTGCAGCGTGGGGTGGGTCCTGAGGCCGGTGGCACCCTCCTCCATCTCCCTGGCATCACAGCTGCCTCAGTGACTCATGCGTCGGGTACGGTGCCGGCAGAGTGTGCAGAGCCAGGCCACAGGTGCCAAGCGGCCAGGAAGGGACGAGCCCAGGGGCACGGACACTCACAGGAGGCTGGACTGTCAGCTCCAGCCAAACCCACCGGGTGCACAGCCACTGCCGGCCGTCCTGACCTGTGACCCCAGGCCCACACCGCCCGGCCTTCCTGCCGCCACTGACCGCCCAGCCCGGGGCCTGGAGGGGGCCTGGCTCGGTGCAGATGAGGAGCCTGGAGCCATGGGGCAGGGTCCCTGCGCTGCCCCTCCGTGGACAGCAGCAGACGGGTGGGGAGGTGGAGAGGCAGCCAGAGACGAGGGTCATCAGAAAATAGTTTAATTCTGTACAGTGGTCACCAGGCTGATTACAGGGGAGACATGAACGCTCACAGACAGACTCTGCAGGTTAGCAGCGCAGCGCCGCCCACCTCGTGGACGCGCCACTGGACAGAACAGATCACAGCGTGACACGCGTGGGAGCACGGAGTGCCACGTTTCCTTTGGGGCCAAGACAGAAAAGGAGAGACCTGGGAGGCTTTGGAATGCTTTCTCTTCTCCTGCCGGGAGCGCCATCGGCTCCGACCCGCTGAGCACATGGGCACGACGCGACGACCGGGTGCAGCCACGCCTGCCCACGCCGCCGGAGCCCTGGCCACCCTCGAGGGCCGCTCACAGCACCGGCTCCAGAGCCAGACACGCAGCCGTGCCTGCAGGTCAGAAGAGTGGCCGGGAGCCCTGGCTCTCAAACTCAGCCCACGCATCGTTGAGCTCCATGAAGATCATCCGGGCATACTGCTCGTAGGGCTGCCCCCGGGCCTGTGGGGCGGACGGCACTGTGAGGGCGGCCTTTCCCCACACCCACCCACCCCAACCTGGCACCCACGCCAACCGTATCCGGCAGCCCCCGCACCCGCGCCCACCTTGTCGGGGTGGACCACCAGCACGGCACGGCGGTAGTGCTTCTTCACTTGTGCGGGCGTCACCAGGTCGGCCATGCCCACCGGCGTCCAGCGGCTCTCGCCGTCCCACAGCGCCGTGTGCAGCGTGGACAGCAGGGCGCGGATGTTCCTCTCCTTGCCCTCCGTCCACTCCAGAAGCTGCGGGAGACAAGGTGCCACTGAGGGGCGCTGGGCCCTGGCCTGCACAAGCCCCGCAGCTGGGGCGAGCCCCACAGAGCCGGGCTTTGACCAAGAGACGTATGGCCCTGTTTCTGCACTGACCCCCCCGGCACGGCCAACATGTCCCCAGGTCTGGACGAACGGGACGTGGACAAGAATGGCATGCGGAACCAGGGACCCCATCCTCGGCAGGACGTCCACAGGTGACCTGTGGTTGCAGCCTCCGCCTGTCCCCAGCCTGGGGCCCCAGTGCCCGGTGGGAACGAGGCTGGACTCCAGGGGGCCCCTGAGAGGACCCCGCAACCCCATCCCCCACCTGTCCGCCCGCGGCCGGGGCATAAGCACACAGATGTCCATCACCCTGGGGCCTCTGCGGGTCAGACCCTGACCAGCGTCACACCTGGCTGGTCTCAGAGGAGAGAGAAGCTTAACGAGCACGAAGCCTCTCGTCCCAGCCACGTGGGGATGGCTGATTTTTCACCCCAAAGCTTTGAGAAGAGCAGTGAATGTGGACAGAAGCCCCCTCCCCTCAGAGTGCCGCACACAGGCCCTCACGTCTGAGCCGGCGGCCAGCTGCCTGCATCCCTCCCCTGGTACCTTCAGCTTCAGCGGATCCGAGTCCCGGGCCTGGTCCTGCCTCCTCATCTCAGCGATGGTCCGCGGCCCCTTCCTGTCAGCCCGCGAGGAGAAGCCCTGGTTGGAGAGCAGGTCTTCAAAGTCGTTCTCTGACACCCTCGGCTTTGGACCTGCAGGCGAGCAGAGGGTCAGGGGTGCCCAGGCAGCCCACCCGCCCCTCCGTGCTGGGCAGGGGCTCAAGGGCCTCTCGGATGGAGGCGCAGAAAGGAGACGGGCAGTGGCCAACGGAGCTGCCCGAGCTGCAGGCTCGCCAGGGCGGGCGGCGTGGTGGCAGGTGTCGGGACCCCCCGAGGCGAGCGCTGCAGTCAGGTCTCACCCGGCCACCGCTGCCTGGCCAGCGAGGCAGAGAAGGCTCCTGGACAGTGTGGCCTGGCCGCCTGAAGTGCCTGCCAGGGGCAGAGGTCACCCAGACACAGGTCTGGAACCGTGAACTTCTGTCCCAAGGGGCTCCCACCAGTGGAGTCTCTCTAAACGCCCTTCCCGAGGACTGAACTGAGCCGGACAAGACGAGACGTGACTCTGCTGTACCCACTTCACGGGGCCGGAGGGGGATACTCACCAAAGCTGGGGGCGCGGACCCCCCGCTCCTCCCGGCTACCGATCACACTGAAGCTGGAGGTGTAGTTAGGCCTTGGCGGTACACTGGCTTTGGGGGGCGGCTTGGCCTGGGGGGGCCACGGGGTGCCCTGGGCTGGGGGCCGACTCGTCTGCCAGGAGCTGCTGGCCTTGGGAGGGGGCGCTGCTTTGGGACCAAAGCCCCCAGGAGCAGCTGCGGCAGGCGAGCCTGGGGAGACAGTTCCCGTGGGAGCATCAGCGACGGCCCACACGGACTGCCCGCAGGCGCTCAGCCCTTGGGGACCGTGCCCCAGGTCGGCGGCTGCGACAGGCCGTGTCGAGCTGGCGCCTGGCGGGCTCCCCTCCCCATGCGTTCACACGCAGGACACAGTCCAGGAAGCTCAAAACCAGTGCCCAGAGCCCTCAGCCCCCGACCGGCACACGTGGGCAGGTCGCGTGTCACGTGTATGGTCCTTGGCCACTTCACGTGTGTACAAATTCACGCACGCAGCAGGGTCAAGACGTCCCTGTTTTCTGACCTGTGACCATCATCTCAAGGACATTCTGGAAGTGGAATCACAGGACAGGTGGCCTTTGAGATGGGTCTTCTCACTCAGGACACGCCCAGCTGCCCCTTGTTGCCGGCAGCCTGGCGGGTGGACGCACCGTGGAGGACTCTGGCAGGTTCCATCAGGCCACTGCCAGTGGCAGCCCTGTGCACTGGGGCCGGACCCCCGCGCAGCCCGCACGTGCCTCCAGGGTGAACAGCAGCAGGGGTCGGGTCCACGGGGAGCCACGCCCGCCAGCTCTGCGCCCGGCGCTGTCCCCGGCACTGGGCAGGGCTGCCGTCCTCTCCGACGCTCACTCATCCCCAAGGCGGGCGGGTCCGGCTCCGTTTTCCCTGTTGCTGCCCCCACGTGAGCGGGAGCCGGCACGCGCGGCTCAGAGCTGCTTTCCCCACTGTAGCGTCCATCTTGCTGACAGCCGTCAGCACAGCAAAACCTTCTGACTAAGTCCGATTCACCCATTTTTCTCTGATGGATCACGGTCTGGGTGACACACCTTTCTGTTCCTCTTCTCAAGGCTTTAGAAAATCTGCAGCCGCTTCTGAGCAGTGGTCACTCACTTGCTGTTTCAGGCGTGAAGTTCAGGGCGAGGCCACTTTCCTTGCCCAGCGCCTCTACAAATGGCTTTGCACCGCTGTCTTGCAGGTCCTCCATCCTGCCCCAGGACCCGTGTGTCTGTCCTGCCCACACCACGCAGGGCTAATTCCAGTAGCTAGAGTCTGCCAGGGCTCGGTGGGCTGAACGGACCCCTTCCCCCAACTCTCCAATAAATTCTACAGTG
Source organism: Bos indicus x Bos taurus (assembly GCF_003369695.1). Lineage (NCBI taxonomy): Eukaryota > Metazoa > Chordata > Mammalia > Artiodactyla > Bovidae > Bos > Bos indicus x Bos taurus. The sequence continues at coordinate 116,899,147 of NC_040081.1, read as the reverse complement.
AGTCTGTCTGAATTCCGGTGGGGACTAAGCTGACCCCTTGACCACTGCTGGAGAGCCTTCCCCTCGCTGGTCTCTGGGCGGCGAGCTAGTCTCCAAGGCCTTCCCCGACCTCTTTCCTCATCTGTTTCGTAGCTTCACAAGTCCTGTGCCTGCTTGGTAAGAGCCGCGAGTTTCCTTCTTCCTTCTTTTGTGGCGACTGTAGACAGTGCTGCTCTGAACTGGGGGCTCCCTGCAGGTGCTGCCAGCAAACAGGAGCAGCCCTGGTGTGTCTGTTGCTCCCGCGTCCTGGGACCTGAAGCTCTTTCCCAGACAGCTAACTGTCTGCCCGGGAAACCCTAACTGTCTGCACACGGCCACACTGCCTGTCCCTTCTGCCCCTCTCCTGCCTTCATGCACTGCCGGGCTCAGCCCCGGAGAGCGTGCAGTCTTCCGAAACCCAGCGTGAGGCAGGCAGCAGGACTCTGAAGACGTGCTGGCTCAAGTCTACAGGCTGCGAGCCGCCGGCCTGTTGGCAGTGCTCCCCACGGTGGGCTGGACTCCGCGGACACCTTCTCTGCACCGTGGGTATGATCACAGTTCCCTCCGAGCCCTCCCTCCGCGGGCCCTGCTCGTGGGTTTGAGGTGCTGAGCCGGCCGTGCCTTCTGGGACAAGCCCTGCCTGCCGTGGCGGGCTCTCGTGCTGGTCTCTGTCTGTGAGCAATGCTGCCTTGGGGCCTCTGGTTTTCTTCTGCACTGTCTCCATCTGGTTTTGGTATCAGAGTGATACCAGCCTCATAAAACCAACTGCAAAATACTCCCTCCTCTTCCTACTTCCTAAAAAGACCGTGCAGAACTGGTGTTCTTTAAACATTTGGTAAAATGGTCCAGGGAACCCAGCTGGGCCTAGAGGGCTCCTCCACGGGTGGTTTCTAACTGAGCTCAAGTTCACCACAGTTACAGACCCTCTCCAACAGCCTCCTCCCCGGCGTGGCCCCTCACAGCAGGCCCAGGTGTGGGGCTGAGGCCGTGAGTCTGTCTTCCCTTGGCACCTCCAGGCTCTGTGGACAACTCATGCTAACCTCTCTTTTTAATCCATCTTAGGAGAGATTGGTCAGCTTTACTGATCTTCTCAGAACTGACGTTTTGATCAACCCGTTTTCTCTAGTTTCTTCTCTTTCTCACTGGTTTGGGCTTCGCACAATTCCCTTCCTTCTATTTGCTTTGAGCTTACTTTGCTTTACAAGCATCTTTAGCTGAGAACTCACAACACCAGTGAGCCGTCTCCTCTTTTCCAAACTGCACACTCAATGACACACGTCTCCCTCCCGGCACTGCTTTAGCTGCGTACCTCACGTTTAGCCATGTTGTGTTTTCACTTTCATTCCGTTTGACAGTTTTATTTCCCTTAAGACTTGCCACATAAGTGTCATTCAGAATTGTGCCATTTGGTTCTGAAAAGCTCAACTTCTGAGTTACCTCACTGCCATCGACCTCCCGTTCGGCTCTGCCGGCCGGGGAGTGACACACTCCATGTGGTCTCCGTTCTCCCTTGCTGAGGGTTGCCCGCGGCCCAGCGCGTGGCCTTTCCTGGCAGCTGCATGGGCCCTGCTGCTGGGCAGTGTGCCGCGGCAGCCCGGGCCTCGCTGGCCCCCGTCTGCGGCTCCGTCTGTGCTGACACAGGGATGCTGAGGTCTCCAGCTAGAATGTGGGTTTGTTTCTCTGTTCGGCTCCATGAGCTTCACGCAGGACTGTTTTCTGAGGGGGGTGTGATGGACGTCTGGGGTCACAGTGCCAGGCTGAAGGTGGGGCTCCACCCTGAGAACAGGCACCCCGGATCCTAAGAAGTCCTTTCCACCACAGGCAGCACCCAAAAGGCTCTGGGTGGCCCTGCCTTTCGAGCCCAGACACACCCACAGTTCCAGGAACACGTTCAGGGAGACAATGAAACTTTGTGAAAGTCCGGAAAGTGTCTGGGGATGTTATTTTCACCTAAAATTCCACATGCCTCCCAACTGCCAAGGGATGAGACACACTCATGGCCTCCAAAGAACCAACGTCCTTAGAGGGCTTCTCAGAAAGGACAGTGATGGTGGTGAATTCTGCACCCCGGCCCCACACTCCAAGCGGGGCAGGCAGGTTCCACCATCCTGGGCTGAGGCAGCCCCCAGCTGGCCCCCACACTCCATGGAGCTGGCAGAGGAGCCAGTGCCTGTGCCTGCTCTGGCAGCTCCTGGCGTTGTCTTGGCAACAAGCTCCTGAGAGAAGGCAGAAGGGCATCTGCTGCTGTTGCTGGGCCCTGGGGAATTGGGTGAGGCCGCACCTCAGGGGGGTGCAGACCCCACAGAGAGGCCTGGTGCTCCCCACGGCCTCAGGGGGGTGCAGAGGCCCCCCCAGAGAGGCCTGGTGCTCCCCATGGCCTCAGCGGGGTGCAGACCGCCAGAGAGGCCTGGTTGTTTCCCACTTGTCTCAGGGGGGTGCAGAGGCCCTCCGCAGAGAGGCCTGGTGCTCCCCACGTGCCTCAGGGGGTGCGGAGCCCCCCCTAGAGAGGCCTGGTGCTCCCCACGTGCCTCAGGGGGTGCACAGCCCCCCCCAGAGAGGCCTGGTGCTCCCCAGGGCCTCAGGGGGGTGCAGACCCCCCAGAGAGGCCTGGTGCTCCCCACGTGCCTCAGGGGGGTGCAAAGCCCCCCACCCAGAGAGGCCTGGTGCTCCCCACGTGCCTCAGGGGGGTGCAGAGCCCCCTCAGAGAGGCCTGGTGCTCCCCACAGCCTCAGGTGGCCATTAGGTTACCTTGGAGGCCGGCACTGAGGTCGCCAAGGTCTGCAAACGGGTCCTGGCTCTGAGACTTGGTCTGGCCAGCCGGAAGGCCAGAAGGGGCTGGCTGGTCTCCAGGAGAGAAGAAGGTGCCTGGAGAAGGGCAGGGGCGTCAGAACCCACGCACTGGGGTGGCACAGCCTCCCCCAGCTCACGTGCTGAAGGCCTCACTGGGTGTAGTCACCTCGCGTGGGACAAGGCCACGTGCAGCGGAGCCACCCCCAAGGTTCCGTGCGGCACTCCCGACAGCCCGAGCAAATCGTCTGGGCCCGCCCCGCCGGCCCTCACAGCCCATCCAGAGCGTGAGTGCGCGTTCCCACAGTCTCCATAACTCTACAGGCTGTCCTGCCCCAACTCCTGGGTCACTGAGGAGTCACTGTGAGGTCATTACAAGTGACGGCAGCTCAGAAAGAGCTCTCATCAGCTAAAGGGAAAAGGGTGAATCTCTGATGCAGAGAAATAGAGAACGTGGAGCAGTTCTCAAAAGAAACACAAATAAGCAGACCCATACGAAACAATAATCAACCTCACTCGTAATGAAAACAGCAAACCGAAAGAGCTGACAGCCGGTCAGACCGCCAGAGTCCCATCCGCGAAGGGCTTCCCAGGCGGCGTAGTGATTAGGAGCACGCCCGCCAGGGCAGGGACCCAGAGAGACCCATGTCGGTCCCTGGGTTGGGATGATCCCCTGGAGGACGATCCCCTGGAGGGTACGGTAATCACTCCAAGATTCTTGCCTGGTGAACCCCACGGACAGAGGAGCCTTGGAGGCTGCAGTCCACAGGGTCACAGACAGACATGACTGAAGTGACTTAGCATGCACACACACGTCTGTAAAGTCACGGCCTACAGATGAACAGAACTGAGAGAGCTACGCGTCACGGGCCTCACACACGCCACTGCCTCCAGAGCAGAATTCAGCACGGGCGCCTCCTACAGGACACGTGTGACAAGTGGGAGGCCAGTCGCCCTCCCGGCCCCAGGAGGACAGACCAGGACAGCCCACAGCCTCCCCGGAGCCCTGCAGGAGGCACTAAGGAACAGTTGGGGTGAAAACTTCAGAACCAGCGCAGGTATGGGAGGGAAGGGCTGGGGAGGGCACAGTCTCTCCACTAACCGTCTGCAGCCAGCGCGGGGGCCGGCGCCTCAGCCCAGGCATCCCAGGCTCCCAGCAGGTCGGGGTGGCTGGCAGAGGCTGTCATCTTGCTGGGCTCGGCGGGCAGGTCCCCTGGGAAGACAATGGCGCTTTCTGAGGGTCCCCGGTGGGGTGGACACACAGCCTCACATGAGCTCTCAGGGCCCCGGGGACAGCCTGGCTGTGAGTCCCGTCTGCGGGGCACCCCCATCCCCTGCTCGGGCGGCCGGGCAGGGGGCCCCCAGGCTCACACCCTTCAGGCCGCCCTCTGACTGGTTCCCTCAGGCTGAGGACAGGGCGTGAGGAGTCAGCAAGTGGAGACTCTGAGGGCAGTGCTGAGACCAGCGTCTGGTTCCTCACTTGAGAGGTTCTCCAGGGGCCTCCTCCCGCTGCAGCCAGCCACACACAGACACCCCCAAACCTGCCTCCCACCCCATGAACCCAGCAGGGTGCACAGTGTGGACACCGGCTGCGCACCCGTCCCGGGGGAGGGAGGACCTGAGACCATGCCCGCCCGCCCCACACCCAGGAGCAGAGGCTGCCCTCACCAAGATGCAGGAAGTCGGTGCTGCAGGCTGGCGGCGGAGCGCTGTGGGTGGAGGGGAAGGGCGCGGGCTGGGCGGCCGGGGCGTCTGAGTTGAGGAATTCCCCGAAGAGGTCAGGCTGCGAGCTAGGAGGGGTGTCCACGTCGGGCGGCAGCAGGAGCGGGCCGAACGGGTCAGCTGCGGCGACACGGAGTGGGCGGGCATGAGTGCAGGCACGGCAATGCACACTCAGCCCAGGCAGGCCTGAGCGCGGGCACCGCCATGCACACTCAGCTCAGGCGCCCACCCCGGGACAACCCTCCCCAGGCACCTGGGCCCCGAGTGTGGGGGTTAGTGCTGACCAGCGCCCGCCTCGCAATGGCTCAAGGTGCCTGAATGACAGAGCACTCCCAGCAGCAGCACCTACCGGCCGGGGCAGTTGTCTGGGTGCAAGGCGCGGGGGCTGGGCTGCTGAAGAGCAGGGCCGCATCCCCGTCGAGCAGGCCCCCCACAGCACCCTCCGGAGCGGGGCCCGGGGCCCCGAGCAGGCAGCCGAGCAGGTCTGCATTGCTGGGGGGGCCGCCGGGGGCCTGGGGGGCGGGCACAGGCCCCGCCTCCGCGTGCAGCCCCAGAAGGTCCACGCTGTCGTCCTGCGGGGCGGCGGGGGCGGGCACGTCCTCATCGCCTGTGTCCCCGCTCTCCGCAGAGGGTGTCGGGGCTTCCTCGTCCGATGGCTCACTCACACAGCCGTCCTCGGCCACAGCAGAGGGACCCTCCTCGGCCAGGTGACCCTCCGGGCCCACACTGGAGTCCCGATCCTCTGCAAAGAACACAGCAGGACAGCTGTGGCTCAGCACGAGGGGGTGCCGAGGGGAGCCCCAGGGGGCAGCCAGACCCACCAACCCACCCCGCCAGTCCAGCGTGTGCAGGAAGTGGTCAGCATCCACGCTGCTGTGCGGCGAGTCTGACTCGGGGGGCTCGGCATCCGCGGGCCCGGCCTCGGCGTCGTACTGTGCGGTGGACCCAGGCTGCCTGGGGAGCTCTGGCTTCCCTGCAGGAAGAGGGGGTGTCAGGCCCCCCACTCAGGGCTCCAGGACCAGGCCCAGGGCTGGGACAAGCTTCCACGTCCAGAACCCACAGGACAACCAATGCGGGCCCATCTGTGAATGGATACCACTGCTGCCCGAGGCTGCCCTGGGTCACACGTGTGCACACGTGTATACCCATGCACACAGATGTGCTCACAGAGGTGCACATGCTTTTTAGGAATACTTAGCTATACCTCACGTTAAAAAATGGAGAAAAAGCCAGCCAAGAACACAGGCAACCTGTACTGTGGCCAAGGGAGCCCCAGGGTCACCACCGGCATGCTTCCGGCGCTCACTCAGAAGCGCTCTGGAAAGAGGCCTTGATCCCGCGGACAGGGGTCACCAGGATGACCTCTGCAGGGGCCCCGCAGGCGTGCCCTCAACGCTGGATCTCACCAAACTTGGACAGGACATCTTGCTGCTCCTCCCGGCTGGAGAAGAGGATCTTGGGGTTCAGCCCTCGCATGCCTGCACCCTCCCAGGGCGGGGCCTCGTGGCCGGGCCTGTCTCTGGGCTCCACCTCCACCTCCAGGCTCACTTGGAACAAGTCGGGGTACTTCTCCTGGATGTCGCAAGCATCCAGATCATACCTGCAGTTGGAGGCCAGGCGCAGGTTAGGAAGGACCACGGGCACGTCGGGGTCACCCCAACGTCCACCAGGATGCAGGCACGGGGCAGGGCCGTGTTCTCGGCGGGCACCACACCGGCACCTCATGCTCTGGACATGCAAGCCACCACCGAGCAAAAGCTCAGAGGGGCCTGCGGGGTCTGTGTGCAGCAAGACCCGACCACACCCTCAGAGCAGGAGCCCAACTCCCGTCACCCCTCAGGTCCTGGGCTTCAAATCGGATCAGGCTCTCAGGTCGTAAAATGCAGGTTCAAATAAAAACAATGCCATCCATCCTGGCAAAACCCCTGTGAACAGACGTCCACAAACCAAGACCTCTGGGAGCTGCTGCAGAGACAATGGCCTACCCCCATGGGGTGGGAGCAGCCTGGCCGCGGCAGCCAGCTCACCGGGCAGCCTGAGGCCCACGGCCCTCCACCTGCAGGGAATTCCAGCCTGCTCCTCCCCGCCGAGGGCACCTGAGGACAGCACTGACGCACCCCAGTTCCTCAGCCGGCAGCAGGGCCACAGCGGGTTCTTCGCTGACCTCTCTTCGCGTTACTTACTGGTCGTGCGTGTAAAAACAGGAAGGCGACGAGAGGAGGAGCTAAAAAGGAGTGGCAGGTCCCCGAGGGCCGGAGGTGTCGCGACCCAACAACACGGGGTGAGCAAGCACGCGTGACCCCAGAGTGACGTCCCCCAGTCAGTCCTTTCCATTCCTCATGGCCCTAGCCCCCTCTGCATGATGAGGGAACCAGGGGCCTCTGCGGAGTGAGGCCAGGCCCATGTGGGTGCAGGCAGAGCGGCTGCCGGGCCGTGGGGCTCTCCTTCGGGTCCCGGTGGGGCGCCCCCAGAAGACGACACAGGGACAGTCAGCCGTCGGGAGGAGAAGGCGCAGGGACCACAGCGGGGAAGCCCGACAGCAATGGCGGTGAAGGGCCTGGGGATGGGCCCGTCCACGAGGTGGGGACCAGCCCACAGAGGGTGCGAGGCCGCTAAAGCTCAGCTCCAGGGAGGCAGGGCCCCAGGGCCCGCTCTCAGCAACATGCTGGCGGCCACCCACCCCGCCTCCCCGCCCGGTCCAGCCCAGAGTCGGCCCCCAAGCCAGGGTCTTCACAGCCAGTGAGGACACAATGAGGTCTATGACACGAGGTGCAGCCCCCAGCGCCCCTCAAGGGCCAGGGTCTCAGAAGGACCAGCCCCACCCACTGGGCAGGGAACAAACCCACTGGGCAGGGAACAAACGCACTGGCTTTCGCCCCAGACTGCCCCATCGTCGCTCACACCTGCTCCCCACCCCCGTTACAGGAGGGCCCCTGAGGAATGTGAGTCCTTCTGAAAAGTGTCCTCTTTCAACAGCCCACCAGGCACCACTTGCCTTTCTCCTCTTTAACCAATGAGTCCACTTCCAGAGGCCTGACCTGCAGTGAAGCACAGCTCCCCTGTCCATACAGAGTAAACCCAGTCTCTCTCCAGACACAAGCAGGACCACACCCCCAGGGGTGGCCGCTTCTCGGGCCGTGGGGACCCCAAGGAGGCCCGAGCAGACACCAGGGGTCGCAGACGTGACACCGCGTCTCACTCACCACCCGACCACCAACAGCACTGGGCCTCTTCCCAATCTGGAGCCACTGAGCCTAAGGCTCTGGGGGCAGGGCTAACGGTGCCACGCTGCCACGTGAACGTCACTGAGACGGAGATCTCAGCGGTTCTCATCTCGAGGAGTTCTCACCATGAGAAGACTAACTCTGCATGGCTCCCGGCGCGTTACTTGTTGTCTTCACAGCTCTAAACTGCTTCCCGGGCAACGAGGGACGCGGCAGCCCGCCCAGGAGCTGACAGGCCGTGTGGACGCCATCCCTCTGAAGCGCCAGGAGCCTCCTGCCCACCTTTGATGGGGGCTTTCTCTTTCCAACCCCATTTCCTTACGTGTCCTGCGCACGGCCCCACAGGCCCATGCGTGACACACGTGCTGCGGACGTCTCGTTGCCTGGAAACACCTCTGACCGGCCGTGACGTTTGAAGGATGATTCCCCCAGACACGGACTTCGCGGTTGGTGATGCTCTTCTCCCGTAAATGTCCCAACTCGGCTCCACTGCGCGGGTGCACAGCAGCTGCTGGTCTCCTTACTTTGAAGGCCACCCCAGGGGCACTGGAAAGGTCATCTTCGGTTTTCAGCAGTTTGACATCCCTTCCTTCTAAGAGCTGCTTGCTGTTTCCGGTTTGATTTTATTTGACTGCACTGGACGTTCAGTTGCAGCAGACGGGCTTTAGTTCCCTGACCAGGGATCGGACACGGGCTCCCTGCACTAGCAGCTTTGAGTCTTAACCACTGGACCACCAAAGAGGTCCCGCTTTCCAGTTCTGATTCTATGGTTTGCTGTCTCTCAGATCACTTTCAGGAAGTTTCCGGCCAGCGGTCTTCCCAGCACGATCTCCACTGTATCCTTTTTTCCTCGGGCTCCAAACAGGGCTGCCTGGCCTCTCCCCGGCACTCGACATCCCCACCTCCACCACGTTCCCACGTCTACTCTGCTACCACACGTGCGGTCCGCAGCCCCCGAGTCACTCCTGCCTCCTGTCTACCTGCTCCAGGTCTGCAGTAGAACCCCTGTATTTCCCCGCACACATGACCCAGGCAGTAAATGCCGCTCCCCAGCTTAGACGTGCGCACATCTTCTGCTCACTCGTCTTCATCATCTGGCTCCTGAAGAGACACGTCTCAGGAAGCTAGGCCTATGGAAGCCCTGAGGCACCCTCCCTGAAGGAGAAAAACCTGAGGCCTAAAGATGTGACACTCCTCATCTCTGTCTTGTTGTCACATAAAGCAGAACGCTAGGAGCCAACGTGAAAACACACTAACAGACGGGAACGTGCCTGGAGGCTATTAAAGGGCAACAACACGCGGAAACATGAGCCTCGAGGCTCTTAAAGAAGCAGCAACACACAGAAACCCGAGAGGCACCTCCGGCCCACACCACTGATGCTGGGGGTCCCCCGAGCCATCACCACGAGCAGCCCCCGCTTGGCACCTTCTGCAGGAGCCCTCCTGGGCACCTGCCAGTTTCCACCGTGCGGCATGCATCTGCCCCCCACCCACAGCGGGGGTGTCTGTGTGCCCCAACCCCTCCCATCCCCCCACGGCGCGGCACCAACATACTTGGCAAACTTCACAGTAGCCGCGTTCCGAGGCACGAACCCTGTGTGAAACTGGATCTGAAACATCTTCATGGACGCCATCTGCGGGCGGGAGCACAGGAGCAGTGGTCCTCAGGCTGGGTGGGGGCCCCGCCAGGCTTCTCATGGGTCCCAGGGTCTCAGAGCCCCAGGCAGGGTTCCAGGTGGCGGGGACACAGAGACATCAGGGTGGTGCCTCTGCTGACAAGCAGCTCCTTGGGCCCACAGGGGAGCCCCAGGCCACAGCCTAGCAGGCCCTCGGGCCCGTGCAGAGGGCAGGTGCAGGCTGCCGACCAGCGCTGCCACACAGACGAGACTGGGGCCCTCACCGCACACAAAGGGCCAAGCTCACCTGTGAGCCCGGGGCCGCTGGCACCCCCCTTACCTTGGCCTGCAGCCTTCCTCCCAGGGTGGACCTCGCATGATAGATGATGATGAGCACGTCCCCCTGGACTGTTATGCCCAGGGGAATGACCGCTTTGCCATCCTCAATTTTAAAGTCTCTGGAGAACAGAACCAAAACAAGCAGTTCCCTTACGTAAGCGAGAGGCGCACATGCTGACGAAGACCAAAGCGTGTTTCCTCCTGCCTCGTGATTTTTCTACCAAATTATGTCAGGGTTTGGGCAGGAGGGTGCTCCAGGAAATGACGTCCAAGGAGCCACTCTGCCAGCCCTGCCTCCAGCCCACCCCACCCAGGCTCACGTCTCCCAGCCCCACCGCACCGAGGCCCACCACCCGGCTGCAAGCCCAGAGAACAGGCGCCTCCCACAGCTGCAGGAGCACGAGGCTGCACAGACAGAAGGGCCTGTGCCCGAGCCCACCTCATCTTATCGTATTCCTGGGACGTGGTGGTCACGCGCTCATCCCCCACGTAGACCTCGCAGAAGGGCCTGCAGCCGCTCCTCTGCTTGCTGAAGAGCGGCACAGGCGTCATGACCACGGCCTTCACCAGGATGGGCTTGCTGTGGGGCGTGACGGGCTCCTCGGCCACCATGTCACACATGTACTCAATGTACCTGGAGGGCAGGAGGCAAGCCGGGTCACGTGTGCTCTGTACTCAGCCCATGGGGATCATCCACGTTCTCCACGTGCAGCCCACACGCTACGTCACGTTCGTCACATGCATGTTCCCTGTCTCTGGAGCCTGTCAGGACATCAACCTTTTTTCAATCACACGTTAGCATTTCACGTGAAATTCCCCTCAAAGCAACGTTCTAGTGTCATTTCATGAACCTTACGTAATTTTCACTCAGTTCAAAATGTCTTCACATTTCCCTTGAGACTTCCTCTCTGATTTACGGCTACTCAGAAGTAGGCTTTTTCCCTTGGAAACATCTAGGGTTTCCAAAACAGTCTTGCTGTCCTGATTTCCGGATTAACTCCTCAATGGCCTGGGAACACGTCTCACACGATTTCTATTGTTCTCAACCTGCTGCAGTTTAAGGGCCCAGACTGGGCCTTTTCGAGGGCTCCAAATGCACATTTCTATCGTGGGACATGCTGTGTCTCTGATCTGACCCACCAACTTGCTTCACTGGCACTGAGACCGTCCGCATCCTGCTCTGTGGATCTGCAACCCGCTCCTGTGACTCCTTTCCGGTTTCAATGGCTCCATGGCTCCACCCCCTCTGAGGTACTGCCCTCTCTGTGGCCTGGCCCCCGTGTGGCACCGCCCCTCCCTGAGGCTCCGCCCCCTCCCTGAGGCTCCGCCCCCTCTGCGTGGCTCCACCCCTTCTGCGAGGCCCCACCCCCTCTCTGTGGCGCCGCCATTTCTGGCCCTGGTCTAACCTGTCTCCTGGGAACAAACAGGGGCCACAACTGAATTTAAACCCACAACTGTCACACTTCATGTTACCAGAGCACTCTCACCACTCGTGACAGCTGTGGTAGGACCGCCCGCCGTGTGCCAGGAGATCTGGGCACTTTTCACCAACAGCAAGAAGCCAGGACCCATGACCCACGTCCACAGCCTGAGTGAGCTTGGAAGCAGACTCAAGACCCAAGACTGAGAGGAGCAGGCAACCTGGGCAGTGAGAGTGGGCGGGCGACACGACTGGGGTTCCAGCCTCTGGGCACGGCCCGCACACGCCCCTGCCCACCTCTGTGAGGGTGCAGGCCCACAGTGCCACAAAGCAGCTTCCCAACAACCGGCCCATGCTTCCCGTCACGAGCTCCTGGGTCACCCGAGCACGCCCCGGGGCTCCCCTTGCGGCCTCAGCGTCTCTCTCAGCACCCACACTGGCCGTGTGGAGAGCACCCGTGGTGGGTCCCAGCGGCCCAGGCGCGCCTTCTGATTTGGCCTGAACCCTGCTGTGTCCTCTGGGCGTCTGAGCCTTGAGCTCTTCCGTTAAGTTGGGGGAATCATCAGGACCTCCTCTGGACTCCGTCTCCCACAGGGCCCCGGGGGTGCGTCTGTCGGGTCATCTGACACGGCCAATGGCATTTACATCCATCCAGGGCACAGAGCTTCTGACAAGCTCCCTCCCTGCCCAAGCATGGCCTCCAGCCCCCACTTTGTCAGAGTCTCGAACACATGGACCAGTGGCCCCACACTTCCTGGCACGCTTCCAAGTCTCGTGTGAAGGCCGCCTCATCTGACTGTCCCCGGGGTGACCTCATGCCCCTTGAGCGGCAGCCTCCCTCGCCAACCTGTCCTTGGGGCGCCTGCGTCTTCTGTGGGCCCCGTCCCTCCTGGGGCTGGCGGCCAGCTGAAGGCTCCAAGGAGGCTTCTCTGACAGGCATGGAGAAGCCGTGCACTCAGAGCTGGCGCTGCTCTTGAGCTGTTGGGGGCGGGAGGGGGCGGACACTCTCCGCACTTGCGCGTCTCCAGGGCAGCAGCCTGGGGTCTACTAGGGCCCAGAGCCAGGCACACACACACCAGCAGCAACACTGCCGGCTCTGACCACAACCTGAGCAGGGCCCTCACTGCAGGCACAGCTCGGGAGCCCTGGATGTGCCTGCACGGGAGGCTGACGGGCTGAAGGGGTCAGAAGCCTGCCTGGCAGCCCAGCCCTTGCTCTCCTGCCCCTTCTGCACAGTGGATGGGCCCCCACCCCCCACCCTCTGGAGCCACACAGAAGACATCAGAGTGTGGCCAGCCCTCTCAGGGGGGTGAGGGACAAGGTGCTGCCCCGGGCAGTGAGCCAACAGGCTGGGCCAACAACCAGGAGAGGGGCAAGCTCCCCACCCCACCATCCAGGCCACGCAGCCACCCCGAGTAAGGGCGATACCCACAGTGGTGCCTCACCAGCCTGGACACTCCCATTTCCCCCACGGTCAGGGCCCTGGCTCTCCCCGCTCCAAGGCCCTCCCCACAGAGGAGGGACTCCAGGGACTCCAGGGGCCTAATGACTCCTCAGACACAGCACCAGGCTCCCCCTTGCTGCGAGGTGGATGGAAGCGAGGCAAGCTGTCCTGGGTGCAGGCAGTGGCCCCAGAAAGGCGGCGGGTGGGCAAGACCCAGATGCAGACCCAGGAAACCATCTCATGTAAGTCAGCAAAGACAGCCTGGAAACCCACGTGTCTCACAGACCCTGATGTGGCTGACACAGCACAGAGAGGGTGCTGCCCTCGTGTGTGGCCAGAGAGCCCCCAAACGCCACTCCACCTGCAAAATGGAGCCAGCAGGCCACGTGCCCCTGCCCACCAAGCAAGAGGCCACGACGCTGGGAAAGCAGGTGCCAGGAACGGACAGAGGTACTGCTCAAGGGCCATGGTGGGCAGGAAGTGAAGCCACCAGACTGCACCCACAGGCCTGCGTGCCCCCGACGCCACCCCCACACCCCATGGCAGACACCATACCTCTTGTGGGATGGCCAGATGCCCGGTGGGCACCGCTTCATGCTGAACATGTACACAGCGGCCTCCGCGGTGCTGAAGAGCCGGCAGAAGCACAAGAAGGAGCACACGGCCACGGCCGACGCCGCCCTCCCGTCCTAGGACAGAGCATGGGGCGCGTACGGGCAGTGCTCACTCCCCCGGGACGGTCATGGCCTCTGCCTAAGGCCAAGGCTCCTCGAGGGGCTAAGAAAACCCCACCTGAGGCAGGGATGCAGGGCTCCAGAGAAGGCCTGAGGTGGCAGACCACACACTGCACATGCTCACAGTCCCCACCCGACCTCTGTGCCCAGCCACCCACGGGCACCCTCATGACTCCCCATCGTCACTCCTGCCTGACGTCACCAACACCAGAATGGCAGTGCTGACCTCCAAGGGCAGGTTCCAGCAAGTACCCCACTGGACAAGATGTCCACAAATCCTCAGCCCCAGAAGGGGGTCAGACACAGGGTCCCAGGAGGCAGACCAGCCTCCGCACACGGGTGCTTCCTGAGGGGACCCACCGTCTTCCACCAAAGAGGCAGGAAGACCACTGTGAGGACGGTTTTCTGCCAGAAGCCCTGCTGCCAGGGGGCCCAGGTGTGGACACGGCAGGTGCAGGGCCTGTGCCCCCGACCCTCCCCGACAGCCGCTGTTCCCTCCAAGGTCTGCCGCCCTGGAACGACAGGACCCACCCTGGGGCACCAGGACTGGGCCATGGCCGCAGGCCCAAGCAGAGCCACTGCCAGGAACAGCGGGCAGCTGGTGCTCCGTGTCGCTGGAGGTGGGGCAGCTCAGCGAGGAGCCCCGGGAGAGCCCACCCAGACGGTCACTCGTCTCACCCCCAGTGCCACCACCCGGGAGCCTAGAGGTCCTCTCTGTCCTGAGTGCCTGGGGAGGCTGGCCCGCTCACCATGCAGTGCACCACGCAGACGTTGCCAGGGTCGCGGCGCAGCCAGGCGTGCATGTTCCTGCAGAGGCTGTACAGGCTGCGGAGGCTCGGGGCCCGCCGGGCCACCCAGCCGCAGTCGGAGACCTGCAGGGAGGGCGGCTCGCCAGCGGGGTGCAGACACGGCCTCCCCACACCACCCGACACTGCCCGCCCCAGGTGTGCAGCAGGACTCGGGAGCCAGGCTCCGGCGCACATGGCCAGAGCTGCAGACTGCTGCATCAGCCTCAGTCTCTACACTGTGAACAGCGTCCACGGGCCGAGTGACAGCATAGACTGCGTGGTCTTGTGTTCCCTCTGGAGGCACCACGGGCTCAGTGACGCTCAGAGATCCTTGAGAACCGCCCTCCAACCCCCAGGCGGCGTTCAGGGTGGACCCTAAGCATCGGCACAAGGCCACTGCTCACCCGGTTGTGGAACTTCGAGGGCCGGTAGGTCCGCGGGGACAGGTTGTAGACGGCGTAGCGGCCCGGGTGCTTCGAGTCCAGGAACAGCCGTACATCCTCAATGTTGTTCTTGATGGCCGACTCCACGCCCTCCGCCGGGAACGACATGACTGAAAGACAGGAGCCCCTGCAGCCTCTCCAGCCATGGGCCGGAAGGTCAGCCGTGTGAGGCCCCACTGCTCGCGGCTGCTGGCCCGTCAGTACGGTGGTCCTGAGAAGGGGGATCAGAGGCCCCTAGACCCTGCCCTGCCGTGCGTCAGATCCGCAAGGATCCCCGGTTGGGGTCCCCAAGGCCCTCCTGAGGCGCGGCCTCTACACGGCCCAAAGCACCACAGGGTCTCCAAGCGTCTGGACAGTATGTGTGGCCTCGCATCACCTCCCTCAGGACCTCAGCCTTCCAGAACGTTCCAGACCAGGGAGGGGGTTTGACTGGGGTCCTGGGTTGACACAGGACTGCCGGCTGCAGGGCCTGGAGGCACACTGGACACACGGACAGACGCCCGAGGCCAGCACCTGGCACACATCACCAGACAGGAAGGAACCAGAAGACATCCTCATGGCTAACGCTGGCAAACGTACCTGCGATTCTAGACGTGATGTAAGAAATATCCAGATCTCCCTTCGCATAGCTGGGATTAAAAGCAAAGGGAACTTGGTTATTTTAAGTGAGCAAAGGAAATTTCTACGATTAACTCATGAGAGCCGAAACTGAAGCGAGTCCTTGAGAGGCTGCAGGGTTCAGGCTGCAGCCCGACAGTGTGCACACACGGGCCTGGGTGACTGCACACGCGTGTACATGTGCACGTGTGCAGTGTCCTCTACCCACGAGGCGAAGGAGAAATTATAAACCACGAGGGGGAGGCAGGGCCCGACAGGAAGGACCTTTATCCTCTCACTATTAAAGGTGGACACTGAGAGAAGTTTGGTAGAGAGATGACGACAAAAATGAAGACAGAGCTTCTGACGTGGTGCGTCATGTCCGGCTAAGCGATCACAAGGCACCGAGTGCCAAGAAACAGTCTAAAGAGACAGAACACGCGTCAGAACCAGACATGGCAGGGAGGCTGGAGTTACCAGACTGGGAACTTAAACAGCTGGGGTTGGGGCTTCTCTGGCGGCTCAGTGGTAAGAACATGCCTGCAGGGGACAAGGGCTCAATCCCTGATCTGGGAAGATCCCACATGCCACGGAGGAATCAAGACCGCGCATCACAAGCGCCACAACTACCGAGCCTCTGCTCTGGGAACAGGACCGTGACTGCTGAGCCCACACAACCTGCAGCCCGTGCTCGGGACGGCAGAAGCCCCGCGAGAGGCCTGCGTGCCGCAGCCAGAGGGCAGCCCTCCCCGCCGCAACAGAGGAAAGCCCACGCAGCAAGGAAGACCCAGCAGCCGTAAAAACCAGCAACAGCTGGGGCTGACGTGCTGAGGGTGCTGACGGGGAAAGCTGGCAGTGTGCGGGTCAGACAGAGAGTGAGCAGAGGTGGAACTTCTAAGGGAGAGCCAGAAGGAAACGCAAGGCGGAGGCCCTGAGCAGAAAAGAAGGCTGCCTTTGATGCTGAGTACACTGGACGTGGCTGGGGAGGAACCTCTGAGCTAGATCTCAACAGAATCCCCGAAAGCCCAAAAGCACAGGCTGGGGGATAGCAGAGAGCATCCAAGGCCTGTGTGGTGAGCCTGTGACGTAACGGGGACCCCAAAAAAGAGGAAAGAGGGGAGAACAGAAAACACGCCATACATTTTAAGTGAGAATTTATCTAAATCAGCGTCAGACACCAAACCACAGATCCGGGAAGCCCAGAGAACACCCAGCAGGACAAATGCCAGAAAAACTACCCTAGGGCATGTCAGTTTCAACTTCCAGAAAAATCAAAGGTAAAGACAAAATCCTGAAAGCAGCCTGGGGCAGGGGACACTTTACCTCTGGGGGAGCTACGATAACAATTACGCCTGGCTTCACCCCAGAAACCATGCAGGCAAGGAGTGAAGCCAGATATTTAGTGTTGGGAGAAAAACCACCAGCCAGGACTCTGTGTCCCGAGACACTGTCCTCGAGAACTGAGGAGACATGAACAGCAGTGATGTGGGGACAGGAGGGAGGCGGCATGGTTTCTGTGGAGTCAGGAAGCACACCGTGCCCTGGAAGGAATAGCGTGCTATCTGAAAGCGGACCTGCGTCAGCTGGTGCCTGCACGCGCCAGGGCAACCACTGAAGTCAGCAAAGAAAGGGCGTATAAGTGGTGCAGTGAGCAAGGAGAGAAAATGGGATCATAGAAAAGGCTCAAGTAGAACCACCAGCTCCCACTGCAGAGTCACAAAGCATAGTTTTCATCAGCTTATTGGGAAGCTGCTGTGAGATCTCAGCCTGCACGTCTGGTTACTACTGCTCTGAGGAAATAAAGATTTCTTATTCTCTTTCACCTTTCAGATCTCATATTTGTTCTTCTTGAGGGCCAGCTGCGATCTAGAACTGTACGGGGACAGTGACTGGGGATATAGTCCCTGACTTCTCCTCTGTGAAACGGAAGGAAAAAAAAAACCAAAAACTAAAAACAAGAAAGCAACAAGGACTAGAAAACAGTTGTTGTTCAGGCGCTCAGTCGTGTCCGACTCTTTGCGACCCCGTGGACTACAGCACTCCAGGCTTCCCTGTCCATCACCAACAGCTCGCTCAAACTCATGTCCATCACATCGGTGATGCCATCCAACCATCTCATCCACCGTCATCCCCTTCTCCTCCTGCCTCCACTCTTTCCCAACATCACGGTCTTTTCCAAGGAGTCAGCTCTTCGCATCAGGTGGCCACAGTATTGGAGCTTCAGCATCAGTCCTTCCAATGATTATTCAAGGTTGATTTCCTTTAGGATTGACTGGTTTGATCTCCTTGCTGTCCAAGGGACTCACAAGAGTCTTCTCCAACACCACAGTTCAAAACCATCAATTCTTTGGCACTCAGCCTTCTTTATGGTCCAGCTCTCACGTCCGTACGTGACTACTGGAAAAATCACAGCTTTGACTAGAGGGACCTTTGTCAGCAAAGTCACGTCTCTGCTTTTTAATACACTGTTTGCAGCCAGCGTTTTCACTCTCTCCTCTTTTATGCTCATCAACACGCCTCTCTGCTTTCTGCCATTATGGTGGTGTCATCTGCATATCTGAGATTATTGATATTTCTTCTGGCAATCTTGATTCCAGCTTGTGCTTCATCCCTACTAATCCAACCCCAGGTGCTGTGGAGACATGGCGGGCTCGGCTCCAGTCCCCTGCAGTGAGCCAGGACCCAGCAAAGCCAGCCGTGTGGGCACCCTGGTTCCCAGAGTGTCTTAGTTACGTTCATACTACTCTGGGGTCTGTTAACCTGCAGTGTGTTATGCCCAAAAGACAGTGCTATCCCTTCAGTTAAACATACTTTATTGCTAAAAAATGTGAACTGTCGTCCGAGCCCTTCAGTGGGTCTCGCAGTAACACCGAAGGCCACTCACTGATCACAGATACAAGTACAATGATAACGAAACATCAGAACCGTTTCAAGAACTACCAAACGGGACGTGGAGACACAAAGCGAGCAGATTGGGAAAAGGCGCTTACAGACTCGTGGACGTGGGGCTGGCACAGACCTGTTGTGTGAAGCGCAGGGAAGCGAGGCTGGCCTGTGTGCCAATAAGCCCTTCACACACCCCTGACCGACATACACCGACTAACGGATCGTCAGAGTGGGTCACAACAGGCAACCCAACGATGCTGTCCACGAGTAACGCGGAACTGAGCATCCTGCTGTGTTATTCATACTTCATTCTGCTGTTTAGTCACTAAGTCGTGTCCACCTCTCTGCGACCCCGTGGACTGTAGCCCGCCAGGCTGCTCTGTGCGTGGCATTCTCCAGGCAAGGGTACTGGAGTGGGTTGCCATGCCCTCCTCCAGGGGATCTTCCCAACCCGGGGACCAAACCCGCGTCTCTTCTGTCTCTGGCATTGGCAGGCAGGCTCTTTACCACCAGCGCCACCTGGGCAGCCATTAACCTTCAGGCGCTCAGTCGCTCAGCATGACCCACTCTGTGACCCATGGACTGCAGCCCACCAGGCTCCTCTGTCCACGGGATTCTCCACGCAAGAATACTGGAGTGGGTATCCATTTCCCTTCTCCAGGGGATCTTCCCAACCCAGGGATCAAACCCCAGTCTCCCGCAATTGCCGATGGGTTCTTTACCGACTGAGCCTCCCGGGAAGCCCATTATAACCCTATGGATACCAGTCATAACTCACACAGTTTGAATGTATTTACTCCCAACCCACTGCCACATTCTCTTGTTAAAGAAACGTGCTTTTTCAACAAACAGAGAATTTTTAAGTAAGTTAATTTATTAACGACTTCTCCAGGGCTTACATGCTTTTGGTCACATTTAAGATGTACTTCTTGCTCTGGTGGCATAAAAACATCTCTCTGTAGTTTATCAGCTTTTCCTAAGAAACAGCTTTTCATGATCAGATCTGTTAACAGATCAGACCTACTGTATCTTGCTGTTATTAGATGAGATACCAATTTTTTCTTTTTAACATAAACTCATTAATCTGTTATTTTCTTTAGACTCACAGCTCATGTTTTATACCACCCCACCTAAGTATATGTCATGGGTGAGTCTAAACACATCTAACAACAGATGCTTGAAAAAAATTGACATAAAATAAGGTTTGTCTCTGTTCTTATTTTTAAAAACATTGCTGGCAATTTTGGTAACTTACATGCGAATTTTGGGATCAAAATCTGTGGCAACAGTGTCAGGATTTTCATCTTTAAAGCAAAGAATTTGTAGACGAACCAAGCAGCGACATGACCTCTGAAATGTAAACCCCCCAAACTCACAGACAGCCGGCGTCCCCACTGCAGTCTGCTGCTCACCTCCAGGGCAGAAGGTGGAGGCCGCAGAGGGAGCATGCGCAGACTGTGCCCGAGCGACGCCGGCAGCAGGCGGGGGAGAGCGCTGGCCACGCTCACCACATGCGCAGTCTACAGCATGTGGCACAAAGTCGGCGGAGAGAGGAGCACCCGTCGTGAGGCAGAGCAAAGCCTGGAGCAGCAGTCCACGCGGACATGCGGCTGGAGGGCTGCACCCCAGGCCCAGAGGCCGCGGCTCCACACAGGATGCTCACTGCTGGAGCGGCTTGCACAGCCCAGCCGCTCGCCCTGCTGCCCCTGTGAGGGGCCAGGGCACCAGCACGCTGGGGACTCAGGGCGCCTGGTGGAGGCGGCCGTGCAGACCTGGCGTGTGGGATCCGGGACTCATGGACGTAAGGGGCCTGAGCCTAAAAGCGCTGAGAGACCGACAAGAGACTATGGATGGGCAGGAGCTCAGGATCAGGACTGCGAGCCAGAGGCCACAGGGTGGGTCCGCACATCCCGAGAAAGGGTCTCGCCTGCAGCACTGGAGCGGAGTGGCCCTGGAGGGGCCCTGTCACCAGGCCCTGACTGGATCCTGTGCCAAACCCAGAGGAAGCCCCTGGCAAGCTCAAGCATCGTGGCTGCCATGCTCGTCTGACCCACAGAACAAAGGCCGTTCCCTGGGGACCATTCGCTTGCCTGGGGGTCGAGGCCCAGGGTGCACTCCCCACACACTTGCGAGCCAGTGGCCGCAGGGATGCCCCTCTCCCAGCCAGCGTCCTGAGCTGGCTCCCCACATCCGGTATTGGCCTGTGCGGGGAGTGGCTTCCCTGCTTTGAGGGAGGACCTGAGGCCCCGTCCACCCCATCCTGGCCCTGTCGCAGGGAGCGCGGTGATAGGCCGCAGTCCAGGGCCATCACTGCGCCAGGCCTCAGCAGAGCCCCTGGGCAAGTGTGCTCACGCCAGTACCTTAACCAGCTTCACAAGCTCCGGGGCAACCCGGGCAGGAGGCGGCTACCTGCCTGGCCCTGGTGCGCAGACGGGCTGCCAGCAAGGCTGGCCCACAGGCGCGCACCTCAGCCTCGTGGGAACTCGGTTCCTCTCTCCTCGGCAAGGCCCAGTGGCTTCTCTCAAGTCTGCTGGCTGCTGTCGGCCTGCTGTTCCTGCCGGGTCCACCCGAGACCCCACGATGAACCCCACTGGGAGGAAGACAGGAGGGAGTGAGTGCGGCCACGGGCACCGTGGCAGCAGACGGGCAGCTGCAGGCGGGACAGCAGCTGCCACAGGCGAGGTCAGCCCCCGCTGGGACGCAGCAGCACAGACGCTGACAGCGAGGCCCCGAGCAGGGCCCTCCGCCCGCCCACGCCCCGCCCGGGCCTCAGGTCTTCACACCCGTGCAGCCTGCAACGACCGGACCAGGACTCTGGGGAGCCAGGTACCAGACAGACAAACGTGCCTCTGACCTTCCTGCTGGAGACGAGGTGCAGCCCGGGCACCACAAAGGGCCGCACCGCGCAGGAGCAAGCAGGCACCCTGCCAGGCCAGAGCCTGCACTGGGCAGACACCGAGCTCCTCTCATCTCTACAGTCACGTCAGAGGCAAAGCATTGGGGCGCGACCGAGTCCACCAACAGGACACACAGCACGCACACACACGCCAACTCACTCGTGCACGCACACTCATGCAAAGCACGTGAGCCCCTGCCTGTGTCCCCAGCAGCTGGGAATATACAACAGTAACTACAGCACAGAGAAGACAAGCCTGAGGCCTCCGTGGCCACGTGGGGGCTGCATTACGCAGCGACTCACAGCACAGACACGCAGGCCCCCCCCCCCCGCCCCGTCCCAACAAGGCGGGCACAGGTCAGACGGAACCCAACTCTCCGGGGCTCCCTGGTCAAAGCCATGATCACTTGGAGGATGGCACTGCAGGCTGCGTGCGTGGCTGCCGTCTCCGTGGACAGGGCCACCCTCAGGAGAGACGCGGCCCGGAGCCAGTGTGTACAGTCTCCCACACACGCCCTCCAGCACGAGGGCAGAAAAGTGGTGACGCCTGAGCTCGCGTGGGGGCCAGCAGACGCTGAGCACGCACGCTCACCCGGCCCTAAGTGCGGGTTCTGCACGTCTGGAAGCAGGTCTGCACCCAAGGCTTCAAAACTCGCACAGCAGAGAACCCGCGTGCCTGTGCAACCTCAACTCACTTGGCAACGGACTGGATGACTTTGGAGGAGGTGTCCTTGATGTTGGTGAAGAGGCGCTCGGTGCCCCCACGCAGAATGTCCAGGAACCCGCCATAGGGCTGCTCGTACTCAGTGACCACCAGACCTGCCAAGCAGAGAGAGACCTGTGCAGAGCTCCGGGCGCCGCAGTGGCCTGCGTGTCCCTCCACTGGGGCCAGGCGTCCCCCACACGGCCACCTGTGCTCCATGCCCCGGCACGGGAACGAAGTGGGTAGAAGTGAGCCCAGAGCAAGACCTGGGTGCGTCAGTAGGCCAGAGCCTCTGGGTGCGTGAGGCTGTTCCCACGTCCCAGACATTCACTCAACTCACTCCCACTGCCTGCTGGGCACCAACGGGACCCCGCCTCTGACGAACACACACTGGAGCCCAGCGGGGGTGACCAGGCTGGGACACAAGGTACGAACACACCCAGAGACGGAGGCTGCAGGTGCGTGGGGAGGGGAGGGGGCAGGAGCAGGGCTGTGTGCGGCACAGGAAGGCCCTGAGACCAGGGTCCAGGGCGCAGCTGCACCCCGGTCGTGAACGCATAACTCGGGCTGAGGACAGGAAGGAGGGTCCACGTGCTCCCGTGCGGGGGGCCTGCGGCCTCTGGATCCGGTGGCAACGCATGTGTGACACCTACGCCAACCCTTTGCCCCGCATCTCGTACACATGTGGGGTGCCTGTCCAGGCACCTCGAGGTGGCCCCCAACACTGCACCCCAGGGAGGCAGCTGAGCCAGAGCCACACTAGTGGACAAGGAGCCAGGACACGGGCCAGCCAGCTGCCAGTATCAGCCCTGGAGGCGATGAGTTGCAACATGACCCCGACAGTGAGGTGGGGATGGCCCTGGAGACACGGGGCAGAGGCGTGTCTGGAACCTTCCAGGCCAGCTGCACTCAGGGCTGGCTGCACCGGCCCCCAGAACCCCCAGGCTAACTACCAGATCAAGAGCAACCCTCTCAGCAAACACGTCTGAGCTGTGAGCCAAGTCCACTGGCCTCCCGCCCACCGCCAACCCGAGTCCGCCTCATGGTGAGCAGACGCTGCCCCTGTGGGCCCCACACGGCCGCTCTACTCCCTCACACACCACCTCCGGGGTCACCCCCAGGGTCACTGCGGGCTGGCCTGAAGGCACACCCGCATCTCACTGGGCGGGGGCCACGTGCGCCGGAGACCTGTGTGGCTGCCCAGTCCCCCAGGGGCCCGAGGCTGAGGCAGCCCAAACACAGGCCCCCCAGAGCCCCTCGGGCGAGGCTGGGGCTCGAAGGACCCAGGCTGCCCGATGGCAGGGAGGGGGTGGACAGCAGGCGCCCGGCCTCTGGCCCCCTCGCCAGTCCTGAGCCTCACCAAAGGGCAGCCCTGCTGAGTCTTAGGGCAGCTCAGGAACCGTGAACCAGGGTCCCAGGGATACTCACTGCTGCCCGTGGAGCCGGGAGGGGCCGCGTGCCCATAGCCTCCATTCTGCTCCAGGAGCTGGAAAGGTGCAAACTCAGGTCAGGCCAGGCGCTTGGGACACGTTACCCAGAGTCCACCCTCTTCCACCTGGCTCACTACAGAACCACCAAGGACCCCCCCAGGGTCTCGACGAGTCCTGGACCCCAGGGCTGATCCTTGGGGCCGCCGAGGCACACGGCTCTGTTCACAACACAGGCAGTAGCCGTGAACCCACCCCAGCCACCAAGGCTGCAGGCCCTGCCGTCGACAGGACACAGCACGGGGACCCGTGGAGGCTCGGGCAGGATGACCGCCACGAAGTGCAGCCACAGAGCACAGTGCGGGTCCTGTGGGCTGAGCCCGAGGCCGCACCAGCTGCCATCCTAACACCACAACCGCCCTGGAGACACGAGGCACCCCGTGACGGGCCCAGACGAACCCACTCGAGAGCCGGCCTCACGCTCACCCGCCCAGAGCAACTGCAGCTCCGTGTCCACTCTCTACAAGCTACCCAACGCTTCCTTTGAAGCCTCTTATAGAGTTTCAAAGAGCATTTTTGCTTTCAGGTTAACGTCACATTAGACTTAAGAAACACTGTATTATGGTCTCTGTGGTACGTGATGTTCTGAAAGTGGTCAGTGATAAATGGAATGCTCTAAACAGTCTTAAAAATAACACCCACGAAGCGTCAGGCACACGTGTCTTAGCTCAACTGTGTCATTTAGTCAGAAATCAAAAACTTCATTTTGTTGTTTCATCAGCTTCCCGAAGACACGGAGCACCTCCTGGTAGGACTGCAGGCTCCACACCACCTCGGAAGCTGCAGGGAACGTGCTCCGAGGCTGCAGGCCCGGGCCGCGGGGAACGTGCTCAGAGGCGCCAGGCCCGGGCCACAGGGAATGTGCTCAGAGGCGCCGGGCCCGGGCCGCGGCACACAGAGCCTCTGACTCTCCTGATCCCTTCCCCATGGGCTCCTGCTTATCCATCAGCCCAGCCTCCTGCCTGGTGGCTTTCCTGGTCTGAGTCCACCGGGGCTGGTGTGCCCACGCTGCCCCAAGGACCTGCTGACTTTTCTCCCACAAGGCCTTAGGCAGTGGGTGTAGGGATGGGCTGCTGTCTGGCCCACGGGTCCCTGGCTCTAGATACACTGAGAGCAGCATGTGCTTGTGAGCCCCAGCGGAAGAGACCTGTGTCCTTCCCTGGGCACTTCTGCCCTCCTTGTGGAGCGTCCTCGGGGGCACACGCAGGCTGGCTGCCCCTGGATCTTGGGCCCAAATACCACCCTAGACTTGAACCACCCAGGTGCCCAGGTTCTCTGGAAAGACCACGGGGCAGCCCAGGCCGACCTGCCTCAGCAACCCTCTCCTCCTCGCTGCTGGCCTCTCTGAACCTCACCTGCTCTGAACCTCTGAGCCCCGCCCCGAGCTCTGTCTCCTGGCTCCAGGAACCCCACAGCGCGGCACACTGCCCCTGAGGCGACCCTGGGGGTGCCTCCCTCCGCGAGAGCCGAGTGGAGCCGGACCCCCTGGCTCTAAAGCGACACAGACAGCGTCGTCGCGAGCAGCGCGTAGAGGCCCACCTCAGTGATGGGTGACTTGGGGTTCACGTTGCGGGCGGCCGCGATCTCCTGGAGCTGGTTGACCAGCTCGGTGACGGACAGCCGCTCCTCCGGGTTGACCTTGAGCATGGAACCTACGGCAGAGGCAGAGCTCATCCTAAGGGCGGCCGGGCTGGGGCCCCGGGCAAGCAGCACCCCCTGCTCTGCAGGGCAGGGGGCCCTGGAGGCCCGTGTCTTGCTTACACTACTGATTTTAAAAGCAAGCGGGGAAGGACGAAGTGAAGAACAAGATCAGCAGAAGCTGCCACTCAGGACACGTGCTCAAGTGGGGTATGCTGCGCTGGGACTTACGGATGAGGCTGTGGAACACGGAGTACCGCGTGTCGTCGGCAGGGATTGCGTACTTCCCGTTGACGATGCGAAGCTTCGCTCCGTCCTCAAAGGGGTGCTGCCCGAAGCAGAGCAGGTACAGGATGCAGCCCAGGGCCTGTGGAGACACACAGGCCTGCCGGCTCTGTCCGGCCATGCCTTGCCCGCTGGCCATGGTCCGCATTCACGGGGCGCAGAGATCAGCCACGTCAGCGCAGCCAACAAAGCCCAACCCTCCGTTCTCTGATGAGGTCCTTTCGAGACACCAAGCTCCTACCCCAGGGTGGGATCTATCTGCCAAGTGGCCGTTCTGAGGGCGAGTGGCAGGGCCTCCTCTGGGCTCGAGCTGAGCGCCAGGACGAGTCAGGGGCTGCCAGCCCTGCACCCAAACGTCAGTGTCCCCTCCCTGCCTCCAGCACGGCACCTGCCACAGGAGGACAGGGAACCCAGACTGTCCGGCACGGTGAGGGGCAAGTGGGGCCCAGACCAGGCCAAGGCCCGCCTTCCAGCTCATGCATGCGGTCCTTGGGCTGGGACAGGCTGAAGGTGTCCACTTGGGGTCGACCAGCTCACGCGTGTCCACCAGTCTCCACACACCAGCACAGGGTTCCCCCCCCAACGGCAGTGCCGCGGGTCGCGGGCCTGATGGGCCTGGATGGGAGCCCTGAAGGGGGGGTTCAGGGCCCCCGAGTGCTGCTCTCAGGGCACCAGGGAGGCCACAGGGCACCCCGGATGGGCAGGAGCAGTGCTCCCCGAGCTCCAAGCCCTCATGCTGAACCATGGGATCAGCAGACACCTGCTCAGTCAGGCCCCGCTCAGCGTGCACAGGGCCGCCCTACACCGACGGGACGTGTCTTAGACGACGGGCCTGACCTCCTCCTGAGACCCTGGGCCTCGGGCCCCCTCACAGCTCCGGCATCACCAGGTCAGTGCACAGCTGCAAGGCCATCCGGAAGGCCCAGCGCTGGCCACGAAGACTGTGGCTCTGTGAACCCTGGCCGACAAAGGGGCTCGGACCATGTGAGCTCAGGTCCAGGCATGCAGGAATGCCCTGTCTTGGGCTGGGCCTAGGCAACACCGGCCTCCACCCCTCAGCACCCTGCCGTCAGCGCCTGTCCACTAACAGCGTCACAAGGGCCGCAGAAGAGGAGAAAGAACCACCAAAGGAAAGGAAGAGCCAAGAAAGAGGAAGGGAAGCCGAGGGCCGGGCGGTCGCAGCCTCACCCAGGGCCCCGGGGGGCCAGTCAGGCTGCCCAGGGACACAGGCCAGCTACCTTACCCAGATGTCCTGCTTCTCGCCAATCGGAAAGTTTGAGTACAAGTCCACAATTTCCGGCGTCCTGTACATGGGGGTCGTGTTCCTGGTGATCTAGAGAGGAGAATGTGTCAGAGGAAAAGGCACAGGCCCGTCACAGCTGCTGTGGCAATCCCGGGCCACAGGGCCTGGCGCCGGTCAGGAGGCCTGGCCGGGGCGGTCACACAAGGCTCTGCACGGGGGCCCCGGAGCATGCTGAGCACACGGGACCAGCACCATGTACGCGAAGAATCGGCAACCGCGACAGCGCTGCCCAGGGGTCCTCGTGAACCACCGACAGCGGAGGAGGGTGCGTGGTGGGCAGGGGTCGCAAGGCTTCAGGACCTGCTCCAGGCGCTATGACCCAGAGCCCCAGGGCGAGCTACAGACCAGCCCCAGGGCTCACTGCCCACCCGCAGGCAGAGGACGCGTCTGCGGCTCTGAGACGCGGGTGCTCCCCAGGGAGCGCGGTCTCCAGGGAGTGTGCAGAGCGGCGACGGGGAGTAGGCGCTGCCTGCGGTGGCCCTGCCTGTTCGTCTCGAGCTGCTCTCTGCCACTGCGCGTTCTGGGGCCGTGTCTGCGAGCTCGTGCACCCAGCACGAGAGCACAGTGTGAGTATGCAGACGGCCGCCCTGCCTGGGGGCGTCTGTGCCCACTCAGTGGCACCTGCTGTTCACACGGGCTTGAACTCGCCCACCAGTCTCCCGGGGGGCTCCTGTGGTTAACTGCCAAACCACCCTGAATACAGGTTTTTACGTGATGCTTTAAAGCGCCACATTTGGGATGACTAAAGCCCTGCAGATGGACGGAGGTGATGGTTGCACTTCGACGTGGATGTACGCAGGGCCACTGGACTGCATGCTTAAAAACGGTTACGGTGGGAAATTTTATGCTGCATGCTTTGCTACATCAAGAAAAAAGCAAGGGAAGAGCCAGCCGGGGCAGGCACGGTCAGCGGTGGTGTCCCGGCAGCCACACTCACCTCCTCCTCCACCAGGGCCCGGCGCTGGGCGCTCCAGCTGTAGTCTGGGTAGTGTGAGATGGTCGTGGCACTGCCGAAGTCGCACAGCTTGATGGTCCCCTGGTTACTAAGCAGTAAGTTTTCAACCTACAAAGTTCAGGAGACGGTCTGTGAGGCCGGGCTGCAGGCTGCGCTATGGACAGCACAGAGCCAGGCAGGCAGGGCCCGAAGGGCAGACTGGCCGGGGGTCTTCTGGGCAAAGGGGACACTCCTTTCTGACCAAAATCGGTGTGTGTACCTTAAAATGGGACATTCAGATAAACAAAGTTAAAATCCACCACAGATCAAACATAACCTAGTAATGTAGGATATATACAATAAGAACCCTTAGAAAACTTAAAAAATGAAAAAAACTAACATACCATTTAAAAGTCACCAAACACATTAATAACTGAGGAAGAAACCCGACAGAAAATACAGAGAAGACCTCTTATTCAGAAACTGTGAATAAATGAGACCTTAAATCCGCATCAAACAGGGACCGGGACTCTCCTCCCAAGAGGAGGGCACAGACCTGCCCGCAGCTTGGGCCCCGGGCCCCACCACCAGCCCACTCGCCACGGGGGCTCTCCTCCTCCGCTGCCAGGGAAGAATCAGGAGACCAGCACTCCACGACCCAGGTCAGAGCACCTTTACCAACCCAGCAGCCAGGACGTCTCCAGCCTGTCAGCCCCTCTCTCGGAGCGGGAGTCACGGCAACTTCAACCAGAAGCCGACACTCTGAGCCGAACACTCACAGGCCAGCCTCGCTTCCCTGCGCTTCTCACACAGGCAGGTCTGTGCCAGCCCCGCGTCCTTGAGTCTGAGGCGCCTTTTCCCAACAGCACCTGCTCACTGTGTGTTTGTCTCCGGGTCCCGTCCAATAATCCTTGAAACGCTTCAGATGTCTCGCCGTTATCGAGTGTTGTTGTTGGATCTGTGATGTTACTGTGAGACCCACTGAAGGGCTCCAACGACGGTCAGCATTTTCAGCAATCAAGTATTTTTAATTGAAAAGATGGACACTGTCTTTCGGGCATAACGTGCCGCACGTTAACAGACCCCAGAGTAGTAGGAACGTGACTAAGAGGCGCTGGGAACCAGGGTGCCTGCACGGCTCGCTTTGCGGGGTCCCGGCTCGGGAAGAGACACCAAGAGCTGCCAAGAGCCGCGCGGTCCGGGGGACCCGCTCTGGTACAGAGGCCAGGGAGCAGCAAGGTTGGGCACTGAAGACCCTCAGGAGGAGTCGAGACGACTCACACCAAACGTAAGGGACACCTGAGGGAGTGAGAGAGCAGCCACAGGAGTGCGGTCTGCCGGGCCAGCGCAGGCACGGGACTGTCAGACAGGGCACCGGGTCCCCCCGGACGGGGCGAGGCAGGAACCTGCGCCAGGAGCAAAGACGGCCAAACATACACACACCACCAGGGGCCGGCCACGCGCAGGCACAGGGGCCGTAGTGGGGTGTCCATCGCAGAGACAGCCTCCGGCACCCAGGGACGAGGGTGTCCTGGGACAGGGGCCACCACGGTGTGGAGAGGGGGCGCGGAGGGCCAGGCCCAGCACCGAGATGGAAGGGGCTGAAATCATGACGCCGAGCATACAGGCTGTGGGGCTCCACTCGCATGATGGCCGGTGGGACACCAGAACCCCATACTGAAGAGGGCACACAGCCGTGACAGCTGGGGACGCGCACCGGGCCTGACACTCGCACCCGGGGTTCCCGGGTCCTTCCTGCCCCTCCACGGAGCGCTACTCCAAGACCCCTGTGGACACACCACAGGGAGCTCGTGAGGGGGTCCCCACACGGTACCAGCAGCCGTGGACCCAGCACACAGGCACTGAGCAGTCCGCCCCAGGCCGAGCTGTCATCCTTCAAGCTTTTCACCTTCCTGAGCCACAGAGGAGCCCGCCACCTCCCGAGGACCTCCCAGTGCTGGGGCGTTCCCAAGGTTCAAGATGCCCCAAGAGGAAACGGGAAAGCTGGCCACAGGCTGGATGTGCAGGAAGCAAACGGAGGTTCCTGGCAGGAAGGGGCGTATCTGGGGTCTGCTTTTAGCAAGTCGGGCCGGGGAGGGCAGAGGGGGCTGCCGCCACCCTGAGCCGTGGGGAGAGTCGGGCCTGGCTTCGTGGGTGCCGGGTATTGTTAAAGTGAAGCCAGAGACCACGGGAAACACCTGTAGCGTGTTCCACTTAAAAAACACTGTTGTAAGAATATACAAAAACCAACTGATAGACAATAGAAAAAAGGCAAAAGACACCCAGTTACTGAAGAGTAAGGACTCTGATGAGTATAAACACACAAAAGCACACATCGTTAAACCAGAAACCCAGTCATGACCACGAAGCCCCCTCCCCGCCACTGGCGGCACCAGGAGGAAAAGGGCAGCCTCCGTGTGCGCCCAGGCGCACGGCGGCCCCGCAGGAAGCGCTCCCGCTCGGTGCCCAGCAGCAGGCGGGCAGCACGCCTGCCCAGAGCAGCCCAGGGGACGTCACCTCCTCTCGGCTCCACGCAGGGGTTGCGCCCACGACCGTCCAAACCCTCACCCGCAGATGACAGCACCCAGCTGGGGACAGGAGGGCTGCCGGGCAGCGGGGCGCGGGCTGAGCGCGCGGGCCCCACATGCGGCAAGCAGGGCAGGCGGGGCCGCACCTTGAGGTCCCTGTGGATGATGGGCGGCTTCTGTCTGTGCATGTGCTGCACCGCCCGGCACGTCTGGTAGAAGATCTTCAGGACGGTGTCGCACGAGAGCGGACCTTTCGATTCAACTTTTTTTAAAAATTCCACCAGCTGCCCTAAAAGAGAATCAAACTCACATCACCAGGGAACTGCCGAAGCCGAGCGCCCGGGCCTGCTGCCCTCCTGCACCCACCGTGGTGCTGCCCTGCCCTCTGGCCAGCACCCGGTTGGGGTTACAGAGCCCTGGAGGAGAAGTCTGTCCCGCAGCAGCAGAGGCCTCCAACCACGGAGCCTTCGTGATGCAGCCACCACAGGGACCATGACCCGAACGTGCACGTCCTGGCAGACACCTCTGGAGAAATGCCGCTGAGCCTCCTTAGGTAACAGCGGTCCTTGGCTGTTCGCCTGACATCTCAGTGGATACGCCCTCCGTGTGGCACAGAAAGGGTGGCCAGGCTCTGGGCCCCACCCCAGGCTGCCCCCCGAGGGGTCCCCACCTCAAGGCGCTCCTTCCTGTCTGGTACAGCGACCTAAGTCCTGCTGGAACTGGCTGGAGCCCGGGGCCGCTGGCCCTCTCCACAGGGGCTCCCTCCGCAACCATGTGCTGTCCTCGCTGGGCCAGCTTCCCAGGAGCCACACTCACCTGCCTTGGTACCCTGACCCTGCTCTTGCCCCGAGCATCCCAAAGCCTCCTCTGAGAGCCCCGCCTGCACACCCCTGTCCAGGGCCCCAGGCTGCCTCCGCTCCCGGAGGTGACCTCCGCACGTTATGGGACCCCTGGCCCCACTCGACGTGGAACCAAAGGGCAGTACCACACAGCCACAAGGCCCGTGACCGGCACTCTCCCCACCCCCGTGCAACCCCAGTCCCGCCCCCAGGACACCTCCCGGGGGCGCATGTGAACATGCGGGGTGAGGATGCAGCAGGCTTGCAGGCAGCAGCCTGCTTTATAAGCTCACATGTTATGCTGTCTTCAGTTACCAGGCATCTCTCTCTTGCAGGTAAAAGACAGTGATGCCAACCACCAGCTAGGTGAAGAACCAAGTGCCTGACCTGAGCTGAGCACCCATACCGCACTGTGAGCACCCAGGAGCGGTGCCTGCAGCATGGCCAGTGCTGGACAGGGTCCCACACACCAGTCCCCACGGGAGCCCAGGTGCCCGTGCTGCTGGGACAAAAGCACCCTGCACCCCGCGTCCTGGGTTCTCCACCTGGGATGGGGTCCCGGTCCCCTCCATTCAGGGTGGGGATCCTGTACTCCTCCTGTCTGTGGTCCCCAAGACAGCCCCCCAGCAACCACCGCATCCCATTTCTGCTCTTCTTTGCAGAAGGACGCCCGCACTCACAGCCCCCGCCCTCGTCCTGGGACACTCCTCTGGGGGCTGCGACCCCTCAGGGTGCCTTCCTCCCTCCCTTCCGGGGAGCCCCCTGCCTCAGTCTCCCCGCTCTCCCCTGGCCTCGCGGCAGCCCCACGCACTACCAGTGGCGGATGGACAAGCAGAGCATCTGGCAGCCCCTGCCCGAGCTCCAGGCCCTCTGGCCAGTCCTCTGCGCCTGCCGGGCCTCAGAAGTGCTGCCCAGCTCCAAGAGCTGTCTTGCCCACACGGGCCCAGCACAGGGCAGAGGTTCAGTGGGGGGATGAGAGGAGCCCGACCTTCCAGGCGGGGACCCTGCTTCTGCCATCAACAGAAGCCTCACCTCTCCTGGGGAGCTGGGCACCACTGCCCGCCCACTTGCCCACTCTGCCCCAAGAAGTTGTGAGAAAGCACCGGCTCCCCGCTGCTATCAGTGGACAGAAGTCTTCCTCTCAGAGCACAGCAAGAGTGACCGCCTTGAGCTGGCGAGGGCGCAGGCCCACCTCTGCGGCCCCGCCCACCCCGCCCACTTCTGGCCACGGCTGCTGGCTGCTTCCTGCTGCCTGACCCCGAGGGCACAGCTGCCCCTCCGCAGCCCCAGCTCTGCTCTCAGCCAGGCACGGGGGTGTGGGGGATGCAGCCACTCAGAGAGCTCCCACCAGACGGAGCCACTCTCTCCCTGACAACCACTGCATCTCCGGAGAGGAGACCCCAGGAGCCATCCCACCTGCTGGGTGGTGCCCAGCCGCAGGCACCTCACCTCTGCAGAGCTCCATGAGCAGCAGGAACTCCGCCTGCCCAGTGTCCGACTCCTCTTTTCCTATCGATGCTGCAGAACAAAACTGGACAATGTTTGGGTGGCCTGAAAGTTTTTTCTGCAGGTGTCTCGTTAAAGGAGAATGCGTAAGTCTGCATGTTTAAAAACAAATATATACATGATATTAAGAGACTGAAGCCAGAACACTAACTCCAACTAAGGACAATCTGAGTGCATGACCACAGAAACAGCATGGGGAGCAGGTGGAAGGCAGCCAGGAGGACAGGAAGACACGGGACACAAGGGAAGGGAAGGTGCTGAAAAAGCCCCCCCGCCCCCCTGCCGGCCACACACCTGGCCAGGGGCTGAGTGGGGTAGTAGGTAGAGGGTGTGGCGCAGGTGAGGCTGAAGGAGGCCACAGGAAGCCCAGCGCGGTGAGGACCCTCAGGCCCGGGGCCTGGCAGGCTCACAGTGGACAGAGCTTCGAGATGGAGAACAGATTCTGACAGCAAAGGGCGAGACCCCAGTTCCAGGGGCACGCATGTGGGAATGGAGAGCCAAGCCAAACAAGCCCGCCGATCCAGGCTCCATGCAAGGACGCCCAGGGCCCCTGCCCTCTGGGAAGGGTGAAGGCACCAGGGGGCTGCTCAGAGGACAACACGGAGCCCACGGGAGCCAGGGCTGGCAGGGAGCTGAGGACAGAACCACTGGCTGGGAGTCGGGCACCACATGAGGTCACTGGGCAAGCGGCAGGGCGGAGGCAGGGAGCTGCCCACCCCCAGCTTGAGACCTCTTGGCAGGAATGACACTACTGCTCCCAATGCTGTACATCTCTTACCATTACTCTCAGAGTAAAGAACAAGGAAGAAAACTCCTTCCTACTAGACACGGGCTACGGGCAAGTCCAATGAAGCAAACACAGAGAGGACGTCACTGGGCAGCGGGCAGCCGAGGGCAGCCACAGCTGGTGGTGGGCCTCCCGGCGGGCCCGGCTCGGGCTCAGTCCCTGGAAAAGGATACCATGAAACACACTTCCTGAATGATGGCTCTGTTCTTCTCCTCTTCGTTGGACAGCAGTCTCTGTAGCGGGAAACAGTGGAGAGGCAGGATTAAGGGCCTCACCTGTCTGCTCTCACCGAGCACAGAGCATCTAAGGGCTGCCCCCGCCTGACTGTGTGTTACCATCTGACCCACAGAGAAACCTGCCAGGTTAGAGGGCCTCAGAAATGGTCCTTTGTGATCCAAGGACGTAAGAAAAACTAAAAGCAGGAGGCTTCTCACCCAACAGGCTGGAGGAAAATGAGAGATGTGGGTCTACTTCGGGGCCCCGGAGTCCGAGTGCGCGCCCCAGCCCAGCCGCACCCCAAGACGGCCACTGCTACTGAGGCCAAACAGGCCGCCTGAGAGTCTCAGGACAGACCACGGGGCGCATGCAGCAGCCCACCCGAGAGTCCGGCTCACAGACCCACTGTGCACGTGCCACTTCACACGGCTGCTTTCACACGCCTGGTATGCCTGGAACCCTTACTCTGGCAGCTCTGACTCCCCTCCTCTGGCCTCCCCAAAGCTGAAACCCACAGCTTTCAAGTCCTCTGAGACTGCAGAAGAAACAAGTGTAACAAACAGACCCAGACTGTAAAAAAGAAACATCAACTAAAGGGGTGGGGATAAACCTCTGGAAACAGTGTCACTTAAGAGATTTATTTCCTTTAAAACACAGGAAAACCCACAAAACCTTTGTCCCCTTTATTACCTTCAATGCATACTCTCTGCCACTTCCCAGATCTTGAGCTTCATACACAAATGCAAACCCTCCTGAAAATTAGAAAAACAGATATCAGGTTTATTTAACATTTAGCTTTAAAAATACCTTGACTGAGAAAGGTACAAACTGGACTGTGGCCAGCAGCCTGTGTCCCGCCGTGATGGCAGCCCTGGCTTACGTGACCGCCTTCTACACACCCTGTTCACAGGCAGAGACCAGGGCAAGAAAATCAACACAGTCGACGCCAGTTCTCTGGAAACAAGTGCCTCGTGTCACACACGCGTGGAGGAGACGACTCCTGACAGAAGGTTAACTCCACGTAAAACAAAACATTAGCAAACCAAACCCAACGATGACAAGGAAGGGTGACACGTCACAACCAAGCGCAGCGGGTCTGACCGGCGCCTCCCACCGCTTCTAGTCCGAGTTCTCCGTCTTTTCTGGCTTCCTACAGGGAGGGATTCACCACGCAACTTAAAACTCTCAGCAAACGGGAGCAGAAGGACAGTGCCTCAGCCTGCTGAGGGCATCTCTGGAAGCCCCTCCGCGAACACCACACTCAGGGTGGGGGCCTGACGCTTCCCTCCAAGACCAGGGCAAGGCAGGCATCAGGACTGTCCTCACCACTGCCATTCAGTACCACGCTGGAAGCGCTGGCCAGTGCGATCAGGCGAGAGAAGAGATAAAAGGCATCCAGACTGAAAAGAGACAACAAACAATGTGACTGTCTACGTAGACAAGCTGATACCTACTCCTTCCAGCTACTATCAGTAATAACTGAGTTTAGAAAGGTTGTGGGATGTAAAAAAAAGTCAACCATTTTGACAAACCCTACGTTAGCCAAACAGTATGATCCATAAATGAAAAATATGATAAATGGACTTCATTAAAGATGGGTTTTTACTGGTTTTTGGAAACACTGTTGAGAGCTTGAAAAGATAAGTCCCTAACTGGACTTTGCAAATCACACATCTGGCAAAGGACCTCTATCCAGAAAATATACAGAAAATCCAAAGTTCAGTTCAACAGCCTTTTAAGGGGCAAAATATATGAAAAGACGCTCAACCAAGATAAACAGACGGCCAGTAACCACATGAAAAAACGTCATTATCCACCAGGGATAAGCACATTTAAACCACAAGGGCACTACAATACACCTATTAGAGCATCTAGAAATTGTAAAACCAACCTACCAAATACTGATTGAGGTGTGGAGCAACTGCATGCTTATACAGTGCCCACAGGAATTCAGAACGGTATCAGGATTTGGAAGACACTTTGCAGGGTTCTTCAAAAGCTAAACACACACCAACTCTACAGCTCGGCCATCACATTGTGAGTATTTACCCACGAAAAATAAAGGCACACGTCCTCACGAAGACTCGTACATGCATGTTCATAGCAGCCCCAGCGGGAACAACCCGTGTCCGTCAACGGCGAGTGGATGGAGCGGCCGTCCTCACGTGGCCGGATGCGCTGCTGCTCACACGCAGCAGCAGGACTGCGAGCAGCCGCGCTGAGGAGCGGCAGGCAGGAAAGGAGCACGCACGCAACTTCACGCACGGGAGGCCGAGTGAGCAGAGCAACCACAGTAGCAGAGAGCAGAGGAGCAGTGGCCCGGGGGGAGGAACCGCGGGGGTGCTGGCTTTGCTCACCACCTTCACAGTGACAGCTGTAGACGCACACGCACACACACTTACGCACACACACAGAACATACAGTGCTGTGACATGCGTGCAGTCACTCTGTCACTTTTATTTCAACACAGCTGCTAGAACATGAAGTAAGTCCATATAAAAACAGATGAAAAGAAATAAATGAAAATCCAGAAAACAGAAACAGGAAGACAGATGGCTTCCACTGGCGAATTCTATCTAACATCTAAGTGAAGGAAGTACAGCAACCTTCCACGAAGTCTGTGCCAAGAGGGGAGAACAGTTCCCAGAGTCTTTTTTGAGGCAGAGAAAACAATATGCACACAATTACAGATCAAAATCACTCATTAACAGAGAAACCAGAAACGATCAGAAAACACTAGGAGTAACTGCAGCAAGGACAGTATGCTATGGCCACCCAGGAGTGCAAGGCTAACAGTCACTGTGTACACACTGTGGTACACACACCGTGGTACACACACTATGATACACACTCTGTGTACACACTGTACACAGGGAGGGCAGGCACCTCGACAGACACCGAGAAAGCTTCCGCCCACATGCAAAACGCCGTCATGATCCTTCAAAACAGTAACATTTTAAAAAATGTTCATATAACTAGGAATTGAAGCAGAAACTTCTTCAATCTAAGAAATGGCAACCACGAAAAACTAAGAGCTAACACAGGACTGAAAGGTCCTCTCTCAGATCCAGAACAAAGCAAGGGTTTCTCCTGTTCTCAGAACTGTAATACATTTCATCGGTGAGCCTAACAGTGCAAAAAAGCTAGAAAAATAAAGAACGGAAGAGCTAAGACTGCTTTTACTTGCAGATGGTAAGACTGTGCAGCAAACACTCCTAAGGACTCCACCAGAAACGCCCAGGACAGAAGGGCGACCTCCGCTGCAGCCAGACCGACACCACCGCGCCTCCTCAGCCACCAGGCCCACAACTGCCCGGGCCACGCCCTGACCACAGCCCTGCAGGGCCTGGCCCGACTGGCCCTCACCTCACTCCCCTGACTCGCCCCGCACGCCCCCCACGCCGTTTCTCCTCCCCAGCATCCTCTGATACCTGGTTCTATCTGGATACTTCTTCACTGTCTCTCCCACTAGGCTGTGAGCTCGAAGCACAAATGTTGTCCAAGTTGTCGGCATCTCCATCACAGGCACCCAGGACAGTGTCTGGTAGGTAACCAGAACAGTGTGCTGAGCAAACCAGATCACTACGACAAACTCTTCAGAGATGAAAACACAGTCACTTACATTTAACACCCCACAGCAAGATTACGCACGGTGTGAACGCAGCACACGCAGCGGAAGTACAAAGACGAGCAGGAAGGGCGTGCACTAGTTCACGGCGCTGGCTGCCTCTAGAGAGAGACAGAAACGCAGCAGGGGCAGGGAGTCAGCGGAGCCTTTACAGCATCTGTGCTGCTTCACTGTCTAGAAAAGCTCTGGAACCAAAGATGACCTTTTTAAAGTTGCTGGTGGTGGTTAAGTCGTGTCTGACTCTTTGAACCCCACAGGCTGTAGCCCGCCAGGCTCCTCTGTCCGTGGGATTCTCCAGGCAAGAACACTGGAGTGGGTCGCCATTTCCTTCTCCAGGGGATCTTTCCCACCCAGGAATCGAACCCGGGTCTCCCACATTGCAGGCAGATTCTTTATCAACTGGGTTACGAGGAATCCATTTTCAAACTAGTGTTTATTAATCCTGGAGCAGGGACAAAGGCGTCTGCTCTGTTGTTGCTCTTTCTACTTTTCTGCATTTAAAACATTTTTCCTAACAAAAAGTTCAAATTTTGTATAGCTGCAGTACTGAAGGCTGTGTGGTACTGGTGGAGGCAAAGACCACAGATCAATGAACAAACGAGAAAAGCCCTGGAAACGGAGCCACACAAATATGCCCAAATTGCAAAAGCAGTTTCCGAAGGACGGTATTTTCAACTGGACGACTCCAGGCAAAATAAAGAGCTTCATGTAAATAAAAATCTTATTTTTATCACACTATCGTGTAAATAAAAACCTTACATGATAACTCAGAGCATAAAGTCTCAAACCACGAGACAGCACCGGAGAGAATCCTGGAGATGCACAGCTCAGCAAAGTTTTCAGACCAGGCAGCGAGAGCAGGATTCAGGAGGGAAAAGCGACAGAACAGACTTCATCAAAGTTAGAGCCTCTGAACCACAACAGACCCTGTTCAGACGCCAGAGACAAGCAGCCTGAGAGGAAACACTTGGCAACCACACTGGACAGAGGACTCAAGAAGCTCTCAAAATTCAACAATGAAAGATGACTGGAAAAGAGGCAGAGGACACAGAGACATTTCACCTGTGAGCGCGGGCAGGCGGAAATAAGCAAAGCATAAGCGTTTAGGGAAACGCAGACTAAAGCCTCAATGAGACGTCACTACACACCTGCCAGAATGACCACCAAACACAACACGAAACGCTGGCAGGGACGCAGAGAAACGGATCCCTTTTCGCAGCAGACTCAACTGCGTCCCCCCAGAAGTCACGAGTTGAAGCCCTAACCCCAACGTGGCTGTATCTGGAGACAGGGTGTGCAGGGAGGTGACTGGCGTTCAATGAGGTCAGAAGGTGGGGTCCCGATGCAACAGGACTGGGGTCCTGAGAGTAAGGGGAGTGAGAACAGCCAAGGGGAGAGAGCTCCCAGGCGCCTGCCCGCTCCCTGACCTCAGGCTGCAGCCTGCGGCAGCCAAGCACAGGCAGGCGCCCCTGCTCCAACGGGCGAGTGCAGACAGCGTGGAGCTCTGCAGACAGCGCAGAGCTCTACAGACAGGCAGGCAGCTCTCTAAAAACGAGGTGCCAACTACCACGTGACCAGCCCCTGCGCACCTATTCCAGAAAGATGAACACAGCCACACAGTGACCTGCACGTGGATGCTTACAGCAGCTTTATTTCAAATAATCAAAAAACCTGGAAACAACGCAGATGCCCTTCAGTGGGAGAAAAGTTGAGCGAACTATGGTGTATCCACACCATGGACTGCTCTGCAGAGACAAAATAAGTTAGGACATAGCAACGTGGACGGTCCCCCGAGAATCCTACGGGGTGAAAGAAGCCAGTTCTGAGAGGCTGCACGTGACCCCGTTTACACAGAACTCGCCAGAGGACAAAGGACAGAGGGGGCAGGCCGACGCTCTCCAGGGGTCCACAGGGATCCCCATGGGGACGGACACTTCAAATCCTGGCTGTAACCACAGTTTTTCTAGACACTGCCACCAGGCAGTGTGCCTAGACCTGTCTGCATCTTTTCTTTCAACTCCACGTAAGTCTACAATGACCTCAAAAGGAAAAGTTTTTAAAAAATAGAAACACTAGCACATAAGACACATAAAGGGATACCGTGCTGGGCACCGCTGAGACGGCTGTGACTGGGTACGCTCCGGACGAAGCACAAGCTGGAGTCAAGACTGCCGGGAGAAACATCAATAACCTCAGATATGCAGGTGACACCACCCTCATGGCAGAAAGTGAAGCGGAACTAAAGAGCCTCTTGATGGAGGTGAAAGAGGAGAGTGAAAAAGCTGGCTTAAAGCTCAACATTCAGAAAACTAAGATCAGGGCATCCAGTCCCATCACTTCATGGCAAATAAATGGGGAAACAGTGGAAACAGTAAAAGACTTTATTTTTTGGGGCTCCAAAATCACTGCAGATGACGACTGCAGCCATGAAATTAAAAGACGCTTCCTCCTTGAGAAAAAAGCTATGACCAACCTAGACAGCATATTAAAAAGCACAGACATTACTTTGCTGACCAAGGTCCATCCAGTCAAAGCTATGGTTTTTCCAGTAGTCATGTATGGATGTGAGAGTTGGACTATAAAGAAAGGTAAGAATTGATGCTTTTGAACTGTGGTTGGAGAGGACTCTTCAGAGTCCCCTGGACTACAAAGAGTTCCAACCAGTCAATTCTGAAGGAAATCAGCCCTGAATACTCACTGGAAGGGCTGATGCTGAGCTGAAGCTCCAACACTTTGGCCATCTGATGTGAAGAACTGCCTCACTGGAAAAGACCCTGATGCTGGGAAAGATGGAAGGCAGGAGGAGAAGGGGACAACAGAGGATGAGATGGTTGGATGGCATCACCGACTCAATGGACATGAGTCTGAGTAAACTCCAGGAGTCGGTGATGGACAGGAAGGCCTGGCGTGCTGCAGTCCATGGGGTCGCAAACAGTCGGACACGACTGAGCAACTGAACTGATGTTCTGGAATCAGGAAACAGCTTACCTTCTCTTCCCCACACACGTGTGTGTCTCTGTGTATGTGTGTTATATAAAAACCGGACTTGGATCTAGAATACATACTCCCAGGTTTATCCATGAGTAGTCATGAAATTCTCATTATACCACAGTTAAAAAAAAAAAAAATACTCCCACAACTCCTGCCCGCCCCCAAAAAATGGAAAAAAGATTTTAAGAAACATTTCACACACAAAAAGATACACAAGTGGCTAATTATTGGGTGAAAAAATGTTCAACATAGTGCCATGGAGAGGATGCAGATTCAGCCACTGCACGCCCCGGAGAACAGGTATAATCAGGACAATCACACACTGGGGAGGCCGCGGGGCAGGAGGTGGCAGAGCCCCAGCGGACAGCGTGTGGCTGTTTCATGTAAAGTCAACCCTCCATCCGACTAGAAGCCCACAACCCACTCCCGGGCATTTTACACAAAAGAACGGAAAACACGTGCACGCGAGCGCACAGTGGACTGTCCTCGCGAGCTCCATTTACGCCAGTCCCAGGCAGGAAACACACCAAGGTCCACAGCGGGAGAGGGAACCGAGCTCCAGACTCTCGAGGCCGCCACGGCCCACACCGAGAGGCCGAAGCCACCCGCACCGCCTGCTCTGCGGGGGCCACCGGCTTCCTCCATCCACTGGAGCCTCAGGCTCCCCTGCCACTGGGCACCCTGCCGCCTACGCCAACTGTCTTGCTGTATCTCAGTGTTCGCTGAACCCAGGACGGGCAAGGTGTGAGCAGGGAAGCTGGAAGAAAAGTCCAGGAGCGGCAGGAACAAGAGACACGTTTATTCTCTCTGGGCTGGCCTCAGTGCAGACGCAAGGGCTTTTCAGGTGGGGCTTATATATGCTTATAATCCAAAAGGAGCCCGTGGCCAAACGGGTGCATCGTGACACACGTATCGTGACGCGTGTGTGCACCTCCTTACGTGATCCCGGCTGCTGTATAACCACGTATTTACAAAACATGGGGCGAGAGGCTGACCCCACCATCCTGGCTAAGTTTAAGTTGCTCTTTCCCTACACCAGCTAAAATGAGGAGGGGGGGGCGGGTGGAATCTGGGAGGGCCTCCGAGGCGGCAGGTGACCGTCCCTCCCACAGCACAGGGTCACAGACAGGGGCCAGGGGAGGTGGGGCCCGCTGGTGGGACAGCGAGCCCCAGGCCGGGTGGCGCCGCAGCACGGGAAGCAGGTCAGGTGACCTTGACACGCTTTCTCAGCACTGCTGCTGAGAAGCAGACACTTCCATGGAGCAGAATTCCAAGAGCCCCACCACACACACGCTCATCACCCCCCTGCAGGGATGCAGGGATAGGCACACTCACGCAGACAGGGGGTCCTGGAGGGGAGCAGGCCCAGAGAGCAGGAGGAGGAGCGCGCCTCCCCGCGGAGTCCCGCCCAGGGTGACCTCCCTGGCCCCCAGGCGTCTGCAGACGTGTGCTGGGGAAGGACCGCAGGCCTCGCGGCGCAGCGGCCTCTGCACGGGGCTCCCGGCCGCCCCCAGCGACCCCGCGCCAGCAGCTGCTTTTACCAGGAGTTCCTCTGGACACCACTTCCTGCAGGACACACCTGAGACGGACCCACGCCTTCCCTCGGACCAAAGCCTCTCGTGGGCTCCCGCCCGACTCTACCGTCGCCCCTGGTGGCCTGGCAAGTTCCCAACAGCCCTGAGCTCAGCACCGCCACTGTGACCACCCCACGCAGCCAGGACCCCACAAGTGCTGCCGTGGGGGTCACTACTGTTTTATGCTGGGCACTATCGCCACAATTAAAGGCTGACCTTAAAGCCACCAACATGACAGGGGTAGGGCCAGCTGAGAGGGACACGAGACGGGGGCCACTGCATCCTGAGGGCCACAAGTGGCCGCCTGGGCCCACAGCCCTGCGGTGGAGACCTGGCTGTGTGCTCTGCAAGGTCTAGGGAAGAAACATCCACTTGGAACCCTCCCTGGCAGAGAAGGGTCCCCGCACTCAGGCCTCCAGGTCCAGTGTCAAGGACAAAGACAGAGGGATGACAAGACCCCAGCGTTCAAGCGAGAAGACAAGAGCTACAAGACTGGTGAGCTATGGGGCTCAGGGCTCAGTCACGCTTCCCAAGAGGAAAGGGGGGGTCCACAGGGCCCGCCACGCCCCCCAGGCACCACACGGCAGGACCCTGCAGAGGGCCAGTCCTCTCCATCACACCCAGCTCAGTCCACAGCACACACCACCCCCGTGCCCTCCTGCAGTCAGGACAGGCCCCGTGGATGCCCCTCATCGCTCAGCGGCGCCCGTGACGCCGCGGACGCGCAGGAGTGTGCCTGTGTGTGTGTCAGTCGCTCAGTCGCGTCCGACCCTCTGTGACCCCGTGGACTATAGCTCACCAGGCTCCTCTGTCCACAGAATTCTCCAGGCAAGAACACTGGAGTGGACTGCCATTCCCTCCTCCAGGGGATCTTCCTGACCCAGGGATCGAACCTGGGCCTCCTGCACTGTGAGCAGATTCTTTACGGTCTGAGCCACCAGAGAAGCCCATTTGTTCTTAAAAAGTGAAAATTTAGAACAAACTCTGAAAAGCTATCTAGCTCCACAGTTCTACCCAGCAACCCATTTCAGGCCATCAACTGCAAAAGCTATGAAAACCCATGTTCTCCCTAAATCATTCGAGAGCAAAACCTGATGAGAAACTCAGCTGGGGCAACCCTGACATGAACTGATATGAGGCTATTTGAAGACCTAATTATACATCAGCTTGGCTCAGAGGGTAAAGCGTTTGCCCGCAACACAGGAGACCTGGGTTCGATCCCTGGGTCGAGAAGACATAATGGAGAAGGAAAAGGCAACCCACTCCAGTACTCTTGCCTGGAAAATCATTTGAGAGCAAAACCTGATGAGAAACTCAGCTGGGGCAACCCTGACATGAACTGATATGAGGCTATTTAAAGACCTAATTACCCCACAGTGAGAATACTTACTTAATTACAGGAGTGTTAAACATGAGTACATTTGATGGCGCGATTGTTTCCCAACTCTCAGCGCTGTATCCCAGGACCTACAGGCTACATTCTGCCTTTCTAGAACCTGAAACATTCTGCCACTGTCCACACAGGTGCCCAGGAGTCTTGAGGTGCCCTCTCCGTGTTTATGGAAGAAGCCCACGCCCTCAGGCTGCTATTGTATGTGAAGGACTTCAGACAGGTCTCCTACTGGCCCAGTTCAGAAACAGCTTCACGAGCCTCACAAGCCCTAGGCTACCACTCCAGCTTAAGGGCAGGAAATCCACGGCTCCTGACCTGCTGGGAGAACGAAGCAACACGTGCTGCACAGCCAGGGCACTCGCTCTCCCAGTTCTTCATCCTGGGGGTCAAGCCACCAGCAGGACTTCCTCTCTCCCTGAGCCACCTCCCCAACCCTCCCCCAGGCCCCCTCCTCCGCCAGCCCTGCAGCTGAGCCCACTGTCTACCCACCAGGGTAGACACTTTGTTGACCTCTGGTCATCAGAGCGTGTGTCTCACCCGAACTTCCACAAGGTAGAAACCATGTACTGTGCACTGTGAATTTCTTAAAGAATCAAAACACTTGCCTGGTGTTTTCAGAATAAATGAACTGATGGGGGGGGGGGGGGGACACTTCTCATTACTAGATACACTGGCCTCTGCTTCGAAAAGAAGAGCCTGAGGTTTTCTCACCCAGTCACACCCAAAATCTGTTTCTGACAGTGGAGAAGTACTGTGTGGTGGTGCTCTGG
This sequence comes from Bos indicus x Bos taurus, assembly GCF_003369695.1. NCBI lineage: Eukaryota > Metazoa > Chordata > Mammalia > Artiodactyla > Bovidae > Bos > Bos indicus x Bos taurus. The sequence goes on along the minus strand of NC_040081.1, from coordinate 116,855,651 downwards.
CCTTAGTGCCACCTGAGGACTTTAGGAAGGAGGTCCCCAGAACAGTCAGCACTCCCCAGCTCAAACTGAGCACAGGCGGCAGCAAGGCTGCGAAATCAGGGGGGTACCTCCGGCTTCAGCACCGGCCCCAAAGCCACGCGTTCAGCTGCTAAGTGCCACGGCTAAGGGAATCTTCCTGGCCAGACAAAGGAGCAAAATCTGGCCGAGGGAGCAGGGCTGTGCCAACAGGGGTGAGAAACTCTGCGTGAAGTAAAGAGGACATTCAGGAAGCCAGAGAGGGCACGCGGAAGTACCAAAGACGGCCCTGCCCGGCCTGCCAAGCAAGGTCCGCAGCGGTCACACCTGTTGGCTCGTCCTGTGGAAACTCGCCTGGGGTCTCAGACGGAGGTCGGGGAGAGGAACGCTCAGGGGCGAAGAGGCAGCGCGGCTGGCGGACACCGCACAGTGTGTACCCGCACCTGAGGAGGCCAGGACTACAGCCACCCACGCCCGAGCTCCTGGCAGCCAGGGGGCCGGCCCTGCGTCCGCCGACCCACCGTGGCCCTCGGAGCGAGAGGGGCCACGGCTTCGCCTGCCCCCGCCGCACCGCCCGCCTGCAGACTCCAGCCTCCAGCCGCGGGGGTCCCGCCCGCCGGGCCAGCCTCCGCCCGGGCCGGGGGTCGGCCCACACCCGCCGGCGGGACTGCCACGGCCCGGCCCGGCCCGACCCCGAGCCTCCGACACGGAAGTGCCCGACCAGCGGCCGGCCTCCTCCCCCGCAGTCGCCGCCCGACCGGCCGCGGCCGCCCTCACCTTCGGCCAGGACCCGGCGCACCCGCAGCCGCAGCTCGCCCATCTCCACCGTCTGCCCCACGAAGTCCGTCTGGTCGCGGCCGGCCGCGCCCCCCAGGGAGCCCGGGCCCGCCAGGAAGTCGAGCGCGGACTGCAGCAGCGACATGGCGGCGGCCCGCGGCGGGCGCCGGCCCGAGGGCTCGGGGTCCGCGCGCGTCCGGGTCCGCTCGGCAACCGCCGCTCGCGAGCCGCACCAGCTTCCGCCCGACGCCGCGACGCAGGCGCGGGGGGCGCGACCCGCCCGGAAGAGCGCCGGCGCAGCACTTCCGCCGCGCCGGGGTCGCGCGTGCGCGGCGCCGCGGCCTCAGCGGACTTCCGGGTCACGCGCCTGCGGACCTCGGTGGGGCTTCCGGGTCGCGCGCCTGCTGGTTGAGGCGCCCGACCCTCGGAGGTCTCGCCCCCGGCCTGGCGCGCCCAACCGTCCCCGCTTGGCCGTTTCCGCGGAAGCTGGCGCTCGGGAGTTCCCGGGGCCTGGCTGCGCAGCGGGAGCTGCGGGCTGTGTGCGCGGAGCGCCAGGGCGCTGGCAATGTCCATCTTTTTTAGTTGCTCCCACTAAAGACCTGAAAAGCTCAGTTTTAGAAACCGAGATTGGTAGCTTCTGTAGAAAAAAGTCAGATCTGGCGGCACTGGACCCAGACTCCCGGGTGTCACCCACCACCTAGAGCTGCCCCCGCAGGTAAGACAGCATCGCTCGCCTGGCCCCTGGGCCGCTTCCTGGTCCCGGCGCGGGGCCCTGGAGCCGGATCCCCAGACAGCATCGTCACCCGCCCGGAGCTTCACAGAGATCTCTCTCCAGACAGGCTAGTGTGTGTTATCCTTGTAATAAAGCAGGTTAGTGCGTACAGGGCTTTACTGCTTGCCACATCCTTTTATAAGTGTTCGCCTTAGTGACCCTGGAGCATCTCGGAGAACTCCCACCCCACCCCACCCCGCCTTTGAGGTGACAAAACGGGCTCCGCAGTGGCATTAGACGGCCAGCTGGCCGGGGTCTGCTGGGTACAGTTAGTGATCCAGCTTGAAGTCCACACAAGTCACACGGCTTCTCCAGCCAGTGTTCGCCTGCTAAATGGAATACAAGGGTTGGGGGCTCAGGAAGGAGTCAGGCTGTGTTTGGGTGTCCCTAGCATATAGATGGCAGCTGAAGAGAGCCCTGAGGGGGACACGGTGGTTTTAGAAAGAGGATGCGGTCCTCAGAGGGGAGGAACAGCCAAGGAAGCAGGAATAAAACTAAGAGCATTGCATCCCAGGGCCACAGGAAGACGGGGGGAAGGAAGGGAGGGTAATGAGAAGTGACACATACCCCTTTAAAAGTAGGGAAAAGAGTGAAAGCTGTATGTTGGACTTAGCAACAATGAGATCTTTGGTGACCTTGCCAAGAATAACATTGTTTCATTGCAAAGCTCCCTTTAACCTAAGGAGAGGAGTATAGAAAGGAAGACAGATGGTAAGTGGAGGTAACTCAGTGCCTTGGTGTGGAGAGTTGAAGCTGGAGTGATGGTGGGGACTGGGGCAGCCTCCAGCCGCTAGCAGGGGCGGGGCAGGTGCCCAGGGGTCCCATAGAAGGTGGGAGGGGATGATGTCCAGAGCATAGGGAAGCATTTGCTTTGGAAAATTGCTTCTCCTCGTAAAAGGAAATGGAGGAAGGTGTAGTACCTTTGTATGTCTGTTGGAATTAAAGTGAAGGAATTCTCTAATGACTTCTCTTCTTACTGTGAATAAGCAGAAGAAAACATCCACTGAAATTGAGAAGGGAGCTAAGATTGAAACAGTGCGAAAAAGATCTAAAGTAGCTTTTGTGGGAGACCTAGTGAATCACAGAGGAAAGCATGATGTTGCCCAGGGTGTGTTTGAGTTCAGAGGATGTGGGTTGTGCTGGTGTAACCTACAACCAGGTGCAGATTTCTAGACAGTGTGACTCCCTTGGGGACGAGAGTTTGTTCAGACTTTGTATTTCATGTTGCTGGAGCGCTTTTGATACTCATGCTGCCTGAGGAGCTGCAGTAGCACCATCTTAATCCAGTTCTGTGTCTCTGGACCACATCCCTCCTGGACTCATAGCCCTGTGTTCTGAGGCGGCTCACCTCACATATGCACGCCTAAGGCTGCGTGCACAGTCTTTGTCACCAAACCTGTCCCTCTAATAGATTTCATAACAAAGACTACAATCAGAAGTTAGAAAGATTTAATAATGATGAATGGGTAAATTCATCAGAAGATGTAACAATCCTCAACAGTTCTGTCTCTGATAATAAAACTTCAAAATACATGAAGCAAAAACTAGTAGTTCTGCAAGGAGAGAGAGACAAACCCGCAGCTGTAGTTGGAAATTTCAATACTACTTTCTCAGGTAATGACAGAACAAATACCCAGAAAATGACCAAGGATGTGGCAGAGTTGAGTGATACCATCAACCAACTGGATTTAATGGGCATTTGTAGGATACACATTATCAAATATATAAGCAACATTTACCAAGATGTTTCATGTTCTGGGCAAATATGTTCCCTGACTACTATGGAATAAGCTAGAAATTAATAGCATGTATCTGGAAAATCATCCAAATATTTAAAAACCTGTTGACTCACTTGTACATTACCCATATATTAAAGGAGAAATCAAAAGGGAAATTAAAATTGTACACTGAACGGAAAAAATGAAAATGCAGCATTTCAAAAGTTGTCTCAAGTCATTCATCTTAATAAACTAGAGAACTAAGAGTGAATGAAACTCTTAAGTACAAAAAGGGAAATGATAAGTATTAGAGCAGAAATAAAGGACAATAGAGAAAAATCAACGAGACCAAAAGCTAATTCTTTGAGATGATAAATAAAATGAGTAACTTCTGCCAGGTTGAACAAGGGGAAAAAAGACTGACAATGTCATGAGTGAGCACGATGATGTCGTTGCTAAACGGGTAATCAGAGAACACGAACAACTTTCTGCCGATAAATGCAATCACTTGCACCAAGGGAACAAATTCCTTGGAAGACAGTGCTAAAACTCACTCCAGAAGAAATAGAAAAACCAGTATAGCCCTATAACTATTAAAGCATTGAATTTATAGTTTAAAACTTTTCCTCAAAGAAAACTCCATACCTAGATGGCTTTCCTGGGAATTCCACCAAACTAAAGAAGAAATATTACCAATTTTCTAGGGGTTCTTTAAACTGAAGGAAATGTTTGCCATCTCAATCTATAAGGATAGCATTATTCTAATGCCAAAATTTGACACAGACATTACAACAAAAAAAAAATTGCAGACTAGTATTCTCATGCCAGAAATAAAAATTTTTATAAAACATTTTTTAGCAAACTGAATGCAACACTATATAAAAAGGATAATACAACGTTGACCAAGTGAAGTTCATCTTAGGAATGCAAAGTTGGCTTAATGTTCAAAAATGGATTAATGTAATTTACACTATTACAATGAAGAAGGAAACCAAATGGGTTTCCAAATCTCATCTCGAGATTTAGGGACTTCTTTCTGGCTATGATGGTAAGGAATCTCTGCAATTCAGGAGACCCTGGTTTGATCCTAGGTCAGGAAGATTCCCCTGGAGAAGGAAATGGCAACCCACTCCAGTATTCTTGCCTGGATAATTCCACGGACAGAGGAGCCTGGCAAGCTACAGTCCATGGGGTTCAAAGAGTCGGACACGACTGAGCAATTAACACACACAAGACACAGGAAAAGCATCTGATGGGGACTTCCCTGGTTATCCAGTGGTTACGACTCCATGCCATCACTGCAGGGGGTGCAGGGTCAATCCCACATGCCGTGTGGCCAAAAAAAAAATTTTTTTTAAGCATTTGACAAAATTCAGCATCCATTCCTGATTTTTTTAAAGAAAAAAACACTGTCGGCAAGCTAGGAGTAAAATGAAGCTTTTTCAGCATGATAAGGACATCTATGAAATATCTATAGCTGACATAATGGAATGATGAAAGACTGAGGAGCAAGTATTCAACATTATACTAGAAACTTTAGCCAGTGTAATGAGACAAGAAATTAAAGCTTCCAGGTTGGAAAGGAATAAGTAAGATGTTTATTTGAAGATAACATGATCGTCCACGTCAGACTTTCCTCACCTTGGGCACGGACATTGTGGACCAGATAGTGGGTTGAGGAGGGATGTTTCCAGCGCACCATAGGGCCTTTGGCAGCACCTCTCTCTCAGCCCCCTGGATACCAGTAACGCACCACTGTCACAGCCAAAAGTGTCTCCAGGCACTGCAAATGTCCCTTAAGGGGAAACTGCCCTCAGTTGAGAGTCACTACTCTAGGTGAAAAATATCCATGGAAACTACAAAAAGAGCTACTAGAACTGATGGTTTTAGCAGAGTTATAGAATATAAGGTTAATAAACAAAAAAGTTCTATTTCCAAATAGCTAGCAACAAATATTGGAAGTTGAAATTAGAAAAAACACTATTTACAATAGTGTCAACAGATATTAAATTTTGAAGATAATCTGTAATAGAGATGGAAGATTTATAACTGAAAACTAGGCAACTTTGCTCTGAAAACCCTTAATAAGTGGAAAGTTACACAGTATTCATTAATTTAGAAAATTCAGTATTGTTAGGACATCAAATCAATCTACACATTCAATGTCATCCCAGTTAAAATCCTATCATATGTCTTTAATTGACACATTTTAAAATTCATTTGAAACAGCAGAGAGCTAGAATAGCCAAAGCAAGTTTGAACAAGGACAAATTTTTATGACTTACACTATGTAACTTCAGTTCTTGTAAAAGTACAGTAATCTAAATAGTGTGGTTTTGCTGTAAAGATACATAAGTAGATCAGTGGACCCACAAGTATAAATATAGTCAGTTGATTTTGAATAAAGGTAATTAATTGGAGAAAGGATAGTCTTTTCAACAAATGATGCTGGAAAAATTGGATATCCATGTTTAAAAAAAGACTTAATCCATACCTTGCATCATATACAGAAAAAAACCCATAAAACTTCTAGAAAGCCACCCGTGAGAGTTTCTAATATGGCACCAAAGAACAAGCCATAAAAAAGTAGATAAACAACAAAAATGAAGAACAAGAGTCGATAAACAGGACTTCACCAGACTTAGGGACCTCACAGTGTATGTTGCAGACGTGCTTCAGCAGGTGAGTGCATGAACTGGTACACAGATAAAACAGTATCATGCAAGGATAAAAAGAAAGGAGCCAGAAGCCACAAAAAAGACACAGAGGACCTCAGAAGCACACCACCAGGTGAAAGGAGCCACTCTGAAAGCACCACGTACTGTGGATTCCAGCTCCACAATGTTCTGGAAAAGGCAAGACTGAAGACAAGTGAAGACATCGGTGGTTGCCAGGGTTTTGGGGTGGGGAGGGATGAATAGAGGCAGCACACGGGGGTCTTAGGGGTTGAAGCCCTTTCGTGTGACGCTGTGACAGTGAACACAGGCGTGCACTTGTCAACACCCTTAAAGCTACAACACAATGATGTGTCCATGTTGGCTCATCACCTGAGCCACGCTAACGTCGGATGTTAATGACGGGGACGGTCGGGGAGGGGGACTGGTGACTGAGAGTTCTCTGCACTTTCCCTTCAGTTATTCTGCAGACTCAAAACTGCTTTGAAAAGCAGTCTGTCGACCTGAATGTGTATGTGCGTCCGTGCTCAGTCGTGTTTGACTCTGACCCTGTGGGCTGTAGCCCGCCAGGCTGCTCTGTCCATGGGATTTCCCAGGCAGGAATACCGGAGTGGGTTGCCATTTCCTTCTCCAGGGGATCTTCCTCACCAAGGGATAGAACCTGAATCTCTTGTGTCTCCTGCATTGGCAGTGGATTCTTTACCATTGAGCCACCTGGGAAGCTCTAAATACATACGTATATGTACGTATACACATACATACACATATACATGAGAGAGAGAATGAAAAGGCAGCCCACTCTGGGAGAAAATATCTGATAATGCACTTGTATGTGGAATACAATGTGTATATATATATATATATATAGAAAAGTACATGAGCCCTGCACACTCTTCACAGCAATTTCCACACTCGTGAAGGAGCTGAAATGCTCTTTGTGACTTAGTCCTGGCTTACTTCAGGTGCACCTCCCAGTCTGAGGAAGTGGAAATCCCAGAAGTGGAATTACTGGATCCTATATTAATCCTCCTGGCATCTGGTCCCATCACTTCATGGCAGATAGATGGGGAAAAAGTGGAAACAGTGACAGATTTTATTTTCTTGGGCTCCAAAATCATTGCAGATGGTGACTGCAGCCATGAAAGTAAAAGATGTTTGCTCCTTGGAAGAAAGGAAAGGAAAGTGAAGTCGCTCAGTCGTGTCCGACGCTTTGCGACTCCATGGGCTGTAGCCTACCATGCTCCTCTGTCCATGGGATTTTCCAGGCAAGAGTACTGGTGTGGGTTGCCATTTCCTTCTCCAGAGGATCTTTCTGATCCAGGGATCAAACCTGGGTCTCCCGCATTGTAGGCAGACGCTTTACTGTCTGAGCCACCAGCTATGACAAATCTAGACAGCGTATTAAAAAGCAGACAACTCACTCCAGTATTCTTGTCTGAGAAATCCATGGACAGAGGAGCCTGGCATGATAATAAATATACATTGTAAGTATTAAAAAAAAAAAAGCAGAGACATCACTTTACCAACAAAGGTCTATATAGTCAAAGCTCTGGTTTTTCCAGTAGTATGTATAGATGTGAGAGTTGGACATAAAGAAGGCCGAGAGCTGAAAAATTGATGCTTTCGAACTGTGGTGCTGATGAAGACTCTTGAGAGTTCCTTGGACAGCAAGGAGATCCAACCAGTCAATCCTAAAGGAAATCAGCCCTAAATGTTCATTAGAAGGACTGAAGCTGAAGCTCCAATACTCTGGCCACCTGATGCAAAGAACCAGTTCACAGGAAAAGATCCTGATGTTGGGAAAGATTGAGGGCAAGAAGAGAAAGGGGCGACAGAGGATGAGATGGTTGGATGGCATCACTGACTCAGTGGACGTGAGTTTGAACAAACTTAGAGAATTAGTGAAGAATAGGAGCCTGGCATGCTGCAGTCCATGAGGTTGCAGAGTCAGACATGACTTGGTGACTGAACAACAACAATGTTAATTCTCTGTTTAAAATTTTGAGAAACCTCTGTCCTATTTTCTGCAACAGCTACACTGTGTATGTTCCCACCAGCAGTGCACTAAGCTGCTGTTTTCTCCAAGTTCTCACTAAAAGTCGCTGCTGTCCTTCATTTATCTGTGTGATAGCCATCCTAGGGGTGAATGTCTTGTGGTTTTGATTTGCTTTTCTCAGTACAATCAAATGATGTTGAACATCTTTTGATGTGTTTATTGGCTGATGGAATATCTTCTTTGGAGAAATGTCACATCCTTTGCCTGTTTTTTGAGTTGGGCTGTCTTTTTACTGCTGTAAACAGAACTCTATTTATATTTTGGATGCTAGATTCTTACCAGATACATAATATGCACATATTTTCTCCCATTCTGCGGGTTGTCTCTTTCTTCATAGTGGCCTTTAAACACCAAAGTCGCGGTTCTGACGAACTCCAGTTTATGATTGTTGTTGTTTGTGCTTTCGGTGTTACACTTAAGAATTCTTTGCAGAGTGTGAGGCCATGCAGATGTTCTCCACTGTCTTAGCTCTTACATTTAGGCATTCGATCCACTTTTAGTTAATTTTTGTATGTGGCATGAGGTAATACCCAAATTCATTCTTTTGTGTGTGGATATCCAGTTGTCTCAGCAATATTTGTTTAAAAGACTGTTCTTTCCCCATTGAATGGTCATGACACACTTATTGCAAGTCAGTGGAGTGTGAACATAATGGTTTACCTCTGATCTCTGAGTTCTCGTGCATTGATCTGTACGTCTGTCTTTACACTGTTACTGCACTGACTTGATTACCATAGCTTTGCACTGAGTGCTGAAATTGAGAAGTGTGAGTTCTCAGCGGTGTTCTTCTCAAGACTGTTTTGGCTGCTCCTTAAATACCCAAAGGTTCCTTACATTTCCATATGAATTTTCGGGTCAGCTTGTAAATTTCTAGTCAGCATCACTACCAACAAAGCTAGTGGAGGTGATGGAATTCCAGTTGAGCTATTTCAAATTCTAGAAGATGATGCTGTGAAAGTGCTGGACTCAATATACCAGCAAATTTGGAAAACTCAGCAGTGGCCACAGGACTGGAAAAGGTCAGTTTTCATTCCAATCCCAAAGAAAGGCAATGCCAAAGAATGCTCAAACTACTGCACAATTGCACTCATCTCACACGCTAGCCAAGTAATGCTCAAAATTCTCCAAGCCAGGCTTCAGCAATACGTGAACCGTGAACTTCCAGATGTTCAAGCTAGTTTTAGAAAAGGCAGAGGAACCAGAGATCAAATTGCCAACATCTGCTGGATCATCAAAAAAGCAAGAGAGTTCCAGAAAAACATTTATTTCTGCTTTATTGACTATGCCAAAGCCTTTGACTGTGTGGATCACAATAAACTGTGGAAAATTCTGAAAGAGATGGGAAAACCAGACCACCTGACCTGCCTCTTCAGAAACCTATATGCAGGTCAGGAAGCAACAGTTAGAACTGGACATGGAACAACAGACTGGTTCCAAATAGGAAAAGGAGTACGTCAAGGCTGTATATTGTCACCCTGCTTATTTAACTTCTATGCAGAGTATATCATGAGAAACACTGGGCTGGAAGAAGCACAAGCTGGAATCAAGATTGCCAGGAGAAATATCAATAACCTCAGATATACATATGATACCACCCTTATGGCAGAAAGTGAAGAGGAACTAAAAAGCCTCTTGATGAAAGTGAAAGTGGAGAATGAAAAAGTTGGCTTAAAGCTCAACATTCAGAAAACTAAGATCATGGCATCTGGTCCCATTACTTCATGGGAAATAGATGGGGAAACAGTAGAAACAGTGTCAGACTTTATTTTTTGGGCTCCAAAATCACTGGAGATGGTGATTGTAGCCATGAAATTAAAAGACGCTTACTCCTTGGAAGGAAAGTTATGACCAACCTAGATAGCATATTCAAAAGCAGAGACATTACTTTGCCAACAAAGGTCCGTCTAGTCAAGGCTATGGTTTTTCCAGTGGTCATGTATGGATGTGAAAGTTGGAGTGTGAAGAAAGCTGAATGCTGAAGAGTTGATGCTTTTGAACTGTGGTGTTGGAGAAGACTCTTGAGAGTCCCTTGGACTGCAAGGAGATCCAACCAGTCCATCCTAAAGGAGATCAATCTTGGGTGTTCTTTGGAAGGACTGATGCTAAAGCTGAAACTCCAGTACTTTGGCCACCTCACGCGAGGAGTTGACTCATTGGAAAAAACTCTGATGCTGGGAGGGATTGGGGGCAGGAGGAGAAGGGGACGACAGAGGATGAGATGGCTGGATGGCATCACCGACTCGATGGACATGAGTTTGGGTGAACTCCAGGAGTTGGTAATGGACAGGGAGGCCTAGCATGCTGCAATTCATGGGGTCGCAAAGAGTCAGACACGACTGAGCAACTGAACTGAACTGTAAATTTCTACGTGGAAGGCAGATGGAATTTGGAGAGGGATTGCGTTGAACCTGTAAGTAAATTTGGGAAGTATTGCCATCTTAACAATATTAAGTTCTCTAATCCTTCGACAGAGGATGTCTTCCATTTATTGGGGCCTTCTTTAATCTCAACCATGTTTTACATTCATTTAAAAAGTTTATTCCTGGGTATTTTTGATGTATTATAAATGCGGTTGCTTTCTTAAATGTGCTGTGGGTTGGTTATCAGTGGCGAGTGGAAATGCAGCTGCTCCATGCGTTGCCCTTGTTCCTGCAGCCTTGCTGGACTCATTCACTCTAACAGCTTCCTTGTGTGGGTTCCTTAGGGTTCTCTTTGTACAGCATCGCATCGTCTGCAGAGAAAGACGGTTTCTGTGTGCTTCTAGCTCATTCTCCTTGCTCAGCTGCCATGTCTGGAAGTCCCAGCACAACGTCGGGAGTAGAGGCCTTTGTCACGCCTCTGGTCTGAGATGGGACCGTTCCTCAGGGTTCTCACCATTGAGTATGATGTTTGCCCTTTATCAGGTTGATAAAGTTTCCTTACATTCCTATTTTGTCGAATAGTTTTTATCATGAAGAAGTGTTAGATTTTGTCAAATGCTTTTTCTGCATTAAGATGATGGTTTTGTCTTTTTTTCTATTAATATGGTGTTGCCTGGAATGAATCCCACTTGGCATGATATATAATTCTTTCTATGTGTTACAGAATTCCATTTGTTAACATTTTGTTGAGAATTTCTGTGTCTATATTTGATCTTTACTGACTTTCTGAATAAAATTTAATTGAAAACAACTTAAACATGCAAAAAGTGCAGGAAGCAATGTAACGGGCATCTGTCCCCAAAGCTGGCCCCAAAGAAGCCTACCACGGCCGGTCCTGCCTGTCAGACGCCCCTCCCTCCCACCTTCCCCTGCTCCGTCGCCCTCCCTTTTGTAAAGTAAAAGGATTCTGTTAGTGCCAGCTCCTCCCGCTGATGACAGGTGAAAACTCTGGGCAAAATATTAGAAGAAAACGTGCACAAAAGGCAACACGTTGAAAAGGGGGCTGGACCTTGAAGAGTGACGCACGCCTGAGGCTTCGGGGTTTCCCAGTCCTCCTTCTCTGGCTTGGACCCCAGGCCAGCTCCAGTAGTGGGCCAGGCAGTGAGGGCCGCTGTAGCCCGTTTTTCTGCCTGTAGGAACTATGGATGGGGCCCCGACAAGCGGGAGACCATGAGGGAGGGGCAAAGAGCGAGAATCATCCAAATGGTCTGGACAGGAACAAAGCTGGAGGACTCGAGCAGACATCAGGACTGACGTGAGGCTGCATGAAGGTAGTGTGATGCCGCAAAGGACGGGCGCCTCATCCCCGGCAGGATGGGCGCTCCCAGAGACACCCCGCGAATGTGTCTGTCAGTGTTTGACCAAGGTGCCTGCAAAGGCAGTTCAGTGGAGCAGGGACAGTCGTTTAAACAAAAAGTGTTGGCATAATCAGACATCCATCTGCAGGAAAGGGAAACTTGACTGTACTTTGCATGTTATATAAAACTCAAAATTGATCATCAGACCTCAAACTTTAAAACTTCTAGAAGAAAACAGAAAATCTCTGTGATCTTGGGTTCAGCATATCTAAAAATTGTTAGATATGACACCAAAAGAATAATCCATAAAAGAAAAAGTGGTAAGTTAGAGTTCATCAAAATTTAAAACTTATATTCTTCTAGGGACTTCCCTGATGGATAGGAATCCTCCTTGCAGCGCAGGGGACACAGGTTCAATCCCTGGTTTTGGATGATGCAATGAAGACTCGAGGCAGTCAAATAAATAAATATTTTAAAAAAGAAACTTACATCCTCCTGAAGATTGGTAAGAGAAGGAAAGGCAAGTCACAGATTTGGAGAAAATGTCTGCAAATTACACTTCTAACAAAGGACTTCTAACCACAATGTGGAAAGAATTGTCAAAATTCAACACGAATACAAATAATCCCCCAAAAAAGTGAACTGAAGACTCTAGCAGGCACAGAAGGTGCACGGGTGAAAAGTGGGAACGTGGGGACACTCAGCTGGTCAGTGTGAAGCACAGGTCGGACCACAGTGAATGGCATGTCTGTCAGCACAGCTAAGATTGAAAAGTCATCAAACTTATAAAGAGCCTCCAAACCCGGAGGGGAGCAGCTGCAGCGCTCACTGCGGTGGGCGTGCAAACCCCGTCAATGGTTTGGCAGTTTCCTGTAAAGCTGACGTAGCGGAGGGCCCAGCAGACCCCTCTGAGGCACCCGCCCCAGGAACACCGCGCCGGCTCAGACCCGTGCTTCTTTCAGGCTCCATCATGTCTGGGCCCCAGGCTCCGGAGCCGACACTCGAGGGGCAGGCAGACGCCTCCGCGGGCTCTCCAGACGAGGACGCGGCCGAGGGGATCCAGCACTCGCATCGTATGCTCAGCTTCAGCGACGCACTGCTGTCCATCATCGCCACCGTGATGGTCCGTGGGGGCCCCAGGCTGCTGAGGGGTGGGAGGGGCGGCCGGGCCAGCCCGAGTGCCAACACGGGCACCCAGGGAGCGGTTGGTGCACAGGGAGCATCCCTGGACCCGCGCTGTGTCTGTTGTAGATCCTGCCCGTGACCCACACAGAGATCTCCCCAGAGCAGGTACTTGGGAACGGTCTGCAGTGACAGCATGCAGGCGGGGCCCAGGAGGCTCAGCCCATGGGCTCAAGGCTGGGCTCCTGGCTGGGGGCACCTGGTTGGGGGGCTGGGGCCAGGCTGTCCGCCACCTCTCCCCCAGAGCCTGCCAGCCCCATCCTGGCTTGTGAATGAAGGCGGTGCCCTCGGGCTGAGCCCTGAGGAGACCTGAGAAGGGTGGGGGCACCTGGTGGTTGGCATGCACACTCCCCCCGCTCTGTGCCATGGCCCCTGGGGTGGCCCACCAAGCAGGTGCTGGGGAGCAGAGGGGCCAGCGTGTGAGCAGGGAGGAGAGTGGGAAAGCAGGTAAGGCCACGTTCGCATTGCTAGTCAGCTTGGAGCGTCTCCACCTGGTAAGTGAGACAGCGACACGTCCAGCCCCTCCAAGGCCAGCCCTGACCCGGGAGGGGACAAGTCCCTGGGCGTGTGCATGCCCAGGGCCGCACTCAGCCCCTCGTGGCCACTCTGGCGCTGGTCTGTGCAGGGCCAGCGTGGGGCCGCGGTCTGGCTCCAGCTTGGATGCTGCTGGGAATCTTCTCAGAGAGGTGGTGTCGTTGCTTCTCACGGAGTTTGAACGAGACCGAGATGCGGGTTGAGCCTGATGGCCTTGGCAAAGGGCCATGCGGCCTTCTCTGCTCCAGGGAGCCGCCTCCCCACAGGGGCCTACGGGCTGCGCTCAGGAAAGCCATGTGCCGCGGGGCCTGGGCGCTCTTGCTGCTCTGGAACCTTCTGGGGACTCCAGTGCCCCCGCTTTCAGAACAGGGAGGCAGGTGTTTATGGGAGATGCCGAAGGTGACGGGGACCTGTGGGCCTGGAGCGCCTTGCTGCTGACCGCCACGGGGAAGTCCCCAGTCTGCGTGCCGACTGGCCCGGAAGGGCTCTGAGCCAGACTGTGGCTGGGACAGTCCTTCAGGGCGGGTGCCGTGGGCTGGGGCGGGCTCCCTGTGGCTGGCAGCCGGCGCCAAGGAGAAGGCTCATTGAGACCACAGGACCCGGGGATCCAGAAACTAGGACTGCTCACATGGGCTCAGAGGACCTGCGGACAGGACGAGGCGTTGGTTTTGCGTCTGGATTTTCCAATGATGGTGATGCGTGAGCCCTCTCCTGTGCTGCCTGGCGTGCGGTCACACAGCCTCTCGCCAGGCCTCACACAGCCCCGGGACCACTCATCTGGCAATGCCATAACTCTCTGTGGCTGCCAGGCTCGTGGTCACGCTGCCAAGGTCCTGGGAGAGGCCTGAGGCCTTTCTGCCTCCAGAGCAGGCATTCCAGGGGGCTGCATGTCAGGAGGGGCCCCAGGGCCAGCCTGGACGAGGCTAAGCCTGGGTGTGTCCCAGGGCGCAGCGCTGTCCCAGGCAAATGGGGTCAGTGGGAGGCACTTCTGTTGCAGGAGTTTGACAAGAGTGTCCAGAGGCTCCTCGCCACCAGGATTGCCGTCTACCTGATGACCTTCCTCATTGTGACTGTGGCCTGGGCGGCCCACACGAGGTACAGCGGGCTGGGGCCTGTGCTCGGGAGGCAGCCAGTGGGATGTGCGCCCAGCGGGTGTGGCCTCGCCTGGCCCAGGGTCAGGCTGGGGGCGGGTGTGCACGGGTGGATGGCCGCCCCTCCCCACTCCCCACGGAGGCCTCTCGCACACCACTGCTTTCATGGGCACATTGCCACGGCAGCACACCCCAGGCCTGGATGATGACAGGGTGCTGGGCACAGCACTGAGGAAAAGCATCCTCAGGACCCCAGGGGAACTGGGCCCCGGAGCTGTGGTGATGAGCCCCACAGGCGGGGGGTCCAGGAGGCCCCCACACCCCAGGGGAGCAGGATCCCAGAGCTGTGGTGACGAGCCTCCATGGGCGGGGGGTGCAGGAGGCCCCCAGACCCCAGGGAAGCAGAATCCCAGAGCTGTGGTGACGAGCCCTCATGGGTGGGGGGTCCAGGAGGCCCAAGACCCCAGGGGAACTGGGCCCTAGAGCTGTGGTGATGAGCCCCCACAGGCAGGGTGTCCAGGAGGCCCCCAGACCGCAGGGGAACTGGGCCCTAGAGCTGTGATGATGAGCCCCCATGGGCAGAGTGTCCAGGAGGCCCCCAGACCCCAGGGGAGCAGGATCCCAGAGCTGTGGTGACAAGCCCTCATGGGCGGTGGGTCCAGGAGGCCCCAGACCCCAGGGGAACTGGGCCCTGGAGCTGTGGTGATGAGCCCCCACAGGCAAAGGGTCCAGGAGGCCCCCAGACCACAGGGGAACTGGGCCCCAGAGTTGTGGTGATGAGCCCCCATGGGCAGGGGGTCCAGGAGGCCCCCAGACCCCAGGGGAGCAGGGTCCCAGAGCTGTGGTGACGAGCCCCACAGGTGGGGTGTCCAGGAGGCCCCCAGACCCCAGGGGAACCGGGCCCCAGAGCTGTGGTGATGAGCCCCCATGGATAGGGGGTCCAGGAGGCCCCCAGACCCCAGGGGAGCAGGGTCCCAGAGCTGTGGTGACGAGCCCCACAGGTGGGGGGTCCAGGAGGCCCCCAGACCCCAGGGGAACCAGGCCCCGGGGCTGTGGTGATGAGCCCTACAGGCTGGGGGTCCAGGAGGCCCCCGGGGTGGAGACACCCCCCGCTGGGATGCTGGGGGCTCAAGAAGGTGAGCCTGCGAGGCAGCGGCATGCAGATTGCGAGTTTCTCGCGACACCGTCCTGCATGTGTGTCTCCAGCAGAGTGGGCATCTCTGGTGGGCACAGGTGACTCCTGTCAAGGCTTCGAGGGATCCCTCCCTGCCTCCTTATTCACAGAAAGTGAGGCAGCCCAGGGGCTGCCCGTCCCAGTCCTGCCGGGAGCCGCGCAGGCCGTGGGCACGGCCGGTGCCAGTCAGCCCAGCAGCGGCCTGTCTGGGGTTCAGCAGCGCCCCCACTCTCTGACGCAGGGGCCGCGGCCTGGGCTTCTGACTGAAAGAAGCACCTGGGCCCTCGGGCGCCCTGGGCCCTGGCCCAGCAGAGACCTCCCTGAGGGGAGCAGGCCGCATCCTCGGGGCTCTTCCCATCTCAGTGTGAAGCCATCGGGAGAGTGTCTGTGTCTCACGCCATCAGAGCCACATTTATTCACAGTGACTTCTGTTCTTTTCCTTGAATTGTTCAGGTTGTTCCAAGTTGTTGGGAAAATAGACGACACGCTTGCCCTGCTCAACCTGGTGAGTCTTTCCTTCGGTTCCTGGGTTAGAGCTCCACGCTCCAGGAGCCAGGGCCGGTGGTCAGCCCTGGGTGTGCAGGGCTGGCCCCACGGCCGCCCTCAGCCACACCCACTCCCTCCCAGGCCTGCATGATGACCATCACCTTCCTGCCGTTCACCGTGAGTCACAGGGGCTTCCGGCCCCACTTCCACCCCGGGCCCAGCCGCCCTCCACTGACCCCAGAACACGCCCTCCTAAAGCTCTCAGACTCGTGGGCAGTCGGCCTGGACCATGTGGTTGCAGAGGTTTCCGGGAGCCGGCCAGTTCCCGTCACGGGGCGTGGGTTGGGGTGGGGGTGGGGAGACGCCTGCCCAGCCCCCGGAGCCCCCGGCCTCCTGGCCGAGCTGGGCTCATCCCTGCAGGTGACCCACCATCTGCTCACCCAGCAGCTCCTGGATTCGGAGGGAGGGCCATGCTCTGAGCGCAGTGCGTCACAGAGGGTTGGGGTCTGGGGAGCCTTTATGAGCCTGAAAACCTTCAGCTTTAAAGGCTTCAAGCTTCGGCCCAAGGGCTCCTGTAGCAGAGACGCTCCCTTCCCTGATGGCTCCGCAGTGGCCCAGGCATGGCCCAGCAGACTCGCGGGGGCCCTGATATGGGTTTTTCTGGCTGCAGTTTTCCTTGATGGTGACCTTCCCCGAGGTGCCTCTGGGCATCTTCCTGTTCTGCATGTGTGTGATCGCCATTGGGGCCGTGCAGGTAGGATGCGTGCCTTCTGTGTCTCAGGGCACAGCTGTGGCATGGG
The DNA here is from genome assembly GCF_003369695.1 of Bos indicus x Bos taurus. Classification (NCBI taxonomy): domain Eukaryota; kingdom Metazoa; phylum Chordata; class Mammalia; order Artiodactyla; family Bovidae; genus Bos; species Bos indicus x Bos taurus. The sequence goes on along the minus strand of NC_040081.1, from coordinate 116,838,653 downwards.
CTCAGGCCCCACTGAGGGGCCTGTGCAGACCGTGGGCTCGGGCCCCGCTGAGGGGCCGTGCAGACCGCGGGCTCGGGCCCCGCTGAGGGGCCGTGCAGACCATGGGCTCGGGCCCCGCTGAGGGGCCGTGCACACTGTGGGCTCGGGCCCCGCTGAGGGGCTGTGCAGACCGTGTGCTCGAGCCGCCCGCTGAGGGGCCTGTGCAGACCACGGGCTCGGGCCACCTGCTGAGGGGCTGTGCAGACCGTACCTGCCAGGGCGCGCCTGCCCCAGGCACCCGCTTGGGGCCCGAGCCCCCATCCTGATGTGGACAGAGAATGAGATGGGGCCCGGCGCCCTCAGGCTGGGCTGAGACCCCACGCCCGCCCAAGCAGCGCGAGGGTCCCACTGCCCTCACCCCCGGCCCTCCTGTGGCGCCCGCGTGAGCCCACCTGTAGCTGCAGCATTTCCCACAGGCGCTGATCGTGCTCTACGCCTTCCACTTCCCGCACCTCCTAAGCCCCCAGATCGAGCGCTCTGCCCACCGCGGCCTCTACCGGCAGCGCGTCCTGGGCATCATCGTGCGGGGCCCCGCGCTCTGCCTGGCCGCCGCCGGCTTCTCCCTCTTCTTCTACCCCGCGGTGAGTCCAGCGCCTGCCCAGCGCCACCACAGCGCAAACCAGCGGGCCCGGGATGGTGGCCCTCTACACGCGTGTGGGGCTGTGACCCACTGAGAGAGGAAGTGTGGAAAGACCTTCCCGAGCCAGGAAGGACAGAAGTGGAGGAAAGGGAGCTGCAGGCACGGTGGGCTGGCCCCACAGAGTGCCGGGAGACGGAGCATAGGGAGACGCCTGATTCTGTCCTGGCTGAGCTGCAGCTGGAGACGCTTCACTTACACGGGTGGGAATATAAGCCCCACCAGCGGCGACTCAGGGCAGCTCCTGCCTTTACCTGCTCTCTGGTGAAGCAGAGTGAACCCTTAAACCCAAGCATCACAAGAAGTGTGAAGGAGTGCATTTTAACTGTCTAGTAAATGTTTCAAGAGAATTCCAAATTTAAAATAGACTAAAAATAAAATAAAATAGACTGGCAAGGGCCGCAGAGCCACAGCCTGGAGGGTGGAGCTGGGGGCTGGGCCCAGGGTCCAGGGTCAGGCCACGGGTGGGGCAGGGGAGATGACGTGTCCCCTCACCATGTGGGGGCTGCACCTCCCAGTGGCCCCCACTCCTGCTGGTCAGGGGCCAGGCGCAGTGACCCTGACCGTGGCCTTTAGTGGGCGCTCCCCATGGACAGGGCAGGCCAGCAGGGGTGAAGCTCAGAGACAGAGGGCAGGACTGGGGTTTGCAGTTTCCGCGCTGCAGGTCAGTCAGCCCCCGGCTTGGCTGGGCTCAGGCAGTGGAGGTTGTCGTGTGGAGGACAGAGGGCCCAGCCGGTGTGGAATGAGCAGCCTGGGTGAGGATCAGGCAGAGCGGAGGCCCCTGGGCGGGCACTGTGGGTGCCATGAGGCGCCTGGGCAGGGAGGTGACTGGACCCTTGCGTGGTAACAGCAAGGGGGGGTGGGCACTGGGCTGCCACAAAGCGGGGAGGGTCTTCGTGGGGCTGGGGCCCAGGTCACCCCTCCGCCATGTCCCACCTTCCTGCAGCGGGGGTCTGGCCCCTCATCCTCTCACCCGCTTGCCTGGGGCGCCTGCCCGTCACCACCTGGGAGAGCCCCCTGCCCAGCGCCCCCACAGCTCCCAGGAGCCCTCGGCCATCCTCCAGGCGTGCTCACCGCCCCCCGCCCCAATCCAGGATGCTGTCCTGGGCCCACCTTCTGGTCCCCACAGCTCCCCAGGAGCCCTCGGCCATCCTCCAGGCGTGCTCACCGCCCCCCGCCCCAATCCAGGATGCTGTCCTGGGGCCACCTTCTGGTCCCCACAGCTCCCCAGGAGCCCTCGGCCATCCTCCAGGTGTGCTCACCGCCCCCCCCCCCCCGATCCCGGATGCTGTCCTGGGCCCACCTTCCAGTCCCCACCACGGTCGCTGTGAGCCCTCGGCCATCCTCCCAGGCACTCACCGCACCACCCCCCCACCCCGATCCAGGATGCTGTCCTGGGCCCACCTTCCAGTTCCCAGCACGGTCACTTCCCTGGCCCATCATCCCCACCTCCGTCTGGCCCGTCTCCCCCAGTGCTGACGCTCGGGCCCAGGGCCTGCTCCTCCCATGGGCTAACACCCCTTGGCCCTGGGCAGCCCCCACCCCACACCCAGCTCAGGTTCCGCTCGGCCTGCTGTTTCACGCACACACACACACACGCCCTGATCCTGCCGTGGTCGTGCTCCCCCGGGCCCCAGCACTCCCCTGAAGCGCTCTCTCCGCACAGTCATACCTGCTGATGGCCATGGTCATTGTCCTGCCCCACGTGAGCAAGGCCGCTGGCTGGTGCAGAGCCCAGCTTGTGGGTAGGTGCCTGGTGGGACTGTCCCGGGGGGGTTCGGGGCTGCTGCCAGGGCCCGCGGAGCATGGGCTGGGCGTCCCTGCAGGGCCCCCTGCTGGCCCAAATCGCTGAGGGCTTGGCCACCCCTCCCCGGCCCGCCACAGGCCCCAGAGAGCCCCCGGCTCACAGCGTGGAGGTCTTCACCTTTGACCTGCACGAGCCGCTCAGCAAGGAGCGGGTGGAGGCCTTCAGTGACGGGGTCTACGCCATCGTGGCCACTCTGCTTATCCTGGACATCTGGTGAGAGCCGTGGGCCACCCTCCCAAGGGGCTCCCACCCGAGGGCCCCAGACAGGGCCGGTTACCCCCCGGAGCTGCGGGCGGCGGGCAACTGCGGCGGGCGGCGGGCAGCGGGCGGGCGGCCCCCAGCTTTCTGTCCCCTGCTCTGCCGCTTGGCCAGGCAGCCTCTGTGTCTGTCAGAGTTCCAGCCTCGGTTGTCGTATCTTCGTTTCTAAGTGTTTTATCTACTCCTTTTTGAAATCTTCCATCCTTTTTAAAGCCTTTTTTTGTTCCTTGGCCATATTTCAGTACATTCATATTTTATTAACATTTAAACACTCTGATTTTATGTTCTGTATCTGATCATGTGAAGTCTTGATGCTCCTAAGCTTCTCTGACTAGATTTTTCTTACTGTGACTTGTGAATTTTTAAAAATTAGGAGCAAATGTCCATGGGCACAAATCTCTGAGGCTCAGACTGAGGTTCTGCCCTGAGCCAGAGCCCTGCCCACCTCGTCCCTGCTGGGTGGCAGTGAGGGGCAGCTGTGGCTGGGCGCCCCATGGGTCAGGGTTCCTTTCTCCCCCTAGAGGCACAGCCTGAGAACCCAGACGGGGGTCCCCGGGAGCCCCCAGGCTCTGTCTCCTGCCCCCACCCACACCAGCGTGCATGTGGCCGCTGGGTTTGTCCAGGCTGTGGCTGTTGTCCACGACCTCCTGTGTGCCTGACTCTTCTTATAGTCAAGTTGGGCCCGGGCAAAGCCCCTAAGGCCTGCGGGGCCACGCCCCACGGATGGGTCCCTGCAGGGGGGTGGAGACCTCACAGCACCACCCTTGCATGCCAGAGGGGCTGCGGGCTTGGGGCCTGGTGGGCAGGGCTGCGGTCAGCCTAGACAACAAAGGCTGCGGCTGAACTTGAACTTCAGGTGAACAGCACTGCGTGTGTCAACACAGATCCGAAGAAGCTCCGCACGTGCTGTTCATTCATCTAAAGTTCGAGTGTGCGGGGGCGGCCGCGCTGACCGGATGCCGGAGGCGGGGCGCCCACAGATTGGTGTGTCTCTCCCCTCAGCGAGGACAACGTCCCGGACGCCAAGGACGTGAAGGAGAAGTTCCAGGGTAGCCTGGTGGCCGCGCTGGGCGAGTCTGGACCGCACTTCCTGGCCTACTTCGGCTCCTTCGCCACGGTGGGCCTGCTCTGGTTCGCCCACCACTCACTGTTCCTGCACATCCGCAGGGCCACGCAGCCCATGGGGCTGCTCAACACACTCTCGCTGGCCTTCGTGGGCGGCCTGCCCCTGGCCTACCAGCAGACGTCGGCCTTCACAAAGCAGCCCCGCGATGAGCTGGAGAGCGTGCGCATCAGCTGCGCCATCATCTTCCTGGCCAGCATCTTCCAGTTCGCCATCTGGACCACGGCGCTGCTGCAGGAGGGGGAGACGCTGCAGCCCTCGGCGCGCTTTGGGGGCCGCGAGCACGCGTTCATGTTCGCCAAGCTCGCCCTGTACCCCTGCGCCAGCCTGCTGGCCTTCGCCTGCACCTGCGTGCTGAGCAGCTTCAGCACGGCCATCTTCCACGCCATGCAGATCGCGGTGCCCTTCGCCTTCCTGCTGCTGCGGCTCCTGGTGCGCCTGGCGCTGGCCGGCCTGAGGGCCCTGCAGGGCCTGGTGGGGCCCGTGCTGGCGTGGCCGGCACCTGGGGCCGCAGACGAGGCCCAGTCCCCACTGCTCCCTGCCCCCTGCTAGCGCCGCCCCACCCCGCCCCGCCTCGAGGGCCTCGTGAAGACTCATGTTCTGCCTCGGACCCTCGGATTACTTCCACTTTGCAGAGAAGAGTCTCACGGCAGCTTCACTGTGTTGCCTGTGCCTGTTGTCTGCTCGAGCCAGCAGAGATGAGCCCCAGAGGGCTGGCAGGAGGCGGGGGCCCTGGGGCAGCGGGCCCAGGCCCTCCCAGGACTCAGTCCACACCCCAGTGCAAAGGCCCCAGCAGGCTGCCAGGGCACCCCCACGACTCGCCCCGGGCACAGCGACGCAGGAGACGGACAGCAGCAGGGCTGGATGCCCAGACTCTATTTGTCCAAAATATAAATTACAGTCACCTTCAAGGGGTAGATTACACACGAACGGGTGCAGAGCTCACACAGACTCAGACTCGTTTACACGCAGAGCACTCGTCCACCCGAACGACAGTGACAGTTCCCATCAGTCGGTGCGGCTGCAAAGCAAAAGCTGATTCCACCCCCGGACGCAGGCCTGAGGGACGCACGCCGGGCACTGGAGGCCCGCAGATCCTCGTGGTGCCCGTGTCCGGGTAGCTTTGGCATGAGCTTGGCGGGTATAGGGCTGGGCGGGGCCGTGTCTGAGGTCGAGGCCAGTGTCAGGGCAAGGCTGCCACCCAGGGTGAAGGCCTGGCAGAGCCAGTGCCAAGGCAGAGGGACCGAACAGTCAGAAGAGGGGCCTCCAGACCCTCCTTCACAGCCTCGGGGTCCCCAGGCAGCTGGGCCAGGCTCCTCCAGGGCCGAGACAGGGCTCGGAGCCGCTGAACTCTGGGGCTCTGAGTGACCCGCCTGGCAGCCCATCTGCGTCCCCTGTCTCCATGTGGAGAAGCACAGAGATGAGTCTGCTCGGTGGACACAAAACCCGCGTGCTGACTGCTAACACGTGGGGGGCGAGGCGCTTTCCCCAGCCGATTAAAACTCTCCCGCCGCATACTCGCCTCACTTCCTCAGGGGTCCCGGCCAGGCCAGCTCCTGTTGCCTCCCGGGCACCACACACCTCCTGGGGGCCTGGCCCACCCAGCTTCCTCAGGGCCTGCCTCTCCCAGCCCAGTCATGCCAGGGTCCCCGCAGAACTCCAGACTGGGCCAGCCAGACACCACGTGGCCAGGGAAGCCAGTGGCTGGGGTGTCCCGTGACTACGCTGGGCACCCCCAAGGCCCAGAGAGCCAGCTGCCCTGCAGGGGTGTCTCGGGTCACTGCTGAGGTCTGGTGCTGCCCAGATCAGGGGCCCAGAGGTGGCAGAGGGGCCCCAGGGGGTGCGTGTCCTCCAAGACAGCGACTTGGGCCCCAGGGAGCCCCGCACCACCCACCCAGCAGTCTCCACGTGGCATGGGGAAGAGACAGGAAGGCCAGAGGCTAGGGCTGTGGGCACATCTGTCCGCCGCTGACCACTGCTCCAGGACACACCTCTACTTGGGGTCCCCCTCAGGGGCCGGCGCCCCATCTGCTCGTGCATCCTTGGCGGGCCCCGCCTTCCTGGGCTTCTGCTTCGCCTTCCTGAGCATGTGGACCTGTCCCAGGGCACACAGGGGCTGTCACAACCCAGGCCACCTGGCCACAGGTCCCAGAGCTGCCACCACTGTCTCAGCCAGTTTTACAGAAGGGGACAGAGTGGTGGCTAAGGGCTGGCCGCCTTATCCGGCCCCGTGACCTCTCAGGGTCAGAGAAGAACCAGCCATGGCTGGACTGCCCACCAGCCACAAGCCCTGTTCCCAACCCACCCTGATGTACCTTAGGGCCTGCAGCTGAGATGATCAGGTGCCCGGGAGCCTGGACCCAGGGTTCACCATCCACCTGCACGGGCGTGGCCTTGAGGAGAGTGACGCGGAAGTAGGACCCCTGGGCAATGCGGATGCCCGAGCGCAGGCCGCTCTGGACCTGGCCCTGGTGGAGGGGGACCAGGCTCAGCGGGCCGCAGGCAGCACCGAGGGCCTGGTCTCCAGCCCCCACACTCCCCATGTGCACCTCCCGGGCCTGGTCTCCCGGTCCCTACGCTCCCAGGGTGCACACCCCGGGCCACTGTCTCCACGCCCCCACGCTCCCCGTGTACACACCCCGGGACCCGGTCTCCCGGTCCCCATGCTCCCTGTGCGCACACCCCGGGACCCGGTCTCAACCCCACACTCACCATGTGCACAACGCCCGTCACCCCCACCACCTCCAGCAGCCCGTCGTCCATGCGCGGCTTCTCGAACCTCGAGTCGCTGTCGGAACCCCACAGGTCGGCCCCTGAGCCCCAGCTGCATGAGAGGCAGGGGCACAGAGGTCAGAGGGAGGCTGGACAGGAGGGCGGGGGCCAGAGCCTGGGAGCCCTATGTGTGGGGGGCATGCAGGTCAGAAGGAGGTTGGGCAGGAGGGCAGGGGCCGCGTGGGCACCTGGGGATGTTGATGAAGATGAGCCCCTCGATGCTGGGCAGCTCCACCTCCTGCTGCTCCACCTGGAGCCGCAGGGCCCTGTGCAGGCTGCGGGAGTGGCTGATCTTCTGCAGCCCGACCCGCACATACACGCCCTTGTTGTGGAACCTGGCAGGGGACTCAGCGTCACAAGGGGCCCCAGCCCCCGGTCATAGCTGCTGAGCCCCCAGGAAGTTCCGGGCAGCCCGCACTGCCCTTGCACTAACCTGCTTGTGAACTTGCCGGGCTCCTCCTCCCGCGCCTGGTGGAAGTCCAGGCTCAGCTCTGCGTCGATGCCGATCCCACAGTAGTTACTCATCTGCACGATCTGAGGCCAGGACGTGTCTCCCTTGGCCCCTGTCGACCCCCAGGGGCTCCCAGCTTCCCGCAAGTCCAGCACCCATGACCCTGCTCTCAGCTGCCCATCCTGGGAACCGCACTCGCAGCGACACTGGGGCGTGGCCCGGATGAGGACAGACTGCCTCCCACAGGGCACCGCGCCCTCGCCCGGGGCATGCCGCTACCTTGGGGGGCTCTGCGTCTGCCTCGCTGTCCTCCCCACAGGCAGACTCGTGAGCGTCCAGCAGGATGGTCCAGCGGTCCACGAGCACAGCGTCCGCCTCGTCCACTGACAGCAGCACGGACAACGGGTCCTCCCCGCTGTAGCCCGCGCCCCAGCGCAGGACCCGGCCCAGGTCGTTCCCTGGGAACCACAGGACAGGCTGCCTCCACACCGGCCCGCGCGCCGGGCCCCCCGCCCCCGGCAGGCCGGCGACCCCACCTGTGCCCAGGGGCAGGATGGCTACAGCAGGCTCCGGGCAGGCCAGGTGGTGCCGCAGGTCCTCCAGGGCGGCGAGTACCCAGCCCACAGTGCCGTCCCCGCCGCACACCAGCACCCGGAAGCAGGGCACTCGGGAGAACACGTGGAACCTGGCGGCAGGGAGACAGGGCATGTCCGCCACCGCCACAGACCAGTGGGGCGCGGCCACCCCGGGGCAGGGGGGTGCCCACGAGGGTCCTGCCCCGCGCCTCCAGGTGTGCTCACCCAGGCAGCGGCCCCCCGTTGGTCAGCTCAAAGACCTGGTGAGGGTTGAGCAGCTTCCGGAAACTGCAGAGCAGGTCGCGGCCCTTGAGTCCTCCACTCCTGGGGTTCACAAACACGAGCAGGGGGCGGCAGTCTGGGGCCAGCTTCGTGTGCTGACAGATGCGGGCTGTGTCAGGGGCTGCGGGACAGCCCCTGGGGGAAGCCGGGCCTCCCCCAACCCACAGCCCACCCCCCACGCCTGTCTGGGGCCAGCCTTCCTTGGGAGGGAGGCCATGCGGCCACCCCCGGCAGTAGAGAGAACACCCACAGACCACTGGCCAACGGGCAGGGAAGGTGCCTGGAGCCCTGAACCGATGGCCATGGCGCCCCCTGCCATGTGTCTTCAGGCCCCACCCCCGCCTGGCCCACGGGCCCATGAGTCCAGGCAGAAAGCCCACCAGGACCCACCCGACAGTCAGGAGGGGCACATGGGCACAAAGGGCCACCCCACACCTCACCCCAGCGACAGGTGAAGGCCCTCCCCACACACGGCAGAAACAGCACTTGAGAGCACGGGTCCCCAGCTGGTGAGGGTGGGAGACTAGGGGCTCCACACGGTGGGGGAGGGGGGCTGGGGTCTCCACACGGTGGGGGAGGGGGGCTGGGGTCTCCACACGGTGGGGGAGGGGGGCTGGGGTCTCCACACGGTGGGGGAGGGGGGCTGGGGGTCTCCACAAGGTGGGGGAGGGGGGCTGGGGTCTCCACACGGTGGGGGAGGGGGGCTGGGGGTCTCCACAAGGTGGGGGAGGGGGGCTGGGGTCTCCACACGGTGGGGGAGGGGGCCTGGGGTCTCCACAAGGTGGGGGAGGGGGCCTGGGGTCTCCACACGGTGGGGGAGGGGGGCTGGGGGTCTCCACACGGTGGGGGAGGGGGCCTGGGGTCTCCACACGGTGGGGGAGGGGGGCTGGGGTCTCCACACGGTGGGGGAGGGGGGCTGGGGTCTCCACACGGTGGGGGAGGGGGGCTGGGGTCTCCACACGGTGGGGGAGGGGGGCTGGGGTCTCCACACGGTGGGGGAGGGGGGCTGGGGTCTCCACACGGTGGGGGAGGGGGGCTGGGGTCTCCACACGGTGCGGGTGCGGGGCTGGGGCCCCCGCCACAGGGGCTGCTGGGTGACGAGGGACAGACAAGCACAGACACCGTGGGCAGTGAGGGCACTCGGCTCTGCCGTGGCTCGAGGCCGTGGGTGCACTGAGAGCACGTGTGAGCCCCTGGACAGGGCGGCCTGCGGGCAGCACTCACCTGCTCGCCGGGGCAGGCAGCTGCCAGGGGAGAGGGCCAGCAGGACCCACCTGTCTCTGGCCACAGTGCAGGCGGAGGATCCCCAGGAGGGCCTGCGATCTCCACGCCCTTGTCTGGACGGTTGGCCAGGGCAGCAGAGACCAAAAGGTGTGGCCCCCCAGCCACAGCCTGAACTCTTTGTGCTGTAATTCTGCCTGACCTGAGCTAGGTCGGGGGCCACAGACACCCTTGGTGATGGGAGGTGCCCCTGGCAGCCAGCAGGGCTGAGGACCAGAGGTGGACCAGGGCACAGGGCAGAGGGCAGGGTCCGGGGCCCTGCTGGGACTTCAGGACAGCACCACCTACTGAGGAGGCCCAGGGTTCGAGCAGGGTCCGGGGGCCTCCAGGGCAGGGCGAGCGGGGCCAGGGCCCACGACCGCACCAGGGCTGCCCGCTCAGTCACACACGTGACAGCCTGAGAATATGCGCCCTGCAGGGCCGGCCAGCCGGGGTCAGGTCAGACCTCAGCTCCTCCAGAGGAGTGAGCTGGCCTTGCAGCAGACATTTGGACTTTGCTCCAACGGCCCAAGATAAAGACAAACCACATGGGAGCCACACCCCCAGGCCCGCCTTGGCGCCACTCACCAGCACCTCCGGGAGCACCAGGGCAGTCAGTGGCCGGCCACGCACAGCTGTGTCCCTGATCAGCATGTACAGCCGCTCGGCCTCTGCAAAGCATGCCACGTCCAGCACCACGGCACCTGTGGCGGGTGGGCGGTGAGCTCGGGTGCCTGTCTGAAGGTCCCGGCCCCCACAGTGTCTTGGGCCAGGGCCCCAGCTGCAGGGGAGTGACCCCAGTTCTGACCACACCTACTTTGGGCCAGCCTGTCCCAAGGCACACATGACTCCTTCCCCTGGGGGAGGCCTTCAAGGATGGCTAGGCTCAGAGACGGGAGATGCTGGGTGGACGGAGCAAGGCTACTGGAGGTGGGGTGGGGCAGACACACCTCAGGGCCCACGGAGCCATGGAGGGTGCTGGGAGCTGCTGTTGGCCCCCAGGGGGGGAAACATGCGCCACGACACTGTCCTGCTGGGGAGATCTAAAGTTTCCCAGGATAAACGCTGGAACCCGAGCAAGACAGGCTGTGGCGAGAATGTTCTCCGCACCTCAGTCACGTTTTAGCAAAAGCCTCACAGCTGGCAGCCAGGAAACAAACACCAAGGTTCCCCTACCCCGGGGCCCCCAACAAGGTGCAGCCAGAGGGCGGGTCTGCCCCCGCCTGCTCTGGGGGTGACCTTGACCAGACCTGGCCTCGGTCTGCATCCGCGGTGGCTCACCTTGGGCGGAATACACGTGGCTCACGGTCACCAGGGCAGCTGCAAAGATGGGGGGACTGTGACTGGACGCCGGAGACCCGCCCCCAGGGCCTGCAGCCACCCAGCCTCCCAGACCAGAGAGAAGCTCTCTCTCCCAGAAGTGCCGCCTACTTCAGGCACCGGGCAGCCCCAGGGCCCAGATCAGGAGGCTCAGAAACCCTCCAGGGGAAGTAACAGGCCCTGGGCCTCAGACGTGAGGACAGAGATCCTCTTGTCAGGAACCATTCTGGCACGTGACTGGGGGAGCGGGGAGCAGGAGGGCCCCCCTCAGGGCTCCTGGCCTGCCCCCAGGGAGACAGTCCAGGCAGGCGCACCTTTGCTGGTAACGGCCTCATCCAGCAACCTGCGGTACTCCTGGGGGGACAGGCCTGGCGGCAGACCGCCCACAAACAGAGAGACGCGCGGGGCCGGCACTCTGCTCTCAGCCACGTAGAACCGCGTCTGGCTCATCTGCCGCAGGGACGTCTGCAGGGAGGGGACGCTGAGCGGAGCACCAGGGACACCCCCCACTTCTCCCACAGGGGCCAAAGGGGAGACGTCCTGGGCCAAGAGCCCCCAGAACAGGGGAGGACAGGAGAGGAGGGACACACGGGGACGTCGGGAGGGGAGGCACTGTGGGCCAGGATGGCCAGCTGCCGGCCAGCGCGGACTTGGTGTCCTCAGGGCAGGCTCCCCCTCTACAAGGGACAGGCCATGCCCCAAGGCTAGCGGCTCCCCGGGAGCCAGTGGCCGCACCCACTGACCTGCCGGATCTCACGAAGCCGGTCAAGCAAGGGCTCCTCGTCCGCCAGCACCGTGCGCTGGACTGCGGGGTTGAGACGCCACCGTTAGCCCCAGGCACCCAGGTGTCCTGGAGCCCCTGGGCAGACGCGGTCAGGGCGTGGGCTACAGCTCCCCCCTCACCTTGTCTGCTGCCCATGAGCACCTCCACCAGCTGGAAGCCCTCGGCCCCCTCGGCCTGCGGGGGTACATTTCAGGGTATCAGGCCTGGATGGGACCCTGCCACCCCAAGACTTTGGCAGGGAGGGCACATGGGTGGGGTGGGGCGGGCACACACCTGCCGTCCGAGCAGCGGGAGGACCTCCAGCACCACGCTGCGGGCAGTGCTCTGCGGGGTCACACGGATGGACACGTAGGCCACACCCACCCTGCAGGGGACACGCTCAGGAGCTGCGGAGGCAAAGCCCACACTCCTTCCCCCCTACCCGCCACGGCCCTGCTGGGACCTGGTCTCACTTGAGCCAGGCCGGGTAGATCTTCAGGATCTCCTGGGTGCGGGGCAGAGCACGGAGGACCCAGGCCTCGGGAGCCGCTCTGCCGCCCTCCTCCTCAGCGGGCCCAGCGCTCCAGACCCTTCCCGCGGCCGCGGTGTCGCCAAGCTGCACAGGCGTGGGGAGTGCCTGCAGCTGGAAGCCCTGAGGGTCCTCGGAGATGTAGTAAGCCCGCAGAGCCGCCTCCTGTGAGAGGGGAGCAAAGGTAGGGCCTGCTGGGGCCAGGCCTGTGGGTGCCCGCGGTCCCCCACAGCCGGGCGCCCTCTTACCAGCACCTCCTGGCTCCGGGCCAGGCGCGGGACCGTGACTGCACGGAAGTGGTTTCGCTGCATCGCGTCGCTGCCGTCAAAGATCTTCAGAGTCTGCTTGCCTGGGCCGCAGGGGAGTGCGTGCAAGTCCGTGGAGTGAGGGCCGGTCGGGGGAGTCGGGCTCGGGGTGTGGGAGCGGGGGCAGCCAAGGGGCACTTACCGGACTCAGGCGTCCCCACCTCTCGGCCCGGGCCAGCGGGGACGCTGCCGTCGGCGCTGTCCTCCCCGTCCCCTGCGGGAAGGTCACAGCCGGCCTCAGTCAGGGCCCGGCCCCGCGCCGGCCACCCCTCCCCGCCGCCCCACTCACCGGGCTCCGGCGCCGCGCTCTCGGGGATCCGAAAGCAGTGCATCTTGCTGAAGTTTCGGGACAGGAGGCGCACGCACGCGGGGGGCAAGACCAGGGTGCGCAGGCGCCCGAAAGTGCACTCGGGGGCGAGCGCCGCGGAGCAGACCGAGTGGGCCTGCAGGGAAGCGGGTGCGGCTCGAGCGCGGGGCTCCGACGCAGAAGGCCAGGCGGACCCACACCGAGTGCCCCCAACCAGAGACCTGAGTCTACCCTGTACCCTCAAAGGCCGGAAGGCAGCACGATCCAGACGAGCTGTGCCCAAGACCCAGACCCCCGCGCGCCAGCCCCGCCCCGCAGAGGCCACGCCCCGCGCGCCCACCTGGATGCCGCACCACTCGCAGCGCACGCCGGCCGGCACGTCCGAGGAGCCGCAAGTCTTCCGACAGAGCTCGCAACGCGCGCCGGACGGCAAGGTCCCCTCCCGCCAGTGGTGGAGGTGCGCGTCCTACGGAGAGCGCCGTCAGCGGCTCCTCAGGCCGCGCTCCCCGGCCTCCCCCAGGCCCCGCGCACTCACGTGATCGCGGTGCCCGTCCTGGTGGCACTGGCGGCAGTCGCTGCAGGCGAAGGGCACACAGTCGGGGTGAACGTGCAGCTCACACACTGAGGGGCGGGCAGGGTTAGGGGGCCTCTGGTCGCTGCCCACCGACCCTGCCCGCCCCCTGCTCGGGCCCGGGTCTGCCCCTCCCCGGACCTCACTTTCCTGAATGTTTGGGGGCCCGTGATGAGAGACACGAACCACCCCCCAACCCCCACCCGCGGCAGGATGGGAACCAGCTTCTCTGCGTCTCTCCCGCCCAGCCCACCTCTGCACGCAGGGGGCGGCCCTGCGATGCCCCGCACCCACCTCCCCGCCCCCCACCCCAGACCTGCGGCCCCACCGCATGGGGGCGGGGCCGCCCGGGCCGCAGAGCCCAGGCCCCTGGAGCGGGGCCAAGCGGGAGGCTGGCGGTACCTTCGCAGCGGAGGCCCGGCGCCTCCAGGCCCTTCCGGCACACGGAGCAGAACCTGCGCTTGTAGAGCCCCCGGGGGCCGAAGCAGTGGGCCACCGGGACCTGGGAGGGACAGAGCTTGGCCTCAGCCTGGGTCCCCAGGCCCCCCTTCCTCTGCCCAGGGAGCTGCCATCACCAGCCCTGGCCCCTCAGTCCTCCCGAGCCCTGCTGACGGAGTGCTGTGTGTGCCTCTGGGCCCCTCTATGCTCCCAGGGGATCCTGCTGGGGACCACCCGGCATGCCGACTCCTCCGTTCCTTGTGCGGGACTGACTGGGGCAGCCCCAGGGTGTGACCTCAGACAGCCCCTTCTGCAGCTCAGGCCCAGCTGTTCTGGCCCAGGCCTGACCCAGCTGCACAGGTGCTGGCCACCCCCAGGCCTGTTCCCCTTGCTGATACATTTGGGGCCAGCTGGATGGAGTACAGGCCGAGGGAAGCCCAGCCACAGGCTGCTGGGTACCAAGAACCCGGGAGAAGACAGGGTCAGAGCCCTGGGGAAGGGAGGCCCCCTGCTGCCCTGGGAGGGGCTGGGGACAGGGATGCAGTGCGAGGGGGCACTCCCAGCCCAGCCCCCACCACAGGAGCTGGGCCCCCAGATCCTCTGCGCCCTCCCCCCAAAGGTTCGGCTGCTGAGCTCCATACGCACGCGGACCAGGCTGGGAGCCACGCTCGTGCAGGGGGTCTTCACGTGCTTCAGGCACTTCTCATGGGACATGAAGTTGCAAACTGTGGGAACGAGAGCCCTGTGAGTTGGCCCCTGTCCTGCCCAGGAATCAAGAGACTCCAGGGCTTGGCATGCGGGAGGGAGGCCGCGCCAGGGCAGACAGCTTATCACAGTGGGCCCACCCTCGCACCTTCCCAGACCTTCCTGAGCCTAAGCCCTGGCCATCAGGGTAGGGAGAGAGCGTGGAAACAGCCTGGTCCTCGGCCCCACCCCCGAGAGCTGAGTGAGGAGCAGCTTGGTGGCTCTGGCCATCTGGGATGACCATGTGCTCTCGTGTCCTGAGCGGGCCCTGTCCACCCCCCACCCCCACCCCCGACTCACAGAGGCCCAGCTCCTTCCAGTCTCTACTGGCAGTGGGTAGACAGGCAGGGACTTGGTCAGCTCCTGCATCTCTGCCTGCCCCTAGACCAGCTTCTCCAGGGACACCCTTCTCTCGCTCCCCACAACTGCATACACCCCTAATTACCCCTCCCACACACGAGGTGCCTGCCCAGACCAGAGCTAGTCTGACGGACCAGGATGCCCTGCCCAGAGAGGTAGATGGCCCAGAGGCTCCAGGGCGTGAGCTGTGCTCACAAGGCCCACAGAGGCAGCAAAGGGGCACCCTCCCTCCTGGGGAGGCATGCAGCAGGGTGAGGGCCCGCCTGGCACAGCCTCGGAAGGCGGCAGCTCTGGACAGGTGGCGCTCAGCTTCCTCCTCTGGCCTACAGAGAGAGCCCCTGCCCCTCACACATCCTGGGTGCTCCCTGGCAGGGGAAGGTGCTCTTCCTCCCACACCCTTGCCAGGCCTCTCTGCGTGCCGAGGTCACCAGCTCACCCTCTGGAGCTGGGGAGAGTGTCTACACATCACCCCCATTTCCCTTACGTAAGCTCCTTCATGCCTCAGACCTAGCACCCACTGGCAGGAGGTCCTACCTCTGAGGGGGACCGGCTACTTCCCTGGCAGGTCCTCCACCCAGACCCAGCCTAGCCTCCTCAGCACACCAGGCCCCAGGCCCCTCAGTCCCCAGAGCCACGGGCCTGTCTCCCTGGGCAGGGCAGAGGCGCCCCGCCCCGTCCCGTCCCCTGCTGAGACGCGTGTGTCAGCCGCCCAGGAGCCGGGAGGACGGAGCGCCTCCCCGCCCGACCAGGCTCGCTTGGCGGCTGGGCTGGGGCCCTGTCGGGGCACGTCACACTCGGGGTGGCAGGCCTGGCCCAGCTCCCTGGGAGTCTGAACCCGGGCAGCCCTGTGGGCAGCAGCACACACCCAGGAGAGAGCAGACCAGCAGCAGCCCTGGGGAGCCAGTGGCCCAGGCCAGACCTGCTTGGCCACGCTGCTGGCCCTTGCACCTGCCCAGGGTTGGCTGGCCTCCTCCCCAGTCACTGCACCGGCCCTGCGCGGCTGCCGCGCTCTTCCCTCACCAGGTTACAACCCAGGTGAGGACGCCCAGGGAGCGGTTCTTTCCCTCATCGTCCTGGGGAGGGGCCGCGGCCGCTTGACGCCCCCAGACCCCGCAAGGAGCTGGTCTTCATAGCCTCTGCAGGGAAGTCTGGGCCTGGCAAGCTCCTGCCCCGAGGGCAAGGGGCTCTGTCCCGGGGAGGCCCCTGCTGGAAGTGCAGAGAGCAGGGGGTGGGGTCCGCGGTGGGGTCTCGGGCGCTCACCGTCACACAGGATGCCGGCAAGCCCCCAGATGAAATCGGAGCAGAGGTGGCAGAAGGTGGGCTTGGTAAGCGTCACCTTCCTGAAGCTGTGACTCGGCGCGGCGGGCCCTGGGGGCCTGGAGCCCGACCGCTCCGGCCCCGACCCCGGCCCGGACCCCGGCCCCGATCTCGAGCGGCTTCCGGCGCCCAGCTCCGGGCTGGAGGTCGGGCTGCCAGGGCGCGGGGAGCCGCCGCCAAGCCAGCCTCGGGCCCCGGGCTCGGCCGCCGCCGCCATCCCCAGCCAGGGCGGCCCGAGCCCCGGCGGCGGACGACTGCGGGCTGCGCGCTGTGGGCAACCGGGGCTGCCGTCCCCGCGGTCCCCGCGGTCCCCGCGGTCCGCGCCGGGCTTCCGACTGCGCCCGTGCTCACTGCGCAGGCGCGCGCCCGTGGGGCGGAGCCGGCCCGGGGAAGGGGCCGGACGGGGTGGGGCCTGCTGAGTGGGCGGGACCTAAGCGGGGCTGACCCGGGGAAGGGGCCGGATGGGGGTGGGGGAGCCTGCGGGGTGGGCGGGTCCTTGGAAGGGGCCGGCCCTGGGAAGGGGCCGGTTGGGGTGGGGCCTGACGGACGGGGGTGGGCCCTGTGGGTGGGCGGGGGGGTAGGCGGGGCCGACCTGCGGAGCCGGGGAGCCGGTTCACGACCTGGGTCCGGCCGGCGGGTGGATGGGTCGGGTGGTCCGACGAAGCAAGCACAAGACCTCCACACCACCGACGCAAGGTGTCTGCACCTGAGGGGCTCAGGCGCGTGCCTGTGCAGACGGACTCCTCCCACCGGCCCTGGGATCTTGCCCGTTGTTCCGTGCCACCCGGCAAGCGTGCGGCACAGCCCCAAGTACTCAGAGTAGAGCCTGGAAGGGACCCCATGTGGAGTCAGAGGGGCGGGGAAGGTGTTGGTGTCTCGGGGTGGAGGTTGTTCCCAGGGTGAGGTCCTGGGCCCCAGTCTGGGTGTGCATGGCGGAGGATATGGCCGTGGGTCTGGGCGGGCCGGCCTCCCGCGTGCTCCCACCAGCTGTGCGTGGGCGGCTCTGTCTGCAGGGTCTTCGGAGACGCGGACGCCGGCCCCCGTCCTTATCACCACAGGTCTCCCAGCCAGCGCTGGCCAGGGCCTTCAACCCACGGGGACTCTGCTGCCCCGCCCGTTCGCGTGTTCTCCTTGCAGGAGGAGCCCCCTCCTCATCTTCCCCTTGCGGAGCCCAAGGGTTTTGCCTCCTTCCATCCGGGCGACCCAACAGGTGACCCTACCCCAGGCCTCCTGGAGACCAGCCCCCCACCGCACTCCCAGTTAGGGCAGTGAATCCCAGCCCTCACCCTGCCCCCAGCGTTGTCTCTGGGATGTGTGGGGGTGGTGTCCACAGAGGCCACCCGCGATCCAGAGTTCCTGCCCCTGTGGGCCTGACGGGGGATTGTCACCCAAGTTGCCAAGATGGGCGTCTTGGGCCAAGGGGCTTCCCTGGGACCCGCCTGGCTGCCCTCCATCAAGCCAGACCCCTGCCTGGCAGGGTGAGCAAGGGTTGCAGGAGGAAAACGGGCACGGAAGCAGCCAGGGGAGCAATGTCCCGGGAGAGGGCGCAGTAGGGAGGAAATGCCCGGAAGAGTGCTGGGCCAGCTGGGAGGGGCTACCGGGGCAGGAGACTGGGGAGGGGCGGGGGACGGGCGGGGGCGGGGGCGGGGGCGGGGCAGGGGCGGGGCGGGGACCGGCCCAAAGAGGGGCACACTCCTGGGTTGCTGGGGCACTGCTATCCTGTTAGAGCACTGGGCGCCAGGCTGGCATCCCTGCCCCCCTTGGGCAGAGTTCTGGGGCAGACAGACAACAACAAACTGAAAAATGGGCCGGGAAATGCCACTTAGTGGTGCCTGGCCACGGATGGAAGGAGCCAGGACTGAGCTACCCAGACAGACATCCAAAGGGGCAAAGAGGGGCAAAGCCCTGGGTGGTGACGTTGCAAAGGCAAGGACACCCCGCCCCAGGGCTCCGCAGACCGCCCCCCCCCCCTCCCCACAACCTGAAGCTTTGCCTGCCCCCTCCTCCTGTCCTCAGCACCCCTCAACCTATGAGAAGCAGAGGTTTTTACTGAAGCCCACCCCCCGTAATCCAAACCAGCTGACTCCCAAGGACACAGAATTTCAGGAGGTAGCTTTTCTATTTGTGAGAAAGTGGGGAAAGCAGGGAAAACATCTTGAAAAGAAAAATTCACATCCAACCATTTCTGCAGATTTCAACTGCTTTCTGATCCAGCATATTAAATAAAATGGCAAACACACTTCTGTCACACCGTCCTACGACCTTCTTAGAGTACCTTCCAAAATAATTAGCAGCTTCTAGTTGAAGTTTCCCCTGGAGAAGGGAATGGCAACCCACTCCAGTATTCTTGCCTGGAGAATCCCATGAACAGAGCAGCCTGAGGGCTACAGTCCATGCGGCTGCAAAGAGTCAGAGAGTCAGACACAACTGAACAACAAATACTTCACTACTTAGACAAAACTTAAATCTAAACCTTTGGTACTTTTAAAATTCTGGACAGGCAGCTTCAGCAACAGATACTTACTTGTCTTGGTTCTAGAGGCTAGAACTCAGAGATCAGGGAGCTGGCGTGGTGGGTTCACGTGAGTGAGTGTCTGGCCTGTAGACACCATCTTCTGGCTGACTTGGGGAGCAGAGGGGACACTAATCCTGTCGTGGTTCAGTCCGTTCAGTCGCTCAGTCATGTCTGACTCTTTGCGACCCCATGGACTGCAGCATTCTAGGCTTCCCTGTCCATCACCAGCTCCCGGAGCTTGCTCAAACTCATGTCTGTTGAGTCGATGATGCGATCCAACCATCTCATCCTCTGTTGTCCCCTTCTCCTCCTGCCTTCAATCTTTCCCAGCACCAGGGTCTTTTCAAATGAGTCAGTTCTTCTCATCAGGTGGCCAAAGTATTGGAGTTTCAGCTTTAGCATCAGTCCTTCCAATGAATATTCAGGACTGATTTCCTTTAGGATGGACTGGTTGGATCTCCTTGCAGTCCAAGGGACTCTCAAGAGTCTTCTCCAACACCACAGTTCAAAAGCATCAATTCTTTGGCACTCAGCTTTCTTTATAGTCCAACTCTCACATCCATACATGACTATACTGGAAAAATCATAGCTTTGGCTAGATGAAACTTTGTCAGCAAAGTAATATCTCTGCTTTTCAATATGCTGTCTAGGTTGGTCATAGTTTTTCTTCCAAGGAGTAAGTTCTTTTAATTTCATGGCTGCAGTCACCATCTGCAGTGATTTTGGAGCCCCCAAAAATAAAGTCTGCCACTGTTTGCATTGTTTCTCCATCTATTTGCCAAGAAGCAATGGGACCGGATGCCATGATCTTAGTTTTCTGAATGTTGAGTTTTAAGCCAACTTTTTCACTCTCCTCTTTCACTTTCATCAAGAGGCTCTTTAGTTCTTCTTCACTTTCTGCCATAAGAGTGGTGTCATCTGCACATCTGAGGTTATTGATATTTCTCCTGACAGTTTAGATTCCAGTTTGTGCTTCATCCAGCCTGGCATTTCACATGATGTACCCTGCATTTAAGTTAAATAAGCTAGGTGACAATATACAACCTTGACGTACTTCTTTCCCTATTTGGAACCAGTCTGTTGTTCCATGTCCAGTTCTAACTGTTGCTTCTTGACCTGCATACAGATTTCTTAGGAGGCAAGTCTGGTATTCCCTTCTCTTCAAGAATTTTCCACAGTTTGTTGTGATCCACACAGTCAAAGGCTTTGGCATAGTCAGTAAAGCAGATACTTGCTTTTTTGATGATCCAGCAGATGTTGGCAATTTGATCTCTGCTTCCTCTGCCTTTTCTAAAACCAGCTTGAACATCTGGAAGTTCACTGTTCATGTACTGTTGAAACCTGGCTTGGAGAATTTTGAGCATTACTTTGTTAGAGTGTGAGATGAGTGCAATTGTGCAGTGCTTTGAGCATTCTCTGGCATTGCCTTTCTTTGATATCGGAATGAAAACTGGCCTCTTCCAGTCCTGTGGCCACTGCTGAGTTTTCCAAATTTGCTGGCATATTGAGTGCAGCACTTTCACAGCATCATCTTTCAGGATTTGAAATAGCTCAGCTGGAATTCCATCACCTCCACTAGCTTTGTTCGTAGTGATGGTTTCTAAGGCCCTCTTGACTTCACATTCCAGGATGTCTGGCTCTAGGTGAGTGATCACACCATGGTGGTTATCTGGGACGTGAAGATCTTTTTTGTACAGTTCTTCTGTGTATTCTTGCCACCTCTGCTTAACATCTTCTGCTTCTGTTAGGTCCATACCATTTCTATCCTTTATTAAGCCCATCTTTGTATGAAATGGTCTCTTGGTATCTGTAACTTTCTTGAAGAGATCTCTAGTGTTTCCCATTCTACTGATTTCCTCTGTTTCTGTGCAATGATCACTGAGGAAGGCTTTCTTATCTCTCCTTGCTATTCTTTGGAATTCTGCATTCAAATGGGAATATCTTTCCTTTTCTCCTTTGCCTTTCGTGTCTTTTGTTTTCTCAGCTATTTGTAAGGCCTCCTGGGACAACCTGTCGTGGGGCCCCACCCTAATGACCTCCAACCCTGACTATCCCCAAGGGCCCAGCCCCAGATACCATTCCATGGAGGCTAGAGTTTAATCAGTGGGGAGTCAGTGTTGTTTAAGCCAGCTTGTGGCGCTTTGTGCGGGAACCTAGGCAAGCGACAGAATACAGAGACCTGCCAGGTGTCCCAACAATTCTTTTTCTAATTTTATTTATGTTATTTATTTTTGACCGCACTGGATCTTCATTGCTCTGCACAGGCTTTCTCCAGTTGCAGTGCACAGGCTCCTCATTGCGGTGGCTTCTCTCGCTGCGGAGCACGGGCTCCAGGTGCGTGGGCCGCAGTAGTCGCAGCACACCGGCTTAGTCGCCCCAGAGCATGTGGTTCCCAGACCAGGGATGGAGCCCATGTTCCCTGCGTTGGCAGGCAGGTTCCCATCCTCTGCTCCGCCAGGACGTCCTCTCCCAATGCCTTGTCTTGAGTCCCACTGCAGGCCTTTCTGTTGCTGCTCACGCTTGGGGGCATGTGGGGGTCTGCTCTGCGTCTCTGTGCTATCACTCAGACCCATGCCAGCAAGCTTGAGTGTTGGCCCCAGACTTTGGCTGTTATGGAAAATACTTCTGGAAACATCCTCATCTGCGTGTTTGGATACACACATACACATGCCCACCTGTCTGTTGAAGTAGAACATGCCATATTCACTTCTAGAAGAAAATCCCAAACAGCTTTCCAAAACTTCACACAAAAATAAAGGTTCATACTCCTACCAGCAGTGCAGGAGCCTTACCAAGCCTGGACAGCGTCAGCCTTTCTGGCAAGGGTGCAGAGTGTCCACGTGGCTCTGGCTCTTGCCCTGCGGCATGGCAAGGGAGGCCTGCACCTCATAGGACTTCTGTGCCATCTGCAGCACTTCCTGTGAGGCATGGTTAGATGTCTTGGTCACTTTCTATTAAGACTCCTTTTCTTATTGATTTGCAGGAGTTCTTTATATATTCTGGAGATGGCTCTTCTGTTGGTTACAGTCAGGTCTCAATATTCTCAAAGTCATGCTCTATGTGGTCTCCAGGAACTCTGACTCAACTTTCCTGGATCATAGTGTTTTCCCCAACGCGAGCGCACTGTTGCTGGCTTGGCCACACTGACCCCGCGGGCAGCACTATCGTGTGGCCTGGACAGAGCCCGCCTGGCACAGGGGCTCCGCAATGGGGCCCGTCTGGCCTCCTGCATGCAGGTCACTGGGTGCAACAAGCTCTCGGCCGGGGCCACGAAAACCGCAAAGTCACCCCCAGAAGCACGAGAGCGGAGACACGCACCACAGGGGCAGGAAGACGGCTCCTCTGGAAGTGGGGGGAGCACTGCTCCCGAGGTGCCCTCGCTGGCCCCCCAGTGCCGATGGCGCGGACAAGCGGGGCCTTGCGAGCAGGCGGGCTCGCAGAGACAGGACCTGGGAATGTTGGGAGGGGCCCCGTCTGCACCCTCCCCTCACCTGGCTGGCCCTCCAGCCACTCGGTGGTGAGCGATCTTCTGTGTTTCCCTCTCGGCCAGTCATCAGCCTCTGCCTTCTGGGGAGGGCCTCTGCATCCTGCTTGAGCACTGCCCACACCGAGGCCGAGAAGTGCCCAAGACCCAGGAAGAGGGCAGTGGGCGGGAGGCACGGTGCATATCGCCAGATGGCCGACACGTGACCGGGTCAGTGTGGGGCTGGGCCTGCACAGGTTCGGGGTAATCTGAAGTCGATGGGACCCTAACTCAAAAAAGGCAAAATCAATTTGATAACATTAGAAACATACTTATTTAGAATGTGAAGAAAAAATCACAAGAAATTAAACATGAAAAAAATCAAGAAATGGCACAAAACATCACAAAATCTAGAGAAAGACAACTGTTACTCATAACTGCCTGCTACCCCACTGTGATTCTTCTCTCATCCATGGTTTAAAAGTGTTTGGGGCTGCACTGACAGCTTACAGGATCTCAGTTGTCCAACCAGGGATTGAGCCCAGGCCCTGGGCAGTGAAAGCTCTGGATCCTAACCACTGGACCACCAGGGAATTCCGTCAGCTGCATTTTCTTATTGTCTCTTTATAACAGTATCATAGTCCAGGGAGAAAAGAGAGAGATAATTTCGTCCCTCTGGCATAACTGATCAGAAAACAGTGAGGGCCACTTTGGGGGCTTATTTGCATATTTATTTTTGGTTGTGCTGTGCTCTGGCTTTCCTGGTTTTGAGGAGCAGGGGACACTCTCTAGCCACAGCTCGTGGCTTCTCACAGCGGGGGATCAGTTGTTGTGGAGTAGGGCTCTAGCAGTTCTGGAGCTCTGGGTTAGGAGTCGCGGCCCACAGGCTTCAGTCGCTCCGAGGCACGCGCGACATCCAGACAAGGGCTCGAACCCGGATCCCTGCATTGGCAGGTGGATCCTTATCCACCGTACCACCAGGGGAGTCCTGTGGCTGCTATTTCACAAGACTTTTCCTTGACGAGTCATTACTGATTGTATCATGTGAACAGTTAAGACTGCTGAAACACCTGGAGAGAACTTTGTCAACTTCTCTCATCTGTAAGCTGGGAAGCCTCAGGGCTGTGTCCTTTCTTGGGTTGTGACTAATCTAAATGCCCCCGCAGACCTGACGGAGCTCCTTACGTTATGTCCTTGTCGTTGGCAGGCAGGGGCCTCGGTATCTTGTGGATGTCAGTATTTCCTGTTAAGTCAGCTGATGTTTAATCCTCTCCCAAAGCTGGTGTGATTCACGCCTTCCTGCTGGGCAGCTGCGATAGGAGGTCCTGGAAGCTGTTTTCTACTCCAGGATGTCTGGCCGTGACTTCCCAAGCAAGTGGCTTCCCCACTGACCCCCAACTGATGTTCCCACAACCCATTTCCCCTTGGCCAGACCCCCAGAGTGCCCCCCAGGACCACTCCAGCCAGAGGACAGTGTGACGGGGCACCCGAGAGAGTGTGGGAACCACCGTGGTCACGTTGTCTTCATTTAGCAAGTTTTAAAAAAATTTTTTTATTGAAGGATAATTGCTTTACAGAATTTTGTTTTCTGTCAAACCTCAGCATGAATCAGCCATAGGTGTACATAGATCCCCTCCCTCTTGAACCTCCCTCCCATTTCCCTCTCCATCCCACCCCCTCTGGGTTGATACAGAGCCCCTGTTTGAGTTTCCTGAGCCATACAGCAAATTCCCATCGGCTGTCTACTTTACATATGGCATTTAGCGAATTTTACAAAGCCTCGTGGGCATGTGGCTGAGGCCCTGTGTGAACCCAGGCTGCTGCGTGGACCTTCCCTGGTGCCTCTGTGCCTCCTTGCCCAGTGCCACGCAGTCCCATTGCTCCGGTGTCACGGTCCAGTCTCGTCCAGCAGGAGCCCCTGTGTGTGTTCAGGCTGTGGGCAGGTCCGCGTTCCCGCCCAGTGACCGAGCCCTGTTCTCAGCATTCTGGAGCCCGAGGCCCCCTCCTCCACCGTCAGAGCCTCAGCACGACATCTCTGTTCGAATATTGTGCCCAGGGTTTGTTTTAATCACATGTGGTAAAGTGAGGGAGACACTGCCTCTGGACGAAGAATTTATTATTCACACTGCTTGAGAGAAGGGGCAGCCCGTCCAGAGTAGAGGTTTGGGTCAGGAGGCAGAAGCGAAGAAAGCGTGGCCCAGCGCCTTCGCAGGGGGTTGCAGGAAGGAGAGGCGAGCAGCACGGACCACGGAGGAAACTCAGGGCTGGGCAGCGTGAATGGCTCAGGCCGGCCTGAGCGCGGGCAGCCCCTGGCTGTCCACTGCCAGCCTGGGGGCGACTGGGGGCACAATGAGGCACCGCATGAGTGCAGGTGAAGGGCCCACTGGGGTGAGGGCTCTGGACCCGTCTGGGACTGGGGTGCAGTCCTGGGGGGTAGCCTCTCCAGGATCAAGGCCCCAGAGGCCAGAGCAC
Source organism: Bos indicus x Bos taurus (assembly GCF_003369695.1). Classification (NCBI taxonomy): domain Eukaryota; kingdom Metazoa; phylum Chordata; class Mammalia; order Artiodactyla; family Bovidae; genus Bos; species Bos indicus x Bos taurus. The sequence continues at coordinate 116,814,345 of NC_040081.1, read as the reverse complement.
CAAGAACACAGCGAAAGTGAGACAAAGTCGCTCAGTGCGGCCGACTCTGCGACCCGTGGGGGTTCTCCAGGCCAGAACCCTGGTTCCCTTCTCCAGGAAAGAACACGTGAAATGAGCGAAAATCGTCAATACAGTCAGAGATTAATGGAGGCAGATGAAAGCAAACCGTTCTTAGCTGCTTGAGACAGAGGCCGGGCTCATTTAAGAGGGAAAACAGACTTCTGTTTAAGAGAAAGAAGAAGCGGAAAGGCTGCTGGTGCCGCTTCCAGGGCCCCTGGCCCTCTCGCCAGCCAGAGGCAGGGACAAGAATCCCAGCAGAAAAACGAATGAATAAATAAATGAAGAAGGCGAAAAGACTGAAAGGAAAAAACCAACCTAAGGGCATCGAGGGGAGAATGCAGCCTAATTCAGCCTGTTCTTTTCCCAGGAAAACTTCAGGTGGAAAAAGCACGCCACGCCGCGGTGGTCCTGCTGCCGGGCCCCACACCCGAAATTCTACAGCGTCAGCGCCGAGGCTCAGCCGCCAGCAACCAGAATGGTTTCCTCTCCCACCACTGGCTCCACTCCCAGGGACAGTGCCACTGCTCCAGGCTGCCCAGGACCAGAGCAGCGCCCTCCTCCAAGCACAGGTGAGGCCTCACCATGGCAACGCCCTCCTCCAAGGACGAGGAGGGACACACAGATCCAGCGTCTTTCAGTCTCTGTTGGGTCTGGGGGCAACGCATTCCCCCCCGGACCTCCCAGCCACCTGGGGGACGACCGGAGTCTCAGTGTGGGCATCCCCGGACTTGCGAAGGGAGCTTCCAGCCACACCACCCGTCCCACCCTGTGACAGGGCTCCACGCAGCCCCGCTGCCCTTGGCCCTCAGCCCTGGTGACGGAACGAATCCAAGCTCAACCCACCAGCAGCGGGCCCCCCCGAGTGGCCTGTTCCCACGCAATCACACTGTCCAAGCATCGCCTAAAAACCCCCGCTTAGGAGTGAAGGACTTTAGGACTCTCTGGTCTCACACGAATACACTGAAATCCTGCACGTCTCCAGGCGCACGAAGGCCACGCACGGGGTCAGGGAGAGCTGGTTCTTTCGGGCTGACACACACAAGGGTCAGTCTCACAGCCTGGCCCTGAGGGCGCCCAGAGGGCTGAGCTGAGACACAGACGGGCCTCCTCGGGCAGCCTTCTCCAAACTCCAGTCCAGCAAGTGGGCCTCCAGGCGGGTCTCTGTCTCGTTCCAGGCCTGAATCTCCCTTTATTCAAGCACCTTGGCCAACTCACCCCCATGCCAGCTTCTAAAGCTTTCCACTGCCCTTTCCTCTGTTAAAGGGGACGCGTGCTGCTGCTGGGCACTCGAGATGCCCTGCACATGGGATCCTTTAATAATGCTCCTCTGCTCTTGGCCTCCCCGTGTGGGCCTGCCTCTTTTCTCTGGGGTCTGTGTCCTTTGATCTAACCACGCCTGATTGAAACAAGTCCCGAGGACAGAGTTTAGGGCAGTCTTCAGGAGGCTTTCTCTTCTGAAGTCCCCACGGGGCCTCTGTCATGTCAAATCTCCCCCCGACAAGGACATTAGGGCCCAGTCAGATAATCCAGGATCATCTCCTCACTGTAAGACCCTTAACTCAATCGCAGCTGCGAAGTCCCTTCGGGCAGCAGCTCCACTCAGGGCACAGGGCAGCCAGCCACCCGCACACCGCTGTGCCCCTCGCAACTCCTGGCAACTGTGTTTAGGGGCTTCCGTCTCAGGACCTGTCTCAAGCCTCAAGAGCGCTCTTGTGTGTGGGGGTCGCTCTCCATCGGGTTTGCGGACGACAGACACTTCTGCCACACGTTCTTCCTTCCCATGAGGATCCCTGACCCCCTGGAAGGACACCAGTTACCATCAAGGAGGGTCGGTGGTGACGAATGTCCTCGGAGCTGGACCCTGGGAAGTGTCTCTTTTGATCTCGTCTCAAAGCACACTTTTTGCTGGGTTTAGACGACCTGGCTGACAGCAATCGACTTTGTTTTCCTTTCCCTTCCTCTGGCTCTGGTAGCTTCTGATGGAAGCTCGGTGCTCTTCTCGCTGTCTGGCTCTTTGAGGTAAGGGGTCCTTTTCTCCTCCAGCTGCGTTAAGGCTCCCCCTCTGGCTTTGCCATCTGCACTTCACCTGGACGCTTCTGGGTTCTGCTGTCTTTGTCCTTCTCCGGCTGCGCAGCTCGGGTCCATGCAGTGGCTGGATGGCGTCGGTCACTCTTGGAAAGTGATCAGCTCCTCTATGTCTTCACCCCAGGGGACAGCAGACAAGGGTGGACTCCGGGCGGGCTCTGCTGTCCAAGGAGGTCAATGTGGGGGCCGGAGGCCCCTCCCTGAGCCCCGAGGTGTCTGGTGGAGGAAGTGAAGTGGCACAGAAACTCGCAGTGTGCGTGTGCGATTCGAAGCTGAAACACTTACACTGCTGACCCCACCTCGCCCAACACACAGGCCAGGCTGCCCAGCCGTCCACAGAGATGTCCGCTGCACTTCTCAAAAGCAGCGTAGACCCCGGACCACCCCGGTTGCTTTACAACAGCTCCTCTCTCAGAAAAACCGCAGGTCCCCACGCAGCTCTGGCCAAATTCCTAAGAGCCACTAGCCCACCTTCCAAACGGGTCCACATCTGGTCACCTCCCTGCACCGTCCAGTCGTCGCCGTTTCAGCCATGGAGCAGCTACCCGGCCGGAGCGTTAGGCTACTTCCCGGCCAGCGGGAGGACCTTCTGAAGCCTTGACACGACCCCCCAAGCGCTTTCCAAGAGCCGCCCAGTGCCCGCCGCGCGGGAAGGGACGCAGGGGCTCGGTTCCCGCCGCCGGAGGAGAAGGAGGGGCGCACACGGCCGGGAGGGGCTCCAGACGGGGGAGCAGGGCACAGCCCTCGGCCTAGAGACGCGCTCTAGCTTCCGACTGCGGGCGCCCACCGCCCGGGACCAGGACTGGGACCGTCCCCACCCGCCCCTCCGGCCGCGCTCCGGCCCCGCCCCGGCCACCACGCCAGCCCCGCAGCTGACCCGCCTGCCGGGGTCCTGCCGAGCTCCCTCCCCGCGCCGGCGGTCACGTGGCGCGCGACCCGGAGGCGGAACCGGACGGCGGGGCGTGGACCTCGGCTCTCGGAGCGCAGAGCGCCGGGGGCGCCTGCGGAGATTGGGGTGCGCCCGCGCCCCCGCCATGCGTCCCCCGCGCCCTTCCGCCGCGCTGCTCGCCGTCCTGGGCGCGCTTTGGGTGGCGGCGCTCGTGGCCGCCGAGGCCCCGCACCTGGTGCGCGTGGACGCGGCCCGCGCGCTGCGGCCCCTACGGCCCTTCTGGAGGAGCACCGGCTTCTGGTGAGCTCCGCGCGGGGACGCCGAGGTCGCGGCGGCCCGGCCAGCCAGCGCCTGCCCGCCGCGCTCTCCTCCCAAATGGCCCGCGGCCTCGCGCCCCGCCCTGGGCCTCCGGGGCCCCTAGTCGCAGCTGGAGCAGGCGCCCCGAGTGAGGGGGGCGGCGGCTCCCTCCTTCCTTTCGGGCCGCCGTCAGGGTGGGGCGCGCCTTTCTGTCTGCTGGCCCTGTGCCAGGCTTCCACAGGTGCCGCAGGTTTGCCAGCTGAGCAGCTGCCCCTGCGGTCAGGGCCTGGGGGCGGGTCCCAGGGATGCCTGGTCACCCTCAGGAGTCTGAAGAGCCTGGTGGCCGCCCGGGACACCCCAGGCTGCAGGAGGGGCTGTGACCTAGGACGGTCTCAAGGGGGCAACCTCAGCGTGTCCCACGACTCCACAGTGGGACCCGTTCCCGTGCCCGGTGCCCCTGGTGGCCTCTGTCAGGCTTGGCGCTGACGGTGGGGATATGGTCTCCCCGGGAGCCCTTGACCCCATAAACCTGAGGCTTCACCCAGTCCTGGCATTAGGGACTGATTTATTATGTCAGGGACAGTAAAATTCACGGGCAGAAAGGCACACCCCACGCCCTCCCTGGGTTTGTGGGTGGGGGGTGTGCGGAGGCTGTTCCCCGAGCCCCTCCCCTGGGGACTGATGGCTCCACTCCCCCTCGCTTTGTGCCCAGCCCCCCACTGCCGCACGGCCAGGCTGACCGCTATGACCTCAGCTGGGATCAGCAGCTCAACCTGGCCTACGTGGGCGCGGTCCCTCACGGAGGCATTGAGCAGGTTCGGACCCACTGGCTGCTGGACCTCATTACGGCCAGGTGGGTGACGGAGGGGCTGGGCCGCTGGGCGGAGTCCGGACGAGACTGACAGGAGGTGGCGTCTGGGCTGGAGGACAGTGCAGCACCGGCCCTGGTGGGCGCACAGGGAGGGGGAGTCCTGCACCCGGGAGCCACTGCCCTCTGCTTCTTGGCAAAGACCCCGTGGGGCGGGACTGCAGGGCCTCCTCCCGGCGGCCCCTGCCTCGGGCACAGCGGGCTTCCTGCTGAAGGGCACCCTGGAGGCACAGCTGGACCCCGCGGTGGCGAGTGGGCACGCTTGCTCTGCTCGGGCTGTGCGGGGTTGCCCATCAGGCCCAGGCTGCAGTCATGTTGGCCCCATCTGCCTTGGCCCCGCGAGGCCCAGCGCGGCTGAGGTACACGGTGTGAGACACTTGGGTGTATGCAGTGTGGGGTTTCCTAGACGCAGAGACCCTCACGTCCTGGCCAGAGCTGCAGGCACTCACCGGGGGGTGGGGGCTGGCGGCTCAAGGGACCGATGTCCTTTGGCACCTTGGACTCCAGGTACTGCCTCAGGGTCCTCCAAGTAAGACAGGACGCCAGGGTGAGACTGGCTCCGTGGACCGTGGGCACACAGCACCGTGCCCAGCGTGACACTGGGGCAGCGTCTGTCTCGGGGTGCAGGATGCGTCCTTGTGTGTGCCCAGTGCGGCCCTCCGTCCCGTTTGGGGTTCCCCGGCTTCTCTGGGTCGGAGGAACCAGGCGATGGAGGGGGGCCGTGACGGGTGTGGGCGTGGGGGCTGGCCGCGGGCGCTGGCTCCGCTAGAGGATGGAGTTGGAGGCTGCCAGCTCCTGGTGGCGGGCGTGGGCCGCCTGCACCGCACAGTGCACGCTGGGGAACAGCTGCCCGTCCTCGGCCACATCCCCCTGGTCCTCCCCGAGGAAGCCGCCTCTTCTCAGCGTGTCCGTCACTGAGGGGTTGCAGCAGGCCAGGAGCAGGCTGATGCCCAAGGCCCCATAGTCTCGATGCAGCTCCTGCAGCGTGGCCAGGCCGGCCACGTCCAGGAACAGCAGCGGGGCACAGTCGATGACCACCGCATGGAAGTGGGTCACCGCGGGCACCAGCGAGGCCGTACCACTCCCGGAGCCCGGGTCCCTGCCCCCCACAGGGTCTCCCTCACCGGCCCCCTCCCCAGGGCCCCTCTCTTTCCTCCTGGCGACCGCGTAGCCCACGTCCAGCCCCGTGAGGCTGTACAGCGACTGTAGGAAGAAGTCTTTGTTGGCGTAGTAGAGCGGCCCTGTGAAGCGGAACACCTGCACGCCGGGCTCAGGGGCCAGGCCCTCGAATTCTGCCGGGTCCCCGTAGAAGCTGGAGCCCCCAGCGCGGGCGAGCAGGGCAGTGCGTGGGTGGCGGGTGCGGCCGGCCAGGCTGAGCAGCGAGAACAGGACGCCGGCCAGGAGCCCGGCCTCGGTGCTGACCAGCACGCAGGTGGCCGCCGTGGCCACCCAGACCAGCGCGTCGGCAGGGCTGAGCCGCCACAGGCGTGGGACGTCCCGCACCTTGCGCAGGGCCCCACGCAGGCTGACCACGATGACACAGGCCAGCACGCTCCGCTGCAAGTCCCGGAACAGCGGCGCCAGCACCAGGAGCACCATCAGCACCACGGCGGCGCTGACCACGCTGGACAGCTGCGTGTGGCAGCCCGTGGCCGTCTTCACCAGGCTCTTGGCCAGGGCGGCGCTCGTGGCGAAGCAGTGGAAGAAGGCGGGCAGCACGTTGCAGCAGCCCACGGCCAGGAGCTCCTGGTTGGCACGCACAGCGTAGCCGTGGCTGCGGGCGAACATCTCCGCCAGCGAGATGGAGAAAGCGGAGCCCACTAGGGCCAGGGAGGCGGCGTCCAGCGCCACCCGCCACATCAGCCCTGCGTCTGGCACCCGCGGGGCCATGAAGCCGGTGGGGATGTCGCCCGCCACGCTAGAGCCAAAGCGCTCATGGAACTGCCCGAGGTGGGACACGATCGTGGCCACCACGATGACCAGCAGCTCGGCGGGCAGGGGCACCCTCAGGCGGTGCCGGAAGCGGTCCGAGAGCTCCTTGGCGGCCAGCAGCACGGCCAGGCACACGGCGCTGGTGAGCACGTCACACAGGTTGGCCTGCCCGGCGCTGCGCAGCAGGCTCAGCCACGTACTGACCACCAGGCCTGGCCCCTGGTGCCGCGGGACCCGCACGCCCAGCAGGTGCCGGAGCTGGGAGGTCAGGATGGTCACTGAGGCCCCCATGGCGAAGCCATCCAGCAGCGGCTGCGAGAGGTAGGCGGACACGAAGCCCAGCCCGAGGATGCCCATGAGAACCTGTGGACGAGCCGCGGCTGCAGGTGGACAGCCCCACCCCGCCCTCACACTGCCTGTCTCCCTGGGGCCCACGCGAGGCGGCCTGCGCACGTGTGTGCGCACACAGGCCCAGCAGACGCTGGAGCACACGCCGTGGCCGCGGGGCGCAGCAGGGCCTCACGCACGGGGACTCCATGCGTTGGAAGGCATGCCACTCCCCTCCCAGGAGAGCTGAGGGCAGGGACTGGGGTGACCTTTGGGAAGAGGTAGGTGCCCTGGTGCGGGGAGGCCTCGGGAAGGCAGGTGGGCCCCAGGGTCCCACTTGGGACAGGAAGCCAGGGGGGACTTGGGGCCAGGTGGGGCAGTGGGGCATGCCTGGGCCCGGGGCCACAGCCCACGGCTGCCCGGACAGGCTCCCCATGTGGGCGCAGGTGCAGCCCCTCACCTGGTAAAGCCCAGCCACCAGCGTGAGGGCGGTGGCCACGCGGATGGCGTAGCAGTCCCGCGCGCAGTCCTGCAGCCCAAGCACCAGCGCGGCGGCTGAGCCGTTGAGGCTGCTGCGGTTGGCCCCAGGCTCCAGGCCATCCTGGGCGGGGTCGAAGCCAGCCAGCAGGAGTTCGCGGTCCACCACCTGGCCCACCATGAGGCAGAGCAGGCTGAAGATGCCCACGGAGACGTGGCGTGAGGTGCCCATGAGGAAGTAGATGAGGTTTGCGAAGAAGGACGTGTAGAGGCTGTAGATGGGCTGCAGCCCGGCCAGCAGCGAGTAGGCGATGGCCTGTGGCACCAGGATGATGCCGATGACCAGCCCAGACATGACGTCGCCCACCAGCGCTTCCCGGGGCCGGTACTGGCGGAGCCAGTGGACTGCAGGGAACAGGGCCTGCAGCTGCGCCCAGGTGCCCTGCAGGCTGCAGGCGCAGCTCCGCCGCAGCCCAGCCTTCAGGGCCTCACCCAGGCCTGGGGGCGGCGGGGGGCGCCGTCGGACCAGCACCAGCTGCCCGCCCCACTCCGTGTACTCGGGGGACGCTTCCATCGTGGGGCAGTGGGCCCCCTGGGAGAACCTGCAAAGCGGGCGGAGGTGGGTGTCGCCGTCGGGGTGGCCAAGCTGTCAGGGTCAGGGGGCCTCGTGGGAGCCAGACGCACGGCCGGACCGGGCTCCCGTGCACACACAGCCCCAGCGGCCCGCGCCCACAGCAGAGGCCGCTCCACCCGATATGCGGACACCTGGCCCAGGCCAAGAGGAGGGGCCCTGCAGAGGCCGGAGCCCCGAGTCCACGCTGCAGCAGCGCCTGCCGTGGCCGCTCCTCGGGCAGACCTCCTGCGTGTGTGGTGCAGCTGCGGGGGCAGTGAGGCTACACGCCTGTTGCCTGCCAGGGGGTCCTGGATGGCAGGCCCCCTTTCCCAGCGCGAGTTAACGCAGCTGGGTTCTGGCTCAGACCCCACGGGCACCTTGGGAAGCGTGTGCCAACTGTCCTCACCGTCCAGAGGGCAGCCTGCCGCGCGGGCCCAGCCCGACCTGCCGCCTGCTCAGCGAGCACCGGGGCACTGTTCCCAGCTGTCCTGAGGGCCCTCCGGCCTTCTGCTCTTGATGCCCCCCTCGTGATGGTCTCTGCCCGCTCAGAGCCTGGTCACCCCGGCAGGTGCACGTGGGGCTGGGCCCTGGGGCCTGGGGCGGCCCTGTGTGAGGAGGGTGGGTTCAGGTCCGGCCCTGCATGAGGCGGGCGCTGCCCCTGGGGGCTCTGTTGGGTGAGCACACCACATGGGGTCCCCTGAGCTCAGCCAGAATTCCGGGGTCCAGAGGCATCGGTTGAGGACTGTTTGAACGCCTGGGAGTCCACAGAGGAAACCTTGGGGTCGGGCCTTGCCACTCTGCAGACGGGGGCGCTGACCTCTGCTGTGGCTAGGTAGTCCAGAGCCCCGCTGTCCTGCAGCGGGCCCTGGGGGACTCTTACCTGAGGGACCCCCTCCCAGGCTCGGCGGGTAGTTCAGGCCTGGCGCGTCTGTCCCGGGGACCCTCTGGCTCAGTCTGCAGGTGGGGCGTGCAGCGGTGGGCTCAGGCTGAGCTGGCCCGCGCTGGCCAGCAGGCAGTGGTCTGTGCTCAGCATCTGACTGCCCAGCTTGCTTGGCTTGCAGTTAAATCATTTACTTCAGAGACTGCTGAGTCACAGGTTTCCCCAAGATGAGCGTTACCTGAGCAGCTAATCCGGGGAGTTCTGTAATCAGAGGCTCAGAGAGTGACGATTGTGTGGGCCTTTCCTAAGCTTCCAGCCTCCCAGGAGCGGGGCTCCAGGTGCGGACAGGGCGGCTGGGGTAGGGGCGGGGGGCAGCCAGCAGGGTGAGCCCTCAGCTCGGAGCATGGGCAAGGGTGGGGGTCTGCAGGGAGGACGCGTCTCCCAGCGCCATCCCTGGACGTCCCATCTTCCAAGAGGTGGGTCTGGTCCGTGCCGGAGCTGGCTGGGCCCCAGGCAGACACGGCCCGGCTCCTGCCCTGGGTCTGTGTGGAGTGCAGGCCCTCGGACTCCAGGGTTGCCGGTATTGAGATCCAATGACCAGCCGAGCGTGTCCTTTCTGCTGGGGGGGCGGGGGCCTTGGGTCTGCCCTCTGGAGCCCAACCGGCTGGCTCTCAGCCAGGTGCTGACCCTGAGGGCGGGTGTCTGGCCCCACCACACCTCTGTCCGCTCCTCCAGGGTGGTGGGACCTGCCTCTCGAGGCCAGTGGGAAGGTAAACAGTCACTTTAGAGGACTACCCTCACGTCCCACACACAGTGAACTGTGGGTGTTGCTGCCCTAAAGGTCACTCGGAACGTCAGTTCTCCCACCTTGAAAAGGAACAGGTGGGTGTCTGAGGAGCAATGTGGGGAGAGGAGCCCATCTCCTGGGCCGTGAGTGTCCTCCACCCTGGGCGCCGGGCCAGGGTTGCTATGATGGGGCTGCAAGGCAGAGCTGGCCTGGGCCTGCTGTCCTCCAAGGCCCGGGTGATGGGGGGCGGGCAGAGATCTCTCCAGGTTCCTAACACTCACTCTGGGACCTTCCCCCAGAGCCCCCTGAAAGGTGTGCCGTGTTCTCACATCCACAGCCTGGCTGGGGAAGCCCGGGGCCCCATTTGGGGGCAAAGATGGGGGTGGAACCCCAGGATGGGCGGGGGAACGCCCGAGAGTGGGAGGTCTCCCCACACCTGCAGAAGCGGGCAGTGTGGTCAGCGCCCAGGCCCCACTGCTCAGCTCAACAGAATCCTTGCCCTTGAGGACTCCGCCAGAGCCTGGGCCACCCCAGCGCACCCCCCCCACCCCTCAGTGTGCCCCCTCCCACCCCAGTATGCCCCCCCCACACTGCCCAGAGTCCTGCCCAGGGCCCACTTGGCCCTAGCAGGGAGCTGTTTGCCCAAGGATGTGGTTTATTTACAGGAGCCACTGGCCAACAAGCAGGCAGGATGAGTCACAGCTGCCCAGGGGCAGATAAGAGTCCTCTCTGGGCTGGAGAGAGTGCAGCCTCCGGGTCACAGCGCTTATCTTCCAACCCTGCTACCAGCAGTGCGGGAACTGCCACGTGGGCAGAGGTGGAACTGGGGGCCTCAGCCTGGGGAAGGGGTGCTTTGCCCACCCTGGTAGTCTCCTTGGGTGGGTAAGGCCCAGGCTGTGCACATGGGGGTTCCTGAGTGCGTGGAGTGGCAGTGGTGGGATGTGATGGGCCCGGGAGCTGGTGTGGGGAGGGGAGGGGAGCCTGGAGGCGGGCGGGCCGGCGTTCTGGGGACCGACCACGTGCGGAGCACCGTGCTGGGGGCTGGGTGGGTGGAGACGCTCCGGGAGGGCTGTCCTCCAGGCTGGCCTGGCTGTCGTGGTGGTGGGGTTGGGCCTTCTACTCCCCCAGCCCCTGCTTCTAAGCAAGTGAGGAGATACAGCTGAGGCTTCGCTCCTGTCCTTGGCGAGACCAGCAGGACCCCCCGGGCCTGAGCCAAGCCCGTCTGCCCCCTGTGCTTTGAGGCCCGTGTTCTTCACTGTGGTCTAAGCAGGAATACAGGCACTGCCTTGGGGCCCGGGGCCTTGCTGGCTGAAGCCCACTGCAGACTTTTCTCCGTGGGCAGGAGACAGCAGGGCCCTGGCGCGTGGCTGGACCACAGAGGGCACGGGGAGGGCGGGGGTCGGGGGGTGGACCGCCCTTCGTTTGCCTCCTCCAATCCTGTGCACAGTTGTTTAATACTGGTCCTTAAATCACCGTCTGCATAGCTGAGTTCACGTATTTGGAAAGGAGCTTTGTATCCCCACGGCACGTGAGAAGAGCCAGCCCATCCTCATCTCCAGGGCGCAGCTCGCGGTTCCTCTCCCCACTGCCCAGTCGCACGCAGGCCCGGCCGTAGGGCGCGCCCCGACCGGAGGGCGCTTCGGCGCTCTCGGCCCCGCCCTGCGCACTCGCCCATGCCGGCTCCGCGCGTCCCACCCGCACCAAGCAGGAGCAGCCCGGGCTCCCGCCGCGTGCATTTCCACACATGGTCTGCCCGTCGCCCCCCTCACGAGTGCGCCCCCCACTCCGCACCGCCCCCCAAGCCGAGCAACCCCGGCCCCACCCTGCGCCCCCGCCTGCCCGCGCATCCCTTCCCGCGCCAGCCGGGGGCGGGGGGCGGGGGGCATCCCCACCCGGCGTCCCCACTCTTCCACAAGAGGGGCCTGGGCCCCGCCCGGCGGACGCGAGCACTCACCTGCGCGCCGCCCGCCGGGTCCTCGCGGCGCACGCGCTCGGGCAGAGGGGCGGGGGTGGGCTCGGCGCCGTCCCGCTGGCCGCCTGCGCGATGAATGAAGCTGTTGTGCAGCCGCCGCTGTGCGCCCGCCGCGGCCCGGCCCCCTTGCAGGAGCGGAAGGCGACCCCGCCTGTGCCTCCCACCCAGGATTGGCCCCTGCGGGGCGGCAGGGTGGAGAGGAGCTGGGGCGACTGCGTCGGTGACCCCGGCCCCTGCAGGGGGTCGCTGGGCTGGGCCGCGCACTGCAGCGCTGGCTCAGCCCTCTCGCTGGCTTTGATCGCTCCCATTCCTTCCCCAGTGGGGGCTGAGACGGATGGAGACCTGGGCACCAACAGTGGGGCCCAAGGGCCACCCCTCCGGGATTCTGGGCCCGGGATCCCCCAATGTTGGGTCTTCTGGTCCCCGAGGAGCAAGTGTCCCGACCCCCAGGGCATTTCCGGGGGCCGACGCCGGACGGGTCAGCGGACTCTCAGGTCCGCTCGGAGTGACGGGCTGGCATCGGCCCTGCGGCTGGGGCTCCCCTAGCGGCACCCTGCTGGCCCGGGATCAGAACGCGGGAACAGCATTTACCCGAGGCCTGCCTCGCTCGCGGGATCCGCAGAGAGAGCCTGGCACCCGCTCCTCAGAGTCACCCACCCCCACCTGCGGGACTTTGGAACCTGCCCCCTGCCGCGCATTTAATTTTTACCCTATTGCTTAAGGTTTTTTCCGTTTGCTGCTGATTGTGACCTTTGGAGGGGGGAGGGGGCGGATCACCGCTGCGCACGTGCCGTGGGTCTGGCCCCCCGGAGGCGGGAAGACCGAGCCTGAGCCAGAGGCACCTGGGTGCGTGGTGGCTTGGCCTTGACTTTGTGTAGAGAAGAGTGGGGGGCCGGAGGCCCGGGAGGGAGGTGCTGACTTGCCCAAGCTCTCGCTCTCCGTCCGGGGCTCAGCGCTGGTCAGCCCAGACCGGTGTGAGACAGAACAGAGCAGGGCAGGGCAGGATTTCCCAGGACTTCATCCTCAGCCCGCCGCCGCCGCCGCCGCCGCGCGCGGGAGGGAGCCGCTGGGGGCGCAGCTGCACCTCCCGCTACGATCTGGACCGGCGGGCCTCAGACCCTCTCTGCTCCGCCCGCCCTGCACGCCTCGGCGTGACCAGCGGGCACCGGCTCCCTTTGCCAGCCCCCGAGCCGGGTTCCCCTCGGATGCTCACCGCCGCGCCACACCAGCATGGCCAAGGCCCATCTTACTCAGCTTCCCCCTTCCTGCCCCTGCCTGCTGCAGCCGCCCCCCACCCAGGTCCTCAAGCAAAACCCCGGTGGCTGGACTCCCCTCCTAGCTCGCCCTCAGTCAGAGCGTGCTGCCCCTCCTCCTCCTAAATCCATCCGCTCGGCTCCCTCGCGTTACCTCCACACCACCACCCAGAACTGTGGTTTTGGGGTGATTATGTCAGTGTGGGTTCAAAAATGGTAACAAATGTCCCACTCTGGGAGTTGATTATGGGGGCGGGGCTTTGCCTGTAGGGTGGCAAGGGCAAATGGGAAAGTCTCTACTTCCCTCTCATTTTGCTGTGAATCCAAAGTGCGCTAAAAAAATTAAGCCTCAAAAACATATGAAGGAAAAAAAGGGGCTCACATTGCTTCTCAGAGTAGGAAGAGGCAGGGGTGCTGTCCACAGTGCCTCTCAGAGGGGGGAGGATGCTGGGGTACTGTCCATGGTGCCTGGAAGAGTGGGGAGGGGGCAGGTATACTATCCAGGGTGCCTGGCAGAGGGGGATGGGGCTGGGGTGCTGTGGCCAGGTTGTCTCTCAGAATGGGGAAAGGGCAGGGGTGCTGTGTCCACAGTACCTCTCCAAGTAGAAGCAGGCAGGGGACCTGTCCATGGTACCTCTCAGAGTGGGAGGGCATGGGGTACTGTGTCCACAGTACCTCTCACAGTGGGAGGGGGTGGGGGTACCGTGTCCATAGTACCTCTCACAGTGGGAGGAGTGAGATACTGTGTTCACAGTACCTCACAGTGGGAGGGTTCAGGGGTGCTGTGTCCACAGTACTTCTCAGTGGGAGGGGGTGGTGGTACTGTGTCCACAGTACTTCTCAGTGGGAGGGGGTGGTGGTACTGTGTCCACAGTACCTCTCACAGTGGGAGGGGTGGGGTACTGTGTCCACAGTACCTCCCACAGTGGGAGGGGTGGGGTACTGTGTCCACAGTACCTCTCACAGTTGGGGGGGGTGCTGTGTCCACAGTATCGCTCAGAGCGGGAGGGCGCAGGGGTGCTGTGTCCACAGTATCTCACAGTAGGGGGGTGCAGGGGTCTTGTGGAGCCAGATCCAGGCCCCTGGCCCCAGGAGGTGCAGGATCTGGTGGTGCAGTGTCCTGCCAGGCCCACCACACAGCCTCCCCCTTCGCTGTGAGCTGTCTTGCTCTCCCCGCCTCCATCCTCTGGCACCTTTTCCAAAAGACATGCCTGCTCCCTCCTACTCCGAGCCCCAGGCTGTTCTGAGTTCCTGAAGGCTTGAGGGTGGGCTTCCAGTACAGACATACCCGTGCGTACTAGGCTGTGAGTGACCACTAGGCTCACACGGTTACCTTCTCAGAGGAGAAAGGCCAGCTGCGTCTGGAGCCTAGTCCTGCAGGGCGCTCTGCTGGTTCCCAAGCTGCTTGAGTGTGGCTGCGGTCTCAGCCCCCGGCCCACCTCCCCACCCTGACACTGAGCATCATTCCACAGGGGGCTGGTCGGGCAGGGCCTGCGCTACAACTTCACCCACCTGGATCGGTACCTGGACCTTCTCAGGGAGAACCAGCTCGTCCCAGGTAAGCTGCCACATCGCCCTGGTGCCACTGGCCTCCCCATCTCTCCTTGGCCGGGTTCTTCTGGGTCCTCCTGGCTGCCCACTTGGGGCTGCCTCTGTGCCCGCCTGGCTGCACCAGGCAGGTGAGCGGTGGGACGCCACCCTCGTTGCTGCAGGCTTCGAGCTGATGGGCAGCCCCTCTGGACGCTTCACCAACTTTGAGGACAAGCAGCAGGTGTTCGAGTGGAGGAACCTGGTCTCTCTCCTCGCCAGGAGATACATCGGTGGGCAGGGCGCATGCCCTGCGGGGACGGGGCGGGCACTCCTGGGCAGGCTGCCCTCCGTCCCACCCCCTCACCTGGTTTTCTCATGAAGTCACCAAGCCAAGGCCTCCTGATGGGCGAGGGACAGGGCAGGGGGGTCCAGCTCCCGGGAACCCAGACCATCCCATCACATCCAAACCTCCCAGCCATGGTTGCCCCTCCCTGGAGGGCTCCATGAGCTGGTGACACCGCCCCAGAGGAGGGGTCCTCTTGCCACAGCGAGGACCCTCTACAGGTAGGTATGGCCTCGAGCATGTTTCCAAGTGGAATTTTGAGACGTGGAACGAGCCAGACCACCACGACTTTGACAACGTGTCCATGACCTTGCAAGGTGGGTGAGCCGGCCTCTTGGGGTCCTGTGGATCTGCGAGGGGGTTGGCAGCGGGCCCCTCTGGCCCCGCGGTATGGACTCTGTGTCCTTCCCAACCAGGCTTCTTGAACTACTACGACGCCTGCTCCGAGGGTCTGAGAGCAGCCAGCCCGGCTCTGCGCCTGGGCGGCCCTGGAGACGCCTTCCACGCGCCGCCCCGCTCGCCGCTCTGCTGGGGCCTCCTGGGGCACTGTAACAACGGCAGCAACTTCTTTACCGGGGAGGTGGGCGTGCGGCTGGACTACATCGCTCTGCACAAGAAGGTAGGCTGGGGACCCCGCCCTTCCGCCACCACCCCCCCCCACCGCCGCCCCGCGCCCCGCCGGAGGCCCCTCGGCGGCCCTCCCGAGGTGCTCAAGCGGCCGCTCGCAGGGCGCGGGCAGCTCTATCTTCATCCTAGAGCAGGAGGCGGCGGTCGTACAGCAGATACAGCGGCTCTTCCCCAAGTTCGCTGACACCCCCATTTACAACGACGAGGCCGACCCGCTGGTGGGTTGGTCCCTGCCGCAGCCCTGGAGGGCCGACGTGACCTACGCGGCCATGGTCGTGAAGGTGGGCCCGCCCCCGGGAGCCCCGGGTGGGAGGGGCGGGCGCCCCACCGGCGCGGTCCCAGACGCCCGACGTCCGCAGGTCGTCGCGCAGCACCAGAACCTGCTGCTGGCGAACGCCAGCTCGGCCGTCCGCTATGCGCTCCTGAGCAACGACAACGCCTTCCTGAGCTACCACCCGCACCAGTTCTCCCAGCGCACGCTCACCGCGCGCTTCCAGGTCAACGACACGCGGCCGCCGCACGTGCAGCTGCTGCGCAAGCCGGTGCTCACCGCCATGGCGCTGCTGGCCCTGCTGGGTGAGCGGCGGGCCGCTCTCTCTAGGCCAGGAGTAGCCTGTGCAAAGGCCCGAGGGCCGACGGACCCTGCTGCGGAGCGGGGAGCTCTTCTCTCGCCCCTCCGCGCCCTGTTCCTAGCTCACGGGGCCAAGGAGGTTGTGGCGTGGCCGGGGACCTCCCGCGGAGGGCGAACGGTGGGAAGCCCGGCCCGGGAGGGCAGAGCGGCCAAGACCCCCGTGTTGACCGCCCCCGCGTGCCTGCAGACGGCGAGCAGCTCTGGGCCGAGGTGTCGCGGGGCGGCACGGTGCTGGACAGCAACCACACGGTGGGCGTCCTGGCCAGCGTTCACCGCCCCACTGGCCCGGCCGACGCCTGGCGCGCCACGGTGCTGGTCTACGGAAGCGATGACACCCGCGCCCACGCCAACCGCACGGTCCCCTTGATTCTCAGCCTGCAGGGGGTGCCCCCGGGCCCCGGTGAGTAGGGGTCGCGGGGAGGAGACCCCGGCCCTGGGGCGGGCGGGGCCTGGAGGAGGCGAGGCGCGGCCCCAGCATCTGGCTCCGCAGAGGTCGTCTTCGTCGAGCTTTACGTGGACAACTGGCTCTGCAACCCCTACGGCGAGTGGCGGCGCCTGGGCATGCCGGTCTTCCCCTCTGCAGCGCAGTTCCGGCGCATGCGCGCGGCCGAGGTCCGCGGGGAGGGGGCGGGGCGGGGCCGGGGCGCCTCCTGAGGTCCCAGGGTCCCGAGCGTCCGACTCTGTCCCCAGGACCCTGCGGCCGTGAAACCGCGCTCCTTCCCCAGCAGCGGCCGCCTGACGCTGCGCCCTCCGCTCGCTCTGCCCTCGCTGCTGCTGGTGCACGTGTGCGCGCGCCCCGAGGAGCCGCCGGGCCAGGCAAGCGGCCGCTCCCCTCCACCCGACCCCGCCGCACGCCCCGGGCGCCCCGCTCCGCCAACCCTGTGCTTCGCTCCCCCAGGTGACTCGGCTCCGTGCTCTGCCCCTGACCCGCGGGCAGCTGCTTTTGGTCTGGTCGGATGAGCGTGTGGGTTCCAAGTGCGTGAGTGCGGTCACCGCCCCTACCTCTGCCCTCCACCCCGCCTCAGCCCCCAAGTCCTCCCCGCTGCAGGGCCCCAGCGCCCCTCGGACTGCTCCCAGCAGGATATGCCCCTGTCCCCCACACTCACCTGCCTCCACTGTTGGCACCAAGGCCCATGGCTCTGCGCCTGTCTGATGTCGTAGGGTAGGGGCGCCTTCAGGGGACCAGCCTGGGACACTTGTGTTCCAGCTCTCTGCTCCCAGCCAGGGTGGCCGTCGTCACTGCAGGGAGAGTGTTCAGAGCCTGGGAGGGGGAGGGAAGGGCTCTGGGCCTGCCCTTTCTGCAGCCCCCTGGACCCCAGCCCTGGTCTGACCTCCCCAGGTGCCTGTGGACCTACGAGATCCAGTTCTGCCCGGAGGGTGGGGTGTTCGCTCCCATCAGCAGGAAGCCTTCGACTTTTAACCTGTTCGTGTTCAGCCCAGGTGTGCCCACCACCTCAGCACAATCCCTGGGGGGAGTGGGGTGGTCCAGGGCCTTTTGACACCTGGAGTTTGGGGGGATAAGGGGTTCAGGCTACAGACAGGCATGTACCTCTGTCCGCAGACACAGCTGTGGTCTCCGGCTCCTATCGGGTTTGTGCTGTGGACTACTGGGCCCGGCCAGGCCCCTTCTCCAGCCCCGTGCGGTACCTGGAGGCCCCTGCCTCTTGAGGGCCTCTGCTGCCCAGCGACTGGGCCTGTGCTGACCGTGAGCCTGGGCGGCCAGGAGCCAGGCTGGGCCCAACTGCCAACAGCCTGCCAGCCAGTCCTCCCTTCTGTTGGTCTCCTCCCACCCCTCACTCACCCCTTAAAGTGCTTTACGACTCACAGTCTCGGGGACAGCCTTCACGGTGGGCACTGGGGACGCGCGGCCTGGCTGGAGCACGGCCATCCCCGCCGGCCCACCCGAGGCCTCTGCCCACCCGTGGGAGCAGGACTCCGCTCGGCTGGGATGCAGACAAGTGTTGAGTTGGAGTGCCCGCCCTGCCTGTCTGGGGTCTCCGCTGTCACCACTGGCTGTAGTGAGCCCACCGTGTCCCCTGGAGGGCGGGACCTGAGGCTCTGCCGGAGGGGGTGGCCTGGGGCAGACAGAGCCCAGAAGAGTCACTCTTCCTGAGGCCCAGCCAGACTGCCCCCTGGACCCGCCGGCGGGGCTTTCCAGGCTGCCTGGGCCAGACTGTCCAGCGGAGAGAGGCTGACAGCGTCCACTCCACGGCCATCTGGGCTGCTTATCTGGCCCCGAGAGGAAACAGATGGCATGTCCAGACGAGGACACCCTAGGGGCCGTGGACGGACGTGTGGGCAGAGGGCAGGGAAGCCACAGGGGTGGTGCAGAACCCTGGGGCTCCTCCCCACCTCACCTGCATCCCAGGACAGATGGAGCCCGCAGGGCAAGGTGTGGAGAGGCCCCCGGTGAGGAGAGGAGCGCCCCCAGCAGAAGTGGGCCCGACCCCTGCCCCCGCCATCTGCTGCCCTCCCAGAGCCGCCTCGGCTCGGGGGGCGGGGGGCAGTGCAGGCCTGGCTGAGCAGATGGAAGGCAAGGTCTGGTCGTCCCCCGAACCGCTCTGAACCTGCTGCCCCGTCCACACGAAGCACACGGGTATCCGGGCCCACCAGTTGCCTTATCCTGGGCAAGGGTTTTGGTTTGGCCATTCTCCATGTGAACCCCAAGATCAGCGCCCATCCCCCTGCCTCAGGGCTTGGTGCCCAGGGCCCCACTGTTACCAGTCGCCTTTTTAAAGGCTCCCACTCCAAACAGCACTCACATTCCAAGGTCCTGGGGGTAAGGATGTCAGTGTTTGAACTGGGGGAGGCAGTTTACCTGCAGCAAGCCCTGACCCTGTTCTCTGTGGTGGGAACACCTAACCCCAGCATTAAAGCAGCCTCTTCTCCACTTGCTGGCTCGGTGGCCTGAGCACCCCAACCGTCAGGGGCCATCTCAGCTCTCAGCATCCTGGGAGGGGTACCGGGCTCCCGGGTTCCTTTCTCAGACACCGTGCGCCCCACCTAGCCTCCAGGGAGCAGAGATCACCCCCTGCCTGTCCTTCTAGGCCCAGAGCAATGGCCCAGGCTCCTCCTCAGTCTCCCGGCAGGAGCCCGCTGCCGCCTGGCTGCCGGGAAGAGGGCACCTCCTTCGGAGACAGTTGTGGCTCCGCAGCCATCAGTGGGGATTTGGCCCTGGCCCCTGGGTCTCATTGGGACGGTCAAGCCCTGGCTGTCTCCAGGGGCAAGTCACCATCTCCACTTGGACCGTGGCTGGGGTGCCATCAAACAGCCCCAAGCTGCGGGCATGTCCTTGCTCTCTGACCATGTTTTGGTCCTTGCTGGTTCGGGGTTGGGCTGGGAGCCAGGCTGGGAGTTCTGGAAGGCCACGTCCTGGGCCCCTGCACAGTCTTCATCATCCTTGCTGCCATGGCCGTCGCGCACGTGTGCCGTGGAACGGCCCGCGACGGCAAGAGGCTGCCCTGTCCGGCGGCAGGGGTCCCTCCCTGGACCCGTGCGGCCTTCCTGCAGGACGCAGAGCCCTCTCTGCCCCCCTCCCCAGGCGTTTGTCCCCAGGTGTCTCGTCTTCGTCATCCTGAGTCTGGCCCGCTGGGCGTGGCCTGCTGGAGCCAGACTTGCGCCTCGGTCCTGCTGCTGGTGGGCGTGCCCTCGGACCACCCTCCAGGGCCGCTGGAGGCTCCCAGAGCGGGCCCACGTGGCGGGCAGCCTCCGGGTCACACTTCCTGCTTCCAGACACACGGGGCCCAGGCTCTGGACGCATGCTGCGGGCACTGGCTTCTCACTGGCCTTGGGGTCGTGCTCCTCTGTAAATGCGGCTGGAACCGCCCCGGAGCGGCTTCTCGAGAGCAGAGTCGGTCCTGACCGATGAGGAGGCAGCTGTGTTCCGGGATGCTGGGTCCTGGACGAGAGCACTTGCGGGGGGTCAGCCTCAGATGCTCCTGCCAGCAGGGCCCTTGCGGGCCATCCACCCACAGGCGGGACCTGTGTCGTCCCTGGCCAGCAGGCTTGTGGGCCAGGGGACGGGTCAGAACGGCACGTGTACATGCAGTATCTGCTGCACCCCACCCCGAGCCCCAGCAAGTGCTGGGCTCCCAGAAGTGGTGCTAGAGCAGGAGAGCACCCCCACTTACACAGGACACCCCGGCACGGCCAGTACCCCACATTCAGGGACACTGCAACACTGACAGTACCCCACCTTCATGGACACCCCAACCCTTCCAGTACTCCACCTTCAGGGACACCCCAACACTGCCAGTACCCCACCTTCACGGACACCCCAACACTGCCAGTACACCACCTTCAAGGACACCCCAACACTGCCAGTACCCCACCTTCAGGGACACCCCAACACTGCCAGCACCCCACCTTCACGGACACCCCAACACTGCCAGTACCCCACCTTCACGGACACCCCAACACTGCCAGTACCCCACCTTCACGGACACCCCAACACTGCCAGTACCCCACCTTCACGGACACCCCAACACTGCCAGTACACCACCTTCAAGGACACCCCAACACTGCCAGTACCCCACCTTCACGGACACCCCAACACTGCCAGTACCCCACCTTCACGGACACCCCAACACTGCCAGTACCCCACCTTCAGGGACACCCCAACACTGCCAGCACCCCACCTTCACAGACACCCCAGCACTGCCAGCACCCCTGCCTCTACAGGATGCCCCAACACTGCCAGTACCCCACCTTCAAGGACACCCCAACACTGCCAGTACCTCCACCTTCAAGGACACCCCAACCCTTCCAGTACCCCACCTTCACGGACACCCCAACACTGCCAGTACCTCCACCTTCAAGGACACCCCAACCCTTCCAGTACCCCACCTTCATGGACACCCCAACACTGCCAGTACCCCGCCTTCACGGACACCCCAACCCTTCCAGTACCCCGCCTCCACAGGACACCCCAACACTGCCAGTACCCCACCTTCAGGACACCCCAACACTGCCAGTACCTCCACCTTCAAGGACACCCCAACACTGCCAGTACCTCCACCTTCACGGACACCCCAACACTGCCAGTACCCCACCTTCACGGACACCCCAACACTGCCAGCACCCCCGCCTCTACAGGACACCCCAACACTGCCAGTACTCCACCTTCAAGGACATCCCAACACTGCCAGTACCCCACCTTACGGACACCCCAACACTCCCAGTACCCTGCCTCCACAGGACACCCCAACACTGCCAGTACCCCACCTTCAAGGACACCCCGGCACGGCCAGCCCTCGGACTGCAGACTCCCCTGGAGTCACCCGGACTCTCACGGGGCTCACTTACCTCCACCTCCCTCGGGAGGACCGGCCTCCAGGGTGCGTATCATCGCTCCGCCGCCCTGATGGGCATAATGCCATTGAGATCCCTGGACTGAATGAATGAAGACATCGGGAGAGGTGGTGCCAGCAGGTAAGCTCTGATGGTGAGTTACCATGCTGGCCACCTGAGGGCTTTGCTGGTCTCGTCACGAGGGCTGAGAAGCAAGCACTTGCCAGTCAGCTGCATATCAGTGCCACGGGCTGTGAGTTAGTCCAGTAAAGGTGCATGTCCAGGTGTCAGCTGATGGGTGTTGCCACGGGTTACACTGTGATCATGGGTTACCCACACCTGTCTGGCAAGTGACACGGGGACCAGAGGAGTCCCTCAGTCACATGTCCTCAGTTTCTAATGTGGCACCTAATCACTGTTCCCAACGTGGCTGGCAGGCCTGGGGGCTTCCACGGTACACCCCCTCCTCCAGCCAGGGGGCCATGGGGGAACTGCCGCTGGCTGAGTATGGACACCCCAGCCTATGTTCTGGGGAGACAGGGATGCCCAAGGGAAGGGCTGCACCCCATGGGCTCAGAGATTCAGGCCAGAGCCCCGTCTGACCGGCACCGGCGGTTTTCAGGAATGTGGCTTTGCCTCTAGTCAGAGCCGTCGTCCGGGAGCCCCCAGGATGTCTGAGGGTTCCCCTCCGTTGGACGGTCACTGGGTGCCTCGGGTGCCCCTCCCACAGCTGGGGGCGCAGGCTCCTGACTGCATGGGCACCCAGCCTTCCCTCCATAGAGGCTCTGGGTCCCGGATGCAGTTTCAGAGCCCCGCCCACAGACCTACAGCCTCCTGCTGCCTGTGCCTTAAGCAGCACCTCAGAAGGTGCCCGTGTGTCTCTTTGCTCAGGGCTCTGCATGTAATCGGCCTTCTCACCTTTGCCAAGGGCCCCAGGAGCCCACGGCCTCACACGCTCACATGTGTGAGTCACCTGGGGGCTTGGCAAAGGTGGTCTGACTCTGGTCTGTCTGGGATGGGGTCCCAGACTGCATTTCCAACCACCCTGGGTGCTCTTCGTCCTGGGGAGCAGGAGACCCCAGAGGGTCCCCTGCAGAGGTGGGCACTACCCCCCCAGGCAGGAAAGAGGAAGAATGGGCTGCCCACGGACCTGTGACCTCGGACCCCAGCCTTAGGCACCTTCCTGGTGTGCCACCAGACACCCAGGGGTGACCTGGGCCCAGCACAGGAAGGGGGGCAGTGGGCCCCCTGCGAGCAGGGGTCGGGGCCCTTCTTGGGGCCTCTGGGGATGAGGGGCTGTAGGGGAGGCAGCCTGGTGCCCTCGCCCATGACCCTGAGAGGGCCCCGGGCTGTGTGGGCAGCGGGGTGCATAGATGAGGTCCAGCCCTTTGCTGTGATGGGACCTCCCCAGAATGAGAGTCCTGAGCGCAGCGGCTGGGGTTCATGTGCCTACCTCCGCCTACACATTACCGTGCAGGAGACCAGCTGTCTTCTGGGCACTGGGGCAGAATCCCCCTGCAGCCTCCTGGTCAAGGGGCCCCACCTGGGTCGGCACAGGATGCTGGGAGCAGCCCCTCCTTGCCCAAGGTAAAGTGAGTGGCGGGCACCCCTGCTGCAAGAAGAGGCCATGGATGCCAGCATTGACTCAGCCCTCGCCCCCAGACTGCCACATGGCAGGCTAGTGATGGTGGCCGGCCAGGCTTCCCCACCAGGGAGGCTGCTCCACCCAACAGAGCTGGCAGGACGGGCTGGCATGACCAGTGTCCTGCTCTGACTTTGGGGGTTCGGAGGTGCCCATCTGCAGGAGTGGGGCCCAATCTTGGCAGGGGCGCTGGTCAGCCCGGCTGGCGGGACTCGCTTGGCCTGCAGTCCTGCCCAGCAGCCACATCCAGCAACTCCAGTCCCGTCCTATAACCACCCGCTGTGAAGCAGGCCTGGGTCATGTCAACACCCCGTGAGCTCCTGTGGGGCAGCTCACCCTCTGGGCGGACCTTAGGTCAAAGCTTCGACCAGGGGCCACCCTTCCAAGCTCGCCCACGCCTACGGTGTCCGTCTGAGTCACCAGCAACACACCGGTGTCCCCCAGGATGGAGGGTCCCTCCCACGAGGGTCTCAGTAGAGAAGGTGAAGCCAAAAAGAGGTCTTTGGAGCCTTTCAAAGTCTAGCTGATGTCACCCCATTTGGGTGTGATGCTCACTCCGCAGTTGCAGTCAGAGGGGCCACGCGTGTTGACTCCTGTGGCCTCGGCCACCCCCCAGGGCCCTCCATGGAGGGCTCTAGTCTGTCCAGCAGGTCAACCTGTTTGTTTTTTTTTTAATACCTTTATTATGGTAAAGTTGACACTATTTAAAGCATATGATTTGATAACTTTTGACCTATGTCCTTGACACTATGACCACAATCTGGACACTGGATGTTTCCCTCACCCCCAGGGGTCATCTCAGGCCCCCTCCCAGCACCCACACAGGCAGCCCCAACATCTGCCTCGATCGCTGCGGACCCCTGCCTCTTTCTAGAATGTGGTACAGACGCCACTGCATGGTACCCACATCTTTCCCACCAGCATGACTGCCTTGAGACTCACCTGCGTTGTGTCGACAGATGGTTCATGTTTTTATTGCTGTGTCTCTCCTCGTAGGGACCTGGAATGGTTGGCCCTGTGGCCTGTTGATGGACATTTGGGTGGTTCCCAGTCTGGGGGTATTACCAATAAAGCTGCCGTGAACATTTGCATGCAAATATTTGAGTGGACACGTATTAATACGTCCTTTCCTGTTGGGTAAATACCTATGAGTGGGAAGCAGGCCTGTCTACAGTTCATCAGGCATTCTGTCTAGCAGATCTAGCTCCTTAAATCTATTTCTCACTTCCACTGTATAATCATAAGGGATTTGATTTAGGTCATACCTGAATGGCCTAGTGGTTTTCCCCACTTTCTTCATTTTAAGTCTGAATTTGGCAATAAGGAGTTCATGATCTGAGCTACAGTCAGCTCCCGGTCTTGTTTTTGCTGACTGTATAGAGCTTCTCCATCTTTGGCTGCAAAGGATATAATCAATCTGATTTAGGTGTTGGCCATCTGGTGATGTCCATGTGTAGAGTCTTCTCTTGTGTTGTTGGAAGAGGGTGTTTGCTATGACCAGTGTGTTCTCATGGCAAAACTCTGTAGCGTT
Organism: Bos indicus x Bos taurus; assembly: GCF_003369695.1. Lineage (NCBI taxonomy): Eukaryota > Metazoa > Chordata > Mammalia > Artiodactyla > Bovidae > Bos > Bos indicus x Bos taurus. The sequence goes on along the minus strand of NC_040081.1, from coordinate 116,790,312 downwards.
TGCCCTGCTTCATTCTGTACTCCAAGGCCAAATTTGCCTGTTACTCCAGGTGTTTCTTGACTTCCTACTTTTGCATTCCAGTCCCCTATAATGAAAAGGACATCTTTTTTGGGTGTTAGTTCTGAAAGGTCTTGTAGGTCTTCATAGAACCGTTCAACTTCAGCTTCTTCAGCATTACTGGTCGGGGCATAGACTTGGATTACTGTGATATTGAATGGTTTGCCTTGGAACCGAACAGAGATCATTCTGTCATTTTTGAGATTGCATCCTTGTACTGCATTTTGGACTCTTTTGTTGACCATGACGGCCACTCCATTTCTTCTGAGGGATTCCTGCCCGCAGTAGTAGATACAATGGTCATCTGAGTTAAATTCACCCATTCCAGTCCATCTTAGTTCACTGGTTCCTAGAATGTCGATGTTCATTCTTGCCATCTCCTGTTTGACCACTTCCAATTTCCCTTGATTCATGGACCTGACATTCCAGGTTCCTATGCAATACTGCTCTTTATAGCATCAGACTTTGCTTCTATCACCAGTCTCATCCACAACTGGGTGTTGTTTTCACTTTCGCTCCGTCCCTTCATTCTTTCTGGAGTTACTTTCCACTGATCTCCAGTAGCATATTGGGCACCTACCGAGCTGGGGAGGTCATCTCTCAGTGTCCTGTCTTTTTGCCTTTTCATATTGTTCATGGGGTGCTCAAGGCAAGAATGCTGAAGTGGTTTGCCATTGCCTTCTCCAGTGGACCATGTTTTGTCAGAACTCTCCATGACCAGTCTTGGGTGGCCCTACACGCATGGCTTAGTTTCATTGTGTTAGACAAGGCTGTGGTCCATGTGATTCGATTGGTTAGTTTTCTGTGATTGTGGTTTCAGTCTGCCCTCTGATGCCCTCTCTCAACGCCTACCGTCTTAGTGGGGTTTCTCTTACCTTGGACCTGGGGTAAAAAGAAATGAAAAAAAAAAAGAAAAAGAAATGCAAAAAAGCAAAATGGCTGCCTGAGGAGGCCCTACAGATAGCTGTGAAAAGAAGAGAAGCGAAAAGCAAAGGAGAAAAGGAAAGATATACCCATTTGAATGCAGAATTCCAAAGAATAGCAAGGAGAAGAAAGCCTTCCTAAGTGATCTGTGCAAATAAATAGAGGAAAATAATAGAATGGGAAAGACTAGAGATCTCTTCAAGAAAATTAGAGATACCAAGGGAACATTTCATGCAAAGATGGTCTCAATAAAGGACAGAAATGGTATGGACCTAACAGAAGCAGAAGATGTTAAGAAGAGGTGGCAAGAATACACAGAAGAACCATACAAAAAAGATCTTCATGACCCAGATAACCACGATGGTGTGATCACTCACCTCGAGCCAGACATCCTGGAATGTGAAGTCAAGTGGGCCTTAAGAAGCATCGCTACGAACAAAGCTAGTGGAGGTGATGGAATTCCAGTTGAGCTATTTCAAATCCTAAAAGATGATGCTCTGAAAGTGCTGCACTCAACATGTCAGCAAATTTGGAAAGCTCAGCAGTGACCACAGGACTGGAAAAGGTCAGTTTTCATTCCAGTCCCAAAGAAAGGCAATGCCAGAGAATGCTCAAACTACTGCACAATTGCACTCATCTCACACACTAGCAAAGTAATGCTCAAAATTCTCCAAGCCAGGATTCAGCAATACGTGAACCATGAACTTCCAAATGTTCAAGCTGGTTTTAGAAAAGGCAGAGGAACTGGAGATCAAATTGCCAACATCCACTGGACCATCAAAAAAATGAGAGAGTTCCAGAAAAACATATTTCTGCTTTATTGACTATGCCAAAGCCTTTGACTATGTGGATCACAATAATCTGTGGAAAACTCTGAGAAAGATGGGAATACCAGACCATCTGACCTGCCTCTTGAGAAATCTGTATGCAGGTCAGGAAGCAGCAATTAGAACTGGACATGGAACAACAGACTGGTTCCAAATCAGGAAAGGAGTATGTCAAGGCTGTATATTGTCACCCTGCTTATTTAACTTATATGCAGAGTACATCATGAGTAACACTGGGCTGGATAAAGCACAAGCTGGAATCAAGATTGCCAGGAGAAGTATCAATAACCTCAGATATGCAGATGACACCACCCTTATGGCAGAAAGTGAAGAGGAACTAAAAAGCCTCTTGATGAAAGTGAAAGAGGAGAGTGAAAAAGTTGGCTTAAAGTTCAACATTCAGAAAACTAAGATCATGGCATCTGGTCCCATCACTTCATGGGAAATAGATGGGGAAACAGTGGCTGACTTTATTTTTGGGGGCTCCAAAATCACTGGAGATGGTGATTGCAGCCATGAAATTAAAAGACACTTATTCCTTGGAAGGAAAGTTATGACCAACCTAGACAGCATATTAAAAAGCAGAGACATTATTTTGCTGACAAAGGTCTGTCTAGTCAAGGCTATGGTTTTTCCAGTGGTCATGTATGGATGTGAGAGTTGGACTGTAAAGAAAGCTGCGTGCCAAAGAGTTGATGCTTTTGAACTGTAGTGTTGGAGAAGACTCTTAAGAGTCCCTTGGACTACAAGGAGATCCAACCTAAAGTTTAAGAGTCCATCCTAAAAAAAAGAAAAAGAGTCCATCCTAAAGGAGATCAATCCTGAGTGTTCATTAGAAGGACTGATGCTGAAGCTGAAACACCAATATTTTGGCCACCTGATGAGAAGAACTGACTCATTTGAAAAGACCCTGATGCTGGGAAAGATTGAGGGCAGGAAGAGAAGGGGACGACAGAGGATGAGATGGTTGGATGGCATCACCGACTCAATGGACATGATTTTGGGTAAACTCCAGGAGTTGATGATGGACAGGGAGGCCTGGCGTGCTGCAGTCCGTGGGGTCGCAGAGAGTAGGACACGACTGAGCAACTGAACTGAACTGGGAAGCGGGCCATACGACTGATTAGATGTGTGCTCGGCTCTTTAAAACCTTGCTGATCCAGCTGTGTGTGTGCAGCTCACTGCTCCAAGGCCAATGGTGTTGAGTGCTGGGATGTCTCACCACCTTGCTATGTTCACCAATACTGTTCATCTTGGTGACTTTTTCTTGTCAATTCCATAGACTTGTTCCCATAGGTGATTGTGTCATTTACAGATCAAGACTTTACTTCTTTCTTCCCAGTCTGAACTGACTTGACCCTCTAGCATGATGCTGAGTGCCAGGGAAAGAGAAAACCCCAGGTCTGGCTCTGACATAAGTGGGGAACATCACTCTTTAACAGTCAAGTGTGATGGTAGCTGGAATGTTTCCGCAGATGCCTTTTGTGAGGTGGAGGAAGGCCTTGTCTTTGCCAGTTTGCTGAGAGGTTTTTTTTTTAAAATAACATCAGGACCAGGTGCTGGATTCCATCCAGAGCTTTTTCTGCATCTCTTGAGATAATCATGTTTTTTTTTCTGTTGATATGGTATGTTACAGTGACTGATTTTCAAATGTTAAACCAACTTTGCATCCTTGGATAAATCCCACCTGATCATCATATATTATCCTTTTTTTATATATATTGTTGGATTTGATTAAGCAACATTTAAGATGTTTTGCATCCGTGTTCATGCCTGATGGTGTTCTGTGGATTTCTGGATTTAGCATCATGGACGGAGTTGGGAGGTAGCCCCTCGTCTCCCCTTTTGGGAGTGTTTTCATAGAATGGGTGTTATTTCCTTCTTAAATGTTTTGTAGAATTTCTTGGTGAAGCCATGTGGGCCTGGTGTTTTCCTTGTGGGAAGGGTTCCAACTAAAAATTCAAATTATTTAATAAATATATTCAGATTTTCTATTTCTCCTAGAGTGAGCGGGGGTCTCTGCTCTGGCTGCTGGATGCAGGCGCTGTTCCTGCCTGCGGGCTCCCAGCCTTCAGGGAGGCTCTTCCCCAGCCTCCAATGCTTCCTGTCCACTCCTGGGCTGATCGGTCCTCAGCTGCAGCCTCCAGGCAGCCCTCTGTGGGCCCCTGGGGCACTGTCTGCACGGCTCTCTCCTCTCCATGACTCTGGCCCTTGAATGCCAGCCATCACGTTCTCCGGAACCGCCCTCCCTCTGGGCTCTGCCTGGGCCCCCTGGCCTGCTCTGGAAACCGCAGGGAGGGAGGGAGCGGTGACCCGTGACCCAGCTCTCGAGGATGGCCATCTCCTGTTGTCTGCTCCCGTCTTGGCTGCCGTCCCCAGCCAAGAGAGATCCAGGCTCGCTCTCTCTTTCTCTCTCACACATATATATATCTGAATTTTTAAAAATTATTTCTTTTTGGCCGCACTGGGTCTTTGTTGAGTCCCACGGGCCTTCTCTAGCTGTGGCAAGCGGGCTTCTCCCTGTGGTGGCTCTCCTGCTGTGGAGCACAGGCTCCGGGCTCCAGCAGCTGTGGTGTGGGGAGTCAGCAGCTGCAGCTCGCAGGCCCTAGAGGGCTCAGTGGTTGCGGTGCCCGGGCCTAGCTGCTCCAGCCCGTGGAATCTTCCGGGACCAGGGATTGAACCCGAGTCCCCTGCATTGGCAGGCGGGTTCTCATCCACTGCGCCACCAGGGGAGTATTCTGAATTTTTAAAGTTTAAATATTTTTTAACGTGCAGAGAGCATGTAACTCTGGTCCCTGTTGCTTCATGGGGAGCAGAAGCTCGTGTCAGGGCCCTCAGCTCCCTGGTGAGCACTTCCCATCCTCAGAGGTGATTCTCGGCCTCTACACCTGCTCCTGAGATGCCATTTCTCCAGGCTGTGGACCTGCCCTGTCTGCCCACCCTCACCTGTCCCAGCCTCTGGCACACAGCCAGGGCTCAGCTTGTCCTGGTGGAAAGAGGATGGTAAGAAGAGCAGCAGATTAATACCTCCTGGGGCTCGCTGTGTCCAGCAGGTGGGATATGGAAACTTGCAGTCCCCAAGATCATTCGACGAGGTCGGATTGCAGATGAGACGACTGAGACCAGGAGCTTAGCTAATTGCCCAGATCTCAGTTTTAAAAGTGTTCATATTCCGGGGCCAGTCTCACGGAGGGGGAGCGGGGGCCGCTGGTGGGAGGCCTCGGTGGAGGCGGCAGCTCGGGCAGCGCGCGCAGGCCGGTCTGGCGCCGCGTGGGGAGCGCCGCCTCCCAGGCGGAGAGGGAGGCCAAGGTCCGGGGTGGGGAGGGACTCGGGCGACCTCGCGGCCCACCGCGCCCCGAGCCTCCGCCAGGGGGCAGCGCCTCCCCGCGCAGAAGCCCTACCCGGCCGGGACCCTCGACCGCACCTGCGGCCGCTCCCCCGGCGAGACCCTTTCCCCCCGTCCACCTTATCCCCTCCGCGCACGGGGCCGCCTCGGCCACTTCCTGCTTCCGACACCCACCTCCCCACACCTGCTGCAGGCAGCCTCCCCGCTGTGTCAGCTCTGCACACCCTGTGACGTCTCCCCACAAACCTCCCCGCGCGGCCCTGCGTGGCGCCCCCAGGGCCCACCTGCCCGCTTTGTCCCAGGGCTCCTTTCTGCGATCCACCGCGCTGCCGCACCATCCTCGGGTAGGCGCTGAAAGCCCGCTCCTGGCTTCCTGCCCGCTGCTGCGGAGCCTGAGTCCCAGTTCAGCTGAGTTCAGTCGCTTGGTCGTGTCCAAAGTTCTGTGACACCATGGACTCCATGGACTGCAGCATGCCAGGCCTCCCTGTCCATCACCAACTCCCGGAGATTACCCAAACTCATATCCATTGAGTCGGTGATGCCGTCCAACCATCTCATCCTCTGTCGTCCCCCTCTCCTCCCACCTTCAGTCTTTCCCAGCATCAGGGTCTTTTCCAATGAGTCAGTTCTTCACATTGGGTGGCCAAAGTATTGGAGTTTCAGCTTCAGCATCAGCCCTTCCAATGAATACTCAGGACTGATTTCCTTTAGGATGGACTGGTTGGATCTCCTTGCAGTCCAAAGGACTCTCAAGAGTCTTCTCCAACACCACAGTTCAAAAGCATCAATTATTTGGTGCTCAGCTTTCTTGACAGTCCAACTCTCACATCCATATATGACTACTGGAAAAACCATAGCTTTGACTAGATGGGTCTTTGCAGGAGGACTACTCGGGTCTGCATCTGGGCCTCCACTCAGCATACAGGCAGGATGGTGAGCACCCAGCTCACCACCACCACCACCCCCCCACAAGGTGGGTGCCCTACAGGCCCAGAGACAGGATTGAGGAACCGCCTATCGCTGGCTTGGAAGGAGTGGGCAGCCTGGGTCTCCACAGGCTAAAACCCTGATGGCTCATACCCCCTCATCCAGCTCTCCTCTGCCCTGGGGATGCTGACCTGCAAGACCTCTCCAGTTCCAGTTTTCCCTGGAAGGCTTCCTGGAAGAGGGAACCCTAAGAGGAGAGCGCTTGTTCCGGAAAGGGTTCTCAGAGGAATAGCAGGAGCAGAGGTCCAGAGGGGCTTCGGGGAGTGCTACGGGGGAGTGGGGGTGGGACTGGGCAGGGCCCAGGCATCCAGGGCCTCCGGGCTGGTAGGGTTTGTGTTGAGGGCACTGGGGAGCCAGAGATGCATCAGGATTGTGTTTTTAAGTGATGAGTCTGGGACGTCCCTGGAGTCCAGTGGTTGAAAATCTGCCTGCCAATGTAGGGTGCGTGGATCACTGATCTGGGAAGACCCCACATGCTGTGGAGCAACTAAGCCCACGTGCCCCAAGTACTGAGCCCATGTGCCGCGATTACCGAAGCCTGCACACCTAGAGCCTGTGCTCCCGAGAGAAGCCGCCACAGTAAGTCTGCACACCCCCAGAAGAGTAGCCCCCACCAGCCACGGCTAGAAAAGCCCTCGCACAGCAATGAAGACCCAGCACAGCCAAAAAGGAAATTAATAAATTTAAAATATGTTTTTTAAAAATGATGATTCTCAATTTCAGTGACGGGACAGTGAAGGGGAAGCCAGGGGAGACTGGCCCAGTGATTCAGGCCAGTGAGCCTGGGTGTGGTCAGGTGATGGACGGAAGGGGGGCAGTCATGGGGGCCAGTGTATGTCGGTTGCTGAATAGGAAAGGGAAGGGCAGTGGGGCAAGGTGGAGAAGAGCCACAGGGCAGGGGCACGCTGCAGTGCGTGGTCCAGTCCCGGGCATCCCAAGTGCCGGGGAATCTTGGGTAAACTACTTGCTTTCTCCATGCCTGCATGTCTTCATCTGCACGGTGACAGCAAGACGTTTGACTGATTATGAGGATTAAAGGTGGTGCTGAGTTATTAATATCCTTGTGTTACCCTCACTGGGCTTCCCACCTGGTGCTAGAGGTAAAGAATCCACCTGCCAACGCAGGAGACCCAAGAGAGGCAGGTTTGATCCTTAGGTGGGGAAGATCCCCTGCAGTATGAAGGGCAACCCACTCCTGTCCTCTTGCCTGGGAAATCCCATGGACAGAAAAGTCTGGCGGGCTACAATCCAGACTCGGACACGACTGAGCGCACACGCACACCATCGCTAGCGGATAGGAGGCCGCAAACCGCCAGGTGGGCGGTGGGAACACGTCTGCTCTCCGTCAAGCCGATCTATGAGCCGAGGCGCCAGGGCGGGATCTCTGTACCCCACGTCATGCCCGACTTGGCTCTCCCTGGAGTCGCCTGGGGTCAGAGCGGGGTCTTGGATCTCCCCTCCGTTCCCGACGACCACCGGGGGGCTCAGATATCGGGACTCGGACTGCCCAACTGGAGCTCGATCAGGGACGACTCTAGAGGCGCGCGGGGGGCTGTTGGCCTGAGGTTGGGGGCTCGGATGCAGGCGCCAACGGGTGCAGGTGCGAGGTGGACGGTGCGGGACCAGGAGGTACGCGAGGCGGGGCTGGGCCGGGGCTGGGTGGGGGCGCAGTGTGCTGCCCCGGCCGCCAGCGGGTGGAAACAAGCCGGGGGTGAAGCCAGGGGCCTGAGGGGGAGAGGCGGACGGGCTGGGGCGTGGCCGCGCTCCGGGGAGCCGCCCCGCCCGCGGGCGTCCCGTACTGCTAGGGTTAAGGCCGCGAGCCAGGCGGTGGCGGGGCGGGCACGCTCGCCGATTGGCAGAAAGTTCGGGCGCGGGGCGGGGCTCGGGGCGGGGAGCGGGGGCGGGGCGCGGCGGCCAGGACGAGCCGATTGGCGGGAAGTTCGAGCGCGGGGCGGGGCGCAAGGCGGGGCGCGGGGGCGGGTCGTGGGGGGCGGGGCGCGGGGGCCACGGCGCGCCGATTGGCGGGAAGTTGTGTCGGGGCGGGGCGCGCGGCGGGCTCGGCGCTCGCTCCGGGAGAGTTGACAAAGCCCCGCAGGGAAGGACGCCTCGCGGCGTGGCGCCCCGGGCCCCTCGCCCCGCCGCCCCGGGATCGCGGCCCCGGCCCGCGGACCGCCCTCGCCGCCCTCCTCGCCCCTCGCCCCGGCCCCGGCCCCCGATCCCCGCCCCGGCCCCAGCCCGAGCCGCCAGCGCGCAGGTAGCGCCGCCCCGTCCCGAGGCCGGGCCCGGGGGCGCGGGGCGGCGGGGTGCGGCGCCCGGGGCGGCAATGACCGCGCAGCGCGCCCCGCGGGCCCGGCCCTGAGCCCCGCCGCCCGCGAGCCCCGGCGAGGTGAGCCCCTCCGCGCGCCTCCGATTCCCGGGGCGGACTGGGAGGGCCGATTCCGAAGGGCCGGGGGCCGGGGCCGCGGGCGGGGGCGGGGGCCGAGCGTCCGGGTCCCCGCTCGGCGGCGAGGGGCCGCAGGCACCGGCACGCGCCGCCGCGGCTCCCGCCCGGCCCGAGGTCCTGCCCGCGCCCCGCCCCCGCCCCTGCACCCCACGTGGGCCCCCCCAACGCAAATTTGTCCGCTAATGGCGCAGGCGATTATCTGCGGGGCCGCCGGTGTTGTGTGTCCCGCGGGCAGGGCCCGAGTTACAAGCGCCAGGAATCCAGACGGTGTTTGGAGGGGGGGCGGGGGAGGTCGGTAATTAGTGTAAACCCTTTGTCTGCCTTTGATACCCACGGTTACCCTGCCGCCGCTTCCTCCGCCCGGAGCGCGCCAGGGAAGGCGGGGCGGCCCGCACCTCAGTTCCCCTCGTCCAGGGCCGGGGTGCTGGCGGCTCCGGGGCCCTCGGCCCAGGGGAGGGGGAGCGGGGCGGAAAACCAGCCCCCCCACCCGCACGCAAGTGCCCAGCCTTTGAATAACCCCCAGGTCCGCACTGGCCGAGATGACGCCGAGCCCCGCGTTAGTGCTGCCGCTGCTGCTGCTGCTGGGGGCCCTCCCGCCGGCCGCCGCCGCCCGAGGTGAGTGCTGGCGCCCAGCCCGGCGCCCCGGCCTCCGCCAGCGCCGCCCCTTTCCCTCAGGCCCTGAACTCTGCCACAGTGCCCGCCTGGCGCGCGTGCCTGCGCCCCGCCCCTGCTGGCCGCGCGCAGCCCGGCCCCTCACCCACTGGGCCCCCAGCTCACCCACGGGCCAGTGCAGCTCACGCGTCGGCCCCACACCCAAGGGGCTCCTCAGCTATCTGTGGGGCCTCCCCTCTCATCATGAGGTCCCCCAGATCACCCACAGGGTGATCTCACTGTGTGGGCTCCCCTAGCTCTGGCACGGGGTCCCACACTGGCTGGCAGGTTGGGCTCTGGCCCCAGTTCCCCTCAGAACACACACATCCACCCGCCGCTGCAGTTGAGGGCAGCCACTGATGGAGGATCCCTGGGCACTGGGCAATTTGGCCACAGTGGACCCAGTTAGGCCCCTGAAAACCTACAGAAACCCCCCGGTGGCCAGGGTCGGGTGTGGGGACAGTGGGGACCTTCTTGGTATGTGGGACTAACGACCCAGACCAGTGCGCTAGGCCTGCCCGTCTCCAAGAAGGTGCAGGGTTGGGGCCAGGGGACAGGACCCAGCACACGGGGTGGGAGTAAGGGCCTGTCTTAAGGCAGATGCTGAGACCACCTGCTTCAGGCACACAGTGCGTCCCTCAGCACGGCATGTGCCACAGTGGGGCCTGGACGCGGGCAAGAGGGCAGCCTCAGATGCCCCTGGAGGGACCCCTCCCCCAGCAAGTGGCGCCCTTGGCTGACGGGCGATGGGTGATGCGTGCCCATGGACTCCCACTGCCGTGTTCTGTGCTGGACTCCTTCAGCGAGGCGGGACCTGTGGCCAGGCCAGCCCTGTGGGTGTGTTGACCACTCAGGATTGTCCTTGCCCTGTCCACCAGTCCTCTGAGGCGTCGCACCCCGCCCCCGCCGCTGCCCCGCAGGCGCACCGAGCCCAAGCTGGCCTTATATGGCCACATTCGGGTGTGGGGTGGCGGGCGGCGGCCCAGGTGGGCCTCATGCCACGGTACCCCCCCGCCTGCCCTGCCGGGGACTGGCTGGCTCGCTTGAGGGTGGGGGCTGCCCAGGCGTGGCCGGGATGGCAGTGTGCAGGGTGCTGCGGACACTCGGGTCATGCCCAGCAAGGCTCCCCACCCCCGGGGCCAGCAGCTCGGCCTCCGATTGCTCTTTCGTCTGCTTGGACTCCCCCATCCCCGAACCTGCCTGTCCTCTGGCCACTTGGCCAGAGAGGCTTGGGAGGCCACTGGCCTGACCTGGCCACTGGCTGGAGCCTGAAGTGGAGGGGCGGGTGGCAGTGGGCCGTGGACGGCTGTGGGCAGCAGGGCCTGCCTTGGCACCGAGAGGTCCCCCAGGGGCTACACCCCTCTTGGTGCCCTTTGGCTGAGGCCTTGGGCTGCGTGCTGAGGGCCCTGGCGGCCGTGGGGAGGTGGGATCCGCTTTCCAAGGGCCAGGGCCTCTGTGGTTTCTGGTGGGGGGTGCTCTTCCTGAATCGTGTTGGCTTCTCCTCCAGGCCTGGACTGGAGGGCAGAGCCGTCTCAGGCCCTTCCCACTTGGCGCGTGAACAGGCTGAGTGTGGACCTTCTTCAGGCAGGCAAACCAGCGCAGAGAGAGTTTGGGTGGTTTTTTGAAGCCGCTTTCCCCGTGGTGTCACAATTTCTGGAATCAGTACATTTCTAGACTCAATATTTTTAAGGTTCCCCTTTTCCCAAAGTTTCACAATCTTGGTGGGTTAGTCTTAAGCTTTTTTTTTTTTTTCAAATTTGAAAAAAGACTTTGGCTTTCTCCGTTTCCACTTTACTTCTCAGTGTGAATTCGAGAGGCTCCGAATGAAGTGCCTTTTACAATTTACTTTGAAAGAAGTCATTTCAGGGTTTTCTGAGGAGTGCCACGTGTGGACTTTTCTGAGGATGGTGCAGTGGACGGTCTCTGAGCAGCTGGCCCTGAAGGCCCCTCTCCCTCCCCTGGACCTGGCCAGCGTGCCGGCCACCTTCCGCCTGTGGGATAGTGCAGACTTCAGGCCGACTTGCCTGGGGGCTGTGGTGGAAGGCTCTGCCAGGGCCTGTGAGTCCACAGGGAGGCGTTTGGCCGTCAGAAAGGCTGTGATATGTGTGCTGGTAGACCTCAGCGTCTGACCAGGCTGCGAGGGGCCTCCTCCTCGCCCCCCAGGCCCCTGCAGGTGGCACTGGCCAGTGTGCAGCCGGGCCAAGGTGGACTCACGGGAGCCCGGCCCCGGCTCTGCGAGGTGGACCTGGGCCAGCGGCCCACTTATGTCTTGTCTTCGGCCCCACTCCTGGAAAGAAAAATAAACCATTGCCCCCTCTGCAGGGAGGAGGGAGCGAAGAAAGTCGCCCTTGGCTGGGCCTGGAAGTGCTGCCTACCAGGCTCCGTCTCCAGTGCGCCAGGATCAATGGGCCCCCGAGTCCTCCTGGCTCTGCGGCGGCCCTAACGAGGGAGTTGCTGGTTTTCTCCAGCAGCAGCCCCAGCCTCTGGATCGGCTGGGCAGCCCAGGCCCCACAGACGTGCGGGGGAGGCGGGCGGAGGCCTCCCATCGTGGCCTGCTTTGCCCCATTCTGTGCCTCCATGGGTGACCGCAGCCTGGTGTGTCCGGGGGACAGCCTCAGTGAGCAGGTCAGCACGCAGAAGGAAGGGGTGCCCACCCCATGGACACTCTGTCCATTGCGGCCCCCCACTCTTCCTAGCGGTGGTCACGGGTGCTCCAGTAAGTACAGTCTGCCTTCTCTCAGGGCCCAAGGCGAGCAGGGGCCGCCGTCCTGTGGGTTTCACAGCCCAGGTCCCCTGGAGAGGCTCAGGTGTAACAGGGCCAGGTGGGATGGGCCTGGAAGGAGAGGTGGTCCTGGTCAGGTGAGGCGAGGAAGTCCTCCAGCGGTGGGAGTGTCGTGGGCAGAGGTGGGCAGCTCACCAGGGCCGGGGTGGGCATGGCGCCTTGGCCTAGCAGGGCAGGGCCCTTGGGTGGGGAAGGGCTGGGCTGGTCGGCTGAGGGGGGCGTCTGGGGGGTGGCCCACTGAGGCTTTGTGTGCTGGGGCCTCCATTCCCACCCTGTGCCCCGCCGAGTGGCTGGGGCAGGGCCTGGAGGCGGCATGCTGGGGTGGGGGGGCGCATGTCCGCACCGAGCACAGACTGGCCTGGGGGGGGGACTGGCCCAGGGTGGGGGTGCTTCTGGAGCTGTCCCCGAGCTGGAGCCAGGGCAGGGAGTTGCCCTAGCCTCGGGGCTGCCGAACCCCAGGGTTTCCCATCTTGGCAGGAAACACAAGTCCTCTTCTTCCTGCCGGGGAGTTTATTTTGTGTGAGATTTTCACAAGCTGTGTGCTGGATAACGGGGCCTGGGGAGCCGGCAGGGAGGAGGGAGGCCCCGGCTCCCGTGACACTGCCCCCGGGCGCCCTCGAGTCCAGGGCCGCCCCCGCCTGCGCAGCAGCCAGTCTGGGTCCTGGCTACACTGTGGGGCTGGTCCTGGAGCTCACCCTGAGGGTCCGGTGGCCCACCCCATGGCGTCCGGGGCCTGGGGGTGCCCAGTCTGGGTCACTCGGGCCTCAGAGCCTCGGGCCTTTCCTGGAGAAGCCGCTCAGACCTCAGTGGAGCGGACGTGGGACCCGGCCGGCTGCTGGGGGTTGGTCGTCTGCAGCTGTAGCCTAGAGACCCCGCGTTCGCCCTGAACACCTGGGGGCTCCAGGCTCGGGAAGGGTCCTCTCACCTCCTAGGCGACTGCCCCTGGGTGGTCTGGGCCCCGAAGCGCGTTACCCTGTCCGCTGCGTCCAGCAGGGCAGGCGTGGGAGGCCCCAGTGGACAAGGGCCCTCTCCGCCCTCTGACAGCTGGGAGCGCGTCTGTGAGGTGGCAGCGGGGGGCAGGCACGGGCAGGTTTGCAGGAGGGTCAGCACTGAGTCTGTGGACCCAGTGAGACCTTGACACTGCACCAGGGCTGCCCAGCGCTCAGCTGTGCCCCGGGCGGGTGCCCCGAGGGATGTGGCACCATCAGGGTGATGCTCTGGGCCCCCCACCGGGGTCCTGGGGGTGGTGAGGGTGAGGTAGAGGAGCCCTGAGGCTGGGCTTCCCCTGGAAGTGGAAGGGGCCCCTGGTGCCCACTCCCCTGCCGGGCGGCTGGGCAGTGGGTGGTGGGGACGCTCCCGCCGCCTTGCTCGGTGGGTCAGGCCGTCCCTTTGCCACGCCCAGAATGGCCTGGTTTCTCAGGCAACCACCTGTCCTGCGGGTCCTACCAGTTCCACTGTGGATCCTGTGGGTCCGGCCCCCGGGGCCGCCCCGGGCCAGCTGGAGAGCAGGAGCCTGTGTGCTTGTGCGGCTGTGCAGCGGTGCTGGGCGGGGGTCTGCCGGCCTCCTGGCAGCCACGTGGTGGTCCTCCCCTGTGCCCACCCCCTGCGCCGGGTGCTCCTGCCCTTCCCCTGGGGCCTCACCTCCCTGGGGAGGGTGCTGGGCCCAGAGCCTGGCACTCACCATGGGAAGCACCTCGTGTGTCCCACCCCCTAGACAGCCTACCGCACCAGCGTCCAGGCCGGCCCTGTGGGCCCGCCTCTGGGGCCCAGCCCCCTCCCCACCTGCTGGCTTAGCTGGTCCTGCACAGAGGATGGCAGCTCCCGACCGGCCAGGCCCACTGTGGTCAGCTTGATCCAACCCACCCGAACCTTGCCGCGGCCAGAGCATTCCTCAGGCTGGAAACCTGCGGGGCTTTGCGGGGCTTGCTGGGGACAGGGCTGCCCTGACGTGCAGGCTAGGGGCTCAGGCTCCATCTCCTTACCTGCTCTGAGGCCTCTGGCACCTGGGGCTTGGGGGAGGGCTGGTGTCTGGCTCACCCACCTTGAAGGTAGCTTAGGGTCGCAGGCCAGGGCCCACTGAGCACCCTGGGTGGCTGGGAGGGGTGAGGGCTGACCTTGGGGTTCCCCCGCTCCCCACGGCCAGGCCCCTGGCAGACTGTGAACAGAGCAGGGAGTGTGGATCCAGATGGAATGGCCAGGGCAGCTCACCCCACCCCAGGGGGGCAGAGGCCACGAGGCACGGGTGCTGCACTTCGGGGTGGCCCCCAGGCCCTATGATGATGACTTGGGGGGGTTTAGGGGGCTCCAGCTGGGGGTCCCTTCTCCATCTGCCCAGCACCTCTGCCCTGGGTTGCAGCGGGGTCTTGTTTTGGCAAACGTGGGGAAATGGAGCCCCCATCCAGGTGGGGGAGCTGCAAGCCTGGGGGTCTCTGGTGCTCAGAGGAGGGGGTCCGCACCCCCTCTTGGGGTGTGCGTCTGGGGGACAGTGTACGGGGGGCAGCATCGCAGCCGTGTGTGGCCCCAGCTCTGGGTCCCCAGTGGCTCAGGGGTGAAGAGTCCGCCTGCAATGCAGGAGACTCAGGGTTAGGGTTAGGATATTCCCTGGAGGAAGGCATGACACCCGACTCCAGCGTCTTCGCCTGGAAAAGCCCATGGTCAGGGGAGCCTGGCGGCCTACAGTCCGTGGGGTTGCAAAGAGTCCTACGGACTTAGCAACTGAAGCAACGCCCGAGCAGCTGCAGAGCTCGAGGAGGAGGAGGGAGAGGAGGAGGGGCTCTGCTCACTCTGCCCATGCCCGTGGTGCTCAGCCCGCGTCCTGGGTGAGACCCTGCCCAGCCTACCGCCTCCACACCCACTTTGCACCCTGCCTGTGCCCTGAACCTCCCAGCACCATGGCTCTGGGAGGTGCTAGGTTGGGGCTTCCTGGAGGCCACGCTCTAGGGAGGGGCGGCAGCTGGGCGGAGGGCCTGCGGGGAGCTGAGGGGCAGGGGCGGCCCCCCGGGCCCCACCCCCCACCAGGCCCTGCAGGGGCCCCCAGGTCCCCATGTGAGCCTCAGTTTCCCATGGCAGAGCATCAGGATGCCCCGTCCAGGTGGAACAACGGGGCTTGTGTTTCCTGGGCTAAATATAGAGCTGCTGCAGCCATGCTGGCGGCCAAAACCCCCAGGAGTCTGGGGGGCTGGGCCTCCCGCCTGTGAGCCTGCAGGGGTCTCTGCAGAGGCTGCGGGGCTGGCCAGGCGGAGCACAGGTGGGGGCGGGGCGGCCGCGCGGGAGGGGCTGTTTGCTTTGGGATGCGGCTGGCTCCGCAGGCCTCCGTGGGCACTGCCTCGTCCTCCTCCGCTCAGGCTGGCTTGCGGGGCCACACTTCCGGCCCATCTGGCGGTCACTGGGCCCCGTCCCTCCTCTCTGCAGTGACCCCGGGCAGCGTCCGCACCACCCGCGGTTGCCCCACTCCCCCTTCTGAAGGCCTCCTTCTGGGGGATGGGGAGGGCCCGCATGGTTGGGCCGGCCCCTTCTTTGCCACTGAGGCAGGCTGCTCAGGGTCTGGGGGTGTTGGCGAGGGCCCAGTGGTGCCTGCAGGTTGCGGTCGGGACAGGCAGAGCCCCAAGGGGGAGGCTTCGCATACACGTGTGTCTGTGTGGACACGTGTGGGTCCATGTGTGTGATCCTTGTGTCCAGGTGTCAGCCTGGGGGACCGGGGGCAGGCTGGGGGTACCCTCTTTGTCCTGCAGCCTGGGAGGCCCCTGGGGATGGTGGAATTTCAGGCAGTGACAGGTGGTGGACAGGGTCTGCCTGGGAATGAGGCTGGACCCTGGGCAGCCTGGTTGGGTCCTCCTGGGGTCCACTTGTCTGGGGCCTCCGATGCCCCCCCGCACTGTGAGCTGAGTGGGTGCCTGGGGGCGGGCCCTGTAGACTGCCAAGTCATTAGGGAGAGGTGGTCAGGGGAAGCATGAGGGCTGGCTGGCTGGGGCAACTAACTGCCTGGGGGGGGGTGCGGCCCCCCGAATAGGATCTCTGTCGCTCACACCCCGGTCCCCTGGAAGCAGAGCCTCGGGACCCCCTCCCCACTTGGGGCCCCAGAGAAGCTGAGCCCGGGGCCGTCAGCTCGTCCATCCCCAGGGGCACAGCCACCACCCTCCCTTGGCACCCCAGGCAGGGGCGACGGGGGTCCACGCCCTGCAAGGGCCCTGGGAGCCGCAGCGTCTGGGGGACCCACAGGAGCACTCTGGTTGCAAAGCAGCGGTGGAACCAGCTGGCAGCTGCGTGTTGAAGAAACACCAGCTGGTTATTGAAAACACATGCCGCCCCGGGCCCCGAACGATAGCGTCTCAGAGCAGCCGCGCCAGGCCGGCACCTCCGCGCAGTCAGAACACTCGGACGCGGCCCTCCTGGCCTGAGTGGCGGCCTCGAGGGGTGGAGGCACCTTCCAGTGGCTGGTGGCTGGAGTCCCGGGAGCCCAGCCCGGCCAAGCCCCTGAGAAGGGCAGCTGAGTGCCCACGGCTGCCTCTCCTGGTCTGGAGGGACAGCGGGTGGCTGCCCACGAGAGAGGCCCGAAGCCCCCGTGGTCTTCCCGTGGTGCTGGAGCTGCACATGGGCCCCGGCTCCGGGCCACAGGCACGGCGGGGCTGAGGGTCCCCTTGGAGGCAGCTCCGTAGCCTTGTGGTGTCCGCGGTGTCCTTCCCCCGAGCCGTCTCCTGTTGCCGTCTAGACCTGATCACCCCCATTGTGCCCACACTTGACCCTGGAGGAACTGAAGCTGGACCCAGGCCGGGGGATCAGGGACGGTCAAGGGCACCATGGCCTCAGCTCAGGACTCTGCCTTCTCCCACGGGAGAGAGTGGTCACCCATAGCTGGAGTGCCCAGCTGCTTGCCCTCTGACCCCAAGGCCTTGGTGACCTGGTGTGGCCTGGCTGGCAGCAGGGAGGCTCTTGTCCGGGCAGACAGACCTGGTTCAGTGTAGCCCAGGCACACACGGGCACAGATGCAGAGACACTCGCGTGTGCACACCCTGTCCGTGAGGGGCTGTCCTTACTGGTCTGTGCACATGAGTCCTGGGTGAGCCGGTCCTCCCGACTGTGTTCTGGCTCCTGTGCGAGAGCGCGCAGGGGCCCCCGTGGTCTGTGGGGGCAGGCAGGAGTCTCTGCATGGGGTCCTGGGTGGGCTCCCGGCAGGGACAGCCCTACCGCCAGCTCCTAGTGCCCACACTGCCTTTGCCCTGACCGGCCCGCTGCCAGTCCCCTCCTCCCTGACAGAGCCCTCTGACCCCCGCAGGGCCCCCGAGGATGGCGGACAAGGTGGTCCCGAGGCAGGTGGCCCGGCTGGGCCGCACGGTTCGGCTGCAGTGCCCCGTGGAGGGGGACCCGCCGCCACTGACCATGTGGACCAAGGACGGCCGGACAATCCACGGTGGCTGGAGCCGCTTCCGCGTGCTGCCCCAAGGGCTGAAGGTGAAAGAGGTGGAACCGGAGGACGCTGGTGCCTACGTGTGCAAGGCCACCAACGGCTTCGGGAGCCTCAGCGTCAACTACACGCTCATAGTGATGGGTCAGTGTCAGGTCTTTCGGCGCCGGCCGGGAGGCAGCACTTCCCGAGTGCCCACCGCCACCCCCCGTCCTGCCTGAACTTGACCACTGTCCCCAGGACCCGGGGGTCCCGCTGGCTGCCTCTAGTCCGGGACACCCCCAGCCCGGGCCTGCCTCCTCAGGCTGCACCTCGGGGAGGGGCCTTTCCTCCCGGCCTCTTCTCCCCCAGAGTTCTGCCGGCTTGAGGGGCCAGGGCTGGCTGGGAGACAGCAGGAGTGGGTGGGGGGCCCCTGCTCGCACCAAAGTGCAGCCTGGTGGGCCAGGCTGGCCGGTAGCCTTGGCGTCGGCCGTGACTTTGAGGCTCAGGTTTCCAAGTTCAGAGGGGCCGCTGGGAAGCAAGGGCCTTGTGTTCTCTGCCTCCGGGGCCCGGGCTTGGGGACTGGGCGGCGCCCCAGCAACACGCCCTTCACTCGCTGGTACCAGGCGCTGGCCCGGCCCTCCCCCACGGGTGCCGGAGCAGCACAAAGGAGGAGCCCGACCCACACACCCCACCGCTGGGTTTCCAGGGTGGGGTCCGAGAGCCGGGCCTTGGTCCTGGGCCCTGGAGGCGGCGGCTGTCCCGGGGAGGGGGCATTCCTCAGCATTCCCCGCCCCCCCCCAGGTCCCCTCTGGACTGTGGAATGGGAATACTGTGGGTGTCCCCCACCACGTCCTTTCAAAGGGGAGGATGACCAGGAGGTATGCGAGCCATGTCAGTTCACCGAGCCCTCGGCCCCTTGATGTGGGCTAGGGTTACTGCAGCTGCTGGCAGGCCCCGGCCCCCACCACCCCCAGGCCCTGCAGACCCCCGGGAGCCAGGGTGGGAGAGCCAGACCTCCGTCCCACCCACGCCTGGCGGGGTCACCTGCACCCAGGGAGTGGGCCGGGAGGCGGCTCCCGCCCAGCTGTCCCTGGGATTCTGAGCTGCGGGCGTGCATCCACGGCCTCCTGCTGGTGTGCTGGAGCCTCCAAGCTGGGCCTGGGGCTGGGGTCCATGCTGGGGTCTCACAGGGGCTACTGAGGCCCCTCTCACGTGCCCCGCCCGCCCCGCCCAGATGACACCAGTCCAGGAAGGGAGAGCCCCGGGCACGACAGCTCCTCTGGGGGCCAGGAAGACCCAGCCAGCAAGCAGTGGGGTGAGCAGAGGGGCGTCAGGTGGGCTGGGGGCTGGGCCTCACCGCTCCCCCGACCCTACCCGGCCCTCTGACCTCCACATCTCCCTCCCTCTTCAGCGCGGCCCCGCTTCACGCAGCCCTCCAAGATGAGGCGCCGCGTGATTGCGCGGCCCGTGGGCAGCTCCGTGCGGCTCAAGTGCGTGGCCAGCGGGCACCCGCGGCCCGACATCATGTGGATGAAGGATGACCAGGCCTTGACCCGCCCGGAGGCTGGCGAGCACAGGAAGAAGAAGTGGACGCTGAGCCTGAAGAACCTGCGCCCGGAGGACAGCGGCAGGTACACGTGCCGCGTGTCAAACCGCGCAGGCGCCATCAACGCCACCTACAAGGTGGACGTGATCCGTGAGTTCGGGCGGGGCCTGGGTGGGGCGAGGGCTGGGGGCGGGCTGCAGCCCCGGGGCCGCGCCCAACGCTTGTCCCTGCGCAGAGCGGACGCGCTCCAAGCCTGTGCTCACGGGCACGCACCCCGTGAACACGACGGTGGACTTCGGGGGCACGACATCCTTCCAGTGCAAAGTGCGCAGCGACGTGAAGCCGGTGATCCAGTGGCTGAAGCGCGTGGAGTACGGCGCCGAAGGCCGCTACAACTCCACCATCGACGTGGGCGGCCAGAAGTTCGTAGTGCTGCCCACCGGCGACGTGTGGTCGCGGCCTGACGGCTCCTACCTCAACAAGCTGCTCATCACGCGTGCACGCCAGGATGACGCGGGCATGTACATCTGCCTGGGTGCCAACACCATGGGCTACAGCTTCCGCAGCGCCTTCCTGACAGTGCTGCCCGGTGCGTGGGCCTCACCCCGCCCCCAGCGGGTCCCGCCCCGCCAGACCCCGCCCATGCGCACCAGCTGGGCTGTGGGGTGCCCGCGCCTGACGGTTCCCTCCCTGCCCCTCCTCGGTTTCTCCTACAGACCCAAAGCCACCAGGGCCGCCCGTGGCCCCCTCGTCCTCCACCACCAGCCTGCCGTGGCCGGTGGTCATCGGCATCCCGGCCGGCGCAGTCTTCATCGTGGGCACCGTGGTCCTGTGGCTCTGCCAGGCCAAGAAGAAGCCGTGCGCCCCGGCCCCGGCCCCCCCGGCGCCTGCACATCGCCCGCCCGCCACAGCCCGCGACCGCGGCGGGGATAAGGACCTGCCCGCCCCCGCCACCGTGGGCTCCGGCCCCGGAGTGGGGCTGTGTGAGGAGCTTGGGCCCCCGGCCGCCCCCCAGCACCTGCTGGGCCCCGGCTCGGCCACTGGCCCCAAGCTTTACCCCAAACTCTACACAGACACGCACACGCACACACACTCACACACACACTCACATGTGGAGGGCAAAGTCCACCAGCACCAGCACACCCACTACCACTGCTAGGGTGCCTCGGGCGGGCTCGTGGCGGCACCGCCAGCGGCAGGCTGGGGCCGTCTCCCCGTGCCCCGTGAGGCGCACACACGTGGACGCGCGCGCACACAGACACACACAGTCAGACTCCATCTCCCCGTGCCCCGTGAGGCGCACACACGTGGACGCGCGCGCACACACAGACACACACACACACAGTCAGACTCCATCTCCCCGTGCCCCGTGAGGCGCACACACGTGGACGCGCGCGCACACAGACACACACAGTCAGACTCCATCTCCCCGTGCCCCGTGAGGCGCACACACGTGGACGCGCACGCACACACACACACACAGTCAGACTCCATCTCCCCGTGCCCCGTGAGGCGCACACACGTGGACGCGCGCGCACACAGACACACACAGTCAGACTCCATCTCCCCGTGCCCCGTGAGGCGCACACACGTGGACGCACACACACACGACATACCTCTGGACACAAATGGACACACACACACTCACACACACACTCACATGTGCAGGGCGGAGTTCACCAGCACCAGCACACCCACTACCAGCGCTAGGGTGCCTCGGGTGGGCGTGCGGCGGCACCGCCAGCGGCAGGCTGGGGTGGAGGGCCACAGGGGAGGACAGACCGTGGGGCCATCTCCCCGTGCCCCGTGAGACGCACACACGTGGACGCGCGCGCACACACACACACGTACACGCAGACTGAGAAGCCTTTGGGAAGGCCTGTATTGTAACCGCAGTGCGCATGTGGCGACCGGCTAGCTCATGAAGGAATCCCTTGGCCCCGTGAGAAGGATTTCACGGAGGCCATGGTCACCCCCCCACCCTGGCCTGGCAGGAGATCTGAGAGGCACCCTGGCTTTGCAAACCAAAAACTCCGACCCCGTCCCCGCGCCTGCCTGCCCGTGTCCCTGCCCTGGCTATTTTTGCCACCACCTGTCCTGGTGTCCAGGAGTCCACCAGCACCCTGGAGGGGGTCGGGCGGGGCAGTCCTGGGCCCTGTCCTGAGCGGCTGGAGCCAGCGGGGGGTGACTTTTGTCCCACGCGGCCTCCCACTGCCAGAGAGGAGGGGCCTCTGATATTTATATTTAAGAAATTAAGATAATAATATTAATAATGATGAAAGGAGGGCTGGGCCACAGAGACTTGGCCTCTCCCGGGGCCCAGGACCCACCTGGCCTTGTGGCCATGCTGGATGTCCACCCTGGCCTGGGCACCCATCACCCCGTGGCCCCAGACCTCTGTAATTTTATATAGAGTTTGAGCTGAAGCTTCGTATATTTAATTTATTTTGTTAAACAAGAAAACGTGCATCCTTTTCCTCGAAGCTGGTGTTCTTCCTGTGTACGTGTGTGCACCTGTATGCCGAGAGCCGCGTGGCCAGGCCGCAGGCTCGGGGCCCCCGGAACCCACCATTAGTGTCCTGGACGCTCACCTGTACGCGCGTCTTTGGCCAGCCCGAGTCTGGCTGGCTGGGGGTCTGCTCTCTGTACTGGTGTGGCCCCCCGCCCCCAGTCCTCACCGCAGGGCCCGTGCTCCTCCCGCCCCACATTCTGGGGCTCGCCTCATACCCTCGGTGGGCAGGTGGGCTGGGGGCTGCCTCAGGGCCCCACCCACCCTTGGTGGGGCAGCAGTGCCTCCCTCGACAGGGAGACAGGCTCTAACTCGCCTGCCGGCCAGCAGGCACAGCTTGGGCCACCCTGGCCCGCAGGTTCCGGAGCCTCTTAAGGAGGAGCACGAATAGCTTGTGGGATTTTCGCAAGGCCCCCAGCGGGACCACGGTGGCCAGCCGGCAGGAGGGGTGAGGCCAGCCTGATTCTGGTTCTCAGCACTTCAGGCCAGGAGCATGGGCCCTGCCTGATGCGTGGCTGGGTATCTTCCACCTGACCTGGAGGCTGGGCCTTCTTGTCTCCTCCATGTCCCCCTGCTGGGCTGCTGCCCACTTCCTCTCCCCGGCTCCGAGCTGGACCCCCGCCTCTGCTGCTGTCTCTCAGGCTTCAGTCCCCTCTCCCTCCTCTGCTGGGACCCCAGGCAGGGCAGGACGGGACCCCCTGTCCTCTTCAGTGCTGTGCCCCCAGCCTCTGGCCTCCCAAGGTGGACCGCACTCCTGTCTCTAAGGAGGCAGGGGCCGGCCCTGAGGGACCCCTCACCAAGCTCAGGCTGGATGACGGGGGCCACCCACAGCCCCAAGGGAGACCCAGGGCCTGGCTGTGGCGGGAAGCCGGGCGGCAGAGGGGGCTGCCGGTGGCCCACAGCTGGTGACCAAACAGATGTTCCCCAGACAGGACTGGCTGCAGCCGACGCCTGGCTGGGTTTCAGTCTGAGGGGGAGGGTGGAGAGAGAGGAGGCCCTGGGCAGTGGGGAGACCTCAGGCAGTGGGCCGTCTCTGGGTCATAGGAGTTGAGCTGCCCCCTCTCCAGCGTGCGGGCAGAGGGGCAGGTTCCTGGAGGGTGCGGTCCCTCGGAACCTCAGAGGAGACTCTGGGACCCCAGCCCTGTGCCCTTGGCCTGAGGCCGGTGCTTTCCACCTGGCTCATGGGGACCAGCCTCACCATCTGCCCCAGAGAAGGCGGGGGACTAACGACCTGGCCACCCTTAGGGCCTGTCTCAGCCTGAGAGGTCTGGTTCTCTGGAGACCAGTGTCCATCCCCCAACGCCCTTCCTGGAGAGAGGGCTGCTGGGGGGCTGGTCATTCTGTAGACCTGCTGGGGTGCCGGGAAGGGCATGGGGGCGGGGGTGGGGTCTGGACGACTAGACAGGTCCATCTGCATGGGGCTGGGCAGCCACCAAGAAGCCCAGCCCCGGATTACAGGCCGGCCACACCTTGGTGCTCAGAGTCCTCAGCCACGCCATCTCCCGCTTCCAGCTGTGAGGGGTGGGGGAGAGGCAGGAGGGCACCACATGGCCCCAGGACGCCCAGCATCCTTCTCTGGGGTGCCCCGCGCCTCTTGCGGGACTAAGGCTCCCAGGGCCGCCCTAACCGGGCGCGGAGTTATCCGGACTCACCTGCCTACCTGGGGCCTCTGGCCGGCCCCGCCCCCTGGGGACCCTGCGAGACCTGGGAGCCCCGAGTGGGCGGGGCGCCGGGGGACGGGGCGGGGCCGGTGGGAGCGCGAGTGGGAGGGGCCGATAGGAGCGCGAGTGGGAGAGGCCGGGCAGCGTGAGGGTAGGGTCCTGGGGCGAGAAGGGCCGAGGGTCTCGGAGTCAGGCCCGCTCCCGGGGTAGGGTCAGGGCTCCCGGGGTCGCACCAGGAGAGGCTCCGCAGCAGGGCTTTGCCTCTTGGGCGCTTGGGGGCCAAGCCTTGGTCCCCGCTGGCCCTCCACAGTTGCCCCTCCATAAATACCAAGGCCAGGACCTAAAATGTGCCCTTGGTCACAGGCAGAAAGACCAGCTAGCAGCCACCCATGATGCCATTGGGGTCCCAAACAGGAGCACAAAAGCTTCCCTACCCCCAGCTTCGTGAGTTCCCCGCGGGGTGGGAGTGGGCCCTGCACCTTGTCCTAGGAGGGTTCCAGTCTCGAGAAACAGGAGGGGGACCCAGCTGTGTTCTCCGTAATTCCCAGGCCAGACTGGGCCACCAGGACCAAAACTCCTGATGTCCATGGCGGGGTTCTGGGTGCTGAGTAGGTGGGGGTCCCAGGAGGGTAGAGCCCCGGAGCCAGACCAGCACCTTCCCTGTGGCCTGGGCTGTGACAAGCTGTCTTCTTCAAACCTGCCAACTCGAAAGGGCAGCTCAAGCCCTGATGCCTGGGGGTGTGACTGGCCCTTCCCACCCCCACCCCTGCCTCCCAGCCGTCCCGGTTTCAAAGGGGCGGCTGAGAGCCTTCTGCAGCTGTCCCAGAGGGGGGACCCTGAGACCGATGTCCAGGGACCCGGCGACGCGGCAGGAGGGTGAAGATGGGGGAGTGTAGGGCCACACCTGTGGGGCTCGGTCGGGAGGGCCTGGCAGGAGAGCAGAGCCTCGTCCGGGGGCCTGGCCAGGGGGCCTGGAACAGGAATGCAGGATGTAAGGCTCAGGAAAGGGGACAGGAACATGGGTCGTGGGTTCAGGACGTGGGACGAGGACACCCCGCACAGCACAGACTCACCCAGGGCTCGGGACGTGGGGCCAGAGACTGCAGGTGCCAGCCAGGTTGCCCAGCCTCCTGGGCAACACCGCATAGGGCTTGCAGGGGCCTGGGCCTGCTCAGGGGCCAGGGTGGGGTGGAGGGGCTGCGATGTCAAGGGGCTGAAAGGTGAGCGCCCAGACCCAGGGCACAGGCCAGAGACGCGGGGATCCCACAGGGTCAAGCCACCCGGGGCTGGGTGGGGCCAGGCAGCAGCCCTCATCACATGCCTGGGGCACCAGCCCCCCCATGCAGCCCTCCTGCGGGCAGTGGGCGGGGCCAAGGCTGCTCATCACGCGCAGGGGGCGGGGCCTGGCAGGAGGCTCCCTCTGCGCCGCTCTGACCTCACCCAGGGGTGGGACCCCGTCCTACTCACGCACCCAGGGCTGACTGGGCTCAGGACCCTCAGGAGATGGGCCGGGCATCGGGGAGCCTGGGGCCAGGGGCTCTCCTGGGAGCCCTATAAAGGTCCATGCAGTCCTTCTCCCGATTCAACCCCCACCCTGCCAGTCCCACCTAGGTGCCCTCCCCATGCCCACCTTGACAAGCCCTCTTCAGTCTCGCCTTGGCTCAAGAGGCCTCTGCAGGCCGGTGATCCCCCTAGCCCAGCCACCCTGACTCCTGGACTGCCGCTGTCTGTGGAAGGAAGGATGGGCTTCCCAGCAGGCCACAGGTATTAGTGAGCCCAGGCGGGCAGATGGGAGTTCGTAGGGGTCCCCAGACTGGGGAATGTAGTGGCTGGGAAGGGGGCTCTGCCTCCCATGGGGCTTCTCCCGTGCAGACCCCCGGGGGGGCCCCCGATGGAGCTCTGGGTCGGCAGCTTCCAACGCCTTGTTCTGGCTGTGCTGCCTGGGGTCACCTGGAGCTGTGCCTGGAGGGCGCAAGAGCCCGCTGTCCAGGGCACCTCTGCTGGGCAGCAGCTGGCACCCTGGTCAGCTGCCTGCGCCCCTGGCATCGCTGACGTGAGGTATGGGAGCCTTGACACGGGGCTCGCACCAGCCCTGGGTGGCTGCGCCCATCCACCACATGGCTACTGCCAACTGGGCCTGGAGTCTCACACCCCCGCCCTGGCACCCCGGGAACTGGGCGAGGGCACTCGGCCAGCACTAGCTCTGCATCCACTCCAGGGCGAAGGAGGCCCTGGGCCAGGGGCCTTCAGCGCACTCCTGCGTTTAGGGGTGCGGGCTGGCTCCTTGGGGGTCTTGTCTCTGGCGCCTGTCGGGGGTGGTGACACGTAGCGTTGCTGTCTGGCGCCATGGCCAGTGCTGAGATGTGCGGCCTCTCCTGCCTGCATCTGGGCTCAGTCCCACTCCAGCCTTGCCCGGGGCTGGCAGGCTTGCTCCCTCCCCTCTCCAGGGCTGCAGGGGTGAGGGCACCTCCAGAGGCTTCACCGATGCCCACCTCCTCCCCCACTGCACCTTCAAGACTCCGTGGAAGCTGAGCTCTGCAGGACCCACCAACTCCACAGACAAGCCCGGGGAGAGGGTACATGTGGGCCTGCCTCGGAGCAGCCTCAGGTTAGGATCCATCCCCGTGGGGGCTGGGATGAGACACACCCTTGGCCCCAGGGCCGGATGGAGGGACCAGTGAAGGGTCTGCAGCAGCCCCAGGTAAGGGTGGGGCGGGCCCAGCGCCCAGCACCCGGAAACTGTGTGCCCTGTCCCCCTTGCCCTGCAGCCACGGGGCGTCTGGCTCCGGGCCTGCAGGTGCGGATAGCTACCAGCAGCTAGCTGGAGGGGCCCCTTCTCCTGAGTCTCAGGGGTTGGGGAGAGCGTTCATTTGGAGGAAAGGCTGAGCCATCCTTGTGTCCCCAGAGCGCCACCCCCGGGCCCTAGAGACCCTCGCAGAAAGGACACGCAGGGGTGTCTTGGCCCTGGTACTTGGGCTGTGCCCCCAGGAGCCACCATCTGCTTCTGTGGGCCCCAGTGATGGGGGCTCCATGCAGGGGTGGGGCAAGGACACCCCAGCGTCACCCTGATGGAGGCAGTGAAGGTGGGCTTCGGGGGGAGGCCCTGGGGAGCGTGGAGGCGCCCCACCCCTCCCGCTGACACTGTCCCCTCCCCGCACTCAGGATTCCTGACCTTCCTGGAACCTGGCAGTCTCTCTTGTGGGGCCCTGGGTTCCTGGGCTCTTGCTGGGATGCTGCCCCATCCCTCCTGCCCGTCCCTAGGTCTGCCCCAAGGTTGCCCCAGTGGGCTTTTCATGAAGTCCTGTGGCCTGCCCACTCCCTGCTGGGACCCACTCTCAGCCCCACTCTGGGGACCCGTCACTGGGTGTACACCTCCAGGAAAGAGGGCTGGTGCGGTGAGGGGCAGGGCAGGGGGCTCTCTGGGTCCCCGACCCCTGCCTCCTGCCCTCGCCCTCTTCCGTCTCGTGGCGGGGACAGGGGTGTGCCGCCTCCAGGAGGACTGCAGTGTGGCCGAGAAGAGCGTGTAGCGGTCAGCAGCCGTGGCCTGGCCTGCCTCTGACCTCTGATGTGGGCTGGGACAGTGGGGGTCTGGGGTCACCACCGTATCCCCTTCCAGCCCTGGGCTGCAGGCCCCACCTTAACCCTCACCCTGCTCTCTGCTGCCTGGCAGCACCCCAGGCTGACCTCCCACCCAGCGCACATGAGCTGTCTTCTCAGGCAGCAGACCTTCCCATCTTGAGGCCCCAGGCAGCTCCCTGCCACTCTGACCCTCAGTCTCCTTCTCTGTGGCAGGGATGAGAGACCCCAGCCAGCAGGAGCCCCTGTTACTGCGTGGGTAGGAGGTTAGCGCAGGCCCGGGACCAGAGCACACGGAGTGGACCCGCCTGGACCGGGGCCCGGGGCGGGGCGGGGTGGGCTGGGGTGGCACCGGACTCCACAGAAGCAAATTCCTTCTTCCTTCACTTTTTCCTCTTTTTTTTTTTCCACGTTCTTCCAAAAGCCGTCCTCTGCTGTTCATTCCTGGAGCCCCTCCAAGACCGTCGGCTCCAGCTCCACTCGTGGCCACAAAGCTCCTTTGATGGCAGAGGCGGGAGCTAAACCAGCAGTGGGGGAGGGGGCTGCGGGCCGGCGCGGCCTCAGGGTGCCTTCAGGGGGCAGGGCTGGGCCGGGGTGGGGGTGGGGACCCAGCAGGGACCCCAGCCCCGGGCTCAGCCTTGTTCCTGGCTGGGAGGATGGTGGCCCCTGAGCCCAGCACCCGCGGTTGAGGCGCCCTGGCTGTTCTCGGGGCGGCTGTGGGGGCCTTCGTGTCCACCTGGGTCTGCCGAGGGCGGGTGCCAGCCTGCTGGGAGGTCCGCGGCCGCAGGACCCTGTGCCTGGCTGACGGATGGAATGGCGTTTGCCTTGGATTGTCTGTCCTCTGCCAGTGTCTCCACCCACCGTCTGCGGGGCCCAGACGGGCACACAGCAGCACTCACTGAATGTGTGGAGAGAGGGGCTGTTGGCAGCAGAATGTCAGGGTGTGGTTCTTCTCCTTTCTGCCCTCTTGGAAACCGAGAGGCCTGGCCCCCCTCTTTGCCCCCCAGAAGCCAGCTCGGAGCGTTGGGCACCCTCAGTTGCCAGGGAGGCCTGGATGGGCCGCAGGGTGATGGGGAGTCACGGGCATCACAGGGCAAGGGGGTGCCGGGCTGGCCTGGGGCTGGACAGCCGCATGCCGTGGGCTGGTGATGGCAAGAGTCTGCACAGGAGGAGGCGCAGGGCAGGCACGGAGCTGCCTGGCTGCTGCCTCGGGGCTTCGGGCGGCCAGGGCGGGGAGGGTGGCAGGCCAGCTGGGTCCGGGACAGGCTGCCGGCTCCCGGGCTCCTGGGCCTGCGGCTGGTACCCGAGGCTGTCCGTGCACTGAGCCCTCGCAGCTTGGCCGGAGGACTCTCGCTTGGCTACAAACACAAACATCACCCCCGGGCCCCGCGGGGGCAGCGGCCGGGCGGGGAGCAGGCCCAGAACGAGGCACAATCCACCCTTTGTTCCCGAGGCCGCCCGGAGCCTGCGGGCCAAGAGGAAATGAGGCCGCGCCAGCCAGCAGCCCTCACGGCCAGGCCCCATGGACACCGGGCTGGGCCCGCAGAGGAGTGGAGGGGCCCTGGGGAGGGGCCCCGGGGAGGGCGCTGGCAGGGCTGAGCGGTGTGGACAGAGAGCCCGCACCCCCACCCTGCACGCCCACCAGAGAGGCCTGCCCTGCGCCCTGGGGAGGGCCATGGCCGGAGCATGTGTCCTGGAAAGGCCCTGCTCCGGGCTGAGGCAGGCCCGCTGGCGGCCTCCTTCCCCGCCAAAGGCCGCAGACAGGCGCTGGGTCTCTCCTGGCTGAGGGTGGACAGTGGGAGGCATGGCCTGACTGGCCAGGGGCTGGCCCACGCCCCACCCCACCCCTCACCGCTTCCCAGAGCCCCCTGGACAGGACCGAGGGGACAGGGTCTGCAGTCCATCCCTGAAGCATTCGAGCTCTCCCTTCCCCCTGAGTGGGGCGGGCCTTGGGCTTAGAGTCCTGTCCCAGGCGGCCTGGGGCCCCTGATGGGAGCGTGTGCACACTTGTGCGTACTCTGTGTACACACGTGCAATTCTGCATGTGGGTGTGTGGGGCTTGGGGGCGCTCCCTCACATTTCCCTTCATCCACACACCCTTCCGAGAGGCCTCCTGGAGTCCTCGTTTGTGAGACTCCCTGGTGGGGGGGTCCCCTGGGGTCTCCAGCCAGGCCTGCAGCAGCGGGCCCCAGGCTGCCCCGTGTCTCTAACTCCGGAGCATTTCAGCCCTGCCTTAGCCTGTGCTGAGGCTGAAATGGGACCCAAGTCCCCCTTGTCTCTGAGATCTGCGTCTCCCCTGGGGAGGGCTGACTCCACCAGCCAGGCACCTGGCAGGGCCCACTTTCGTGCTCGCAGGCAGCGATCCCACCAGGCCCGACCCCACGGCGGGGGCGGCCTGGGGTCCCACCGGAGTGCCGGGCAGGAGCTCAAGGGGTGACATGCCTGCCTCAACTCAGGTCTGGGTGCTGGACCCTTGGGGTCCCCGCAGAGAGAGGGGGCCGTGGGGCAGGGGCTGTTGCCGTATCCCTGAGGCCCAGGCTCAGCCCGGCGGCCAGGGTGGGTCTGGGGGGTTCTCCTTCCCCCGACACCAGGCCCGCGTCCACTCCCGGGGTGCCGTCTGGGTCCCCAGCAGGGACGGAGCAACGGTGGAGGCCCTGCTCGGACTGGGGTCCTCGGGGGCGGGGGGCGGGGCTCTGAGGCCTGGGCGTCTGGCCCCGCCCTGCGACGTACACGCGCACGCCCGCCCGTGCGTGACGACCACGCCGGCCGGCGCGCTCGAGGGGCTGCGCGGACCCGCCTAGACCGCGAGCTGGGGGCCCTTCCTGGGGGTGGGCGGAGCCCGGCCCGAGGCTCGTGCCTTCCCGCAGCTCCGGGGAGCTTCGCCGTGTCCCAGCCCCAGCCCAGACCCCGGCTGCAGCGAACACCGGTGGGCCGTGCTGCCCCCAGCCCGGAGGATGCGGTTCTCCTGGGGCAGAGATGGGGCCGGGCCCGTGAAGCCGGGTCCCCAGCAGGCCTGGCCTCCGGCAGCTTCCTGCCCCAGTGTGGCCCCCGCTCGCCTCGACTGGGAGACGACCACAGCGTGGGGTCCCCGGCCGCCCCTCGCATCCGCCAGGGCCTCCCAGAGCGACACCCGCTCTGGCTACCGGGAATGCAGGGGAAACGCACACTCAGGACTAAGGAGTGTGGCCCCCACTTTAGAGGAGGAACTGCCCATACCACTTTCCCCAGAGTCCACGAGACGGTTGCCCAGCTGTGCCGGCCTGCTGCCCAGGCCCCTGCCACCCCCAAGCCCACCCACAGCCCCCTGGGCCTGGAGGGGACCTCAGTTCAGGTAAGGAGCCTGCAGGTCCCACGGTGCCCCAGGGCCCAGCCCCGCAGGGGGCTGAGGGTGGTTTGTTGTTCTTCCTGGGAAGAGGTTGGGGCGGGAGGGGCCTGCCTCTGCCCGCCAGCTGCCCTGGAACCAGGGGCCCGCAGGCGGTACACGGGTGTGTCCAGCCCGTGGGGGTCTGTCCTCCAGGGCGTGTCTGTGTCAGGGGCCTGGGGCTCAGGGCCCAGGGCAGGTCGCAGCAGGCATCCCTGGGGGTGGGGTGATGGTGGTTCGTGGCCCCCACCCCTTTGCTCAGGTCCAGGTACCTAGAGAGCATGGTGGGGGGCGGGCAATAGGTCTGGAGGCCCAGGCTGTGGGAGGACCTCCCCTGGGTGTCGGGGGCTCCGCCCCGTGGCGGCCCCATAGCACCTGCCTTCGGGCCGGGTGGCCATAACGACCATCCTGCGTTTCCGTGGCTCAAGCCGACGCAGGTGGGGACGGCCGTTCCTCCAAGGAGGACAGGTGGGTGCAGGTGGGCCCAGCCTGGGGTGCCGGGAGGGCCATGGGAACTTGAGGGCAGCAGGCTCCAGGGCCTGGCTGTGGGGGTCAGGTGCCCGCGGTCAGCCTCGCGCTCCCAGACCGCCTGGGTGAGAACCGTCCGACACCTCCTGGGGTCTGAGCTGGGAGGGCAGGGGGACTGGCTGCGGGGCTTCAGGGCCCCCTCCTGGCCCCGCGCCCACTGGCCTGGTGGGCAGCCCTGCCTCCCTCCCAAGCTGGGCTCCTGGCCGGTCAGGAGGCCAGGCGCGGTAGCAGGACCCCCGCGGCAGGGCGGTGGACCGGCCTGGGGTGGCCCCTTAGCGGGCACCGGCCTCAGAAGCCAACGGCGTGAGCGGGAAGGTTCTGGGCTCACGTTACAATTTCCAGTGGAAAAACAGCCCCGTTTTGAATGCTGGCTCCAAGCTTTTAAAAAATTACAAATATATCCAGTTTCCTCACGTGCGCTCAGCTGGTGATGGCTGAGGCCCAGAGCGACCAGTGGAGGGCCCATTGGCAGGGCTGACCTGCAGCTCTGGGGAGACACCCCCTCGGCCTGGCCAAGGGGCCCTGGGGTGCAGGCCCATCCTGGAAAGTGGGGAGGCTGAGGCTGCGGTGGCCAGAGTTGCAGGGATGTCAGGAAGGGCCCTTCTGTCCTGCGGGGTTGTCCTCTGCTCAGGCCTTTGACGACTGCACCTGACCCCAGGTTGAGGGGCGGGAGCTCTGGGGGCCGCCGGCTCCCAGGGCCTCAGGGTGCGGGGCGGTGGGGCTGTTCCGGGACTCAGCGCTCTGTTGCCTGCCATGGCCATCGTCGGTGTGGAGGGGGCTGGGCTGGGTGCGCGCACACATGTCTGTACTCCCGTAAGTGTGTGTGTGGTGTGAGTCTGGGCATGTCTGCAGCTGCCCCACACTCGGGTCAAGCCTGGACTTGGGCACAACAGGGTGAGCAGGTCTTCTGGGAGGGTGCAGAGGTCCTGGACTGCCTCTCTCTGCTGCCCTGGTCCCTGTGTATCCTCCACGCTAGATGTCCCCAAGCCGGGGAGGCGGGCCCTGCCCAGTGGCCTGTTTGCTTCGCAAAGCAGCAAACATCCTCGGTGCCATGTGGCCGCCCGTCCAGAAGTGCCACGGGGTCAGTGGGGACCCTTGCCTCCCCCGGCCACGTTCCTGGGTTCACGGAAGGCTCTTCCTGGTGCTAAAAACATCTGGAATCGCTTCCACGGGCTGGATTCGAGCTTCCTGCAATTGGAAATGGGGCTGTCTCCTTCAGGAGAGGAGGCTGGCGGGTCCGACCTCTCCCCTGCTGGCCGCACTGCCCGAAGGGTGCTCCCAGCTTGGCCGGTGTGGACAGGAAGCCGGCTCGGGTGGAAGTTCTCAGCCTCCAGTGGAGGCTCCTCTGGGCAGGAACTGGAGGTGGACCAGGGAGGCCCATTGCAAGCCTGGCCTTCGGCCCGGGGGAGCCACATGCCCCCGTGACCCTGCAGGGGCGTCTAGGAGCCATGGTAACCCCAGATCCTCCCTGGAGTGGGGACGAGCGGAGTGGCTGGGGGGCCCAGCACCAGGGCACAAGCCAGGAAACCACAGCTGTGCTTCCTCACCGGGGACATGACGACCTCTGGGTTTACGCAGGAGCTGCAGATTCCAGCTCCACCAAAAAGAAAACAGACTCCTCGGCAAGGACGCGCCTCCTGCGTGGAGACCCGCTCACTCGAAAGCATCCACCTGGGGTGGTGTGGGGGAAGAGCCCTGAGGTGGAAGATGTGAAAGATGCGGAAGCCGGCTGCGATAGAGGAGGAGACGCCCAGAGGCGTCGGCTCGGGAGAAAGGTCCAGGAGGGCCTGGGCACTGACTGCCGCGGAGGACGTGGAGCGGGGGACGGGGAGGGCGTAGCGTGGGGGCCTCTCCTGGGCATCTGCCCGCGCCCACCAGGCTCCCTTCCTGCTGGCCTGACACTGGAGTCAGAGCCAAGTCACCTGAGGCCAGAAACAGCAGCTGCCCACCCGGTCCACATCCCCAGGACGGTGTACGGAGCCCCAGCCCCGCATCCGTGTGTCCCTCGGTCTGCCCAGCCCTGGCGCCGCCCCAGGGGCTTGGGGACAGCGTCGGGGGTGCCCGGGGTGGGGAGGGGTTCGCCTGACAGGGTCCTGGAGGTGCCAGAATCGGCCAGCAAAGCTGCCTGCTGGGTTCCTGGACACAGTGACCCAGGCCGGTCACTCACATGCAGTGCCTGTGGCCGGAGCGTGTCCCGGGGCCACATCCTGTTGGCCCAGGTGGCTCTGGACACCAGGCGGGGTACCTTACCTGGGCAGGGTGCCGCCCAGCATAGGTGGTGGAGCCGGCCCAGCCCTGAGGCCACAGGGCAGCTCTGCGCCCCCCCACGGACCCCGCACCTGGTCCTGTCCTGGCTCCCGACCTGCTGCGCCTCCCGGTCAGCCCACCCCCCTGGGGGCGCCAGTCACCCCCATGCTGCTCTGGCTAGCGGCAGGGAGACTCAGCACGCCCATGGCCGGCCAGCCCCTCGCGGAGGCAGGGCAGAGTAGGGAGGTGGGTGGGGCAGCCCTGGCTTCTGGGCCTGGGCCGGGTTGGGGGGCGGGGCTTCTCCACGTCCAGTCGGGCTGCCTGGCCTGGCCTGCAGGCGGTGCTGCGCTCCCTGGTGGCAAGGCCACAGCTCTGGGGTCCTCTGCCGGATAAAACACATCTTTCTGAAAACGGGTTGTGACCCCAGTTATGGGACTCTTCCTGCCCCTGCTGTGCTTCCGCGGCTGCACCTGGATCCTCTTCTGGGGGCCAGGTGCTTCCATGCGTCAGCGGGAGTGCTGGCCAGGGGAGGCACTGGGCAGGCTGCGGGTGCCAGACCCCAAGTGCACGGGCGCCCTCTGCCAGGCCCCCGAGCAGTGCTGGTGCTGACTCTGCCATGGAAGGTGCTCAAGGGGAGTGAGGCTGAGCTGCCGCGTGGCCCTGGGCTGGGGGGCCGTACCGCCAGCCACCTGCAGCCAGAGGGCCGTGGACTGGTCCCCATCCTTCCTGAGGCCCGAGGGGTCCCGAGACCACCACCCTGATGAGTCTCAGCCGTTCTCTGCTCTAGACAGCGCCTGAGCCGCCAAATCCAACTTGAGTCCCGCGGCATGAGCGCTGGTATGGCTGCCCAGTGCGTCCCTGCTGAGCGCGTCTGCAGGTCCTCGGGTCGGGTGGGCTCTTCTGAAAGTGGTTTTCCCGACAGAGAGGACAATGGTGGGAGAGAGGAGGGCTTTGCCCTCTGTGCCCCGTCCCGCCGCAGCCTTGCGGGAGTGCACTGCCTCTGGGGTCTGCCAGCCCCATCCAGCCCCTTCCAGTCGCCTGTGCCCACCTGGAGCACACTGGGCTTGTGGCTGCTGGCCCTGCCCGGCTCCTGGGAGCAGCTGTGCCTGCCTGTGCTGAAGGCCTGGGCCGTGAGTCCAGCGGGCACAGAGGTGACCACTAGTGACTCAGGGCCCTCAGCTGCCCTCCTGACTTGCATATCTGTGGTCCGTGCTCATCTCTGGGGCACCTCTCGTGGGACCCAGTGCTCTAGACGACACAGGAGCCACAGTCCCCCAGCCTCTGGGCCTGTGGCTGCCAGCCTGGCCCAGAAGCCATGGGCGGGGATGGCGCTGGGCTGGAGGGCGTTTTCCTCAGCAGGAGCATGTCCTGTGTGAGAACTCACAGGCACCCGCCATGGGGCAGGAGCAGGGCACCAGGAATGAAAGTTGCTGAGCACCTGGTTGCTGTGTCTAGAGAAATAAATTCGGTAACAAACAAGGTTTTGAGGCACAGAGTGAAAAGCCCTGGGAGGGGCCGGGGCAAACGTGTTGTTGGCCTGAGTCCAGCTGGTCCCCTTGTGTCCTGAGCGTGGCTGCACTGGGGTGCGTGGTCACTCAGCATGGCTGCCTGCCCCTGGACACTGCCAGCCACCAGATGCTGGGTTGGGCCCTGGCTCCAGAGCCAGCTAGGGCAGGCACCGAGCGTGGTCGAACGGTCACCCTGGGGGGTCCCTGGCCCCTCCTCAGGGGGCTGGCCGTCCGCCTCCCCAGCCCCACTGCCCATTGTCCCCTCCCTGGACCTCTGGGATCGGGGGCCACGGGGGTGGGGCCCTGAGACCACGGGCAGCTGAGGCACCGAGGGCTCCTATGGCCCCTCCAGACAGGCGCAGGCCTTGCTCCCCTGGCCAGCAGCCTTCCCTCCCACTTACGAAGGTGTCCCCAGAAGCAGGTATGTGACTGCACTCCACACGCACAGCCTAGGGCCCCACTGTCCATGTCGGTGTAAGTTACATGGAGCCTTTCAAACTGTGAAAACATTGCTGTGTGTCAGCACCTTGAAGTAAATTTCGGCGTGCCTTCAGTTTATTATGGTAAACTCTACACTGGAAGGATGGATGCTGAAGCTGAAACTCCAAAACTTTGGCCACCTGATGCAAAGAACTGACTCATGGGAAAAGACCCCAATGCTGGGAAAGATTGAAGGCGGGAGGAGAAGGGGCAACAGAGGATGAGATGGTTGGATGGCATCACCGACTCGATGGACGTGAGTTTGAGTAAACTCCGGGCGTTGGTGATGGACAGGGAGGCCTGGCGTGCTGCAGTCCGTGGTGTTGCAAGGAGTTGGACATGACTTAGGGACTAAACTGAACTGAACTGAAGCTCTACATTTCACAAAATGTACTGCTGTAAGCATTTTAAAGTGTGCAGGCCCGAGGCCTCCGTCATGTCTCCAGTTCTGGGACGCTTTCTGCACCCCAGGCGTAAGCCCGACCAGCTACTCTGCTGCCCAACCCTGGCCCGGCCCTGCAGGGTCTTAGCGTGTGCCTGCTGTGTCTGCACGACACCCGCACCAGCTTCACGGTTGCGGTGGGTGAAGACGTGTGCTCAGTGTTTTGCTCGCTCTCTGTTCTGAATCACCGCTTTCTGTGTCTGCCCTAGGTGGGTCAGCTGGTGACATGTGCACTCGCTCTGCTTTGCTGTGTGCAGTGCCCGCCCCACACCATCCCGTGTGCCTGTCTGCACCAGGTGTCAGGAGGACCCCCAGCAGAGAGCGTATTACTGCAAGGCAGTGGCATCCCTGGAAGGTGAAGAGGCAGAGGGAGCCATGTAGAGCATGGATATGTGTCCACGTGGAGCTCATCACCAGCTGGTGTGCCAGCCCTTGGTGCCTGGAAGCACGTGAGTGGTCCTCTCTCTGGACACCTGCACCGGCCACAAGAAAACGTCAGACGAAACTAGAATGAGAACCACTCTGCGTGAAAGACAGGCCTGGGCAAATGTGTGCGTGTGCAGACATGCAGGTGCATGCACAGATGCGTGTGTGCAGACATGTATGTGCGTGTGCAGACGCATGTGCATGCACAGATGTGCGTGTGCAGACATGCATGTGTGTCCACAAACGTGTGTGCATGTGCAGACATGTACGCACAGCCGGAGTGATGGAGCAGATGGACCCTGTCCACACGGAGCGCCCAGGGACAGTGTGGCGAGTCCTCCGCACCCGTCTTACGCTGTAGCTTTTCTGTGAGGGCCTGTCCACGTTGGAAGCTGAGCTGAAGCTCAACAGTGGGGCTGAGTAGACCTGGGGTGGTGACTGGCCTGCGTCCAGGCGGCTGGTGTCGGGAGCCTGGGGGACGTATGCTCTCTCTGCAGCGGGGCTGGTGGCTGTGCCTAGATGCACACGAGCTGGGACGGCTGTCCGTCTCAGGCCTCTCCGGGTTTCGGACACTGGCTCATGTAGAAAGCAGTGGGGCCCCGTGTCTCCAGCCAGTGGTCACCCGGAGGGGGTGGTGGGCCCAACAGGCTGGCTGCCTGCCTTTACCGCCAGACCCTGGGGGCCGGGGGTCCCAAGATGCCAGCTCCCTCCCGCCACGTGTGTCCCGGCTCTGCGGCTCCCTGAACTCCACGCGGGAGCCTGGATTTACCACCGAAGAATTCCAGGAATTTCCTATTAGTCTGAAAAGAAAACCCCTTCAAGACCTCCTTCGTGGCTCTGAGGGGCGTGGAACGGCCCTGTGCTCTCGGAGGGGGCCATGGGTGCGGGGGTCGGCCCTGGGGGTGCCCAGCCTCCTGCCTGCTCCCCTGGGGCCGCCCGGGTTGGGCCGGGGGGCCTGGGTGCTCCTCTCCGGGGTTCACAGCCCCCTGGGCTTCCTGTCTGCCCCGAGGCCTTTGGACGGCTCTGTAAAGCTCCCTGAGGGCTGGCCCGGGCGCCCGGGCTGGCGGCAGTTCACTCACTGTGCCGGGAAATGGCGCTGCTCGGAACACTCTCTCACTCTGGAAAACACATCCAGCGACTGTAAATTATACGTAACTTGACGCTATTTGTTCATGGAAATTTTATGGCTAAAGTGAGGCTTCTGCCAGCCGTTCTCGGCTTTGTCTCAGACGGGTGATGCCCAGGACGCCTGACAGCAGCGGATCCTGGACCCCGGGGGCCGTGTGGGTGGAGGGGCTGGGACGCCCTCCAGGGGCGGCTTGCGGGGGTGGCAGGAGGGGCAGACGCTGGGCGCCCTCTGAGATCTCCCTGGGAGGGTGTTGCCTCAGAGGCACGTAGTATGCGATGCGCCTGTGAGCAGGGGGGCTGAGAGCAACGCCTGAACACAGAGAGCGGGGACACGAGTGTGTCCCCAGGGGTGTCCCTGGGGGGGTCCCCGCTGTGGGCACGCCGCCTCTCCTGGCCCCGTTCTCTGACCTCCCCTGCTGACCGCTCAGGCCCCTGTGGGCCCTCCTCCCCTCTCGGCACCCCCTGCACCAGCCCGACCCACACCAGAACCCCTGAATCCCGCCGTCCTGGGATGCTCCAGACCCCGCACGCCCCCGGGTTGTCTGCTGGCCCTTGCAGGGCACCCCCGGCTGCGTCCCCAGGTCAGGGGCTTGAGGACCCTTGTGACCTGCGGGGGTCTCAGCCCGACGCCCACACCCGCCCAGCCTGTGCACCCTTCTCCAGCCTCGTCCCGGGGGCGCCCCGTTGTGGGCACTGAGGACTGCGTGGCCGTGGTCCGACCGCCATGCTGTGGACGCCCCATGATGAGAGCAGCACAGCGAGTGGGGACGCAGCCCAGGGGAGCCACAGGACGGGCTCCCCACCAGCTGGCCCCAGGAGCCCCGCAGGGCGAGCCCAGGTTTTCACTAAATGCACAGCCAGTGACCTGACCCATTGAGCCAGCTTCTGAGGAAAGGACACTCTGGGAACATGCTGTGTTTCCAGCGTGGGTGAGGCGGCCGAACGCGCCTGAGCTGAAGTCAGTCCAGATGCCAGAGGGGCCGCCAGAGAGGACACGCCTCCCACCTGCCGTCCTGGGCGCAATGAACAGGTTCAGCTCAGTTAGTCGCTCACTCATGTCTGACTCTGTGACCCCATGGACTGCAGCATGCCAGGCCTCCCTGTCCATCAACTCCTGGAGCTTGCTCAAACGCAAGTCCGTTGAGTCAGTGATGCCATCCATCCATCTCATCCTCTGTCGTCCCCTTTTCCTCCCGCCTTCAATCTTTCCCAGCATCAGGGTCTATTCCAGTGAGTCAGCTCTTCACATCAGGTGGCCAAAGAATTGGAATTTCAGCTTCAACATCAGTCTTTCCAATAAACATTCAGGGCTGATTGGATCTCCTTGCAGTCCAATGGACTCAAGAGTCTTCTCCAACACCACAGTTCAAAAGCATCAATTCTTCAGTACTCAGCTTTCTTTATAGTCCAACACTCACATCTGTACATGACTACAGGAAAGATCGGAGAAGGCAATGGCACCCCACTCCAGTACTCTTGCTTAGAAAATCCCATGGATGGAGGAGCCTCGTAGGTTGCAGTCCATGGGGTCGCTAAGAGTCGGACACGACTGAGCGACTTCACTTTCATGCATTGGAGAAGGAAATGGCAACCCACTCCAGTGTTCTTGCCTGGAGAATCCCAGGGACGGGGCAGCCTGGTAGGCTGCCGTCTATGGGATTGCACAGAGTTGGACACGACTGAAGTGACTTAGCATAGCATAGCATACAGGAAAGATATAAACATCTGAATGCAGAGTTCCAAAGAATAGCAAGAAGAGATAAGAAAGCCGCCTTCAGCGATCAGTGCAAAGAAATAGAGGAAAACAACAGAATGGGAAAGACTAGAGATCTCTTCAAGAAAATCAGAGATACCAAAGGAACATTTCATGCAAAGATGGGCTCGATAAAGGACAGAAATGGTAGGGACCTAACAGAAGCAGAAGATATTAAGAAGAGATGGCAAGAATACACAGAAGAACTGTAGAGAAAAGATCTTCACGACCCAGATAATCACGATGGCGTGATCACTGACCTAGAGCCAGACATCCTGGAATGTGAAGTCAAGTGGGCCTTAGAAAGCATCACTACGAACAAAGCTAGTGGAGTTAATAGAATTCCAGTTGAGCTATTCCAAATCCTGAAAGATGATGCTATGAAAGTGCTGCACTCAATGTGCCAGCAAATTTGTAAAACTCAGCAGTGGCCACAGGACTGGAAAAGGTCAGTTTTCATTCCAGTCCCAAAGGCAATGCCAGAGAATGCTCAAACTGCCGCACAATTGCACTCATCTCACACGCTAGTAAAGTAATGCTTAAAATTCTCCAAGCCAGGCTTCAGCAATATGTGAACTGTGAACTTCCTGATGTTCAAGCTGGTTTTAGAAAAGGCAGAGGAACCAGAGATCAAATTGCCAACATCTGCTGGAACATGGAAAAAGCAAGAGAGTTCCAGAAAAACATCTATTTCTGCTTTATTGACTATGCCAAAGCCTTTGACTGTGTGGATCACAATAAACTGTGGAAAATTCTGAAAGAGATGGGAATACCAGACCACCTGATCTGCCTCTTGAGAAATTTGTATGCAGGTCAGGAAGCAACAGTTAGAACTGGACATGGAACAACAGACTGGTTCCAAATAGGAAAAGAAATACGTCAAGCCTGTATATTGTCACCCTGTTTATTTAACTTCTATGCAGAGTACATCATGAGAAACGCTGGACTGGAAGAAACACAAGCTGGAATCAAGATTGCCGGGAGAAAATCAATAACCTCGGATATGCAGATGACACCACCCTTATGGCAGAAAGTGAAGAGGAACTAAAAAGCCTCTTGAAGGTGAAAGAGGAGAGTGAAAAAGTTGGCTTAAAGCTCAACATTCAGAAAACGAAGATCATGGCATCCGGTCCCATCACTTCATGGGAAATAGATGGGGAAACAGGGGAAACAGTGTCAGACTTTATTTTTGGGGGCTCCAAAATCACTGTAGATGGTGACTGCAGCCATGAAATTAAAAGACGCTTACTCCTTGGAAGGAAAGTTATGACCAACCTAGATAGCATATTCAAAAGCAGAAACATTACTTTGCCAACAAAGGTTCATTTAGTCAAGGCTATGGTTTTTCCAGTGGTCATGTATGGATGTGAGAGCTGGACTGTGAAGAAGGCTGAGCGCTGAAGAATTGATGCTTTTGAACTGTGGTGTTGGAGAAGACTCTTGAGAGTCCCTTGGACTGCAAGGAGATCCAACCAGTCCGTTCTGAAGATCAGCCCTGGGATTTCTTTGGAAGGAATGATGCTAAAGCTGAAACTCCAGTACTTTGGCCACCTCATGCGAAGAGTTGACTCATTGGAAAAGACTCTGATGCTGGAAGGGATTGGGGACAGGAGGAGAAGCGGACGACAGAGGATGAGATGACTGGATGGCATCACTGACTTGATGGACATGAGTCTGAGTGAACTCCGGGAGTTGGTGATGGACAGGGAGGCCTGGCGTGCTGCGATTCACGGGGTCGCAAAGAGTCGGACATGACTGAGCGACTGATCTGATCTGACAGGAAAAACCATAGGTTTGACTAGACGGCCCTTTGTTGGTAAAGGAGCGTGTGCATGGGCCTTATCTTGGAGTCAGAAGATGAGAAAGAAGGTAGTCACCGCAGCAGACACACCATCAGAGGCTGGCCGAGCATCCCCAGCCTGCTCCGTGGTCCTCTCTCTGCAGACCCAGCCTGGGGCACGGCTACGTCGCCAGCCTATCTTGTGGCTTGCCTTGCTTTCTTGCCTGAAGCTCTCGCAGGCTCCCCGCAGCCTGGAGGCGGCCCCCTTTCCTGGAAACGGGACCCACGTGGCGGGAGGTGACCCAGGAGGATGTGGTCTGAGCGGCCTGCTCACCCTGGACGGTTCCACTCGCTGGGAAGAGCAGCATTATTAACAGCAAGCTTCTCGAAGGAAAAGGGCAGTGACCAGCGGAGGCTCACTCTTCACTCTTCCCGAGCTGTCTCGTGGCCGGGGCTCCGCCCGTTGTCCGGCCTGTCTGAGCCCCTCCCCACAGGCCTGCGCGGTGCTGGCGTCTCCTGCCCCTGTGTGTTCATTTCAGTCTCACATCTTTCCTTAAAATGCAGATTTCCTTTAAAACTCAAGAGCAGACACGCTTAACTCCCCTGGCCCTCAAAGGAGGGTTTGTGTGACACACAGTCTTGTCCACACCAGGCCCTGCTGGGTTGGCCAAGCTCAGGCCCCACGCCAGACCCCACCCCCACCCTCGAGGCCCGACTGCATGGAGGCTGCAGGAATGGAACAACCTGCGGGGTAAGATGTGGTCACATGTTTCCCGGGCTGCAGGTGTCCTCATGTGACACATGGGGTGAGTCGCACCTGACTCCACGTCCAGGGCAGGGTGAGGGCCCCACGTGGGCTGAGAGGGAAGGTCACACCTGACCCGCATCCAGGGCGGGGTGAGGGCCCCACCTGGGCTGAGTGTGGCTGCCACACCAGGCGGGCCCAGCTCTCCCTGGACATGGCCACCTCTAGGCCACTGGCCACCAGGCAGGACGGCGCAGGCCTGAGCTGCCAGGACACGTGGGGCCCAAAGCAGGCCGAGGCCGTCGGCGCTGTGGCCTGCCCCCTCACGCGGCCCCCCGCCTGCCGGGCGTGGGCTGACGCTGGTGCTGGCGCACCCCTGGACGGGAGGTCTGAACGGGAGCCTCGGGCGCTGGGCTGTGTGTTTTCTTTGTCCACAGCAGCGTGTGCACTACTGTTCGGATTTGTATTCAATTTTGCCTTTCCAATGAAGAGAACTGAAAAAGGAAAGTAGATGTGCTGGTGTTAGCGGTCAGCCAAGCGGAGAAGGCAGGAGGTACAAGCCTGATTAGACGCCCACGGGACTGAAACTCCAATGTGAAAACCACCAAAGGTAAACAACGCCAAAACGTGGCATCGGGGTTTTTCTCTGAAAAGGGAGACGAGGTGATGGAAGAGGGGAATTGAGAGCTGAGGACGGACGACCAGGCCCCAGACCCACGGAGCCAGGGCTCCACCTGCAGGAAGCCTGGAGGCGGCATCACGAGGGCTCCTCTGCGGCCGCCGAGTCCCCTCTGGTCCTGCCGCCCTCGCCCCTCACCCCTCCTGCCGAGCCGTCCACCCTGGGACCTTCTGGCCTGCACGGCGCCCACATCCCCGTCTGGGGTGTCGTGCTCACCCTGCAGGCGCGCACCTAGGCACACCGGCACGGCGCCACCTGTGCCCTCAGGAGCACTTCTGACGCCCGCAGCGTGGAAGCCAGAGCGAAGTGCCCCCTGCCTTGCTCAGCTCCCCAGGGTGGAAGATCGCCTGCGCTTGGCCACGGGCCTGACCCAGATGAGAGGACCTAGGGCTCTGGGGGCAGGTCTCAGCGAACTGTGACATGAGGACTGTAGTTCTTTCTTTCCAGCCCACCATGTCCCAAGCCATGTGGGGCGAGGAGGGCGCACCTGGCCCACGGGAGGTCACATGCAAAGCCCACGGCTGGAGACAGATGAGCCGCACATGACAGGGCTCAAGGGCGGGTCCGACCCATGAGGCCACACTGCCGGCCTCATCCCCACAGCGGCCTGGACCAGCCCACCACCTCCCAGAAGCCTGTTGCAGTCCCCAGCAGGGAGGCGGGGGCTGGCTGCCTATAAGGAGGTTCTACGGCATAAAGAGCAGACACGTCACACTGCTGCTCCAGAGAGCCCGAAGGCCATTTATTCACTCTCGTGGCCAAGTCGCTCCGTCAGGAAGAGGCAGGCTGGCGGCTCGGACACCCAGATTAGGGTGAGCCTTCTGGCACTCGCGTGCAAGCCCCCCGAGGCCTGCAGGTCCTGCAGAGAGACAGGGTTACTGAGAGGGGCTGCGGGGGCTCTCAGGGCCTGCACCCTGGCTGCTCCCTGGGCCCCACTCACCTGGACGCTGCCTCTGCATCAGCCCTGAGATGCTGATGGGCTGCCTGGGTGCTACCCCTCTGCTCGCCGCAGGCGCCAGGCTCTGCCTTGGCCACTCACAGGGCATCTGCAGGACCGGGATCCTAGCAGCAAATTTGACAGATAAAATCAGCAGTGCCTTTGACTCCATGGTCATTCAAGGGTCAGCTGCTTCTCAGTTTCCAAGGGCACACAGACAGCCTGGGGCCACGGGTCCAGTGGGAGCAGTGCCCAGCAGGCAGCCTCATGCGAGGCCCACTCTGGACTGTGGTGACCCTGGCAAGGCCCCAAGGACCGCTGCTCACTCCTAGGGCCCAGAGCATCCACATGGGACTCCCAGGGTCCTCTGTGCTGATGCTGAAAAAGTCAAGTTACAGTCAGGGGGCGTGGAGCAGGGGACAGCTCCCTGGGGGTCAGAGGGCACAGAACGGAGTGGGGCTGGCTGTCTGGGGGTCAGAGTGTGTGCAGCAGGGGGCTGGTTCCCTGGGGGTCAGAAGGCATGGAGTAGGGGGACCGACTCCCTGGAGGTCAAAGGGCATGGAGCTGAGGGCTGGCTGTCTGGGGGTCAGAGGGCATGGAGTGGGGTGAAGGTGCCCTCACGGAGGTTTGGGTTGCAGCCTGTGTTCAGGCAGGTGAGGGGATGGCTTTGTCAGTCATGGGCAGGGGGCCAGGGGTCTGGACAGTGCTAAATGGCAAAGTGTAGACAGGCTCTGGGTGAGGGATGGGAGGGAAGGAAGGGTCTGCTGTCTGCAGAGACTGCCTGGGCTCCCAGGGCTGAAGAGCCCCCGGGAAGGCGGCCCGTGCCTGGCACGGCTGCCCCTGCACACGGTGCTGCTGGGCTGGGCGCACCGTGGGCCCTTCCAGCTGGAGCCCCTCGGGGCAGCAGGGGCAGCACCTGCAGAGTGGCCACCTGCCTGTCAAGAGACCCTGCTGCCCCCGGGGTCCTGCAGCCAGGATGCTCCTCCAGGGTTTTCGTGACGGTGATCCATGTCTCCTTTCAGCTTCAAGAACGTGAAACAGTGCCCATAGCACAGCCTCCCTCAGAGCCCAGGACGGTATGGGCAGGGTCCTGGCGCCCCCAGGAGCCAAGGGCGGGACCTACCTGGGAGACTGGGGCTCGCTGGAGCATCGGGGCGTCAGGCCAAGGTGCTGAGGGCGGTGGGCGATGCTGCCTGCAGTGAGAGGTCAGGGGGGCTGTGCCCATCGCCGCCCCCACCCAGGACCCCCTGAGTGCCCATCTTTACATCTGAGCAGGCGGTCTGATGCCACTGCCCCCCACCCAGCTGCCCGCGGCTCCGTTCGGGAAGGACACTCCTGTGTGCGGCAGCTCTCAGTCCAC
Organism: Bos indicus x Bos taurus; assembly: GCF_003369695.1. Classification (NCBI taxonomy): domain Eukaryota; kingdom Metazoa; phylum Chordata; class Mammalia; order Artiodactyla; family Bovidae; genus Bos; species Bos indicus x Bos taurus. The sequence continues at coordinate 116,746,246 of NC_040081.1, read as the reverse complement.
ATCTGGACCCATGCCAACCTGAGGGCCACTGGCAAGGAGGCCCCTCTGGCTCCGAGGAGGGTGGCAGCCACAGGCAACGCCAGGTGCTGGGACCGTTGCGCGGTCTCCACCCAAGGCGCAGAGGCTTACCCTCCGACTTTTGCCGTTGACCCCTCCCGGCTAGTAAGAATCTTCTGTTAAAGATGTAAATGGTCCCTGGTGTGCTTCAGCCACACCAGGGGGCAAGTATGAAAAAACTGTTCTTTTCGAATACCTGAATTCTCCTGCATCTCAGTTCTGGAGTTGCAACAGGAGGAAGCAGGAAAGAGGACACCAGCGTTTAGCTGAGGCTCCTCTGTGTCCCCTCACGTACCCCTTACGTGACCAACCTGGACCAGAGAGGGTGAGTGCCTCTCCCAGCACTACATGGCCTTGGAGATCTTGTCTCTCTGCCTGGGGCAGTGTGCACTGTGAAGACGCAGCCCACTGCAGGTGGCCGTGGGAGACCCCCAGAACGGCTGACAGCCAAGATGAGCCATCTCAGCAGCTGTGTTTGGGGGCTGCTGTTTTGGGGGCTTTACAGGGTCTGACAACCTGGGGCCTTGCTGACCCTGGAGGGACGGCACCCCCCCTCTCCACCAGGCGGGCTGGCTCTCAGAGGTAGGCCCACTGTGCCCATGACCTGTGCACACCTCTGACGTGAGCAGCCAGGCCAGGGCTGGCTCCTGTCTGCGGTGACACTCAGCCCAGACAAGTGGGGCAGCCTTGCCACCTGCCAGCCTGTGTGCCCAGCTGGCGCTCCAGGGCCAGCCCCCACCCTGGCTCTGTCCCAGGCCTGCGCCCATGCCTCCCAAGCAGCCCTGCCTCCTGCTCCTGGGGACTGCAAGCCCGTCCGGCCCGCGGCGCCCCGCCTGCTGGCCTCCCAGCAAGGACCCTGTGTTCGGCGCTCACGCGCTTGAGCCCTGATGGCCAGCGGCAGCAGCTTCTCACCCGTGCTTTACAGGACTCTGTGGGGACGACTACCGTTAACACCGCTGAGAACCCCAAGGCCCTAGGAGCTCAACAACTCACGGGCTGTGTGGGCAGCGGTCTGAGCCCAGTAAGAGAGGCGCCAGGCCCACAGCTGGTGGTCTTTTGGGTCTTGCCTGAGAACCATGGACCCTGGGGTCTCTGTCCTGAGGGTGCTGACCCCAGTGCTCAGCAGGCCAAGGCGGCGGCAGGGCCGGGAGGCACCGAGGAGCTGTTGCAGAGCCGGAGCTGCAGCCCGACTGGAAGCTAGTGCCCTGCTGAGGACGTCCCCAGGTCAGGGCCAGGTTTCGGTTCAGGAACGCAGGGGGCATAACTGAGGGCGTTTGGCAAGATTTCCTTTTGAAAGATTCAGATGGAAACCATGTTGACACTTAAAGAGAGTACATTTCACTGCCGGGCACGTGGGGTGCTCGTGCCCATGACACCAGGACGGGGGTCCTCTGGACAAGGCCCTGGGCGCTGACAGCTGGGCAACTGAGAGGTGAATGGCTGGCCTTGCACACAGGCTCGTGGATGGGGACCGGGAAGGGGATCGAGCCACGGTCCCATGGCTTCGATTCTTCCAGGGGTGCTTGCCAAGAACTGATTTAAGCTGCCATGGAGCTGAAATCCGCGAGGAGACTGGACCATTCCAGAACACCGCCAAGGCAGCTGACAGCCCCACACCTGGACACCCACTGCCGCAAGGCTGGGGAGGGGGCTCCCTCGCCTGGGCCGAGAGGGCGGCGGGGACCCTGTGGCTTTGCATCTGGGGTCACGAGCAGGAGGAAAGGGCACGGCACTGTGGCCAGCACGCAGACCCCCAGACCAGCCACAGCCATCCCGGGAGAGCGGGGCGAGGCCTCAGGACTCGCACCATTTTGAAAAGCCCTCCAAAATGAGCAAAGGGCGGAGAGTCCTCAGCAAAGAAGGTATTTCCTCACACACAGGGACACGGGGACATGAGCACAGGGTTGATGGCGACTCCTGGTCAGAAACTCGGGGCCAGACAGCAGGACAACCCTGCCCGATGCTGTCAACTGAGACTCTGCCCAGGGAGTGCATCCTCAAGACAACGTCGTTCACAGGCAGCCAAAACCTCGGAGAGCTCACTACTGGCCAAGCTGCCCCACAGTGAAACCGTGCTTGGGTCTGAAGAGTGACGCCACAGGCACGCGGCTCCACAGGGAAGGAGGCAGGCGCAGACGCCTGTGAAGCAGGCTTGACTCCTCCTGCCTCTAAGACAGTGAGCATCTCTAAAGCAAGCAGGAGAGCCGGACTGCGGGCTCTTGTCACCCGCGGCTCCACATCATCAGAGCCTCCCGGATTGGGGGGTAACCACTTGATCAGAACTCGGTCGGGTGGCAGGAGAGGCTACGGCTCCCGAGGCACGAGAACCACGGGATGGCATCCCCTGGTTGGCTTGGCTCCGCGTTGCTCTGCAGGCTCGGCTTCAGCCACGACCATCTCTGTTTCCCAGAGTCCCGAGGCGGGCGTCCCAGGGAGGGCACAGGCAGATCTGAGTCCTGGTGATCCGGTGGATCCCGGTTCCCGCCTGCAGACGCGCCTTTGGGCTGTGTCCTCACGTGACCTCTTCGCACGTGTGCGTCTCCCGGGGAGGACACAGATCCAACGGGATTAAGTCCCACCCTCAGGGCCACGCTGACCTCCAGAAAACCCCAGCTCCAAACAGAGCCACAGCTTCGAGGGGACACAGTCCACGGCAGATGGTGCACTAAGAGTGGTGACCGCCAGAGGAGGCAGCTAAGGAGATCCGGATAAACACGGAGCCCCACACGGCAGACAGAGCGCAGCAGAGGCAGTCCAAACCCATTAGCAGCTGTGCTGACCCAGCAGACTGAACGCTCTACTCAGAGGCGGAGATCACGGGCATGACCCAACCACGTGTGTCCACGGGACACACACTTTAGGTCCAAAGACGCATGCTGTACCCAATCCGAAATTCAACGAGGAGAATTCCACTGTCAAATAGCTCATTCCTCAGGTTCCAGTTTTTGAAAAAAGCATAAGACTCATTAGCTGAAAATGACAGCTCTTCAGGTCACTTAGGAACCAAGAAGTAGATAGATCTGTCAGGTCTCATTGAGAGGACAATCCCCCAAACCATGAGCTCCTACAAAATCCCACAGGAACAATCTGATCAGTGGATCTTAGGATTCATGTGGAAACGCACTGCACTTACTCTTCAGTCACTGAGTCATGTCCAACTCTTTGTGACCCCACGAACTGCAGCACGCCAGGCTTCCCTGTCCTCCACTATCTCCCAGAGTTTGTGAAGAATCCGCCCTGGTTCAATTCCTGTGTTGGGAAGATCCCCTGGAGAAGGGATAGGCTACCCACTCCAGTATTCTTGGGCTTCCCTTGTGGCTCAGCTGGTCAAGAATCCGCCTGCAATGCGGGAGACCTGGGTTTGATCCCTAGGTTGGGAAAATCCCCTGGAGAAGGGAAAGGCTACCCACTCCAGTATTCTGGCCTGGAGAATTCCATGGATTCATGGGGTCACAAAGAGTTGGCCACGACTGAGCAACTTTCACTTTCCCTTTCTTTCCAAGGAACATCTTTTTTTTTTTTTTTTTTTTAGCACAGTGTTTTATTCAAAAGCTTCTCAGCAGGGGAATGAATGATATCCCCTTTTTGTGCCCACCCAACTCCCAATTCGAGAGGCAGAAGTTGAACCATTTGGCGAGAGCTCCCTCTAATGATTATGATTCAGATCATGATAAGGTTTTTGTTGTTCTCTCACCCACTTTCTCTAACCCTCTACTTAACCAAGACTCAAGTAGAGCCGTGTTTTCCACAGTTCAGAACAACTGGAAGGCATCATGTCAATTCTGATCAACCTCCCATTCCTGGGCTATTTGAGGCACATAGAATTACCTTGACAAAAACTGACTTCAGTGACTGCCACCTCGGAGGAGCAGAGATACTGTCAGGCAGCATGCAGTTCTGAGCTCTAATGTCAGGGCGCCACCCTCCCACTCTGCTCCAGGAGCAAGGAGCAGTCGGTCTGCTTTCTCTCCACACACCTCAACTGCTCATCCTCTCCGGCCTATTAACACAGACACAGCACCACACCGGTGTGACAGAGTTAAGACAGACAATTAGATCTGATTAAAATGCTAACAGATCCTGAGCTGTTGGAGATGACGGGAGTAGACAGTGTGACCTGAGCTTTCCCTTTTTTTCTTTAAGAATATTTTGTTTCAGCATAAAGCACACTTTCCCAAAGAGGTTCCTGGAGTAGAAATCCAAGAGTCTGACTGTCCCGTGGGAACACACAGTCACCTATGTCACTTTGGCTTCAGTCCCTGGATCTGTCTTTTGCAGCTACTTCAGGTCCCACAGGAAGAGGAAAAGCTGGAGGCAACATCACTTGGCCAAAGCACCCACAAGGTCCCAGGCTGGCCGGACAATGGGCTCCTGCTCTAGTACAGCTGGCACCTCTTCAGGGACATGCTTCTTGTCCACCACCACTTCGTAGGTGTACTCAGAGAACCTCTTATCCGTCTGCACAGGTAACCTTTGTGGCCACGGTCTTCACCCCAGGAATTTTCCACTCTCCATCTTATGAACACGCCCTCCTGATCATCCTTTGCTGAGACAGCAGTGAAAGTCATGGCGTGGGTCATGTGACTCGCCGAAAGTCAGCCTCTCAGCTTTACTCACGTTCTCAATGGAGACGCCAAACACCAACCCATGGTCACAGATGTTCACGTCACTGAGGCCCAGTTTGCCACTGAAGTGTTTCCCAACATCACAGCCAAACCATACAGCCTCTCCATCTCTGATGGAGGCAGCAACCATCTTTTTCAAAACTCAACGGGCTGGTGGTTATAGAGGTTTTCTCCCTCTGACCATATTGCTTAAATAGTCCACTGGGTAAAGTTTGTTGTACTTGTGCTGAGGCCGAGGGTCATTCACTAAACGAATCTTATCTTCCATATTGAACAGCAGCTTGACATGTTCCCTGTAAAACTTCAAGGATGTTATAGGGCCAGTCTTTTGATAGTTTTTATCTTTGTCTCCATACTTCCAGATGAATGTCTCTGGTGGATTACCCAAACAGATGCATACAACTCTGAATATCTCCTCCATCATGGAGTCCTGTGTGGCTGAGATTTCTTCTTTGGTTGCACCAGTGTGTACCAGGTTCCGTAGTCATATGCAGAATTCTCTCATCTTGTGATCCAGAATATCATTCATCCTTCTGGTTGCCTCTGTGGTGTAAGTTTCAGGGAAGCACTTCTTAGGGATAACACCATATTTTTCAACAATATGACAAGCATATCCCATTGTCCTCCATCATTGGTAGGATTCATAAGCAAATACTGCACCAGCCTACCATCCTCAGGCTCCTTTTTCTGAGCTGTGTCCACAAAAGCATTTAAGAATAACAGCGTTCAACCTTGTCCCAGAAAAAGAGGTAAGACTGACTAAATTCAAATTCTTCAATATTGAATTTTCTCATGAATGGAAGTCTCATAACATTCAGACAAGAAAAGATCCAGCATCGCCCTGAACTCTTCTGGTCAGTGACGGGCTTGCCGTTCTGGTGCATGGCCTGCTGGAACACATGCTGAGTACCCTGGACCCCGGCCCTCTTCAGACAGATGTCCAGCAGGTTGTGAGTGGTGCCGACATTCTGGGCCAGTACGAACTGAGCGTCGGAATTCAGTTTCTGAAGCAGAGCCGCTACCTTCTCCAAATTCAGTCCTGCTGGAATACCCGCTCTGTTCATGGCGCTGCCCAGTGAGGGAATGGTAGTTTCAGGGTCCTCAGGCCGGCGCCGGGACAGCACAGCGCCTTGCAGGCTGGGCGGTCCGACCTGACTCTCACACCTGGAGCGCCAGCCAAGGAACATCTTTTAATGTCAGTTATACTTACCACCTGCAGTGATTTTTGAGCCCAACAAAATAAAATCTGCCACTGTTTCCATTGCCTCTCCATCTATTTGCCATGAAATAATGGGACCAGATGGCACAATCTTTGTTTTTTGAATGTTGAGTGAAGCCAGGTTTTTCACTCTCCTCGTTCACCCTCATCAGTTTCTTTTCACTTTCTGCCATTCAGTTCAGTTTAGTTGCTCAGTTGTGTCCGACTCTTTGCGACCCCATGAACCGCAGGATGCCAGGCCTCCCTGTCCATCACCAACTTTCGGAGTCCACCCAAACCCCTGTCCGTTGAGTCGGTAATGCCATCCAACCATCTCATCTTTTGTCTTCCCCTTCTCCTCCTGCCTTCCATCTTTCCCAGCATCAGGGTCTTTTCCAATGAGTCAGCTCTTCGCATCAGGTGGCCAAAGTATTGGAGTTTCAGCTTCAGAATCAGTCCTTCCAATGAACACCCAGGACTGATCTCTCCTTTAGGATGGACTGGTTGGATCTCCTTGCAGTCCAAGGGACCCTCAAGAGTCTTCTCCAACACCACAGTTCAAAAGCACCAATTCTTTGGCACTCAGCTTTCTTTATAGTCCAACTCTCATATCCATACATGACCACTGGAAAAACCATAGACTTGACAAGATGGACCTTTGTTGACAAAATAATGTCTCTGCTTTTGAATATGCTATCTAGGTTGGCCATAAATTTCCTTCCAAGGAATAAGCGTCTTTTAATTTCATGGCTGCAATCACCATCTGCAGTGATTTTGGAGCCCAGAAAAATAAAGTCATCCACTGTTTCCACTGTTTCCCCATCTATCTGCCATGAAGTGATGGGACCGGATGCCATGATCTTAGTTTTCTGAATGTTGAGCTTTAAGCTTTTTCACTCTGTTTCACTTTCATCAAGAGGCTCTTTAGTTCTTCTTCACTTTCTTCCATAAGGGTGGTGTCATCTGCATATCTGAGGTTATTGATATTTCTCCCAGCAATCTTGATTCCAGCTTGTGCTTCTTCCAGCCCAGGGTTTCTCATGATGTACTCTGCATAGAAGTTAAATAAGCAGGGTGACAAGATACAGCCTTCACGTACCCCTTTTCCTATTTGGAACCAGTCTGTTGTTCCATGTCCAGTTCTGTTGCTTCCTGACCTGCATACAGGTTTCTCAAGAGGCAGGTCAGGTGGTCTGATAGTCCCATCTCTTTCAGCATTTTCCACAGTTTATTGTGATCCACACAATCAAAGACTTTGGCATAGTCAATAAGGCAGAAATAGATGTTTTTCTGGAACTCTCTTGCTTTTTCCATGTTCCAGCAGATGTTGGCAATTTGATCTCTGCTTCCTCTGCCTTTTCTAACACCAGCTTGAACATCTGGAAGTTCATGGTTCACGTTTTGCTGAAGCCTGGCTTGGGAGAATTTTGAGCATTACTAGCATGTGAGATGAGTGCAATTGTGCGGTAGTTTGAGCATTCTTTGGCATTGTCTTTCTTTGGGATTGGAATGATAACTGACCTTTTCCAGTCCTGTGGCCACTGCTGAGTTTTACAAATTTGCTGGCATATTGAGTGCAGCACTTTCATAGCATCATCTTTCAGGATTTGAAATAGCTCAACTGGAATTATCACCTCCACTAGCTTTGTTCTAGTGATACTTCCTAAGGCCCACTTGACTTCACATTCCAGGATGTCTGGCTCTAGGTGAGTGATCACACCATCGTGATTATCTGGGTCGTGAAGATCTTTTTTGTACAGTTCTTCTGTGTATTCTTGCCACCTCTTCTTAATATCTTCTGCTTCTGTTAGGTCCCTACCATTTCTGTCCTTTATTGAGCCCACCTTTGCATGAAACATTCCCTTGCTATGCTATGCTATGCTATGCTAAGGCACTTTAGTCGTGTCCGACTCTGTGCGACCCCATAGACGGCAGCCCACCAGGCTCCCCCGTCCCTGGGATTCTCCAGGCAAGAACACTGGAGTGGGCTGCCATTTCCTTCTCCAATGCATGAAAGTGGAAAGTGAAGTCGCTCAGTCGCGTCCGACTCTTAGCGACCCCATGGACTGCAGCCTACCAGGCTCCTCCGTCCATGGGATTCTCCAAGCAAGAGTACTTTTCTTGAAGAGATCTCTAGTCTTTCCCATTCTATTGTTTCCCTCTATTTCTTTGCATTGATCACTGAGGAAGTGATCTCTCCTTATCTCTTTATCTCCTTATCTCTCCTTGCTATTCTTTGGAACTCTGCACTCAAATGGGTATATCTTTCCTTTTCTCCTTTGCTTTTCGCTTCCATTCTTTTCACAGCTATTTGTAAGGCCTTCTCAGACAGCCATTTTGCTTTTTTTGCATTTCTTTTTCTTGGGGATGGTTTTGATTCCTGTCTCCTGTACAATGTCACGGACCTCAGTCCATAGTTCATCAGGCACTCTGTCTATCAGATCTAGTCCCTTAAATCTATTTCTCACCTCCACTGTATAGTCGGTATAGTTCTGCCATTAGGGTGGCATATCTAAGGTTATTGCTATTTCTCCCGGCAATCTTGATTTCAGCCTTTGCTTCATCCAGCCCGGCATTTCACATAATGTACTCTGCACAGAAGTTAAATAAGCAGGGTAACAATATACAGCCTTGATGTACTCCTTTCCCAATTTTGAGCCAGTCCATTGTTTTATGTCCAGTTCTAACTGTTGCTTCTGGACTTGCATACAGGTTTCTCACGAGACAAGTAAGGTGGTCTGGCATTCCCATCTCTTGAAGAATTTTCCACAGTTTGTTGTGATCCACACGGTCAAAGGCTTTGTGTTTTTCCTTTGATCCATAAGGTAGTTATAATTGTGTTTTCAAATATTTTTTTTTTTTTTTTTCTGTTGCTGATTTCCAACTTAATTCCACTTTGGCCCCAAAATACCCTCCGTGTAAACAGTTCTTCCCAAGTGTCAGGGCCTGTCTCACACCCCACTGCAAGGTCCTCTTCACAGAATGTCCGAGCTGACCTTGGGAAGCCCCTCTGCGCCCCGCCACTGCGGGGGGCACAGTGCTTATCAGGTAAGTGGTGCTGACCCTAGTGTCACTTGCCTAGTAGTTCCATCAATCACCAACAGTGAACGTCCATATAAGTGCTGAAGGGATGATTCCTTTTAAAACTCTGTGGTTTTGGCCTGACGCGCTTGAGGGCGTCTGCACTAACGACTGTGTCTGACAAGCCGACTTGAACCGTCCAGAAGGGGCCCTGCCCTCTGGGTGCACGGGCGCCTGCTGCGGGGAGGATGCTGCTCGCAGAGGTACCTGAGTTGTGTCTCAGCCTGTCTGCACCTGCGGGCACGAGGCGGGTCCCCCACGGACAGCGCACAGCAGGCGCAGGTCTCTGCTCTGGCGGGCACTCACACCAGACACTGTCCAAGGCCCACGCTGCGTGTCCACTTCACTGTTTGTCTCCGCCTCTGAGCAGGAGCGCTTGCTCCCGGAATGCACTCGGCTCTTCCCGGCACCCGCCAGCCTTTGCTTCGGGCACCTGCGCCGCGGCCTGGTGTGCACACCTTCGTGAGCGCTGCGGTCCCGTCACCAGGAGGCTACCCCGCTGCTGGTCGGTTTCTCGGCGTCATCCCGCGCGGGCTCACTCCTTTCACCCGGACCGCGTCTGCGCTGCCGCTGGAGCGCGTCTCGGGGGTGGGGTCGCCTCTTACTGGCAGACGGGCTGCTCAGCGCGGGATGGGAGGGGCCGGCGCGCGCCTGCTCCCGCCGCCCCGCCGTCTGCTCTCTGCCTCAGTGCTCTCCGCCCGTCGGCCTCTGTTGCCCTCTAAATGCCTTCTTAATGCTTCCATTCCTCCAGATTTAAAACGGTCCTTTCCCTTGTTTTTTAAAAACTGAAGTACAGTTTACTCACAATGTTGTCTAGTTCTAAGCGTATGATGTGTGTCTCAGTTACACACTAATCTATTCTTTTCCATTATGGACTCTGACAAGATACGGATAGAACAGAGGAAACAAGGTCCTGCTGTGATCCGCAGCGGGGAGCTGCAGTCACCATCTGCCAGGCCCCGGGCTCCCAAGGGGAAGGCGCCCCTAGCAGCAGGCTCGGTGCCTTGGGCCTGCAGACACTGGTGTGAGACCGACCCCTGCAGGGCAATGCCAAGGTGGGGGCCCAGAATGCCCATTGCCCAGAGGGAAGGCTGCCTCGGTCACCAACGTAACGGGTCAGCAGGAAGCAGGCAGTGCTTGAGAACGGGGGAGAGGAGGCTTCACAGGGGCTGAGAGGTGCTGCGCCCACGGAACAAGCGGCTGGAACCCTGACCGGTGGACATGCCAGCTGCACAGGATGGAGGTGGGCAGGAGGCGAGGAAGCGCCCGGGAGTGACTGACGGTCTGAGATCCCAGGAGCGCGCGGGCAGGGAGACAGGAAGGCGCAGCCCTGACCTGCACGCACGGTTTCCTTCTGAGGCTGGGCAGAAGGAAATCAAGCGCCAGCCAGGTGCTCAGGTGCCAGGGTGGCACCAACAGGCCCTGGACGAGGCAGCACAGAACACCTACACTTCAGGGGTGATGCTCAGACCTCAGCCTCAGCGAGAGGACAGAAAACCAAGGGCGGAGATGCAACAGCCACGGCGAGAGAGAGCCAAGACCCTGAGGCCGAGAGGAGCCAGCGCTCGGCTCAAGCGTGTGCGTTTCCACCACCACAACACCAACACCGAGGGAACTTCCAGAGAGGGACTGAGCGTGAGCCTCAGCCTCAGCCTGGTGCTCACGCTGACCCCAGGAAGGGCCGAGCGCTCACCCGCGGCCATGCCGCCAGCCGCCAGGAGGCGCAACGGCACTGGAATGTCTGTGCCCGGAGACAGGACAGCAGGGCTGGCACCCTCAGCTGGGCCTGCAGGAGTGGCCCGCTTTGGGGCAGGGTAGGCCCTGCAGTGCGTGCGGTCTGGGCGAGGTGAGGCGTCTCCACTTACCCATGCGTCCGTCCCGAGGTGGGCTGAGCAGGGAGATCCTCGGGGGGCCAGTGGCGACCTCAGGCTGCCTCGTAAAGAGAAAACAACCGCTGACGCTCCAGACTGGCTCAGGAGCAGAGACTGTCCCTGTTTGCTAAGAACACAGATCCTCAGTCACATCTCCCTGACACACGTCAACGTTGTGTGCGAGAACACAGCCGCTGGCGGCTTTGCGCCTGCAGCCCCAGGGGCCCAGGTGGTGAGTGGATGAAGGCTCCACTGGCGACTTTAAGGATCTCACAAGAGGAAAAGTAAACGAAGTTCTTGGCTGACATTAGGAATTTGAAAATCCTGAGTAATCCTCACTTTGGGAGCGTCTTGTCACCTTGAAATCCAGATGCTGACAGATGCTGGCAGGCAGCAGTGAGGGCAGGCCCGCTCTGCACTGCGCACCCGCCAGGCGGGGCCCCACCCCACCCCAATGCCCCGAGCCCTCCCACTGTGCGGTGGGGCCTGGTGGGGGGCACACAGCTGGTGGGGGCCAGGAGCCTGAGCCTGGCACTACTGCTGCTGCCCGCCAGCCACCACCCCCGGTGTACCCGCTGCACCCTCGCCCCGCTCCCGTGCCTGGCACCACAGGGCTCCTTCGCTCCACCATCACGTGGTGAGTGCCAGCTGTTGGCGGCCTCAATCCAGGGCCCCCTCTGCCAACGCCCCCACCCCAGCCTCACCTCTGCTGGCAGGATGACAGCCTCGGAGGGACTCCCAACACTCTGCAAGGGGGGTCACACTGCCCAGCAACCCAGTGTCCACCCACGGGAGCACCTCCCCGCCTCTGGGCTCCAGCCCCCGCCCACCCAGGGCAGGTTGACACCTCGCAGAGCCCGAGAGGACCGCTCCCTGCATCCGCGGGACGGCCGGGCTGGCTCCGCATGACCCTCGCTCACCACCAAGGCTGCGGTGTGGCTGGCTGTGAGCAGGCCCCTCCTCACAGCTTTCCCGCGGCCGCTGTGCTCAGAGCCCCTGTGATTTGGCCCCTCCCGGGCCCTCTGGCCCCCTGCTCCCACCCCCACCTCTGGCCTGTCCTGCACTTGGTGCCCTGTGTCCGGCACAGGCCGACTCTGAGAAGTCAGTCACAGCACAGGGACAAAACTGCTCCTGCCAGGCAGAATCCGAGCGTCGTCTCTCCTCACAGGCCCGGGCCCTCTGTTCGCAGGAGGGTCCATGACGGTACACAGGAAGACTTTGCAGGCGCAGGGCATCCAGTGGGCACTGCCGCTGCCCAGGCTGGAGGGGGCGTGAGCGCGGCAGCAGCAGGAACTGAGGCGTCACGAGGCCACCAGGCCAGCGAGAGAGGGGGCCTCCCCACCAGGCCTCTCCTTGGAGCCGCCTGGCGACCAGCCGCCTCTGCGCGTGGGCCATGGGACAGCTATCTACGCTGGGAAATACCATCCATGCAAAGTGCCTGGGACCACACGCGTGATGTCAGTGCACTCACCTTTCTCCTCGGAGAGGGCATGAGGTCAACTTCCATGGACTCTACCCTGTTACACAGACAGCAAGCCAGTCACGGGCTGACTGCACTAAAGTAACAGAAACACGTATGCACGCACATGTGCAGATGTGCACACACGAGCCCCTGCAGGCCCCCTCCCTACAGCTGCTCAGCACTCCCAGAGTGTGGTGATCACAGCCCCGCCCAGGCCAGCAAAGCCCATAAAGCGGACACACTTGCCCACGGACACAGAGGCGCCCGCCGTGTGGCTGGAACGGGCCTCCTGTCTCCAGCCCCCATCCTTCCCGGGAAGGTCGTCCCCTCTGGGCTCCTCCTCGCCACCTGCACCGTCCCAGGGCTCCTCCACCTCCTGCCGGACGTCCGGGGCGGGACCACTGTCTCTGTCCACCCCACCGCCCAGCCCACGTGTTTCACATGTGTAGCGCCTGGCCACGCCCACTCCCTAATTAAGCTGCTCCAGGCTGGTGGGGACAGGGCCAGGCCTTCCCGCAGGTGCACAGGGCAGCTGGGAGGAGGGCCTTGCTCCCTACTTTCTGAAGAGCTGGGAACGGGGGTGTGGCCTGCGGGCACAGCCAGGGCATCCCATCAGCCTTGCTGCCCAGGGGCCCAAGTGCAACCTTCCAAGAGAAACACTCCCCCAGGGGCTTTAGGTCCCAGAGGCTGCCAGCGGCCCAGCCCACCCAGCCCTCCCATCCCAGTCAGGGAAGGGCCCAGCCCGGTCGCGTGGCCACCCCGCCCACCCCTCTGCTTGGGGATGGGAGTGAGCGGCGAGGGGGCACCTGTGCCCAGTGCCTGCGCTGGGGGCGGGGGCTGAGGGTGCAGACCTCTCAGAGGCTGACGAGCCACGGGGCTGGAACAGAAGAGGTCCGCTCGGCTTTGCTGAGGGTGCTGTGACGAGAGGCGCAGTGCTGGAGCCTCAGGCGCACCCGGCACCTCCGCCACCCTCCCCCTTCCAGGCCTCACTTCACTTACTTGAAGCTGTAGTGTTTCCTGTGCTGAAAGATGTTTGCTGTGACGACCTCACCCTAAACAGATGGAGAAAAGGCATTATTGAGTCGCAAACGTTTACATCCAGCTAATTCCTTCCAATCTGAAGTAAGGAAAACAGAAATGACCCATTTCTCCATGACACGCCCTGGCCCCTCCTCACCTCGGGAACCTGCACGGGCCTGGTCCACCCCAGAGGGGCTCCCCTGAGTCCCCAGAACCCACAGCAGGCAGCGCTGAGAACACAGTGCTTGCTTGCTTGCCTAAGTCGCTTCAGTTGTGTCCGACTCTGTGCGACCCCACAGACAGCAGCCCACCAGGCTCTTCCATCCATGGGATTTTCCAGGCAAGAGTACTGGAGTGGGGTGCCATCGCCTTCTCCGCAAGAACACAGTGGGCACTCCCTAGAAGCCTGCTGAGCAGGACCGGCTGCTAGGCCCAGCTCCCAAAGGACACTCGTGCCTGCTTCCAGGTGACCTCGTGAAACAAGTTGGGTGCTGGTGTGTGGGGTGGACAAGCGTCCACGGTCCCTGAGACAGAGCCAGAAGCAGACACACCACTGGGGCAGGTGGGAAGACCCGGGCAAGCGTGGTCTGGGGTGAGGGTGCCAGCTGTGGAGACGGGGGGCACAGGTCCCTCCTGGAAGGAGACGCAAGCCACACCAGTGCAAGCGGAGTGAAGTGGTCAGAGGCGGGGCCTGGCCCAGAACCCACCACGCCAGAAACACCCCACCTGGAGACCGAGGCAAACAGGCAGACTTGAATCTGGAGACACCAGGCCTTCCCACCCGCCGCGCGCCCCCTCCCCGCCACGCGCCCCCCAGGACTCACCTCTGCAGCTGCTCCACCCGCAGCGTCGACTTCCTGAGGGACTCCTCCAACTGAGAAATCTGAACACAATCGAGTGACTTCCCGTTACCACACAGGCCAGGTGACAATTTAGAGGTAACAAGAGAATTCTCAAGTTCTTAAACCAGGAATCAGAATGCAAGTGACATGACCGTGGCCCTTGCACTTTTTCTAAGAATTTGTACCAAATCCATTTCACTTTTACTTTTCACTTTCATGCACGGGAGAAGGAAATGGCAGCCCACTCCAGCGTTCTTGCCTGGAAAATCCCAGGGACGGGGGAGCCTGGTGGGCTGCCGTCTCTGAGGTCACACAGGGTCGGGTACGACTGAAGCAACTTAGCAGCAGCAGCAGGTCACCAGGTATGTCGGAAACCGGCTCTAGGAATCTCTCCAGGAAGTGCAAAGCCCAGCCCAGCACTGCTCCAAACCAAACCACGGAGCGCCCTTCGGGCAGAGCGCCTCCCGATGCCCACCCCCTGCTCCTCTCCACCCACACGGCCCAATAGGAGGCTTCAACCCAAGTCACAGCTGAAGCTCCACATCTGTTTTCACTAAAGCTTTACTTTCCTTCTTTTGAGTTTCAAAACCAAGTGAGGAGGATGCTTTGGGGACAAGCAAATGGGCACTAAACCTCCTTTTGTGAAGATTGGCCAGAACAACTTCATGCTCACATTTATGAAAAAGCACCACAGAAACTGTGGGGTGATCATGGGTCTGTACTGATGCCCAAGGTGGAGGTGAAACCACAGTTGGGTCCCCAGGTGGCTGCATGGCTGACCTCAGAGAGGAACCGTGCAGCGGGCTGAGCGTTTGCAGACAGACACCACCCAGTGGCCCATGCCAGGATGGGGTAACACAGCCACCTCGCTCCCTGTGGCCTGCTGACTGGAGTTACCTTTTCTCCATAGAAGGCTAACAGTCTCCTCCTGTGCTTTTCTTGAAATTCTGAGATCTGAGAAGACAACATGTATCAGCTGCTGCAGAGGCTGAGGCCAGGGGCTTCCCAAAGCCCCAGCTCCTCCCCAGACACTGCCCCCCTGCTGCCCGGCAGCCAGAGCGGAAGCCAGCAGACCCCAGGCTCAGTGGGCAGCCGTGGCCGGGCGAGCTCCACCCAGAAGTGGTGAGTGCCATGGGTTTCACGTGAAGACCACGTGGGCGTGATGGCTGCTCTGCCTCCCTTCCATGTGGCTTCAGTGGTGCTCAGGACTTAGGACAGGACACAACCCACACACACCACGTGCCATCCGTCAGGTAGCAGCCACTGGATCACAGTAGCCCCCCAACCAGGACTTCACTGGGCAGGGATGCCACCAGGCCGGCTGGCAGGGCCACACTGCTCTGAGAGCCCAGTGGCCTTTACTAGCCAGCTGGTCAAGGCCAACAGTGCCTGAAGCCAGCACCACCCTTGGTCTCCTATTCTGAGCCCCAAGCTCCATGTCTATGGAGCAGAGCCTGGACTGTTCCTGGAGGCACCGACGGACGTTAGGAGAGAATGACGGACTCACTTGTGGGAAGGGGGAGCTGTTCGTTCATGTATTTATCTGGCTGTGCCTAGTCTTGGTGGTGGCATGCAGGGTTTTTCCATCCTTATAGGATTCAGAATCCACAGTGACAGCATGCGGGGTCTAGTTCCCTGACCAGGGATCAAAGCCAGGCCCCTGCACTGGGATCGCAGAGTCTTAGCCACTGGACCACCAGGGAAGGCCCCAGAGAGAGAGATTCTGCAACCTTGGGGTTTTCACATGACACGCACCCTCCTGAAACACTGAACTGAACTGTTTGGGCCTAATTCTTGTTGTCATCTCTGCACAGCTGAGAGACAGCGGAGACAGTACTGAGCAAGCTGGTTGAGGCAACACCATGTAAATGCCCCCCAGTCACTCCCTGCCACCAGGGCTCTGCCCCCAGGCGTGCACACGGCAGGGCATGCTCCCAGGGCTCACTGGTCTGGTCCAGATGGAGGGAAGACGTCCTTCTGTGCAAATAGGCTGACCGCCTTGGAGCGGGGGAAGCCACAGGTGGAGGGCAAACACCCTGCCAGAGCCCCTGCCGTCCTAGCTGCTGCCTCATCAGAGGGGTTCAGAGCCCTTGCCGTCGGGGACCCACCCCACGGGACAAGGGATGTGCGTCTCCACCCACAGGAGGGGCAGTGGACACAGGCTCTGCCTGGAGTGCCCGCCCGTGGAGAGGGTGATGCGAGTGCACCCAGGGCTGCCACTGCACGAGTCCTCACAGCTCCCGAGGCCCCGTCCCAGGAAGGCTCCAGATCACACCGATGGTCCTTACTTCTGCTGCCCCCGCCAGGGCCCTCGCAGGCAGGCACCCAGTCCTCACTCGTCAGCCCGGGACTGTTCCTGCCTCTCCCTCTACCTCCCGGGTGGGACTGGAGGTGAGGGCCATGCCCCTGGGAGGGGTCTGAACAGGTCTAAAGCTGCCTTCCTGTCACCGAAGCAAGACAAGGTGACAGTCACCTCTCTCAGCTCACTTCTCCCGAGGGTCCCAAGCTCAGGGCAAGAGAGATCGATGTCCGAAGCTGACCTCTGAGTGCGTGCCTTGGAGCAGGGCCCAAATTGAGGAGCAGCACCGCTTCTGGGTGTGGCCCCGGGCTCCTGCTCAGCAGCGTCTGGGAGCCAGTCACGGGGAACCCCACCCGAGGCACTGAGCCCAGCAAGGCCCACGGGCAGGCTGCTTCCAAGGGGGACCTTGGTGAGGACAAGCACGCAGGGCTCCGTGATTCAGACGCATCAGGACAGATGAGGCCACAGCAGGAACAGGGCCATGGGCAAAGCTGACCGTGGGCAAGAGGCCGGGCAGGGGGTGGTCCCTGAGCATCAGGTGGCAGCAGCCCCACTGCGGGCAAGGGCTTCGGGTGTGCTCGGGCGCAGCCACGCGCCACCTGCCCTGGGTGGGGGCCAGCCTCTGGGACTCAGTGTCGGCCTGACCAACAAACAAAACAAAAAAGGGCTTGAGCCCCCAGCTGGAGTGAGACAGGAGTGAGACCTGATGACACTCGCACAAAGTCTGCAGGCCGTGCCCAACAGCAGCCCACCCTGGGACTTGAAGGAAGCCGAGGAGGAGCTGACCACGGCCATGCCGCCCTGGAGCCTGGGAGGTGGGAGAACGCGTGTCCTCGGGCCAGGTTATGGTCTGGGAGCAGCACAGGTGGAGGGTGTCTGTGCTGAGGGGTCAGGAGGGGACGTGCAGGCAAGAGAAGTCAGGACAGGACGCGCAGGCATGAGGGGTCAGGAGAGGACGTGCAGGCACGAGGAGGGGTCAGGAGAGGGCGCGCAGGCATGAGGAGGGGTCACGAGAGGGCATGCAGGCACGAGGAGGTGTCACTAGAGGGCGCGCAGGCACGAGAGCTCAGGAGAGGGCGCAAAGGCACAAGGAGGGGTCAGGAGAGGACGCGCAGGCACGAGAAGTCAGGAGAAGAAGACGCGCAGGCACAAGGCGGGGTCAGAGGAGGACATGCGGGCAAGAGGAGGGGTCAGGAGAGGGCACGCGGGCACGAGGAGGGGTCAGGAGAGGGTGCGCGGGCACGAGGAGGGGTCAGGAGAGGACGTGCGGGCACGAGGGGTCAGGAGAGGACGCGCAGGCACGAGAAGTCAGGAGAGGACGCGCAGGCACAAGGAGGGGTCAGAGGAGGACGTGTGGGCAAGAGGAGGGGTCAGGAGAGGACGTGTGGGCACGAGGAGGGGTCAGGAATGGACACGTGGGCATGAGTGGTCAGGAGAGGATGCACGGGCACGAGGAGGGGTCAGGAATGGACACGCGGGCATGAGTGGTCAGGAGAGGACGCGCGGGCACGAGGAGGGGTCAGGAGAGGACATGCGGGCACGACGAGGGGTCAGGACAGGATGCGCGGGCACGACGAGGGGTCAGGGAGGGTGTCAGGAGACACAGCGTGAAGAGGCAGCCCCCTTGCCCAGTGTCTGGACGCCCCCAGCCCACTTTCCAGACCCAGAGCTGAGGCCCAGCCCTCAATCCCCTAGGCAGCATGGGCGTCCTGACCAAGCAGCCGCTGTGTCTCACGCCCTCAGACACGGGAGCGGTGCCCAGCCTTCCCACAGTGGGGGCGGGCGCAGACTGGGCTCCCACCCCACCTCCAGGGCCTGGGGACTTACCTGGGAGGTCTCCTTGGCGTACTTCATGCACAGGCTGTCCACGCCCATGAAGAGCGCCTGGATGTTGGGGTCCGTCTGAAAGAGAAAGGGCTGCTTCTGCCGACACTGCCTCCTGGGTCCAGAGGGCCATGTGCCTTAGGGCCGAGACCAGCCAGGACACCATCACAGCAGCTTCCGGGGCCCCGAGGACGCCATGGTGCGGGCGAGGGGCAGCGCCACCTCCTAGGGGACCAAGGGCTGCTGACCAAGGGTGGTGCTGAGGAGTTCCGGGCGGCTGGGGTTGGGGCAGCCGGGTACAAAGCAATCGGTGGAATCAGAAGCAGGAAGAGCAACCGGCACAATCTCTAACTCTCACAAGTATGTGTTGAGCTACTTTGGCGTAAATGTGACAAGAGGGTGCATGAACTGGCACCTGCCCACTGGCACACCTCCTGCAGGCACGCCTGCCTGTCCTCTCCCCCACGCCAGCACCAGAGACACAGGTGCACGGACAAGAACACACACGGGCCCATCCCCACTGGAGTGACAGTCACGCTGCACTCGGGGAGAGAGGCCCGCAGAAGCCAGGAAACACCCGAAGGGCCAGGGCCCCAGGAGCTGCTGGAGGACCTTGTGGTGGGGAGGGGGCGGCCGCTTCATTGGAGAGGCGGGCAGCTGCTTTGCGGGTGGGGGCAGCTACAGGGGAAGCGGCCCCAGACTCCGCTCAGAGCAGGGGCTGGGAAGGGTGCCGGCAGGGCAGGGGACTTGCTGCGGGCACTCGAGTACACGCGAGCCCCCGACTCGGATCTCCACCCGAGACCCTGGACAGCACCCAACACCCCAAGCCCCGTACTTCAAAGGAAACAAGACAGAAGGCTGCCCCCATCTCCACGGGCCCCGGTGAGCCCTACACACAGCAGGCAGGGACCCCAGTGATGGAGACTGGACTGACGCCCACAGAGGACCAGGCCCCACAAGGAGACCTTCCCAGGCCTTGGGACAGGCGAGGGCGTCAGTGCTGACCTGCCACAGCCCAGGGCTTCCCTGAGGGGAACGGATGGGGACCCCCAGTGGCACAGAAGGGACGACTGCACGCCCCACGCACAGAGGAGGAAATATTAATAGAAAAAGTCTGAGTGTCATTTCATTTAATCTTTTCAACAATGCAATGAGGGCCCCAGAGTAGACGGGAAAGAGACTTTTCCAGGAGCCCACAGCTAGGACGAGAATCTGCTCTGGGTCTGCTGGACTCCAGAGCTGGGCTCAAGCTAAGACACACTGGTTACTCCCTAGAAGTTTATACGGGAGAACAGTTCCTCCAAGTGTGGACCGTGGGATATTAATATGTGTTCCTTGAAAAAGGGTTCTGTTGCAAACACATTTGAGAAGCACTCAGTGGAGGAGGTTTAACGAAGTGATGCCCTCTATTTTGAAGGCAGTGTGGTGGCTAAGAGCCCTGGCTGGCTTTGGAATCAGTCAGACTTGGGTTCTCAATGCCCCTGTGTCTCTCTCTTTTTTTTGTTTGTGATGGTTAGGGAGACACCCTCCCACCCCATCAGGCCTCACTTTCCCCCACTTCTAGGAATTTATGTTCCAGAAATATTCTTACAAGTATGCAGAACTGTGGTAAAAAAAAAAAAATGTTCATTTTAAGACTGAAATAGTAAAAAACTGAAAAAAATGAAAGGTTTTTTCCTATCACGCCAGGAAGTCATTTTCAGAGAATGTGGGTGTATACACTTTAAAACATCAACTGGGAAACACCACTTTGTTAGAATCCCACCGACACCCAGAGCAGGGCCCACACTCCTGGCTGTTGTTCTTGGGAAGCAGGAGTTGGAGACTTTCACATTCTGTTATGGTTTTCTGTTATGTTTGAGGTTTGAGGTAATTTTATGTTTGTAATCAGAAAAAGAACTTTTACAGATTAAACATTAGATCAAATACACATCTTGGAACCTAAACTTGAAGGGATCAACTTTACTCCCTCGACCCTCTTAACTAGAATGGACCCCAGGGAGACCAACCCCACCACCGTGAGGAGCTGCAGGAGCCGGCGCCCCCCAGCAGCGCTCAGGCTCTGGTGAGGAGACAGCCGTATGAAGTATTCAGAACCACTAGTGGACTTTATACAGAAAGTCTGCACGATCTCCTAGCACACCAAGCAAATCAACAGAAGTTGTAGACACCACAACTGAGTAAAAATTGAACGTGATACTTAAAAAGAATCACTGGTTAATATTAACATACTATAGACTTCAACTTACATGTTTTGAAAGTAGAACTGTACGACAAGCAACTTTACAAATCAAGCATTCATCCCTTTTACCTACAAAAGAAAGCAAACTTTATTATAGTGAATAGTGCCTTTAAACACATATAAATGCAGACCTTAAATTATAGTACTTCTTTTAAAAGTATACAGGATCATAGGACTTACCGTGGACAAGCCTGGGGCATGCACATAGTTGAAAAGAATTACACAGTGACAATTTTTCTTATTTTCTAAATATGCTCCAAAACAGTGGCCACACAGATCTACAGCACTTAAACTTAGATCAGCCCACGTTATTTCCCACAAGCATATTTTATAGGAATAAAATGGGGATAACTTAGCTGAAAATTTTAAGCACTACAAAATGAAAGCTCCCCCTGACCTGACAGTTCCAGGGTTTTGCTCTGCCCCTCGGCCTTGGCAGCAGGGCTCCTGCGAGGGCCAGACCACGCTGGGAGCTGAGAGCCGAGGCGGCTCGACCCCTGGCTACCCCGCCGCCCCGCCCATGCTTGGCCTCCTCCCACCCACTCCCCCCTGCCCCTCCTCCACCGCCTGGCCCTGGACCCCAAAGCGGTCCCTCTTCAGCCCCGTCGCTGCCAGCTCCTCTCTGGCCCTGCCCAGAACTCACAGCCTCTGATCTCGGTTTCTCCACCAGGCACCTGGGAGGCCAGGTGTCCACACCCGACTGGCCCAAGTCCTCCTAGGCAGCATCAATGGCCCAATCCCAGGGCTGTCCCCTCCACAGTCATCGCCTGAGAAAGAGGCCCCATTAGGCGTGCCTCTCTCCCCCTGCCCACACCAGGGCTGATGGGCTCGGCCCACTTCCTGTGTCTTGGCGGGATGCCTCCCCTTCCCCACCCCAGGCCTAGTCTTCCAAGGGAGGGCTCGCCCTCCTCTCCCACCCACTGCCTCGGAGAGGGCTCCTGCCCTCCCACAGACCCCCTAAGCTCCACCCCAGCCCTCCCTCTCTCCTCCCAGCACCCAGCCAACCCCTCTTTCCTCTCCGCAGGGCACTTAGGCAGGTAATCCTCACACTAAGGCCGGTGCCCTGACTGCCCTGGGAGGCCTGGTTTGACATTTCGGCGGTCTCTCCCCACCCCAGCCTCCTCCTGGCCTCACCCAGCTTCTTTAGAAAACGCTCTTGCCCAGGTGAGAACAGGCTTGTGTGTCTCCTGCCTCCCGCCTGCCCCTCACCCCAGCCCCTCCAGTCCCCCCCACAGCACTCCACTGTCTGGACCACCAGCCCCTTGTGTGCTCACAACCCTTTGGAGTCTCCCTGCACGGCTGTCCGGGGCACCTCTGTTCCACACGTGAGGTCCTGAGCCTCAGCTCAAACCTGCTGGCACTCTGGATGGCCAGGGGAGCCGCACCCCCAATCCGGCCAGCTGCTGCCCAGACTCAAGTCTGCCCAGCGTGAGGCCTGCTTCTGTCCAGCCGTGGTGGCTGTTCCGCTCCTACACGTCTCTGTGCTGGGCTCTGCTTCCTCCCGGAGCGCTGCCTGCCCCCTTCCCGCGTCCTCCGGCTGCCAGGATCTAGACTCGGCCAGCCCACTGGGCACGCGCCTCTGCCCCCCACCCCCAGAACCTGCGAGCCCAGCACCCGCGCACCTGTGGCACCACCACGACGTCGAGCCGGAGCCTGGAGGAGCCCGAGGGTCGGCGGCGAGCTGGGAAACGCGCCAGGCCGGAGCAGGCGGGCTGGGGAAGGGGCGCGAGGGGCAAGCGTGCCCCGAGGGTCCTGAAGGGAGAGGCCCAGACACGGGCCCGCGCGGGGAGGAGTGTGGGTGAGCCTGGCACCGGCTGGACGCCCGCTCATGGCTGCCCAGGCTGATGGGCGCCATTTCCTCCAGAGGGTCTGGGGGCGAGGCGGGGAGTGATGTTCTGATCCTTCACCTGTGAGCTGGAATCACAGGTCAGTCACTCTGTGAGAACTCACTGCGTTGCCATTTAGGCTTTTTTCCTGCCTGAGCTCTCTAGGTCAATAGAAACACTTCCGAAACGGAAAACGCCGGTCAAGGCGGTGCCACAGGCGCGGGCGCTGGGCTCGCAGGTCCCGGGGCGGGGCCGATCAGCTCGCGGCCCGCCCGGGTCCCCTCCGCGTGCCTCGGGCCTCACGCCCACCGCCGCCTCTGGAGACCGCTCTGCACCCGCCTCCCCGCGGCCCGCGCCACGCCCGTCGGCTGCGAGCGGCGGGCGGTGCTGAGGTGCCGGGCCCGCGCTGCCCACTGAGCCCGCGGCCCCGCTGCCCCAGCCCAGAGGCGTCCGAGCCGCGCGCGACCCCGGGCCTCGTGCCGCCAGCCCTGCCCCAGGAAGCTCGCCTCAGGGCGCCTCCTCAGGGGGCCGCCGCCGCGCCCTGACCTTTGCGCAGGCAGGCGTCACAGTACACGTGGCCGCAGTTGGTCAGGCTGAAGCACGACGTCGCCCGGGGCGGCTGGAAGCAGCGGTTACAGAACACCCAGCTGGCCATGTCTGCACCAGGGCCGCGCCCCGCCGTCACGCGGGAGCCACGCGAGACCTGCGCGCGGGATCTGAGCCCGGCCCGAGGCCGCGACTCCGCGCCTGCGCGCCACAGCCTGCCGCTCCCGCCAACAGGCGCCCGTGAGGCACCGAAGCAGGAGGGGACGGGGTGAGGATTCCACTTTCCGTCTGCGGGTTGTCTCGGCCGCACTCACTCCAGCGCTGCGGCGCGTGGTACTCCCGGACCCGTGTGGGCCCCCCGGCGGCGCCGAGGTGGGCGCCGAGGCTGCCGAGTCTCAGGGACCCTCCCGGGGGCCGTGGCCTCACAGGAGGCAGTGCCCGGGCGAAGGGTGGAGGTGGCCACAGGGAGGCGGGACGTGTGCCGGCCTTGAGCGCGCTGCGCTGAGCTGACCGGTCACGAGGCCCTTGTTCTGTGGTGGTGGTGGTGGGGAAGGCTGAGGGGCCTTGAGGGCTGCAGACTGGAGGTGGGAGAGGAGAGGCCCTGGGCCATGAGGGACCAGTGGGGTCAGAGGAACAGGAGGTGAGGGGCCGGGAACCCTGGGGTGGGGTTCTAAAAGATCAGTGGGCCAGGACAGGGTGACAGGAGGGCTTGGTGGATCAGGGCAGGGTGTCACTGGGGCCCAGGACCAGCTGACCTGGTCACATGGTGAAGATGGGCCAGGCGGGGCCAGGGCCTTGCTTGCCTCTGGCATGGGCATATGGAAAGTCTTGACCTAAAAAAGATTGTTTCCTATTTACAAAGAGATAGGAGAGCTGATGGAAAGGACTGTTCTATTTTTTGTAGCTTCTAAGGAACTTGTAGGAGAAGGCAATGGCACCCCACTCTTGCCTGGAAAATCCCAGGGACGGAGGAGCCTGGTAGGCTGCAGTCCATGGGGTTGCTAAGAGTCAGACATGACTGAGCGACTTCACTTTCACTTTTCACTTAGATGCATTGGAGAAGGAAATGGCAAACCACTCCAGTGTTCTTGCCTGGAGAATCCCAGGGACAGGGGAGCCTGATGGGCTGCCGTCTATGGGGTTGCACAGAGTCGGACACGACTGAAGTGACTTAGCAAGGAACTTGTAATTAATTTAGAATTTAGAGAAGGACTTCCCTGAGCATCTAGTGGTTTAGACTCTGGGCTTCCAGTGCAGGTGATGTGGGTTCCATGCCCAGTTGGGGAACCAAGATTCCACATGCTGTGCAGTCCAAAGGAAAAAGAAAATTAGAGAAAATGAAGGGAAGCTACCTTCATATTATTTCACACCTCATGGAATGCCCCATGCTCTCCATGGAAGAGCCGTTTCCATCACCCTGATCCAGGTGGAGGGGGATCAGGTGGGACCTGCGGAACAAACTTAGTTCAGAGGAAGTCTGTGCAAAAGGAGAAAAGTGGCCTTCTTTCAGGGAAACAGGAAGACTCAGAGATTCAGGATGACTCTGACTGGAGTGGTTTAGGGAAAATATGTACCCCTCTGTCCCAGGCTGCAGCTGGGAGCGTCCTGTGGCCATTGGACCTTGAAATGGGACTGGGTCCAAGTTCAGATGTGCTTTGATTGCAAAATACACCTGAGTTTCCAAGACTTATCAAGAAAGAAAAGTAAACTATCTCATTCGTCATTTTGTATTGATTACATGTTAAAATGGTAATGTATTTGATGTACTGGGTAAGTATATGTCACTAGGGTTAATTTTACTCTTTAAAAAACCTTGTTTAATGTGGCAACCAGAAAACTTTAAATTTACGTATATGGTTCACATTTTATTTCTATTGGACAGGGCTGATCTAGTCCAAATTTAAAAACAGGGTCATGTGTTTATTCTGTCAAACTCAGAAGCTGTATTGTTAAAATGACATTTTATCAGTGTTGTTCAGTCTGTCGGTCATGACTGGACTCTGTGACCCCATGGACTGCAGCACACCAGGCTTCCCTGACCTTCACCAACACCCAGAGCTTGCTCAAACTCATGTCCATTGAGTCGGCGATGCCATCCAACCATCTCATCCACTGTTGTCTCCTTCTCCTGCCCTCAATCTTTTCCAGCATCAGAGGCTTCCAGTGAGTCGGCTCTTCGCTTCAGGTGGCCAAAGTAGTGGAGCTTCAGCGTAAGTCTTTCCACTGAATATTCAGGGTTGATTTCCTTTAGGATTGACTGGTTTGATCTCCTTGCAGTCCAAGGGACTCTCAAGAGTCTTCTCCAACACCACAGTTTGAAAGCATCAATTCTTCGGCGCTCAGCCTTCTTTGTAGGCCAGCTCTCACATTCATACGTGACTGTTGGACATTTTATCAGTGTTACAATGCTATAACATCAGTTCCAACCTTAGATATCTTTGAAATCAGACAATAATGACACTTACGAATATATTTTATTAACTCAAACATTATGCAAGGTAGAAGGTAATTATTTGCTTTTATTTTTTTATTTTTATACAAGTTTCTTAGCTATGAAGAAGTCTTTAAGGGACTTCATTTGGAAAATTCCAACTGAGATAAAGATTAATGTTTGTGTAAATGCCCACCATAAGACGTTGCTGTTTGTATCTTCACTGGTCATTCGAAATTTTTCTTCACGGTCCTATATAGAAGAGAAATATGCAGGTTAGGTTTCTTAGGGTGCTTCATGCATGAATTTGAGGGGAAGGTGCTGTATACATTCAAGGTACTTAATGTCACTCAGGTAATATCTTATGCCAAAGAGCAGTGTCTGATTTTTCTAAGTTAAGGTGTGTTTTTAGCCAAAGATAAGGAGGAGGCGTCATATTTTGGTGTAAAATATCAAGTACTTGATCTGTTACTTCATATGTTTTATTTGTTAGCATCAAAGTGTATGTTACCTAGTTGATACTTTTTTTTATCATTCCAGTTCTTACTTTACTTTAAGCTGGGCACTGGGCTCATTTTATTTTCCAGATAAGGAAGCTGAAGCTTAGAGACAACAGAAGGTTAGTGAGTGGGGGCAGATTCAGGCCCACATCCAACCTGGGTCCGCTGAACACAGTGACCTGGGAAACACATAACGTCACAGGAACAAAATAATGCTGTAGAAAGTGGGCACCCTCGACTGCAGATGCACAGGGTGTGTTGGACTGCTAAGTCGCTTTAGTCGTGTCCGACTGTGCGATCCCATAGACGGCAGCCCACCAGGCTCCCCTGTCCCTGGGATTCTCCAGGCAAGAACACTGGAGTGAGTTGCCATTTCCTTCTCCAGTGCAGGACAGTGAAAAGTGAAAGGGAAGTCGCTCAGTCGTGTCCGAGGCTTAGCGACCCCACGGACTGCAGCCTACCAGGCTCCTCCATCCATGGGATTTTCCAGGCAAGAGTACTGGAGTGGGGTGCCATCGCCTTCTCCGGGGTGTGTTGGAAGCCCTTATATATTCATCTGTGAGCTCACAGCCCTGAGGCAAGCGAGCCGCAGTCCCTTTCCTAGAGGAGCTCACAGGCCAGCAGACGGCGGAAGAGCACGCCCACCAGCCCTGCACATCCACACAGCCCTGGATAAACCCAGGAAACAGGCAGCTTACTCTTTCCCTGGTTCTGGGGCTTAGTCAAGAATCATGTTCCTGGCAGGAAGAGGGATTGTAAGCTGATTAGGCAGACTGACCCTTTGATAGTTCTGTTCTTTGACTATTTGCTCAATTTGCTCGATTAGATGTTCAAGCTTGAAGCTAACTTCATTAACTTTGTCCTTTGCTTGAGTAATGGCTGCATCAAGGTCATGTTCTCCGACTCGAATATCTAAGTGGATCCGCTGTACAAACAGTAAAAGGGAAGAAACATGTTTTCCTGTAGCTGCTCGTTTTCCTTACTTTGCCCTCATTGTGTCCTACCAGTCCTTCCTTTTTCTCCACCCCCAGCCCCCGCCACCTTTCTGAGAGTAAACACTCCTTCGTTCTCTTATTGCCTCCCCGCCGCTCCATTCCAGGTTATACTCGGGAGTCTTTCATTGTCACAAGAATGCCTTAAATGGCACCTGCTGCCCTGAAAGAGCAACTGCAGCTTCCTGAGCTGCGTCCTCTAGACTTCCGGGCACATGCCTTTGGCCCTGAGACAGTTTGATTACTCTCAGGAAAAGGTGCTCTGCATGTAACTAAATTTCTGATGCCTCAGAACCTTTAGAAAATATCCAATCACCATCTACCGTGTAAGAGTTCCATTTATTGGGATTCCATTATTAATTCACCCTTCAGCCTTCAATTGTTTTCAAGCCTGAATAATCACAGTTCTCTCAACCTTCCCTCCCAGTTCTCATTTTTCAAGCCCTTTAATCAACTTCGTGGCTCTGCTTTGAACCCCTTCCAAGCTCTCCAGCTCCCTCTTTAGTTGCTGTGCTGAGATCTGGGTGCAGGACTTTAATATGGCCTGGGCATAATGGTTCTGCATATCATTGTCACGCCCGAGTAATGCTGACGCTGTTCATTTGCAAGGACACGGGGGCATTTACTTACCAGCTTACTCCCTCCAAATGACACAAGCCTTGTAGAATTAGATTGTAAGCAAATGATGTGTTCACCAGGTGAATGTGAAGTGAAATAGAATGTTCCTTGTGGGCCATATAACTTTGACAATAATACCTAGGATTAAGGATTTCCATAGTGTAAGTTCATTATTCTCTATACTCCATTAAAAAAATAAACCATCCCTATGTAATCTAGTGAAATTTGTGCCGTTCTTAAAGAAGAAATCAAATTACCGATAACATGAAAAATATTCAGTCTTCCTCCCAATCAATGAAGTACAAACCACCGTTAGATATTCCTTGTTATCAGATTGGCAAAGACTTAAAAGCATCTGGGGTGGGGATAGTATTGAGAAATGCTGCCTCTGAACACTGTTTTGAGAATGTACATTGAACAGCCATTTCAGAGAATGGTTTGGTAGTACATATGAAAAGTTAAAGTGTATCTAACCATTGACCCAGCAGAGCTACCTATAGAAGTTTATCCTATGGAAATGCTCAAGTAGACAAAGTTATATGTAAAAGCTATTCAGTGTAATGGTATTTATTTTAGTTTGCATTTCTGAAATAACTAATGGATTTCAGTAGGGACTCATTAAGTTTCAGATCAGTTCAGTCGCTCAGTCATGTCCGACTCTTTGCGACCCCATGAATCTCAGCACGCCAGGCCTCCCTGTCCATCACCAACTCCTGGAGTTCACTCAGACTCACGTCCATCGAGTCAGTGATGCCATCCAGCCATCTCATCCTCTGTCGTCCCCTTCTCCTCCTGCCCCCAATCCCTCCCAGCATCAGAGTCTTTTCCAATGAGTCAACTCTTTGCATGAGGTGGCCAAAGTACTGGAGTTTCAGCTTCAGCATCATTCCCTCCAAAGAAATCCCAGGGCTGATCTTTAGAATGGACTGGTTGTATCTCCTTGCAGTCCAAGGGATTCTCAAGAGTCTTCTCCAACACCACAGTTCAAAAGCATCAATTCTTTGGTGCTCAGCTTTCTTCACAGTCCAATTCTCACATCCATACATGACCACTGGAAAAAAAACATAGCCTTGACTAGACGGATCTTTGTTGGCAAAGTAATGTCTCTGCTTTTCAATATGTTATCTAGGTTGGTCATAACTTTTCTTCCAAGGAGTAAGCGTCTTTTAATTTCATGGCCGCAATCACCATCTGCAGTGATTTTGGAGCCCAAAAAAATGAAGTCTGACACTGATTCCACTGTTTGCCCATCTATTTCCCATGAAGTGATGGGACTGGATGCCATGATCTTCGTTTTCTGAATGTTGAGCTTTAAGCCAACTTTTTCGCTCTCCACTTTCACTTTCATCAAGAGGCTTTTTAGTTCCTCTTCACTTTCTGCCATAAAGGTGATGTCATCTGCATATCTGAGGTTATTAATATTTCTCCTAGCAATCTTGATTCCAACTTGTGCTTCTTCCAGCCCAGCGTTTCTCATGATGTACTCTGCATAGAAGTTAAGTAAGCAGGGTGACAATATACAGCCTTGATGTACTCCTTTTCCTATGTGGAACCAGTCTTTTGTTCCATGTCCAGTTCTAACTGTTGCTACCTGACCTGCATATAGGTTTCTACTACTGCAGGCAGGAATCCCTTAGAAGAAATGGAGTAGCCATCATTGTCAACAAAAGAGTCCAAAATGTAGTACTTGGATGCAATCTTAAAAATGACAGAATGATCTCTGTTCATTTCCAAGGCAAACAATTCAATATCCTAGTAATCCAAGTCTGTGCCCCAACCAGTAATGCTGAAGAAGCTGAAGTTGAACGGTTTTATGAAGACCTACAAGACCTTTTAGAACTAACACCCAAAAAAGATGTCCTTTTTATTATAGGGGACTGGAATGCAAAAGTAGGAAGTCAGGAAACATCTGGAGTAACAGGCAAATTTGGCCTTGGAATATGGAATGAACAGGGCGAAGACTAATAGAGTTTTGCCAAGAAAATGCACTGGTCATAGCAAACACCCTCTTCCAACAACACAAGAGAAGACTCTACACGTGGACATCACCAGATGGTCAACACCGAAATCAGATTGATTATATTCTTTGCAGCCAAAGATGGAGAAGCTCTATACAGTCAGCAAAAACAAGACCAGGAGCTGACTGTGGCTCAGATCATGAACTCCTTATTGCCAAATTCAGACTTAAATTGAAGAAAGTAGGGAAAACCACTAGACCATTCAGGTATGACCTAAATTAAATCCCTTATGATTATACAGTGGAAGTGAGAAATAGATTTAAGGGGCTAGATCTGATAGATACAGTGCCTGATGAACTATGGACGGAGGTTTGTGACATTGTACAGGAGACAGGGATCAAGACCATCCCCATGGAAAAGAAATGCAAAAAAGCAAAATGGCTATCTGAGGAGGCCTTACAAATAGCTGTGAAAAGAAGAGAAGTGAAAAGCAAAGGAGAAAAGGAAAGATATAAGCATCTGAATGCAGAGTTCCAAAGAAGAGCAAGAAGAGATAAGAAAGCCTTCCTCAGCAATCAATGCAAATAAATAGAGGAAAACAACAGAATGGGAAAGACTAGAGATCTCTTCAAGAAAATTAGAGATACCAAGGGAACATTTCATGCAAAGATGGGCTCGATAAAGGACAGAAATGGTATGGACCTAACAGAAGCAGAAAATACTAAGAAGAGGTGGCAAGAATACACAGAAGAACTGTACAAAAAAGATCTTCACGACCAAGATAATCACGATGGTGTGATCACTGACCTAGAGCCAGACATCCTGGAATGTGAAGTCAAGTGGGCCTTAAGAAGCATCGCTACGAACAAAGCTAGTGGAGGTGATGGAATTCCAGTTGAGCTATTTCAAATCCTGATTAAGTTTAGGTGAAGACAAATGAAAAATTGCTAGTAAGAGAGACTGTTACAACACCTATATCTGTACTAAAGGTGTCCACGATATTAGGGGTAGGCCGTATAGGGTCCTATTTTTGTGAAACCTATTATTTGTAAAAGTACATGTGCTTAGGAGAAGATTCTAAAGGTTCCAAATATTCTAAAGATTCCAAGCTATTAGGCAAGTGTTTGTTGGGGACATTGACTTTTCTGCTTAGTACATTTCTGTAATGTTTGATATTTTAAAAACAGCATAGGACTTCCAGTCTGGTACATGAGGAGCTTGGAAGTTGTTAGTCTGTCTTAACAAGTAAAAAGCTGCATGAAAAGAAAGTCAGTTCTTAGATCTGTCAGAGAATTGAGGTCCCAGGGCAAGCTACTTCCCTCAAAATTGGAGACACAGACAAATGCAGACATCACAATGTACCAGAGCAAAAGGACCAGCACTGGGTTCCTTTACCCAGCATGTCATGTCTAGCTTCCAACAACAACAGAAAAATAGCAAGGCATATGAAAAAGGTGAAAAACATAGTTTGAAGAGACAGAACAAGTCTCAAAACTAGGTCAGATATGGCAGAGATATTGGAATGATCATGTCAGGAATTTAGAAAATCTGTGATTAATATTCTGTGGTCTCTAATGGAAAAAGTAGACAATATGCAAGAACAAATGTGAGGAGAAAGATTGAAATTCTATGAAAGAATAAAAAAGAAGTGCCAGAAATGAAAAACACTAACAGAAATGAAGAGTGCCTTTGATGGGCTCGGTGGACTGGACAGGGCTGAGGAGAGACTCTTGAGCTTGAGGATACATCCACAGAAATGTTTAAAGCTGCAAAGCAGAAAAAGATTGGAAGTAAAAAGGAACAATATCCAGGGACCACAGGATGACAGTTAAAGATGTAACATACATGCGTTGGGAGTACCAGAAGGTGAAGAGAGAAAGTAACAGAACAAATAATAATAGCAGAATTTCGAGTCAGCATCAGACACCGAGCGGCAGAGCTGGGAAGCGCAGAGAACACCAAGCAGGAGGAGCGCCGATTGAGCCGCACCGCGGAGAGTCACAGAGGCCACAGACACCAGAGGTGAAGCCTGGGAAGGGGCCAGAAAAGGCCCTTCTGTATAGGGGAGACGAGAGTCAGGCACAAGTCCTCAGAAACCATGCAAGCAGGAGAGTAAACATTTAAGGTGTTGAGAGGAAAAAAAAAAAAAAAAAAAAACACCATCAATCTAGAAATTCTGTATCCTGCAAAACTCTCCTTCAAAAGTAATAGAGAAAGCTTTTCTCAAACAAAAGATGAGGGAACTTGTCACCAATAGACCTGTCTCACAAGGAATGTTAAAGGCTCTTGACATAAGTATAATGATATTGGTCAGAAACTTGGATCTATGTGAAAGTTGTAAATGCATTAGAGAAGGAATAAGTGAAGGTAAAATTAAAACTTTTATTTTTCTTATTGTTAACTGAGTTAATAGATACTTCTTTCAAAATCATAGCAATGTGTTTGATGTTTACAGTTTATGTATAAATAAAATTAGTAACAGCAAAGATGCAAGGGATGGGAGATAGGGATTAGGACTGTTTTGTTATTATAAGGCACTTGTGTTATCTGTGAAGTGAAACATTGTTATTCAGAAGTGGACTTGGATTGGTTGTAAAGGTAAATTGCAAGCACTGACAGAAAGTTAAAAGAAGTGTAGTTGATAACCAAGAAAAGATAAAATGAGTCATAAAATAATTAAAACCACAAGAGACAGAAAAAGAGTGGAAAACAAAAATAGGAACAAATAACAAGGGTAGTAACCAGAAAACAGTAATAAATATGATGATATTAACCCAGCTATATCAATAGTCACTTTGAAAGTCAGTGGTCTAAATGCACCATTTAAAACAGATTGTCAGAGTGGATTAAAAAAAACAAAAACAACCATGTACGTATTGTCTATAAGAACCCCCACTTTAAATGTAAAGACACATATAGATTAAAAGTTAAGGGACAGAGGAAAATGTATATGTTAACTTTTAGCCAACCTTAATCGAAAGACAGCTGGAGTCATTATGTTAAATTCAGACAGAGTAGACTTCAAAACAAGGGAAATTACCAGGAATGATTACGCAATAGAGCATTATGTAATAATAAAGAGGTCAGCTCTCCAAGAAGACAAACCTTAATGTGTATGCATCTAATAACAGAGTGTCAAAATATATGAAGCAAAAACTGATAGAACTGCAAGGATAAATGGAGGAGCTCAGTGTTATAGTCAGAGACATTGATCCCCCCCATCAGAGGTGGACAGGTCCAGCAGAAGATGAATAAGGATACAGTTGAGCTCAACAGCATGGTCAACCAACTGGATAATCAGTATCCATAGGCTACTTCATCCAACAAAGCAGAATACACATTCTTTTCAAGCTCACATGGAACACTCACCAAGACAGACCACATCCTGGGCCACAAAACACACCTTAACACATTCAAAATCATAGAAACCACACAGTGTGTGCTCTTAGACCATAATGGAATTAAAGTAGAAATTAATAAAGATAGCCGGAAAGTCCCCAGATACTTAGAGATTAAACAGCACACTTCTAAACAGCTCATGAGTCAAGGAAGACATCTCAAGAGAAAAAGTATTTTGAATTATCAACACGAAGATTCTGGGAAGGTGGTGGTCGAGGAGGCAACAGGAATCTGTGTTGAGACAACAGTTATCCTGGGAGGATCTGTCTGATGGAACTATGTTGGAACTCTGGAGTCTGTTGAAGTCTTGCCACTTCCAGGGGGAAGACTTGGACAGTAAACTTTGATTGATTTTGGTGGATTTCAGTTCTCAGACAGTAGCAGCCACTCCCCCTCCCCCCGCTCCCACCCCAGCCTCATGGCCGGCAGCTGTGCAGGCTTTCCTGGGGCAGCCTGCACACAGCCTTTAGAAGCCAGGGTAGGCATAACAGACCCTGTCCTCCAAATGTCAGGGACTTTTGAGGTTATTATATAGAAAGGATTCTCAATAAAATTACCAGCAGATTTCTCATCAGAACTTTGGAGAACAGAGGCAGTGGGCAGATACATTCAAAGTGCTTAAAAACAAAAACAAAAAAAGCCAATAAGCACATGAGAAAAAAAAGCTCAACTTCACTGGTCCTTAAGGGAATGCAAATCAAAACTACAGTGAGCCTACTTCGCACACATTAGAATGGCTGCTATAAAAGACAATAAGTACCGGCAAGAATGTGGAGAAAGTGCAACCCTTGTGCATCATTGGTGGGAATGCAAAATGGTGCAGCCACTGTGGAAAATAGTGTGGTGGCTCTTCAAAAGTATGAAAGCAGAATTTCTGTTTGATCCAGTAACTCTGCTTCTGGATATATACCCAAAAGAATTCAAAGCAGGGTCTCAAAGAGATATCTGTACACTCAGGTTCACAGCAGCATTATTCACAATAGCTAAAATGTGGAAGCAACTCAAATGTCCATTGACAGATGAATGAATAAGCAAAGTATATGGTATATGTGGTATATGCATACAATGAAATATTATTCAGCCTTAAAAAGGAAGGAAATTCCAACATGTGCTACAACAGGGATGAATCTTGAGTGCATTATGATAAATGAAATAAACTAATCATAAGAAGACAAACACTATGTGGGACAACTTTATGAGATACTTAGAGTGGTTAAAATAATGGAGTTGTTTAAGGGGTGTAGAGTTTCACTTGAAAGACTGAAGAGTTATGAGGGTGATGATTATACAACATTATGAATATATTTAATATCACTGAACCATGTACTAAGTAATTATTAAGGTGAATTTTATGTATTTTTAAAATCTCAAAAAATATTTGAACTAAAATGAAAATACAACATAATCAAAATTTGGGAGTCACAGTGATAGAAGTATTCAAAGGGGAATTTATAATATTGAATGCATGTATTAACAAGAAAGTTCTAAAATGTATTATCATCTAAGCCTAGGAAACCAGAAAAAAGAAGAGCAAACTAACTCCAAAATAAGCGTAAGAGGAGAAATAAGATCCATGCTAATAGAAGCTCATGCAGAAATCAATGAAAACAGGAAATAAAGTAGAGAAAACCAATAAAACAAAGCTAGTTCTTTGAAAGTATCAATACAATCAATAAACCTCTAGCTCAGCTAACGAAGAAAAAAAGAGACCCAAATTAATAATATCAGAAATTAAAGAAGAGTGTTACCACAGGTCTCATGGGTATCAGTAGGGTTGTTGAGGAATACGAGGGAATGAGGTCATAGAGGAATACTATGAACCATGCTGTGCCCGCACACTTGGTAATCCAGATGAAATAGACAAATTCCTCGAAAGGTGCAATTTGTCACCAGTCACACAGAAATAGACAACCTACACCTAGTACCGAAATTGAATAGATAACAACTTCCAAGCAGGAAGCCCCAAGCCAGGATGGGTTCACTGGTGAATTTCACCAAAGATTTAAGTAAGAAATCTGACATATTCTCTGCAGTCTTCCAGAAGACAGAGGTAGACAGAATACTTTTTACACTGTTTTCTGATGTCAACACCACCCTAATACCAAAGCCTGAGAAAGACACAAGAAAACTATGGACCGTTATCTCTCATGGACATAGATACAAATATACTCAACAAAATATCAGCCAACTGAACCCAGAAATGTATAAAAAGAATTATACACCATGGCCAAGTCAGATTTATTCCAGATATGCAAGGCTAGTTTGATATTTTTAAATCAATTAATGTAATTCATCACATCAGCAGCTTAAAGAACATGATGTGGTCATATCAATAGATGCAGAAAAGGCATTTGACAAAATCCAACATCCATCATGGTAAAAACTGTCAGCAAACTACGAATAGGGGAACTTTGTCAATTTGATTTAAAAATCTACAAAAACCTTACAACTAACATACTTAATAGTGAACAACTAGAGGTTTTCCCACCAAGATCAGAAAGAAGACTAGCATTTCCCCACTCGCTATTCCTTTTCAACATCACAGTTCAATTCCTAGGTAATTCAGTAAAAGAAGAAAAGAAAAAATGGTATATAAGTTGGGAAGGAAGAAATGAAGATGTGTTTGTTCACAGATGATAGGATTGTCTATGTAGAAAATTCAAAATAATAAAAAACTTACCAGAACTAATAAATGATTATAGCAAGGTTATAGGATACAACGTTAATATGTTAAGTGAATCAGTTTCTATGTGTCTGAAATGAACAAATAGAATGTGAAATGAAAAACAATACCATTTACTTTCAGTTCAGTTCAGTTCAGTCACTCAGTCATGTCCGACTCTTTGCAACCCCATGAATCGCAGCACGCCAGGCCTCCCTGTCCATCACCAACTCCTGGAGTTCACTCAGACTCACGTCCATCGAGTCAGTGATGCCATCCAGTCATCTCATCCTCTGTCGTCCCCTTCTCCTCCTGCCCCCAATCCCTCCCAGCATCAGAGTCTTTTCCAATGAGTCAGCTCTTCGCATGAGGTGGCCAAAGGACTGGAGTTTCAGCTTCAGCATCATTCCCTCCAAAGAAATCCCAGGGCTGATCTCCTTCAGAATGGACTGGTTGGACCATTTACTTTAGCATCCACACAAATGAAGTACTTGGATATAAACAAAATATGTGAAAGATACATGAGGAAAATTTTAAAAACTGATGAAAGATATCAAAGAAGGCAAAATACATGGAGAGATATGTGTTCATGCCAAGAAGACATAATGCTGTGGAAATCTCAGTTGTTCCCAACTTAATCCATAGATTCAACAATCCCAGTTTAAATGTCAGCAAGTAATTTTGTGAATATCTACAAGCTGATTCTAAAGTTTCTGTGGAAAGGCCAAAGATCCAAAATAGCCATCACGGTATTGAAAGAGAAGAATAAAGTCAGGGGCTTGACACTCTTGATTTCAAGACTTACTGTAAAGCTACAATAACCAAGTGGGATGTTGTTGGTGAAAAACAGAAAGACCAGTGAACCAGAACAGGGAGCCCAGAAACATAGCAACACAAAAGCGGTAGCTGACCTTTGACAAGGAGCAAAGGCACTTTAGTGGGAAAGGCAGTCTTTCCAACAGATGGTGCTGAAAAATGGACGTCCACAGGCAAAGAAACGAATGCAGATGCGGACCTTACTCCTTTTACAAAAAGTAACTCAAAAGAGAGCACGCATCTAAACGCAAAATGCAAAACCAAACTATTGAGAAGGTAACAGGAGCAAGTCTAGATGACCTTGGGTTTGGTGATGACGTTTTAGGTGCAACACCAAAGGCACGACACATGAAAGGATTGAGAAGCTGGACTTAGTTAAATTAAACTTCACTAAGCATTTAACATTGATGTTTAAACACTGGATTTCATTAAAATTGAAGAGCTCTGCTTTGCAAAAGAAAGCGCTGTCTGTCAAGAGAGTGAAGAGATGAGCCACAGACTGGGAGAAACTGCTTGTAAAAGACATATCTGATAATGTACTGCTATCTAGAATCTACAAAGAATTCTGAAAACAGCAAGAAAATGAACAAATCAGTTGAAAAATGGGCAAAAGATCTGAATAGACAACACACCAAAGAAGACATACAGATGGCAAATAAGCCATATTTGCCATCAACAAGCATCATATATCGTTAGGGCCTTGCCGATTAAAAACAACGGTGAGATGCTTCACACCTATGGGAATGGCAAAAATACAAAACAACCCACAACACTAAATGCTGGCAAGAATGAAGAGCAACAGCAACTCTTGTCATTTCTAGTGGGAATGCAAAATGGCTAGTCTGGTGGTTTTTTAGGAAACTAGACACACATTTACCATACAAACCTGCCATTGTGCTGTTTATTTACCAAAGTGAGATGGAAACTTATGTCCACATGGAAACCTGCACACAAGTGTTTATGGCAGCTTTATTTATAAAAGCCAAAATTAGGGAGCTATCAAGATGTCCTGCTGCATGTGAATGCACCAGGCAGCCATGGTTTGCATCTTGACAATGGAATATTATACAGCGCCAAAAAGAAACGAGCTCTCAAGTCATGAAAAGACATGGAGGCGGCTTAAGTGCGTATCCCAAGTGAAGGACGCCAACTTGGGAAGTCTGCCTACTGTATGGCTCCAGCTATATGACAGTCTGGGAAAGGCAAAACTATGGAGGCAATGAAAAGATTAGTGGTCGCCAAAGGTTGGGGGCGGGGGAGGGGAATGAAGAGACGGTTCCAGAGGATTTGCATGGGAGTGAAACTGTTCCGTGTTGATACGGTGATGATGGACACGTTCGTCACACCCGTAGATGTACGACCCCAAGGATGAAACCTAACATGAACTCTGGGCTTTGGTGAAGAGGATGCCTCCGTGCAGCTCGTCAGTTACACCACTGCAGCATGCGGTGCTCCTGCTGGGAGAGGAGGGAATGTGGGAATGCTGTGCTTTCTGCAGAATTCTGCTGTGAACCTAAAGCTGCTTGAGAAGACTGTTAAATCACTTCAAAAACAGGTATATGTTGCACATAGAAAAATGCAGCCAAGATTCTCCTTTTTTAAGTCTTTCCATTTTGATTTGAAGAAAATTAAAGCATCTTGCCATGTGCTTAATTTCACTTAACAGATTGTTGATAGGAAATTTTGTTAAATAAAACTGCACTCAAAAGTCAGATTTTCCAATTGATTTCTAATTTTTTATGGAAAACAGCACTCTTTCCTGAAAAAATATTCATGGATAACTCATCATCTGTTAACTTCAATTTCTGAGCCTCAGTGTCATGTCAGGGTTCTGCTTCCAGTGAACATTCGAGTCAGCAAACATATTTTGAGTCCCTGTTAGTTTGGCATGTTGAGAAAAGACGTGCTTGAGTTTAAACCTCAGTTTTTCCTCTTGCTGATGACATGATCTGGTACAGGTCGTTTCACCTCTCAGGACCTCAGGTTTCCCTTCTACAGAATGGAATAGAAATACGGACACAGAATAATGGGAAACGGAATATAAAATGCACAGTGTGAGTGAGGCATGTGTCTTGTCATCGTCTGCCCCAACAACCTCACCAGCCTGAAAATCACGGTGCCATAGGCATGGACACACGTTCATGTGAGCACCCGAGAGCACCGTTTGCCCGGCACACCCTCCCAAGTAGGAACAACCAGAGTCCTTGTGGGGTGCCGATCGAGGTCTTCTAAGGGGGTGCTCAGTTCAGTTCAGTCACTCAGACATGTCTGACTCTTTGCAACCCCATGGACTGCAGCACGCCAGGCTTCCCTGTCCATCACCATCTCACGGACCTTGCTCAAACTCATGTACATTGAGACAGTGATGCCATCCAACCATGTCATCCTCTGTCACCCTCTTCTCCTCCTGCCTTCAATCTTTGCCAGCATCAACTAACTCATTGGTCTTTTCCAATGAGTTAGTTTGTCGCATCAGGTGGCCAAAGTATTGGAGTTTCAGCTTCAGCATCAGTCCTTCCAATGAATATTCAGGACTGATTTTCTTTAGGATTGACTGGTTTGATTTCCTTGCTGTCCAAGGGACTCTCAAGAGTTTTCCCCAACACAGTTCAAAAGCATCAGTTCTTCGGCACTCAGCTTTTTTTATGGTCCAACTCTTAGATCCATACATGACTACTGGAAAAACCAAAGCTTTGACTAAATGGACCTTTGTCAGCCAAGTAATGTCTCTGCTTTTTAATATGCTGTCTGGGTTGGTCATAGCTTTTCTTCCAAGGAGCAAGCGTCTTTTAATTTCATGGCTGCAGCCACCACCTGCAGTGACTTTGGAGCCCAAGAAAAGAAAGTCCATCGTTGTTTCCATTGTTTCCCCATCCATTTGCCAGGAAGTGATGGTACCGGACGCCATGATCTTAGTTTTCTGAATGTTGAATTTTAAGCCAACATTTTTGCTCTCCTCTTTCACTTTCATCAAGAGGCTCTTTAGTTCTTCTTCACCTTCTGCCATAAGGGTGGTGTCATCTGTGTATCTGAGGTTATTGGTATTTCTCCCAGCAATCTTGATTCCAGCTTTTGCTTCATTCAGCCCAGCATTTCACATGATGTACTCTGCATAGAAGTTAAATAAGCAGGGTGACAATATATAGCCTTGACGTATTCCTTTCCCGATTTGAAACCGGTGTGTTGTTCCATGTCCGGTTCTAACTGTTGTTTCTTGACCTGCATACAGATTTCTCAGGAGGCAGATAAGGTGGTCTAGTATTCCCGTTTCTTGAAGAATTTTCCAGTTTGTTGCGACCCACACAGTCAAAGGCTTTGGCATAGTCAATAAAGCAGAAATAGATGTTTTTCTGAAACTCTCTTTCTCTTTCTATGATCCAGCAGATGTTGGCAATTTGATCTCTGATTCCTCTGCCTTTTCTAAATCCAGCTTGAACAACTGGAAGTTCACAGTTCACGTATTGCTGAAGCCTGGCTTGGAGAATTTGAGCATTACTTTGCTAGCATGTGAGATGAGTGCAATTGTGCAGTAGTTTGAGCATTCTTTGGCATTGCCTTTCTTTGGAATTGGAATGAAAACTGACCTTTTCCAGTCCTGTGGCCACTGCTGAGTTGTCCATATTTGCTGGCATATTGAGTGCAGCACTTTCACAGCATCATCTTTTAGGGGGTGCTCAGTTCAGTTCAGTCACTCAGTTGTGTCCGACTCTTTGCGACCCCATGAATCGCAGCACGCCAGGCCTCCTTGTCCATCACCAACTCCCGGAGTTCACTCAAACTCACGTCCATTGAGTTGGTGATGCCATCCAGCCATCTCATCCTCTGTCATCCCTTTCTCCTCCTGCCCCCAATCCCTCCCAGCACCAGAGTCTTTTCCAATGAGTCAACTCTTCACATGAGGTGGCCAAAGTATTGGAGTTTCAGCTTTAGCATCTGTCCTTCCAAAGAACACCCAGGACTGATCTGATCTCCTTTAAATTGGACTGATTGGATCTCCTTGCAGTCCAAGGGACTCTCGAGAGTTTTCCCCAACACCACAGTTCAAAAGCATCAATTCTTCGGCGCTCAGCTTTCTTCACAGTCCAACTTTCACATCCATACATGACCACTGGAAAAACCATAGCCTTGACTAGACAGACCTTTGTTGGCAAAGTAATGTCTCTGCTTTTGAATAGGCTATCTAGATTGGTCATAACTTCCCTTCCAAGGAGTGCTAGCATGTGAGAAATACTAAAGCCAGAGCTGTGTCTTGTCCTCATACTGCCCAATGGAGAGAGCCTTCCTGACCACCAAGGCTTTGCAGTGAGGGTTTTCTCTCCTAGGCCATGCCAAATGTGGAGACATTGGTGGCGCTAATGGTAAAGAACCCGCCTGCCATTGCAGGACAGGCAGGAGACTCGGGTTCGATCCCTGGGTTGGGAAGAT
Organism: Bos indicus x Bos taurus; assembly: GCF_003369695.1. Classification (NCBI taxonomy): domain Eukaryota; kingdom Metazoa; phylum Chordata; class Mammalia; order Artiodactyla; family Bovidae; genus Bos; species Bos indicus x Bos taurus. Next base: position 116,705,552 of record NC_040081.1, on the reverse strand, counting down.
CCTCTGGTGAAGGGAATGGCAACCCACTCCAGTATTCTTGCCAGGAAAACCCCATGGGCAGAGGAACCTGGCGAGCTACAGTCTGTGTGGTTGCAAAGAGTCGGATATGACTGAGCATCTGAGCAGCATGAAAAATGACAGAATAGGACAGCAGAGATTTGTGTTTTGGTTTAACTGGGCAGGAAGTGAAGGAGGAGGCTATCAGGTGGAACAGGCAGCTGTGCTAGAACTGGGAGAATGGACCCAGGGGAACTCTTGTCACAGGGTGCCCAGGGCACCAGGAGAAGGCTGCTACAGCCAGCAGGAGTCAGGGGTCCAGTGGTCCAGCTGGACTGAATCTCCTGGTCTCCACGTGCGTGGGGGCATCACAGGTCTGGCTTGAGCACAGCTCTCCTGAGGAGTGGAGCCCAGGCCCGTCCGTGTCAAGCACCCTCCTTTCTTGCCATCTGTGCTGCGGGGCTCTGCTCCACCACTAACCTGCCACCCTGTGAGCGCATTCCCAGGACAAGTCCAAGGGGAAGTGGCTCCCACAATCCTGTTGGAATTATTGGAAGGGCAGGCCACAGTACTGTACCTTGAGCCGGCCTGGTGGGGAACAACGTTGGCTACGACGTCGGACCAGGAGAAAACAGGCTTAAAGCAGTCAGACAGCTACTCAAGAGTCAGCCTGTAGATGGCCGTCTGCAGTGACACTTGGCCCTGACTCCAAGGTCCACGTTCTTCCCTTTTGACCTTGGTGCCTTTTCTCCCCTGCTAACTCCCAGCAAGGAAGCGCCTTAGGAGGCCAGACAGACGCAGAGACTGCCACGTGCCTACAGAGACCCCGCCGGATGGGAGGAGGGAAGGGTGGCATGAGCAGCCCTTGTGTCTGGGTAAGGCACAGCTCCTGCAAGACCAGAAGCGCACGTTGGCCTGGTTCCTTCTGCCCGGCAAGAGTAGCAGGACCTCGGGGCAATGAGCGTGGGGCCTGCCCTCTGTACTGCTTTGAGCTTTCGCTTTGAGTAGTCCCTGCTGCTCAGCTGGACTGTAGGCACTTCCCACGTTTTGGTGTGGTCCTTTGTCAGGATCACACTCATTAAAAATGAAATGCTGGGTGGTGAGCACTTGTGTAGAGATTTAAAAAGTCTGTGGGCATACATGACACATGACTTTTTAGAAAATAATTTCAGTAACAAGACAAAAAGTGTGTTTTACCTCATCGCTGTAAGTTGTAATGGTCACAAACATTCCCAGACCAGGAGCAGATTCAAGGAAGTCGTGTCTGCCTAAGTCCCATTGTTGTATCTTGAAACTCCCTGTTTCAAAGACATGACATTTATTATAAAATAAATTAATAGTTATATATGGAGTTCCAGTTGAGCTATTTCAAATCCTGAAAGATGATGCTGTGAAAGTGCCACACTCAATATGCCAGCAAATTTGGAAAACTCAGCAGTGGCCATAGGACTAGAAAAGGTCAGTTTTCATTCCAGTCCCAAAGAAAGGCAATGCCAAAGAATGCTCAAACTACTGCACAATTGCACTCATCTCATACGCTAGTAAAGTGATGCTCAAAATTCTGCAAGCCAGGCTTCAGCAGTACGTGAACTGTGAACTTCCAGATGTTCAAGCTGGTTTTAGAAAAGGCAGAGGAATCAGAGATCAAATTGCCAGCATCCGCTGGATCATGGAAAAAGCAAGAGAGTTCCAGAAAAACATCTATTTCTGCTTTATTGATTATGCCAAAGCCTTTGACTGTGTGGATCACAATAACCTGGAAAATTCTGAAAGAGATGGGAATACCAGACCACCTGATCTGCCTCTTGAGAAACCTATATGCAGGTCAGGAAGCAACAGTAAGAACTGGACATGGAACAACAGACTGGTTCCCAGTAGGAAAAGGAGTATGTCAAGGCTGTATATTGCCACCCTGCTTATTTAAATTCTGTGCAGAGTACATCATGAGAAACGCTGGGCTGTAGGAAGCACAAGCTGGAATCAAGATTGCCGGGAGAAATATCAATAACCTCAGATATGCAAATGACACCACCCTTTTGCAGAAAGCGAAGAGGAACTAAAAAGCCTCTTGATGAAAGTGAAAGTGGAAAGTGGAAAAGTTGGCTTAAAGCTCAACATTCAGAAAACTAAGATCATAGCATCTGGTCCCATCACTTCATGGGAAATAGATGGTGAAACAGTGGAAACAGTGTCAGACTTTATTTTTGGGGGGCTCCAAAATCACTGGAGATGGTGACTGCAGCCATGAAATTAAAAGACGCTTACTCCTTGGAAGGAAAGTTATGACCAACCTAGATATCATGTTCAAAAGCAGAAACATTACTTTGCCAACAAAGGTCCGTCTAGTCACAGCTATGGTTTTTCCAGTGGTCATGTACGGATGTGAGAGTTGGACTGTGAAGAAGGCTGAGCGCCAAAGAACTGATGCTTTTGAACTGTGGTGTTGGAGAAGACTCTTGAGAGTCCCTTGGACTACAAGGAGATCCAACCAGTCCATCCAAAAGAAGATCAGCCCTGGGTATTCTTTGGAAGGAATGATGCTAAAGCTGAAACTCCAATACTTTGGCCACCTCATGTGAAGAGTTGACTCATTGGAAAAGACTGATGCTGGGAGGGATTGGGGGCAGGAGGAGAAGGGGACGACAGAGGATGAGATGGCTAGTTGGCATCACTGACTGAATGGACGTGAGTCTGAGTGAACTCTGGGAGTTGGTGATGGACAGGGAGGCCTGGCGTGCTGCGATTCATGGGGTCACAAAGAGTCGGACACGACTGAGTGACTGAACTGAACTGAACATGATTACTGAAAAATGAAGTTTTCAAATTATCCAAATCAGAAAAAAGCTGCTATTTTGAACAGCTTAGTCATGTACAGGTGTGAGAGTTGGACCATAAAGAAGGCTGAGTGCCAAAGAATTGATGCTTTTGAACTGTGGTGCTGCAGAAGACTCTTGAGAGTCCCTTGGGGTGCAAGGAGATCCAACCAGTCCATCCTGAAGGAGACCAGTCCTGAGTGTTCACTGGAAGGACTGAGGCTGAAGCTGAAGCTCCAGTACTTTGGCCACCTGACGCGAAGAGCTGACTCATTGGAAAAGACCCTGATGCTGGTGGGGATGGAAGGGGATGGCAGAGGTTGATGGTTGGATGGCGTCACCGACTCAGTACATGCGTTTGAGCAAGCTCCAGAAGATAGTGAAGGACAGGGAAGCCTGGCATGCTGAAGTCCATGGGGTCACAAAGAGTCAGACACAACTGAGTGACTGAACAGCGACTTATCTTAGCGATCAGCTCCAGTAGTGGCGTCAGAAGATTCTAGCATGTAGAGTTTTGGGTGCGGTTCTCATTGTTCACCAGTCACTTTGCCGCTCCACTGCATCTGTCCAAGGTCTGCTGACAATAATGAGCCCACAGAAGCTTTGCCCCTGAAGGGTACATGTCCTGTGGTGGGACCGTGCCTTGCCCACGGGCCTGCTGCCTCTGCCCTCCTCCTGTAGCTCTGCCTACCGCAGTGTCGGAGGAGACTTGCCTGACTTCCCCACAGAATCCGTGCCCTGTCACCTGCTTCCTCTTACAGCATATTTAGCATCTTTGACGTCTTATGTTTCCTGTTGTCTGTTCTCTGTGAGAAGGAAGACACTGTCTGTGTTGCTCATCTGCCCTCAGCTCGTCCGGCTGCTGTCACCCTCTTGAAGGGAGCTGCTCGTCACGTGCCTGTCGGATGACCCGCTGGCTCTGAAGGACAGCTGGCCCCCCAGCAGCGCAGGTTGAGCCGTGCAGGTCAGCTTGTGTTCTATGTGGGATTTCTGCAGGGTAGTAAACTGCACGACTCTCGGCTGCCTGAACCCGGGGCTGTGGACCCGCAGACGTGGAGGGCCCCGCGAGTTACACGTGGCTTTCTAACTGCTTGGAGGGCCAGCGCCCCACCTGTTCTGTAAAGGGCTGGAGTCCGGGGATGCGCTGTGTCCTCTTTTAAGGGGAGGGTTACAGACAGTCAGGAGCAGGAGGAAGCAATCTTTAAATCTGTGCACGGGGTGTTCTGGGCACCTCCTCTGAGCAGCCTGTGCTTGCCACAAGCCAGAACAAACACAGCAAAACCTTTGCAAACCCAGCCATGGTGTGGAAAACAGCCGGGTTTCAGATTGGCCTCTGGGTAGCACACGAGCAGGTAGGCCAGGAGAGTGGCACAGAGCCTCAGGAGAACGACGTTAGGGTGTGTTGTCTGGATCTAGATGGATTGTGCGTGTTTAGCCACTCGGTCCCGTCCGACTCTCTGTGACTCCATGGACTGTAGCCCTCCAGGCTCCTCTGTCCGTGGGCTTCTCCAGGCAAGAATATGGAGTGGGCTGCCATTTCCTTCTCCAGGGGATCTCCCCACCCAGGGACTGAACCCCCGTCTCTTCAGCTCCTTCACTGGGAGCCAGGCTCTGTACCGCTAGTGCCACCTGGGGCCATAAATGGGTTGAATACTTGCTAAAATAGAACGTTTAAATAGGAACCGATGTCAACATAATACTCAAAATGTCTAGGATACAGTACAAAATTACATACCATACAAAGAACTAAGAGAACTTCAACTTGCATGAGAAAAGACAGCTAATAGACCCCAGCATCAAAATGACATAGAGTTGAAATTATCTGACAAGAATTTTAAAGTCACCATAAAAGTACATCAGTGACTTTGAACATCCTTAAATGGAAAAGTAGGAAGTCTCAGAAAAAGAGTAGAGACATAAAGGGAAAAAAGGACACGTTAGAACAGAAAAAATACAGCATCTGAAATTGAATGGACCCAATAAAAGAGTGAGATGAGAGGAAAGACTTGGCGAACTTGAAACCAGATCAATGAAATAATCGAGTCTGGTCAATGGGTAGAAAAGAGATGGGGACGGAGAAGAACCTCTAACAACCCCACGAACCCATGGGGCACTAACCGAAGGTCCAGGATTTGTGAGTCTGGAGGAGAGGAGAGAGCGAGGGGCTGAGTGAACACATGAGAAGTCAGGACGAGCGACTCCCCAAACTGGGTGAGAGAAACGCCCACAGACTCAAGAGGCTGAGCAGACCCCGCAAGGCCAGACTCCCCAGATTCACCACCAGACATGGCACGATTAAGCTCAAGACAAAGGGGAAAAAGAGACCTATGGAAAACAGCCAGAGAGAGACTTCATAGCACGATTAAGCTCAAGACCAAAGGGGAAAGAAGAGACCTACGGAAAATAGCCAGAGAGAGACTTCATAGCACGATTAAGCTCAAGACCAAAGGGGAAAAAAGAGGCCTATGGAAAACAGCCAGAGAGAGACTTCATTGCTGAGTAGGGAAAGTGACCTGAGGAACAGCGGGCCTCCCATCAGAACATGGAAGCCAGAGGAAGGGGCACGCTTCCAAGTGCTGAAAGGGGAAGAAATTGTCAGACGATTCTATTCCCACCAAAGACACCCTATAGAATGATGGCAGAGTATTCCTAAGGTCAAGCAAAACTAGGAAGACTTTTCACTAGGACACCTGCTGTAAAAAGATTGCCAAAGTAACTTCTTAAAACAGAGAAAATGGTAAGAGAATTTGGAATAGCAGCAATGAAGGAGGGAAAATGGGAAGGTCAGCCTCAGGGAAGGGAAACCACAGTAGAATTTTCTCTTCTATAAAAAAAAAAAAAAAAAAGTTGTTTGACAGTTGAAAGGAGGTAGGTTAAAAGTAAAAGTATAAAAAAGATGTATCATTGCAACATCAAAAGAAAGCTCATGTGGCTCCATAAATACCAGATAAAGAAGACTCCACAGCAAAGGGTGTGGCCAGGGACACACAGGGGCCTTATGTGATGACAAAGGGGTCAGTTCAGTACGAAGACAACCATCCTAAATACATCAAAACAACGTGAAGTAGACCGGCTGAAGAGACGTGGACAAGTCCACCGCACACTGAGGGCTCCCCGCACTCCTCTCGTGGTGGGGCTGCTGGCCGTGGAGGAGCTGACTCGCACTGTCCTCGTGCCTGCTTGGCATTCCCACATGTCTCCCCGGACAGCAGGGTACACATTGCTCTTCAGGTGTGCATGGACGTCTCACCAAGTTGGGCAACAAAGCCCCAAGCCTGCCCTGGCACCTTTGCTGAAGTTGCTGAGTGTTCCTGGAGGAGCACACGGCCAGGCAGGTGGCTTTCCAGGCCCGCGGGCACCTGGAAACATCCGGCTTGTGGTTCCCGTCCTCTGAGAGGACCAGGGCACCCGGGTGTCCTGGGGGCCTCCTTCCGTGCCTCCCACCTCGCCTACACGGACCTGCTCAGTGTCCCCTGCTTTCACCACGAGCACCTGGCCCCTGGCCACCCCCGCCTTCCCCGGGCCCGTCAGCAGCCACCTTCCCGACCCCCAGGGCCCTGCTGTGGTCACCATCCCCACACCACCCACGCTCATCCTGTCCCCGAGCCGCCCCCACCCCGGGGCCTGGAGACACGCCGTGTCCTCTTCCACGGGCCCCCTGCCTGGCGCAGAGGGAGGTTGAAGCTTGGTGAGATCTGTGGGGTGACTGGAAATCAGTCCTGGGTGTTCATTGAAAGGACTGATGCTGAAGCTGAAACTCCAGTACTTTGGCCACCTGATGTGAAAAGCTGACTCATTTGAAAAGACCCTGATGTTGGGAAAGATTGAAGGCAGGAGGAGAAGGGGATGACAGAGGATGAGATGGCTGGATGGCATCACTGACTCAGTGGACATGCGTTTGAACAAGCTCTGGGAGTTGGTGATGGACAGGGAGGCCTGGCGTGCTGCAGTCCATGGGGTCACAAAGAGTCGGACACGACTGAGCGACTGAACGGAACTGAACTGGACGAGTCCCCAGTACGTGTCCGGAGAAGGCAATGGCACCCCACTCCAGTACTCTTGCCTGGAAAATCCCATGGACGGAGGAGCCTGGTAGGCTGTAGTCCATGGGGTCACTGACAGTCGGACACGACTGAGCGACTTCACTTTGACTTTTCACTTTCATACATTGGAGGAGGAAATGGCAACCCACTCCAGTGTTCTTGCCTGGAGAATCCCAGGGACGGGGGAGCCTGGTGGGCTGCCGTCTATGGGGTCGCACAGAGTGGGACACGACTGAAGCGACTTAGCAGCAGTAGCAGCTGGTACGTGTTCAGTGGCCCGGGGTTCCTGGCCCCGGGAGGCGTCATGCCCCACGGCCGCCACCAGGTGGCAGGAGAGCAGCACTGCCGGCGGGCGAGTGGGCGTGGACAGGACGGTCCCCGCGGGGGGGGCGCGCAGAGCCGGCGCTGCCTGCGGCGACGCTGACGCATATCCCCTGCGGTGTGACGACCCAGTGACCATTGGTACACGGCTTAATGCAGAGCGTAACACATGGTGAGCCTGATGCAAGCACTCGATGAACTATTTCTTAGTTGTTCTTGGGCTTTTCTCATGCGGTGTTTCCTGTCAACTCCCATTAGGTCCTACAATCCTGCAAAGTCGGTATAGTAATACCCAGGTTTACAGCGGAGGAGAGCGTGAGCTGGAGAGCTTACTGACTTATCAACGCCCTCCAGACCGCAACAGGAGCGTGTGCGCTCAAGTTCTGCGTCGTGCCCGACTCTGCGACTCCACGGACTGTAGCCCACCAGGCTCCTCCATCCATGGGGTTTCCCAGGCAAGAATTCTGGAGTGGGTTGCAATGCCCTTCTCCAGGGGATCTTCCTGACCCAAGGATCAAACTTGACTCTCCTGTATTGGCACATGGGTTCTTTACCACTAAGCCCCCAGGGAAGCCCTAAAGCAAGATGACATGGGGTGAAAACGAGGGAAACCCGCACAGGCTGATTCTCTCAGGCTCGGCAGGTCGCGGGCCGCCTGGCCCCAGCGGTGTGGCGCGCGTGCTAACCCCGCCTGCAGACCTTCTGCGCTGACCTTGCCCTCCAGACGCCCCTCCTCCTGGGGCTCTACTCAGCGGCCCTGGCGGGGAGCCAGGCTGCCCCCCTCCCCCGCCGAACACCCCCGTCCAGGGTACGCCTGTTGAGGCTCTCAGCTCTCCCCCCACCACCCCCCGACCCCCACGGTGCAGCCATTCAGACTCTCAGCTCTCAGCTCCCCCTCCCTGCCCCGAGGCAGCTGTGTCTTCTGCTCCAGACTCAAGTCCTGAAGGCTGGCGCCCAGGGCCATTTGAGCTGAAACTGGACAAGTGAGACGCAGCCGTGGTGGGAATTTCAGAAAGTAAAAGCCCCCACCACAGGCTTCTGGTGCTTGGTGTTACCCTTCTAGCTTTCCCCATGGGGACACACAGTATATTTTATTAAAAAAATGAGCTCATACTGCACAGCTCTGATTTGATTTTTCCACCAGCTTTTTGCAGCCATCCTTGTGTGTCCTTAAATGCTCTTCTGTAACTTGACTGAGGTCTGTTCAGAGAGCTGAAGAGAGAACCACGTCATGTCCAGCACTGAGCCTGGAGCTCTGCAGACACGAACTGGCCCCGCCGTGTCAGGGGAGCCAGGGCAGGAGCCAGGACGGCCACGGGCGGGGGGGTCGCTCAGACCAGCTGTGCGGTCGACCCGGGAGGAGCCTGGCACGAAGGCAGGTGCTTTCGAGGTCACCGTGGACACAGAGCGGCCCCTTCCAGGTGCCCCAGGCTCCCGGGCGCCTTGCCTTCCTTCCAGCCTGTGAAGCTGGCTGAGGTTCTTTCTGTGCAGAGGGAGGGAGAGAGCCCCGGGCCGCTGACACTGAGTGGAGGCGCCCACGCCCTGTCGGGCCCAGCCAACCAGCAGTCACCACCAAGTCTGCGGCCAGATCACAGCCAGCCTCCAGACACCCGGTGCCCCTCAGCGCCACGCCCAGCCCTCTGGCCCTCCGACCTGTGAAGACGCAGCGCGTTGTGCCTATACTCCGTCCAGTGTGTGTCCTGTGAATGCGCTCAGCCTGCGTGCAGGGGCCTCCCGTGCGGACCAGGTGCCCATCGCCCCCCGTCGCTGCCGTGCAGTGTCCCGTCCCGTGAACAGATGACCGACTCTCCTCGCCGGCCTGGGCACTCCAGGGTCGGTGTGGGCCCTTTCAGGTTGCGCTGCTCTTAAGGGTCTCCTGAGCTCGTGTGCGTTTCTGTTGGGCAAGTCCTGCGTGTACCCGGGTCCAGGCTGGGCGTGTGTTCATCTTCCGGGGGCGCCATGCGTGTCGGGGTGAGGGCTAGGCCCGGAGCCGGGGACGTACACCTGCCAGCACCCCAGCCACTTCCTGTTTTCTGACCCGTGGGTGTGCAGCCGCATCTAGGGCTGGGCCTTGAGTCGCCGCCGGGCGTGGAGTCAGAGCCTTTCTGCCCGCCCCTGGCCGTTCCCGCATCGCCTCTCCTGTGGGCGGCAGCTGCTCCCCGGCCGGGCCTCCTCCCCTGACCATGCGACAGTCCTCCGTCCCGTGGTGTGCAGAGGTGTGATCTTCCTCGCACGCTCGCTCTGCTGTCAGAACCATGGTGTTGCCAGGAGACGCCGGGAGAGCAGACGCTTCTCTGGGACCTGAGTCCTCGGATCCCTGGCATCTGGAGGGGCCTGAGGCAGGTGGGCACTGCAGCCAACATGGCACGAAACCTGTGCCCCAGAGACTTGTTTGGAAACTTCAGTCAAATCTGTCGTGTCCCTTTATTCTGCTTCTCTTAGTTCTTCTTAGCGACGCTCTTTAAAAACAAGCTCCGGGTTTTTTGATGAACTCGGGCAGCAAGGTCTCTCGAGGGGAGAGAGAGGAGAGGGACGAGGGACTCCAGGGAGCATCAGCTCAGTGACCGCCTGACGGGCACTGCAGCCACCTGCTTGCTGGTCCCTGCAGACACATTAAACCGGGCCGTGAGTTTCTACAAAGGCAGGCGCCAAGCGAGGGGAGAGGTGCCATGCAGAGCATTGACCATGTGCGGGAGACTGTTCGTTAAAAGGAAAGCCAGGAGGGAACTCCCTGGAGGTCCAGCCCTCAGGCCTGCACTTCCACTGCCGGGGGCAGCCCTTGGTCGAGGAACAAAGACCCTGCATGCCCCGTGGCCTGGCCAAGAAAAGAAAAGAATTAGAATTCAGAGGCAGTGAAGTCTCGCTCCTGGTCGCTCCCTTCTGAAATGTCCTTGAACGTGACTCTGGCGCTGGGCCAGCTCCTGGGGTTCTGTAGTTTCTTTCCTTCAAGTGCAAAGCTTCCCGGAGACCAGGAGGTGTGGAGGAGGAGGAAGTCAAGGAGGAGGAGGACCGTCAGTCCTCACCGCAGGGGAGCGTGAGGCCTGGGAGCCTCCGCAGCCTCGCCCTCGCCTGAGCCAAGGATTCAGGCACAAGTGGTTCATTACAGGGGCGCCAGCCCAGGAGAGGGAGGGAGAGGGGCCAGGCGAGGGGAGCCTGCAGGTGAGGCCTGGCTCAGAGCTCAGAACCTGAGCCAGAGCCCCCACCACGGAGAGGACACAGGGGCTCTCAGACCCTGCACCCCCACACCGGGGTGGTCTGAGCCCTTCCCCTTTTAACCTTCAACACAGGAATTCCAGGCTCTTCTCAGAAATTTCCTCCCTTTCAGGGAAGGGTTGGAGTCAGAGTCGAGGCCACCCTGCTTCCCAGGAAGCCTCAGACAGACCCTGGGAGGCCAAGCTGGCCAGGTTGGAGACGGAGTCCAGGAGGGTGGGAGGAAGTCCGCACACACACCTGTGGCTGTCAGGGGCCACCAGCTGCTCCAGCTCACAGGTGAGGAGACGGGGCTCAGAGTCAACAAACGTTGGCGGCGGGGGCACCGCCTGCACACGCTGCCCGCCTGCGGTGCCCTTAGCGGCCTCCCCTGGGCACCTGGCTGCTGACTGCTCAGATGCCCTGCGGCCTATTTTTAGCCCCCAGGAGCAAAAACACACTTTCAGGTCCAGATTTGACCAAATGGCCCTGAGGTCACCTCCCTTCAGCATCTGGAAGGTATGTTTCCCTGGACCCCTTTGGAACTCCAAGTTGGCAGGAGAGAAGGCAGCGCTGCCGCAGGCTCTTCCTGGACACGGGGTGTCTTGACCTGTTCTCAGGTCCCCACAGATCCCCAGAAAGTTTTAACATCTGTTTTCCCACTTTGGTGATCTAAGCATTTATTATAGCGTGTTCTTGATTGGCACTTCTTAACCGAGTAGGATCTGACCTGCGCTCTTATGACCCAGTGTCGCTGAGCGGAAGTCGGGGTGTGATAGGCAGCAAAGGTTTAGCGCTAGTTCAGTGAGGCAGGGAGTGGACACAATTGCCTGTGGAGCAGGCAGCCGCACCACGCAGAGCCCGCTGTGGTTGGGAGTGAATGCACGCTGCCCGCAGACGGCTGAGGTGTAGACGAAGGGGCTTGCAACACCCGGTGAACAGAGGCACAGTAGAAGCGCAGCAAAGTTTGTTATAAAAGGATTTTTAAGGGAAATGTTTCGAGAATTGTATTTGGGGGTGTGCTGTTATACTATTTGGCGCATCAAAGTGGGCCGATGATTAAAGATCTGATCATAATTAAAGGAAAAATAATGACAAGAATAGAGACTTAAGTGAAGGTCCATCACGTTCAAAATTCCTTTAAAAGAAGTTCATAAAAGTAGGAAGCACCTCTGAAGCATCTATTACTAAACCTGGCCTCAGTGATTTTTGTCTCTTTAACTCTGGTCATATTTATTTTCTTAAAATCTCCTTTGATTACACCAACTTCGGTTTGGTTTATATTTACAAGGTATGTCTTTTCCCATTCGCTCACTTTCAGCCTTTCCATATATTTAAAGTGGTTTGTTTGGAAACAGCGTATAGTTGCGCCTTTTTTGAAGGAAAATGGGTTGCCTTGTTTATTTTTGGCCGGGCCGGGCCTTTGTTGCTGCCCAGGGGCTTTCTCTGGTTGCAGAGCACAGCTCTCAGGCTGAGGCTCAACGGCTGCAACCCTAGAGCTTCAGTTGCTCCGTGGCATGTGGGATCTTCCCGACCAGGGATCGAACCCATGTCCCCTGCATTGGCAGGCGGATTTGTACTCCCTGTGCCACCAGGGAAGTCCCACGTGTTTTTTTTTTAAGTTTAGCATGACAATCTTTGTCTTTTCATTGGAGAATTTTGCCCATTTACACTTGAAAGTGAACGTGCTGGTCGCTCAGTCGTGTCTGACGCTCTGTGACCCCGTGGACTATACAGTCATGGAATTCTCCAGGCCAGAATATTGCAGTGCGTGGCCTGCCTTTCCCTTCTCCAGGGGATCTTCCCAACCCAGGGATCCACCCGGGGTTTCCTGCACTGCAGGCAGGATCTTTGCCAGCTGAGCCCTCTTTACTGTGAAACGTAGTTGGGTTTAAGCCACCGTGTCGCTGTTTGCTTTTCATTTGTCCTATTTGTTCCTTGTTCCTCTTCCCCTTCTTTTTTGCCTTTTAAAAAAAACTGAGCATTTTTTCCATTTTTCTCCTTTAGCATATTAGGACTCTAGGACCATATTCTCTTCTAGAGAAAAATTGAAACATATGTCCTGACATGTTTCACATTTTCCCTGTAGTTGCAGTAGACGACGAGTAGCTGACTCTAACTCTGTGTGGCTGCTGGGGGTGGTGGCTGAGGGGACCTCGGGGCAGGGGACAGAGACGGAGGCAGGCGGGAGGTGGGGAGCAGGGCAGGACAAGGAGGGCTGCGCGGAGCCGTGTCCCAGACTCTCGGGAGTCCCTGACTCGGGGCCTGTTCCCGCACAGCTGCCAGACGCCATCCTGCCGCACCTGCCTTCCTGCCTCAGACCCTCACCTGGGCCGGCTGTTTCTTGGGCTTGTGTTGTGGGCATGTCCAGGCCAAGTCTGCACAGCCGGCGGACCACCAGCAGGCTGGTGGGCAGGCCGCTCCTGTCCCTGTCCTCCTTCTCTGCCCCTGCGAGTGCAGGTTGGAAACCCCCCAGGTTACCAGGAGAACAGCCAGCTGCCGGAGAGCCAGGGACTCGGCGCGGCCTGGGGGCAAGAGGGTCCGGGCCGGGGAACAGCAGCAAACACGGTGCCTTCTGTGTGCCTGCTGGCTTCCAGGAGCCTTGCAAGTATCAGTCCCATCCTCATCACAACAGAAAGGAATCGGTGTTGTTATTTTTTATCCCACTTTGCAAATGCAGCAGAGAGGCTAGGAGCTTGCCCAGGGCAGATGGCGATTCCTGGCAGCTCTGGGGTTAGATCCGGGTGGTTTTGTTAACTCCCTGCGGCCATAGACACAGCTTCTGCCCACTGCAGCCGCAGATGCAGGAGAGGTCTTCACCTGCGTTCTCCCCATCCCTCACCCCAGGCTCTCACCCTGCAGTCTCTCTCTTTGCATCCACGCTTGCTGCATCTCCTGGGGTTTTTTGCAGGATGAGTTATAACACTTTGCAACAGAACACTCAGATGTGATGGCCAAGATAAATTGAGAGGAGAATTCAACAACATTCAACGTAAGGCTGAGTTGTGTGTAAAAATACGTAATCAGCACTTGTGGAAAATGCTGCTAGATTGAGCTCCTGCTTCTCTTTTTATGTCATAAAATCAGCCTCCTGTTACGAGGCTGAAGTTCAGAAGACACCCTGACCTCTGCTGCTTTGTCTTGCATTACTGAACCAGTCTAGAGACCTTGGTCATCTTGCAAGAATTCAACCACAATCAGCATGATTCATGGCATCAGAGATTGTTTAACTGAAGGAGACCTGACAACCGGAAAAACAAATCAAGCCTGGGTTCTGTGCTCTTGTGTCTGGCTTTCCTGTTTTATGAATTACGCAATTCACTCTTAAGCCTATTTTCAAGTCAGTTTTGCATAATTTGATATGCAAAAAACGTCTCAAGAGAAAACTGTACAGGGTGATTCTCTCTGCCAAATAACTTAAACATCAAGAAGTTAGCATAATAACCTTGATAGCCATAAGACAGCACCCTGAGTTCAATGTTCAGCAACTCATTTAACCCACCTGTTATCAGGGTGTCGCTCGGAATGTCTTCTATTATGCATTTCTCCTCTCGTTCCCCAGCGTGGAAGTAAAAAGCAGTTGAAAGCGAAAAACAAAAACTCAAAAGAAACGTTAACTTGTGCATTTCTGTTGCTTTAGCCACCCCTGTACTGCCTCTTTGGAAATGGATCAACTGCAGGTGGTACTGCCTGCGGAGTATTTGTATTTCACTGGTTCGTTGTTTGTAAATTGATTTTTGTGAGAAGTGACACGTGGTGGCTGCACCTGGGCAGGTGATTGCAAGTCCCAGGGAGCCCCAGGGCCGCGCTCAGTGCGACATCAGCATTCCTTGGGACCTGCTACTGTTAAGGACTTTGAAGTGCTCCGAGGGAATGAAGGATGGTGAGGCTGAGGGACAAGCTGAGGAGGACTCCCCAGAGGGACCAGCCGAGGAGGACTCCCCAGAGTGCCACACCCAGCGCACGCCCAGTGATGGCCGCTTGGCAGGAGGTCAGGGAGGGAGGCTGGCGAGGATGCAGGGTGGAGGAAGACGCAGGTGCTGAAGGGAGAGCTTCCGGCCCGGGATGGGGCCAGACGAGAGCCTGACTGTGACCCCAGTCCTCACCTCCAAGGATCTGTTTCCTCATTAAAAACAGTTACAGTCGCCCGGTGTGATTTACTACATTTCAGCTCTGGCAGCCAATGTTTTTCCTTTTCTTTTTTTTTTTTTTTACAAATGTTTATTCCCCGGTGGCTCTAGTGCTAAAGAACCCACCTGCCAACGCAAGAGACAAGAGATGCAGGAGATGTGGGTTCAATCCCCGAGTTACAAAGATCCCCTGGAGGAGGAAATGGGAACCCACTCCAGTATTCTTGCCTGGAGAATCCCATGGACAGAGGAGCCTCGCAGGCCACAGTCAATGGGATTGTAAAGAGTTGGACATAACTGAGCGACTTAGCACAGCACATTCTTAAATGTACACTGGGCTCCAAGACGACACTTCACTGTAGTTATAGGTGGCAACAGACGTGAGGGCAGGGGATCCAGATGCTTAAAGAGGATGGAACCAAGGGTCAGGAGGCACAAAGGGCAGCTCACTCTGCCAGATTTCTGAATTCCAGCTGGGGCCGGGGGCCTTTCCCGCCACCCGCGCTGTCGGCTCCTGAGCCTCTCCGGCGCTTCCTTCCTTCCTTCTTCCTCACCTTCTGTCCGTCTCCCTGGCTTGCTTCTTGGGCTGCTTCAGGGGCTGCTTCTGGCCACCTTCGCGGCCGACTAGCGCGCCTGCTGCCCTTCCCCAGACCCCGCCCAGTGTTCTCTCTTTATGTCTTTGGTTTTGAAGGTTTACAGACACGAGAAGTTGCAGAAACAGTCCCATCCCCCGAGCCCCCAGAGGTGACCTCTTCCACAACCAGGGGATGGCACCGCCCCCGAGGAGACGGGACTCTGGCCTTGGCGGAGTGCGCTGAACTATGACCATGGACTTACGTGGATCTCACCCGCTTCTGCACGTATGCATTGTTTTTTTAAAAAATGCAAGTATATCATCAAAATAATACATCAAGTACTTATGAGCACTCGAAACAAGCAGAAAAGGGGGAGAAAGCGCAGGCTTGCTTTTGGGTTAAGAGACGGGTCCTGTGACGGGGTTGTTCACTGACCGGCCTTTGAGCCGTGAGAACTCTGGCTGGCAGCAGGCCCCCTTCTGTCGGGCGGCGGCGGCCGGGGGGGGCTGTCTCCGCAGCTCGCGGTGCCGGGCGCAGGTGAGGCCCTGGCTGCGCACCAGGCACGCAGGGGCCTCCAGGACGAGGTGCGTGCGGCTGGGCGGGGCTGCACGCAGGCCTGGTGCAGGCCACGGCTGCTGAGCAGAGGTCCTCGGCAGTGTCTCCACCATGACCCGCCCCGGCCCTCCTGGCCCTGGGGGCCGTCCCCGCCTGTGCTCAGGGATCGTGCTGGGTCCTCCCTGCCGGACCCCGCGGCACCCCGGCCCCTCCCTGGCCTTTGTCTCTGTCTGTTTGGGCCATTACAGCCAAACACCACAGACGTTGCTTTCTCACGGTCCTGGAGGCCGGCGGTGTCTGGTGAGGGCCTGCTTCCGTCCACGGATGGCCGCCCTCACACTGAGTCCTCACACAGGACGAGGGGTGAGGGAGCTCTGAGGGGCGTCCTGTGAAGGCAGTGGTCCCAGCTGTCACCTCCTGGGGCCCCGTCTTGACACCATCACGGCGGGGCGTCGGGATTCCAGCATACAGATTCAGACCGTAGCAGCCGCCAGGCTGTCCCTCTGAGAAGTGCTACAGGGGATGTTCACAGCCTGAACATGAGCCCGTGAAGAGCACTACAGGGGGTGTCCACAGCCTGAACACGGGCCTGTGAACAGTGCTACAGGGGGTGTCCACAGGCTGAACATGGGCCCGTGAACAGTGCTACAGGGGGTGTCCACAGGCTGAACATGGGCCCGTGAACAGTGCTTCAGGGGGTGTCCACAGGCTGAACATGGGCCCGTGAACAGTGCTTCAGGGGGTGTCCACAGCCTGAACACGGCCTGTGAACAGCGCTACAGGGGGTGTCCACAGGCTGAACATGGGCCCGTGAACAGTGCTTCAGGGGGTGTCCACAGCCTGAACACGGCCCGTGAACAGCGCTGCAGGGGGTTTTCACAGGCTGAACACGGGCCTGTGAACAGTGCTTCAGGGGGTGTTCACAGCCTGAACATGAGCCCGTGAAGAGCACTACAGGGGGTGTCCACAGCCTGAACACGGGCCTGTGAACAGTGCTTCAGGGGGTGTTCACAGCCTGAACAGGGGCCCGTGAACAGCGCTACAGGGGGTGTTCAGAGCCTGAACATGGGCCCGTGAACAGCGCTACAGGGGGTGTTCAGAGCCTGAACATGGGCCTGTGAACAGCGCTACAGGGGGTGTTCACAGGCTGAACACGGGCCTGTGAACAGCGCTACAGGGGGTGTTCACAGGTTGAACACGGGCCTGTGAACAGCGCTGCAGGGGGTTTTCACAGGCTGAACACGGGCCTGTGAACAGTGCTTCAGGGGGTGTTCACAGCCTGAACAGGGGCCCGTGAACAGCGCTACAGGGGGTGTTCAGAGCCTGAACATGGGCCTGTGAACAGCGCTACAGGGGGTGTTCACAGGTTGAACACGGGCCTGTGAACAGCGCTACAGGGGGTGTTCACAGGCTGAACATGGGCCCGTGAACAGTGCTACAGGGGGTGTTCACAGCCTGAACATGGGCCCGTGAACAGCACTACAGGGGGTGTTAGCCTGAACATGGGCCAGTCTGGGCTGCTCCGTCCACACGTGCCTCCTATGAGACTGAGGCGGCTCAGTCTCCTCACCGGCAGGACTGGGGTGATAATAGACTCTGCCTCATGGGGCATTGTAAAGCCCACGTGATACATGTGTGACGTGCTTAGAGTAGGAACCCTGGCTCATGGGGAACCTCCAGAATGTCTACTGTTACTGTGTCACAGCCTGACCCCTGGAAGACGTCCCGGCGAGGCATCTCTACTCCAACTCCACGCACTTCCACTGAACTTTCATTATGGAATTTCAACACATAAAACCAGGGGATTGCGCAATGAACCCCAATCTTATTTCATCTAACCCACACATGCGCACTCACACTTTTCCTGGCGTATTTTAAAGCAAATTCTAGATCAGAGGTTGTTTTCCCTCATCAGTTTTCAATGTGCATCTTGGACCAATGGGACGCTGCTGCCCCGTGGACCAGCTCTGAGGGCAAGGATTGACTCCCTCTAGATGCTCCACCCGATCTGGGCTGAGAACCGCATTGGGAGGAACAGGCATGGGCATCCTGCTGCCTAGCAACACAGGCCAAGATACCAGTGGTCCTGCTGTGGTCATGGTGTACAGCCTTTTCATATGCTGTTGAATTCAGTTTGCAAATATTTTGTTGATGATTTTTGCATCCATGCTCATAAAAGATATTTGTCTGTAGTTTTCCTGTAGTGTCTGTTTGGTTTTGGTTCAGGGTAATGCCTCAAATAATGAGTTAGGAAGTGTCCCTGCCTCTTAAGTTTTTATGAAAAGTTTGAGAAGGGTTGGTATTAGTTCCTCATTCAATGTTTCTTGGAATTCAGCAGTGAGGCTATTAGGTCCAGTTTCTTTGTTGAGAGATTTATTATTGCTGTTACTACTGATTCAATTTCCTTACTAGTTATATTTCTATTCCTGTGTGATCCAGTACCTGGTGGGTTTTGTATTTCCAGGAATTTGTCCATTTCAACTAAATTATCTAATTTGTGTACAGTTGCTCATAGTACTCTTGAGATCCCTTTTATTCTGTGGATTTTAATGCTCCTGCTTCCATCCCCGACTCTGGTAAGTTCAGTCTTCTCTCTTTCTTCCTTGGTCCGTCTGGCCTTTTATCCCGTGGATTTTAATGCTCCTGCTTCCATCCCCGACTCTGGTAAGCTCAGTCTTCTCTCTTTCTTCCTTGGTCCGTCTGGCCTTTTATCCCGTGGATTTTAATGCTCCTGCTTCCATCCCCGACTCTGGTGAGCTCAGTCTCCTCTCTTTCTTCCTTAGTCCGTCTGGGTGAAGGTTTGTCAGTTTTGCTGATGTTTTCAAAAAGCAAGCTTTTGGTTTCATTGATTTTCTTTACTGTTTTTCTCTTCTCGGTTTTGTTTATCTCTGCTCTAATCTTTATTATTTCCTTCCTTCTGCTAGCTTTGCGTGTAGTTCTTTCTTCCTCTTCTAGTTCCTTAGATTTTAAAGATATGTTGTTGACTTGACATCTTTCCTATTTTTCATGTGTTTATAGCTGTGCATGTGTGTGCGCTCAGTTATGTCCGACTCTTTGTGACCCCGTGGCTGTAGCCCACCAGGCTCCTCTGTTCATGGAATTCTCCAGATAAGAAATACTGGAGTGGGTTGCCATTTCCTTCTCCAGGGGATCTTCCCAATGCAGGGACTGAACCCACACCTCTTGCGTCTCCTGCATTGGCAGGCAGATTCTTTACCCCTTGCACCGCTTGGGAAGCCTGTTCACAGCTGCAGTTTCCCCCGTTAGCACTACTTTCGCTGCATTCCATATGTTTTGGTGTGTTGTATCTCCATTTTCAACTTCCCTGGTGGCTCAGTGGTAAAGAATCCGCCTGCCACACAGGAGATGTGGGTTCGATCCCTGGGTCAGGAAGATCCCCTGGAGGAGGGCATAACAATCCACTCCAATATTCTTGCCTGGAGAATCCCATGGACAGAGGAGCCTGGCGGCATGCATGCATGAATTTTCATTTGCCCCTAAGCATTTTCCAATTTCCTTGTGCTTCCTTCTTTAATCCACTGGTTTAAGAGCGTGTTGTTTAATTTCCACAAAGTTGTGAGTGTTCTAGTTTCACCTCTGTTGTTGTTGATTTCTAACTTCATCCTGTGGTGGTTGCAGAAGATACTTTGGATGATATCACTGTGAAGAAGGCTGAGCGCCGAAGAATTGATGCTTTTGAACTGTGGTGTTGGAGAAGACTCTTGAGAGTCCCTTGGACTGCAAGGAGATCCAACCTGTCCATTCTAAAGGAGATCAGCCCTGGGATTTCTTTGGAAGGAATGATGCTGAAGCTGAAACTCCAATACTTTGGCCACCTCATGCGAAGAGTTGACTCATTTCCATGGAAAAGACTCTGATGCTGGGAGGGATTGGGGGCAGAAGGAGAAGGGGACGACAGAGGATGAGATGGCTGGATGGCCTCACCGACTCGATGGACATAAGTTTGAGTAAACTCAGGGAGTTGGTGATGGACAGGGAGGCCTGGCGTGCTGCAATTCATGGGGTCGCAAAGAGTCGGACACGACTGAGAGACTGAACTGAACTGAATCTTTTAAAATCGATTAAGACTTGATATGTGGCCTGGGCTTCCCTGGTGGCTCTGTAGAGAATCTGCCTGCAATGCAGGAGATCTGGGTTCAATCCCTGGGTCAGGAAGATCCCCTGGAGAAGGGAATGGCACCCCACTACAGTATTCTTGCCTGAAGAATCCCATGGACAGAGGAGCCTGGCAGGCTGCAGTCCGTAAGATCGCAGAGTTGCACGTGACCGAGTGACTAACACACACACACGTGGCCTGATGTACGGTCTAGTCTGTAAAGCGTCCTGCGTGTACTTGAGAAGATGGTGTGCGTGTCGTTGGTAGAGTGTTCTGGGCACCTCTGTTAGATCTAGTTAGCTTGCTGTGTTGGTTAAGTCCTCTGTTTCCTGACTTACTTTCTGACTGCTTGTTCTGTCCATTACTGTGAGTGGGGTACTGAAGTCTCCTTCTATTATTGTCAAGCTATTTCTTCCTTCAATTTTGTCTGTTTTTGCTTCATATGTTTTTGATGTTTTATCATCAGGCGTGCAGATATTTATAACCTATATTTTGTCGCTGTATTGCAGGCTTCATTAGTATTTAGTGCCTTAGGCTCTGGTAACTATTTTCATTTAAGGCCTATTTTGTGACGCTTGTGTAGCCAGCCTTGCTCTCCTGGTTCCCATTTGCAGGAGTGTCTTTTTCTGCCCTTTCAGTTTCAATTTCTCTGAGTCTTTGGATTTAAAGTGAGTCTCTTGCAGACCATATATAGTTGGGTCATGTGTTTTTATCCATTCTGCCAGTGTCTGTCTTTGGATTAGAACATTTAATCCATTTCCACGTAAAGCAATGGCTGATAGGGAGGGACTTCTGTCATTTTGTTGAGCAAAGACTTTCCAAGGACCCAGAGGAGGAGGAGAGATCGCCTATACAGGAGTGTTTGTGGGAAAGACAGCAATTTCTCAACAGTAAGCAAGGGAGTCAGAAGGCAACCCAACAGAGCTTCTAACATACTGAGAGCAACGAGCTGGCAACCCAGAGTCGTGACCTCAATACCGTCTTTCAAGAATGAGGCTTAGATACATTTTCAGACCAACAACTGAGAGACTTTAACACCAAGGGACTTTAAAAGATGTGCTTCAGCACACGTGCCTCCTAGCCCGTCCGCTGAAAACGCTGAAAGGCAACGGCAGCCCAGTAGAAAACGCTTTTTACACCAGCTTTCCTGTGAAGAAACTAACACTATTCGCCCAACAGACACGGGAGTTGAAAGACAGGGGAAGATGGCGCAGCACGAAACACTTGGCAGGTCAGAACTTGTCTCCCACCCAGACAACTGCAGGGGCAGAATCCCCCAATGTGACACTCTGGAAACTCTGGAGTCTTCTGGAGGCTTGCAGCTTCCAAGGGAAGCCTTGCATGGCAAAGTGTAGTTAATTTTGGTCAATCTGTACTCTCAGTGGGTAGCGGCTACCCACCCCTCAACCCTGAGTCACTAGATGGGGTGCCACACACCTGCTACTTGAGCACCCTACACACGGCTTACAGGAACCAGGGTGGGTACAAAAGACCCCGTACAGATATTGGAGCCAGACATCCTGGAGTGCGAAGTCCAGTGGGCCTTAGGAAGCATCACTACGAACAAAGCTAGTGGAGGTGATGGAATTCCAGCTGAGCTATTTCAAATGCTAAAAGATTATGCTGTGAAAGTGCTGCACTCAATATGCCAGCAAATTTGGAAAACCCTGCAGTGGCTGCAGGACTGGAAAAGGTCAGTTTTCATTCCAATCCCAAAGAAAGGCAATGCCAAAGAATGTTCAAGCTACCGCACAATTGCACTCATCTCACACTCTAGCAAAGTAATGCTCAAAATTCTCCAAGCCAGGCTTCAACAGTATCTGAACTGAGAACTTCCAGATGTTCAAGCTGGATTTAGAAAAGGCAGAGGAACCAGAAATCAAATTGCCAACATCTGCTGGATCATTGAGAAAGCAAGACAGTTCCAGAGAACATCTACTTCTTTTTTATTGACTATGCCAAAGCCTTTGACTGTGTGGATCACAACCAACTGTGGAAAATTCAAGAGATGGGAATACCAGACCACCTGACCTGCTTCCTGTGAAATCTGTATGCAGGTCAAGAAGCAACAGTTAAAACCAGACGTGGAACGATAGACTGGTTTCAAATCGGGAAAGGAGTGCGTCAAGGCTGCATACTGTCACCCTGCTTAATAACTTATATGCAGAGTACATTAGGCAAAATACTGGGCTGGATGGAGCACAAACTGGAATCCAGATTGCTGGGAGAAATCTCAATAGCCTTAGATACGCAGATGACATCACCCTTATAGCAGAAAGTGAAGAACAACTAAACAGCCTCTTGATGAAAGTGAAAGAGGAGAGTTTAAAAGCTGGCTTAAAGCTCAACATTCAAAAAACCAGGATCATGGCATCCGGTCCCATCACTTCATGGCAAATACATGGGGAAACAACAGAAACAGTGACAGACTTTCTCTTCTTGGCTCCAAAATCACTGCAGATGGTGACTGCAGCCATGAAATTAAAATATGCTTGCTCCTTGGAAGAAAAGCTATGACCAACCTAGTCAGCACATTAAAAAGCAGAGATGTTACTTTGCCGACAAAGGTCTGTCTAGTCAAAGCTATGGTTTTTCCAGTGTTCAGATATGGATGTGAGAGCTGCAGCATTAAGGCTGAGCGCCGAAGAATTGATGCTTCTTAACTGTGATGTTGGAGAAGACTCTTGAGAGTGCCTTGGACTGCAAGGAGATCAAACCAGTCCATCCTAAAGGAAATCAATCCTAAATACTCACTGGAAGAACTGATGCTGAAGCTGAAGCTCCAATACTTTGGCCACCTGATGTGAAGAACTGACTCATTTGAAAAGACCCTAACGTTGGGAAAGATTGAAGGCGGGAGGAAAGGGGGATGACAGAGGATGAGATGGTTGGATGGCATCACCGACTCAATGGACATGAGTTTGAGTAAACTCCAGGAGTTGGTGATGGACAGGGAGGCCTGGCATGCTGCAGTCCATGGGGTCGCAAAGAGTCAGACACGACTGAGCAACTGAACTGAACTGAGCAGATACTGGGGACTGTGCTCTCATCACCGCTGCTTCTAATAACAGGAGCAGACGAACAGGTGGGGGCCATGGTTGCTGCGCCTCCCTCATTGTTGGGACAGCCTCCCCCTCCAGCTGAAGTGACTCCCAGGGATTTAAAAGGGCAGCAGCCTCCCCACCCCTTCGTTTTTTGCTTTTTACCCGGATTGGACATGGGTCGCTTTCATGCATTCATCCTCTTTGAGACACATTGTGCTTTCTGTCTCTGAAGACACCTTTTCATTTCAGCCAGTTCTACAACTTCACACTTTTTTCTCTACGTATCACTTCTTCCCCATTATCCCCATTATATCTTTCAGAGTTTGATTTAAAACATTTTATCACTTGTCATTTACATCCCCTATCTTTTTTTTTTAATTTGTCTATTCTTTTATTTTTTTAATTTTATTTTATTTTTAAACTTTACATAATTGTATTAGTTTTGCCAAATATCAAAATTAATCCACCACAGGTATGCATGTGTTCCCCATCCTGAACCCTCCTCCCTCCTCCCTCCCCATACCATCCCTCTGGATCATCCCAGTGCACCAGCCCCATGCATCCAGTATCGTGCATCAAACCTGGACTGGCAACTCGTTTCTTACATGATATTTTACATGTTTCAATGCCATTCTCCCAAATCTTTCCACCCTCTCCCTCTCCCACAGAGTCCATAAGACTGTTCTATACATCAGTGTCTCTTTTGCTGTCTCGTACATCCCCTATCTTTTTGAGTATTTCCATCTCTTTGTGTTTTTGTGCTGCGTTCTGGGTGGTCTATCTTCCAGTTCACTAATTCTTTCTCCAGCTATGCCCAGCTCAGCTGTTCAACCCGCTGAGGACTGTCATTCCACATGATTTTTCTTTTCCAGATTTGTCTGTTTGTTTCTAATTATCCCTTGTTGACTGGTCATTTTTTTATTGTTGTTCTGTGTTTTATTTCTGACAATTTCATTATCTGTGATCTTGGTTGTGTTTTTTTCTGCTGACTTTCCATTTTAATGACTTGTTTTCTTGTTTAATTGGTAGTTTTTGTGTTGCACTCACAGCATGGTTTTGATTAGGAAAGCTTTCTACAGAGAGATTAGTTTCTCCTCTTCCCTTATTCAAGGGCCACTGCTGACCTTGAGCGTTCAGCTCAGTGCAGGAGGGTCTTCCCCACCCTGTTGCTGACTGGAGCTGAGCCGCAGCCCGTGGGACTCTCAGGGACTCACGAGCCCCGTGGGACTCCACCCGGCCTAACCACAGCCCTCTCTGCTCCAGGCCCAGGTCCCTTTCTTGTGTGCTGATTTTTGGAAGTAGGGAAGGCGGTGAGCGTACGCCCCACTGTTATGAAAAAGGCAGTGTCTCAGAGGTGTGTCCCTCCAGAGTTAGGGGTCTGGTTGCACAGAGGGAATGGGAGAAAGCGCCTCAGGCCGAGGGGCAGACCTGGGGCCCGAGGCCGGCGTCTGGGTTTCGCCGCCTAGACACCCCTTTCTGTGGTTTCAGCGGAGTTTCGCTGGGAGTACAGTTGGATGTTTTCAGCCCTTCGGCTCGGAAGGCAGGCCCTCCCGTCACTTCTCAGTGTCCACCCCCAGTCCCCCTACTGCCCACCCCACCCGCACCACCTGCTTGCTGTCTCAGGACCCCCCCTTCCCCAGCAGCGGACATTCTGGCCACTCCTGCCTCCTCAGCAGGCTGGCCCTGGGTCCTGCCACCCACTGGGCCCAGCCAGCAGCTCCGTGTCAGGACAAAACAGAGGAGGCGAGTCAAGCTCCCTGTCCACTCCAAGGTGACCCCGCGCCTGCCCTGTGCCTCAGAGCCGCTGGCCGGGAGCCTGCTGCCCGCGGGAGGAACGTCTGCACTCCTGCTTCCCGAGGAGCCTGGCCCGGCGGGCGCGGCGCAGCGCGCAGGGAGGCAGGCCCGCTGGGCGGCCGGCGCCTGGCGGGGTTCTTCCTGAGCCCCTGGGGGTGTGGGCGCACCCCTGCCAGGGAGCACCTCTGCCCTGGGCATGCGAGTCTCCTCCTGGAACTCACGGCCTGTCGGCAGGCCGTCCAGGCGCTGGCTCACGAGGGCTTCCGTCCCCAACAGGGGTGGGCCGGGAGGAACGGGTCACAGGTGGCTGCTTTAACTCCATCCCTGAGATCAGGGGTGACTGTTGGGGACAGAAATCTGTTGCAGAGAGGATGGTGAGGGGGTCCGAGGTCGAGCTCATGGGAAGAGGTGTCGGACAGGAGAGGCGCTGCCACCAGAGGAGACGGGTAAGAGGGTGTGAGGGCGGGGCCTGGGGGGTCACAGGTCAGAGGATGTGAGGGTGGGGCCTGGGGTCGTAGGTCAGAGGGTGTGAGGGTGGGGCATAGGGGTCACAGGTCAGAGGGTGTGAGGGTGGGGCCAGGGGGTCACAGGTCAGAGGGTGTCAGGGCGGGGCCTGACCTCAGACAAGGGCTGGGAAAGGTCAATGGTAAGGCCTCAGGGCCACAGCCCGCGCCGCCCCCACCCGAATTCAGGGGCCTCAGCGGTCGGAGGCCTGGGGGTGCAGCAGGTCTCATGCTGCTGGCCCTTCAGGCTCCCTGTGTGTGCGTCCTGTGTGTGTGCTGTGTCAGTGCTGTGTGTGGATGTGTGTGTGTGTCGTCTATGTGTGTGCCATGGGTGCCATGTATGTGTGTGTACCCTGTGTGTGCCGTGTGTGTGTGACCTGTATGTGCCGTGTGTGTCCTATATGTGTGTGTCGTATGTGAGCTGTGCGTGTGCCCTGTGTGTGGTGTGTGTGCCGTGTGTGTGCTGTGTGTGTGCACCGTGTGTGCCGTGTGTGTGTGTACCCTGCGTGTATGTGTGTGGTATGTGTGCAGCATGTGTCCTGTGTGTGTGCACCGTGTGTGCTGTGTGTGTGTGTACCCTGCGTGTATGTGTGTGGTGTGTGTGCAGCATGTGTCCTGTGTGTGTGCACCGTGTGTGCCGTGTGTGCCGTGTGTGTGTGTGTACCCTGTGTGTATGTGTGTGGTGTGTGTGCAGTGTGTGTGCCGTGTGTGTGCACCGTGTGTGCCGTGTGTGTGTGTGTGTGTGTGTGTGTACCTTGCGTGTATGTGTGTGGTGTGTGTGCAGTGTGTGTGCTGTGTGTGTGTGCCTGTGCGCGGTGGTCCCCGGAGCACCCCTGCAGTGTGACACCTGCTCCTAGGGAAAGTCCGTGCGCCCTGTCCGCCCGCCCCGCTCCACCGGGGACACACGAGAGCAGGGCTGTGATGTGGGAGACACCGGTCTTTATTCTGCAGCTGGGACGGGACCCTGACGAGGCCGGGGGCCCGGGTCCCCGGGTCTGAGGTATTTCGCAGCCGGGCCGGGGGCCAGTCCCTGCGCCACCGCGCGGGCGCCGGTGTCAGACGCAGTTGTCGGGGTCGCACGGGGCCTCCTCCTCCAGGGGCGGGCAGGGCGCCCCGTGGTTGGCCGGCCGCACGCGGACGTAGCGCGTCCTGCTCTTCGCCCCCGGCCGCCCGCAGGGGCCTGCGCACAGCCCCCAGGACGACCAGAGCGAGACCTCGCAGTCCAGCGGCGTCTCTGGGTCTGGGGGGACAGCGGGGCGGTGAGCGGGGCGGGGCCGCCAGCGGGAGGGGTCCCCACCCCAGACCCGCCTCCAGACGGGCTGAGGACACGGGTGCTTTCCCCAGCGCGCTGGGAAGTGAGCCCCAGGGCGCTGCCTGCATGCGGGCCCCCTAAAAGCCACCGGGGCAACTGGCGGGGCTTTCTGTCCCGAGACCCCCCATCCGCGCTGGGGGCAGGAAGAGGGGCGGGGAACCGCGCGCTGACGATCACAGACCCGCGGGCTCTCCACCGCCTGCTCTGCTGTTCCGGCGCCCACCCTTGGGGAAGCTGACCCGTCGGGCGCGTGGCGACCCCACACTCGCCCCTTCTCCGCAGGCGGCACCGCCCCCAGCATCCGGCCCGGAAGACCTAGAAGGGCCTCCTGGGCGCGTCCTCCTGGTCAGCAGGGACACGGGGTGGGCACTGCGACCTCTCACCACTCACTTCTGGGCAGTGGAAGCCTGAAGGGCTTTCAGCTGGAAACGTTGCGCAGGTCTGCTCCCCAGCTTGGAGCTGAGGGCACCAGCTCCCAAACCTCTCAGAACCCCCGTCCCACTCCTAGCGCTCCCCTCCAAACCCCCTCTGAAGTCAGGTACCCCTAGGGCCTGGGCATCTGAGCGCCAAGCAGCCTCTCCCGGTGTGACCTGTCCTCCCGCCCCACGTGGCCCCCCAGGAGCCTGGCTCAGAATGGACGGATCGCCTCTCCAGGCTGTGTGGCCTAGTGATCGGTACTCAAGTCTGGCAGTGGGGCTGAGCCAGGTGGGCCCTAGGGGGTGGTGCCCCTGGGGTGCCCATGTGCAGGCCGGGGCACCTCGGTGACCGTGGCAGCTGTCACGTCACAGGCATTCCCCCTGGGGTCAGTCTGCGGGGCAGACTCTTACTTTCAAGGGTCTCTAAGGGTGAGAGGTCAGAGTTGGAGGCCCAGGACCAGGTGGTGTCCCAGCATCCGCTCGAATGATGCCCACACGCGAGAGCCGCTCCTGTCTGCTCGGAGCGCCAGTGCCTGGCAGCGGGATCACGTGTGTGAAGGGTGGGGTGGGAACCACACTCACCTGGAAGGCTGTCCACAATCTCGTTGCCCCCGACCCCCAGGTCCAAGGCGGGTGGGACGAAGGCCCTGGGGCTCTGCCGGAGCCGCACCAGAGTCACTTTGGCGATGGGGGGCAGGGCCTTCAGCCTCGGGTAGTAGAAAGAGTTGGCAGGGTGGCTGGGAGAGGAGGCCGTGATCTGCAGGGGAGGGGGCGAGTCGGAACCTGGGGCACGCCGAGGGGCCGGCCCCCCGCTGCGGGCTTCCACGGGCCTCTCGGGGAGCCTCCTGGGTCCCAGAGAGCTGCCCGCCCTCACCTCTGTCACCGTGTCCTGCGGGACGGTGGCGAAATTGGGGGATGAGAAAGTGAAGCCACTGTCGGTCCCGGCATCGTAGGGGTACAGGTCCATGGCCACCTGCTCCCGCCAGCTGCCGCCGTCACACAGGTCCAGGCTGTCGACGCCCACGAACCAGTCGGGGCTGGGCACGATGCGGACCACGAAGGACACCTGGGGGCCGAGTGCTCAGCGGGGGCCCCTCACCAGCAAGTGCTCAGCAGGGGTCCCCAAGGCCCCCGCCCGCCCACCACGCCGCCCCCTCACCAGCGAGTGCCTGGAGTGGGCCTCGAGCTCCGAGGACGTCTGCCCGGTGCCGCTGGGCACGGCGGGGGCGGAGAACACGCCGTGCACGCTCTGCAGCCGCTCCCCCGCCGCCTCCATCTCCCGCATCAGCGCCCAGGCCTCACCCCTCTCCGCAAACTCCCGCAGCCCGTTGCTCACATACTGGTCCTTCCGCCACAGGCTGTAGTCCGAGCTGTGCGCGGCCCCTGGGGAGGTTACCGCCAGCCTGGGTGAGCGCCACCCTGGGGGCGCTGCCTGGACCCTCAACCCTGCACCCCAGGGGCACCACCTGCCTGAGTGAGTGAGCACTACCCCAGGGACGCCGTCCAGCCCCTCACCCCAGCATCCCCGGGGGTGCCACCCGCCAGCCTAAGTGAGCGCCACCCCAGGGATGCCTCCTGGACCCTCAACCCAGCACCCGGGCGGGGGTGGGGGGTTGGGGGGAGCACCACCTGCCTGAGTGAGGAGCACCTCATGGACACCGTCTGTCCCCCCACCCTGGCTCCCTGGGGGTGCCTCTCGCCCACACCAGTGAGCAGCACCCCAGGGACACTATCTGGACCCTAAACCCAGCACCCTGGGGGGGCACCACCTGCCCGAGTGAGTGAGCACCACCCCAGGGACACCATCTAGCCCTCCACCCTGGCACCTTGCTGTGTAATCCTGCCCCCCCATGTCCCTGAAGGCTGGGCACAGCTGCTGGTGCGCAGAAGACCTTAGCAAATATCTCTTGCACTGAAGTGAGCGGTGAGGGTGCCGTCCGAACTGTGAAGTGTGGGGCCTCTGCTGAGTACCCAGCCCTTCGGTCCCCACGGGGCGCCCCGGGGACAGGGCCGGGGCTGCGCTCACCCAGCAGGGACGACCACTGTGCGGGCGGGCGGAACAGCGGGTACTGCTTGGGGAAGGACGCCTGGCTCCACTTGCCCGTGAAGGTGATGCTGTACCTGGCCAGAGGCTGGGCCGTGCACATGGGCTCTGCCCCCAGCGGCTGGCCGGCCACGCCGCCCAGTGAGGCCAGGAGGAAGGCCCAGAGGGCAGCCCCACGGGGGAACACCGGGTGTGGGGCTCCCATCACCTACGAGAAGGGGGCACATGCTCACCTCCAGCCCCCGGCGTGGGGCCCCCAGGACGCCAGGCACCTCCCTCCGAGTTTCCTCTCTGCCTTGGGCTGGGCCAGACCCGACGGCTGGAGTCCCAGGCCGTGTCGGGTTACAGGAGCCCAGGGTGCTGGCAGGTCACGCCTGGCACGGGGCTCGCAGCCGGCTCAGTGCCCTGGGCTTTCCCCAGCGCCGCGCCTCTGGCACTGCCGTCCCAGGGAACCCCAGGAGCGGGAGGGTCGCTGGCCCAGCCTCGATGGAGGGGCCTCCCTGGGGGCGGGTACTGCCGGTTTCTGGGGGGCAGCGCCAGGCGGCCCTGGGGGCCGGGGGCCAGGAGGGCGTGCATACTCACCCAGCAGGAGGCAGAAGGGCTGGTGCTGGGCTGTGGGCAGCTGAAGTCCCAGCAAGAGCCCAGGGCTCCAATTTATGCCACAGACGGCCCCCGGCCGGCCAATGAGGCCCCAGGCCCTGCACCGCGGCAGACGGGACGCGGGGAGAGAGCCGGACCTCCGTGCTGGCCTGGCTGCCCGCCGGCTCTGACGCGGAGCAGATGCTGCTCCAGCGCTGAACTCACTCCTCCCCTGGCGCCCGCCCGTGCCGCACCCCTTCCTTTGTCTTCCCGCCCCCCGCCCCCCCACCCCGTTCCCATCAGGCCTTCCCTGGTGTGTCCCCGCGGGGGGGTGGGGGCGGCCTGCCAAAGCCAGCGCTGGAGGAGGGCTGGGCCAGGGCCACTGGCGTGTGCTGCCCTCGGGACAGGGTGGGACGTGGGGGGCCGGGGTCAGCCTGACGTCAGGCCCAGCGCTGGGGACACTCTTGGGGCGGGGGTGGGGGGGCTCTGGGCTCAGTGGACACAGCTCCTTCCTGTGCACAGAGTGGCCAGGCCTCTGGACGCCATCCCTCCGGAGGCAGTGCGAGCCAGGCGGCTGCCCTTCCCTAGGGGCTGGGAGGTGACCCCAGGGCCCCCCACTTTCCCCCAGGGGCTAAGACTCCCGGCAGGAGGGAACCGCCAGCGCGTCCTGGAGTTTGTCTCTGCTCAGCGTCAGGAAGACATTTCCAGAGCCCTCATCACGGGGCCGAACCGGAGGGCAGTGGGGGGGTATCGCTCTTAGGAACCGCCCAGCAAGCTCCAAAGCTCAAAAGAAAACATTCTGATTTCTGAAACCATGTTAATGTTTTACATGCTCCAAATAAAGAGAGAGAAATAAACAGAATCAACGAGGACAGAACGCCAACAAAAACAGATAATCTAACCTGTATTTCAAGTAAACGACCCCACCACGGAAGCAGCTGTGAACCCGACCTTCAGACCACGTGTCCTCAAGCCTCGACAGCACCCAGGGCGGTGGCCTGCCACCCCCGGGCCCGGGGACCCTTACACTCTGAAAAGTCACTGGGACCCCCCACAGCGACATCATTGAGCTCACCGTGTTTGAGATGCTCGAAGTGTTTGAGTGGAAAAGCTCAAAAGACTACTGACTCACTGAAAAACAAACCTATTTCACGTTAACAGAGCACTGCTTTATGAAAACAACTCTTTTTCAAAAAGAAAACCGCTGGATGTATGGGTGTTTTGCTGCCGGGCTTCCTGGGAGACCGAGCCTGTCCGTGGGGTGTGTCATGGTTGGTGTCCTCACAGAAAGGCCGGCCGTGCGTGGACTCAGCTCGTCCTGCGGATGGGACATCCCCACACCCTTCCAAACTCCCATGGAACGGCAGAGGTGTCTCTGCTCACACCCTGCCTTCGGGGAGGTGGTGGCTCAGGTTTGAGGAGGGAGGCAGCCGGGGCGCCAGGCTGTCTCGTGGGGGGAGCGAGGACGCACTCGGGCAGCCCCGGCCTGCTGCCGCCCGGGGCTTCCCGCCTTTGCAGGAGGCGCCTCTCCCAGCCCGTCCACGGGGGTGGCCTCTGACTTACAGCTGTGGACCCTGATCTCAGTGTCGGCCAAAGAACCAAGTAGTCACGGGACAAGGGAGTGCTCCCAGCTGCCAAGTGCTCCAGGCCCCCCGCCCCCGCCTCGATGGGCGGCCCGTCGGGGACTGAAGTCTGGAGCCTGTTTTCTCAGGGCTCCCCCAGGGAGGGCGAGCAGGGAGCTCCTTCCTTCCGTGGTGGAGAGAACCCGAGAGCACCTGGGGTCCTGGGACACAGCAGGGCAGGGGAGGGCCGGTCCTCCGCCCTGTTCTGAGGGGCCCAGCTTACCTGTGGGTCCTGGGTGCATGGCAGACACTCTGACCCTCAGGCTCCTCCTCCGACCTCCCCTGGAGCCAGGCCTGGGAAGCACTTGGCAGCCCCACAGACACAGGTTCCTCTGCACACGATTCCGCCCGCCCCGGTACAGTCATCTGTCCATCAGCATGTGTCCGGTCCCCCCGGGTCTCGGTATTCCCCCCACCAGCCTCCCCTCCCCACCGGTCTCAGCATCAGGATCACAGGAGTGACCGCAGCCATTGGACGGGGGCGGGGGGCCTGGAGCACTTGGCAGCTGGGAGCACTCTGGAGCCCTCCGTTGTCCCGTGACTGCTTGGTTCTTGGTGGACACTGAGACCAGGGTCCACTCCTGTAAGTCAGCCCATGTCGTCAGTCACTCCTGAGGTGGCTTCGGGGGCCGAAGCTCGGGGCTGTGCTGAGGCCAGGCCTCTGCAGACCCCGGGCTCCCTGACCGCCCTACCCCCGCCCTAGCGGCAGAGCACTGTCTGCGCCCCCTTCCCACAGCGGGCGCCCGACCCCAGACCCCACCGCAGCGCGCTGTAGCTCACATGGTGCTCAGCACAGGATGAGCCGTCGACGGCCCATCCTCCCAGGCGCTCCCGTTTTAGGAGGTGTCTCCCAGCCAAGTGCTGCTCACGGTGCACCTGGGGCCGAGTCTGGGCTGCCCCCAGTGGGGCTTGCGGTTCTCAGGAGTGTGAGCTGCTGAGGGTGGGCCAGGCACACAGGGACGCTACAGCCATGTCTGTGCCCGGGCTGGGCCCTGCCACGGCCCGGAACCTGGGGGGCCCGAGGGGCCAGGATAACAAGGGACCTTCAGGCAGGGCCCCGGGGATGGACAGGCCACCAGGCTGGCTCAGCTGGGTGTCCGTGGGGCCGCCTGTCTCCTTGGGAGCGCACAGGCGCAGCGTGGAGTCTGACTCCCAGGGCCTGGCCGGCTGACAGGGGCACGTTTGTTTGCTGAGTGGCCAACTCACCAGACGTTGACCAAGGGCTGCGTTCCTGCCAGAGGCCACAGCCAGATGCCACACGGGCTTTGAGCCCGTGAGGCTGAGCGCTCCCAGGGGCCCCTCGACGCCCACCTGTCCCAGCAACCCCCCCGCCCTGGGCACCCTAGGGCCTTTGCTTTGCGGCTCCCTCTGCCTGGGCAGCTCGTCCCCTCCTGACAGGGCCCCTGCCTGGATTATAGCCAGGGCTCCTGCACAGAGGTCAGTCTGCCCAACATGCAGGGATTTGTCATGAGAGTCCTAGAGCTCGCCACTGGCTTCCCCCGGGACCACCCCCGTCTACTCCATCCTGGGTGCAGACTTCTCAGCACTTCTGGTTGGTGGGCCTGTGCCAGGTCAGGGAATGCTGGGTCCAGGGTATAACTTCAGGGCCTCTGTGGACCCAGCGGGCACTGGAATGGGTGCTGGGTGAGCTGAGCCCCTGAGAGCAGCCGGCTCCCCTCGCTCCTGCAGGGAGGCCCTGGGGGGCCTTGCCGCTGCTCAGCCTCAGGGGGTGTCACCCCTGTGAGCGAGCATGCCTTGCAGGAGGCTTCATCTTCCCGGGGGAGGCCCCGCGGCTGCCCGCAGGCCTCAAGAGACCTCCGCCTCCGTCTGGTTGGAAACCGGACTTTCTCTCCTTGTGCAGCAGCCCGGCCCCTGAACACAGGCCTGTCTGTGCAGCGGAATTTGCCATGTGTCTTCACCCTGGTTCGGATGCCAGGACCGCGGCAAGAGCGAGGGCCTCAGAAAACGCTCCCCGTTGTGGGAGCAACGAGGAACGGGCAAATGGTCCGAACTGACCTCCTCAGACCCTGGGATCAAGCAAAGGCTTGCAGCAGTCTCAGGAGAGCTGGGTTTGTTTCTCAATCAAGAAAATTAACTGAATCTTGGTGAGAACAGCTGTGAGATTTTGTTATTTGCCGTCTTAGCCAGTTCTCCGTGACAGCTCTGGCGTTCAGTACATTCACGTGGTCGAGCAACCCCCATCCACTCCAGAACCTTTGCGTCTTCCGAATCTGACACTCAGTCTTTCCGGCAATAGCTTCCCATCCCCCTCCCTCAGCCCCGTCTGTCGTCCTGACGACTCCTGGAACGTGATCTGTGTGGAATCGTGCAGGGCTTGCCGTTTGGACTCCGGCTTATTTACTGAGCGTAATGTTCGCGGGTTCATCCACTTTGTAGCAGGTGTCAGAATCTCCTTCCCTTTTTTTTTTAAATGTCCCTATAATGTATGTTTTTCTTTGTAAGTAAATGTTTGCAATGTGTAATGTACATAAAGAAAATCACATTTTCCTTTGCATCTGGCTCAGTGGATTTTCAGAAATGGAAGGCATTCGTGTTGTCAGTAATTGGACCAAGGAATAGAAATTTAAGAACATAAGAATTTCCAGCCACTACCATCCCCAAAGTGAACACCAGCCAATTCCCAAATTTATCCATTATTTTTGCCTCTTTTTATACTTGATACAACTAGTCACATAATGTACTGTTGGTGTTTGGCTTCCTTCACAGAATTTCCTTTCTTTTTATTGCTGAATAATATGCTCCACTGTATGGAGACCACATTTTCCTTATTCATTCATCTGACAATGGACACAGGTTTGCTTCTACGGTGGGCTGTTGGCATCGTCAGTTCAATGGACGTGAGTTTGAGCAGACTGCAGGAGGTGTGAAGGACAGGGAAGCCTGGCCTTCCCTGTGACCCTGTGGGTCACAGAGGGTCTCACACGGCATAGTGGCTGAACGGCAGCACTGTGAACCACGGCTACTGTGAGCGTGGGTTAGGGATGTCTCTTCAGGACCTGCCTTCAGTTCTCATGGGCGCCACTGGAATTGCTGAATCATATGAAGGTTCTTTTTTTTCCATTTCTCTGTGGAAGTATAGTTTGTAGTTCTATTTTTAATATCTGGAGGAGCTGCCACACTGCTTCCCACAGCTGCTGCGCCGATTCACAGCCCTGCTAACGGCGCAGTTTCTCCACATCCTCTCCAAGCCGTGAGGGGTTTAAGCTGCCCCGGACCCACCCCCCACCCGCCCCTCTGTAGCCTTGAAAGCCAACACCCCAGATTCATGGTGCAAACCGATCGCCTGTCCTCCCCACTGGAGAGAAGAGTGGGGCCAGCGGCCTCAGACGACATCCCCTGAAACGACAGCACCCAACCGTCTCGTCCTCTGTCATCTCCTTCTCCTCCCACCTTCAACCTTTCCCAGCATCAGGGTCTTTTCCAGTGAGTCAGCTGTTCACATCAGGTGGCCAAAGTATTGGAGCTTCAGCTTCAGCATCAGTCCTTCCGATGAGCATTCAGGGCTGACTTCCTTTAGGATGGGCTGGTTTGTTTGACCAGCTGGTGGTCTCCTGGAAGACCCCACTTGCAAGGCTGTCTGCAATGGACTCTATCCAGAGCCCACCCAGGAATGAAAAGCCCTTTCCCAGCTGATTGTTGAAAATGTGTCCAGGCCATTAATGAGCTGTGCAGTAGCCCGAGGTGATGGAGAACGTAGGGATGAACAAGAGATGAGCCGGGACCTGAGAGGGAAAGCCTGAGGGGCACCGACTGCCTGGCCGAGGGGTGACAGCCTGGCCCGAGACCCGCGGAGTCCCACACCAAAGCCCGGGAGGCTCGCCAGGCATTTAGGGAACTCTCCGTGCAGTCATGAGCTGACCATTAAGCCGATGAAGCAAGACTTAGTGACCACATGGCAAAGAATACCAATTTTACAGAATTAATTCAGAAATACCACTAAACAAACTACAGCAGGCAGCAGCAGCAACAAACCCCGGGGAAACCACTAAGAAAATAACTTAAAAAACATACTGGGTTGGCCAAAAACTTCCTTCGGTTTTAAGTAAAAATAAAAGACACATTTTTCATTTTCTCTTTTTTTAGTTTATTTTTATTTATTTATTTGGCTGCACCCAGTCTTAGCTGTGGCACTCAGGATCTTCAGTTGAGGCGTGTGGGATCTAATTCCCCAACCAGGGATCAAACCCAGCCCCCTGCATTGAGAGTGCAGACCGCAAGGAAGTCCCCGTTTTTTCGTTTTCACCAAGGACTTTACTGAACAACCCGCTCACCGTTTTGCCCACCACCTTCTGCCATTTTTCGGGCTGCTTCATAATTCCATCTTTCCAGACCTTTTTATCAGTTTAAGCAAAGAACTATTCCAGGTGCCTCCTACAGTCTTCCAGGGAATGGAAAGTTTTTCCATTAAGAGAATTTTGTACAGACCAAAACAAACAGACATCCCAAGGTGCAACGTCTGGTGAACACAGCGGATGAATCAGAACTTCCCAGGCAAGCTGTGACAGTTTTTGCCTGGTCATCAAAGAAACGCACTGTCTTGCATTATCCTAGTGAAAGGTTATGCGTTCTCTGTTGATTGATTCCAGACGCTTTTCGTTGAATGCTTTCAGTTGATCTAATTGGGAGCAGTACTTGTTGGAATCATTTGGTTTCCCAGAAAAGCTCATAATATAGGGTTCCCTTACAATCCTATCATATACACAACACCACTTTCTTTAGATGAAGACTGGCCTTTGGTACGGTGGCTGGTCATTCATTTCACTTGCCCCATGATCTCTTCCATAACCCAGACAGTGTATTAAAAACCAGAGACGGCATTTTGCTGACAAATGTCCATATAGTTAAAGCTATGATTTTTCCAGTAGTCATGTACAGATGTGAGAGTTGGATCACAGACAAGGCTGAAACTCCAATACTTTGGCCACGTGATGCAAAGAACTGACTCATTGGAAAAGACCCTGATGTTGGGAAAGATTGAAGGCGGGAGGAGAACAGGACGACAGAGGATGAGATGGTTGGATGGCATCACCGACTCAGTAGAAGTGAATTTGAGCAAGCTCCGGGAGATGGTGAGGGACAGGGAGGCCAGGTGTGCTATAGTTCATGGGGTCGCAGAGTCAGGCATGACCGAGCGACTGAACAACACAAAGGCAGGCAGCATAGAGGAACAGAAGAACAAAAAAGACACAATCCATGTGGACATCAAACAGCAAATGGCAAATCTAAATCCCACCTTACAGTTAAAGATTCAATAGGAATTAAATATCAGTTAATTGACACCAAATGGCAGAGTAGACAAAAATAAAACCTGATCTTATCACATGCTGCCTGCAAAAGACCGATATCAGAGACCCAAATCAGCTCAGTTCAGTTCAGTCGCTCAGTCGTGTCCGACTCTTTGTGACCCCATGAATCGCAGCACGCCAGGCCGCCCTGTCCACCTCCAACTCCCGGAGTTCACCCAAACTCATGCCCATCGAGTCAGTGATGCCATCCAGCCATCTCATCCTCTGTCGTCCCCTTCTCCTCCTGCCCCCAATTCCTCCCAGCATCAGAGTCTTTTCCAATGAGTCATCTCTTCACATTCAGCATCAGTCCTTCCAAAGAACACCCAGGACTGATCTCCTTTAGAGTGGACTGGTTGGATCTCCTTGCAGTCCAAGGGACTCTCAAGAGTCTTCTCCAACACCACAGTTCAAAAGCATCAATTCTTTGGTGCTCAGCTATGTTCACAGTCCAACTCTCACATCCATACATGACCACAGGAAAAACCATAGCCTTGACTAGCCGGACCTTTGTTGGCAAAGTAATGTCTCTGCTTTTGAATATGCTGTCTAGGTTGGTCATAACTTTCCTTCCAAGGAGTAAGCATCTTTTAATTTCATGGCTGCAGTCACCATCTGCAGTGATTTTGGAGCCCAGAAAAATAAAGTCTGACACTGTTTTCACATCTATTTCCCATGAAGTGATGGGACCAGATGCCATGATCTTCGTTTTCTGAATGTTGAGCTTTAAGCCAACTTTCTCACTCTCCTCTTTCACCTTCATCAAGAGGCTTTTTTTTTTTTTTTTATTAAGAGGCTTTTTAGCCTCTTCACTTTCTGCCATAAGGGTGGTGTCATCTGCATATCTGAGGTTATTGATTATTTCTCCCGGTAATCTTGATTCCAGCTTGTGCTTCTTCCAGCCCAGCGTTTCTCATGATGTACTCTGCATAGAAGTTAAATAAGCAGGGTGACAATATATAGCCTTGACATACTCCTTTTCCTATTTGGAACCAGTCTGTTGTTCCATGTCCAGTTCTAACTGTTGCTTCCTGACCTGCATACAGGTTTCTCAAGAGGCAGGTCAGATGGTCTGGTATTCCCATCTCTTTCAGAATTTTCCACAGATTATTGTGATCCACACAGTCAAAGGCTTTGGCATAGTCAACAAAGCAGAAATAGATGCTTTTCTGGAACTCTCTTGCTTTTTCCATGATCCAGCAGATGTTGGCAATTTGGTCTCTGCTTCCTCTGCCTTTTCTAAAACCAGCTTGAACGTCTGGAAGTTCACGGTTCACATATTGCTGAAGCGTGGCTTGGAGAATTTTGATCATTACTTTACTAGCGTGTGAGATGAGTGCAATTGTGTGGTAGTTTGACATTCTGTGGCATTGCCTTTCTTTGGGATTGGAATGAAAACTGACCTTTTCCAGTCCTGTGGCCACTGCTGAGTTTTCCAAATTTGCTGGCATATTGAGTGCAGCACTTTCACAGCATCATCTTCCAGGATTTGAAATAGCTCTACTGGAATTCCATCACCTCCACTAGCTTTGTTCATAGTGATGCTTTCTAAGGCCCACTTGACTTCACATTCCAGGATGTCTGGCTCTAGGTGAGTGATCACACCATCGTGATTATCTTCATCGTGAAGATCTTTTTTGTACAGTTCTTCTGTGTATTCTTGGGAAGACACAAACTGCCAATACTGACTCAAGAGAAATAGCAAATCTGAATAGAATTATAATAAAGAGATTTAATTAATAATTTAAAAAACTTACCATAAAGAAAAGCCCAGGATCATATAACTTCATCAGTGAATTTCACTAAATATTTAAAGGAAAATTAACACCAATCCTTCTCTAAATCTTCCAAAACCAATAGAAGAGGGACTACTTCCCAACTCACTCTATAAGCCTAGTTTTACCCTGATACTGAAACTAGACAAAGTCATTGCAAAAAAAGAAGACAACAGAAAATTTTTCCCTTGAAATTAGGAACGAGACAAGAATGCCTGCTTCTGTTACTTCTATTCAGTGTTGGAGGTTCTAGCCAGGAAAACTCTGCAAGAAAATGACACAAAAGTTGACAAAGATGAAGTAAAACTATCTCTGTTTGCAGATGACATGACCTTGTGTCATGAAATCTATACAAAGATATTGGAACTACTAAGTGAGCTCAGCAAGGTTGCAGACAGAAGGTCAGTCCACAAACATTAGCTGAGTTTCTATGCCCTGTGTGCTAACTGCTCAGCCATGTCCAGCTCTTTGCAATCCCAGGGGCTGTATCCTGCCAGGCTCCTCTGGCAAGAATACCGGAGTGGGCTGCCATTCCCTTCTCCAGGGGATCTTCCCGACCCAGGGGTCAAACCTGGGTCTCCTTCATTGCAGGCACATTCTTCACCATCTGAGCAACCAGGGAAGCCCTTCTATACACTAGCAATGAATAATCTGTGAGTAAAACTAAGAAAACAGTTCCATTCATAATAGCATCAAAAAGGATAAAATACTTAGGAATCAATTTAAACAAGTGGAAAATACATACACTGAAAACCACAGAACATGGTTGGGAATTAAAGAAGCTGCAAACAAGTGGAAAGACGTGTTCACTGATGGGGAGAGTCGGTGTTGTTGAGATGCGGACACCCCCCGACTGACCTCCGGATCATTCCGTGCGGGCATGCTCAGTGGCTGCGGTAGTGGCAGGTCTCTGCGATCCCAGGGACGGCAGCCGCCAGGCTCCTCTGTCCTTGGGATTCTCCAGGCAAGAGTACTGGAGTGGGTTGCCGTACCCTCCTCCAGGGGATCTTCCTGACCCAGGGGACTGAACCCACATCTCTTGAGCCTCCTGCATTGGCAGGTGGGTTCTTTACTACTAATGCCGCCTGGGAAGCCCACAGATTCATTACAATCCCTATCAAAATTCCAACTGCTGTTTTTTTTCCCTCAGAAATGGAAAGGCTGATCCTGAAATTCATATGGAATTGCAAGGGCCCCAGAAAACCAAAATAACCTTATAAAAGAAGCACTAAGTGGGAGAACTCCCATGTCTCAATTTCAAAAACATGACAAAGCTACAGGAGTCAAGACAGTGAGGCAGTGTTGTGAGATGAGACCAGTGGAGCATGACTGACGGCTCAGAAACGGACCCTTACATTAGGTCGGCTGACTTTTGACAAGTGTGCCAGAACCGGCACTAGAAGAAGGGACAGCACCTTCGCAGATGTGCCCAGACACACGGACGTCCCCATGCAGAAGACGGAACTCACTCCCACCTCACACCGAGACAAAAACCCAGACGTGAAAGCTAAAGCTATACAACTCTAAAAGGAGTCTCAGCAGCAAAAGAGACACTGATGTATAGAACAGTCTTATGGACCCTATGGGAGAGGGAGAGGGTGGGAAGATTTGGGAGAATGACATTGTAACATGTAAAATATCATGTAAGAAACGAGTTGCCAGTCCAGGTTCGATGCACGATACTGGATGCTTGGGGCTAGTGCACTGGGATGACCCAGAGGGATGGTATGGGGAGGGAGGAGGGAGGAGGGTTCAGGATGGGAAACACATGTATACCTGTGGTGGATTCATTTTGATGTTTGGCAAAACTAATACAATTATGTAAAGTTTAAAAATAAAATAAAATTAAAAAAAAATAAATAAAATAAAAGGAGTCTCAGGTGTAACCTTTGTGACCATGGATTGAGGCAACGATTTCTTAGATTTGACACCTGAAGCACAAACAAGTAAAGGAAGAATAGATAAATTATGCTTCATCAAAACGAAACACGCTTGTGCTTCAGAGGACACCACTGAGAGGAAAAGACAGCGCGTACAGTCAGTGGCTCCCACGCGCCAGAGTCCCCAGCACCTGACGGGCCAGAGGGCAGAGCCCGGTCTTCAAGACCAGATGCAGAGGAGAGACAGCAGGGAGGAGGTGAGACAGGCCCAGGGGTTCTTCATACACTGCTGGTGTTTGCAGAGAGCATAAGACGCGAGGAAGACTCGAGAAAGAACCACTCCTCCTGGGGAGGAAGCTCTGGTCTGCAGGTGCGCACAGCACCGCCAGCTCAAGTAACCGAGAATCTGGGTGTCTCGGGGGCGGAGGAGGGGAGAGGTACGAGGGCTCCGAAGAGAAAGAACCCAGCAGACCCGTGGGCAACCATTCTGGGGGAGACCTGACTGCCCACACACTTCCCTACAGAATGTTCTGGAAGACACTCCACCTGGGGCTTTGGACTCCTGGCTAGAAGCCTTCTCGGGCCCCTGAGAGCCCTCGGACCCCCAGCGCTGCGGGGACGGCTCAGGCCTCCAAGGGTCCGGAAGGAGCCGTAGCCACGAGCAGGGAGCACCCAGGGCCCCGCTGGGATCGGCTCTGGTTACCGGCTGGTGTGTGACCAGCCACCGGGAACCTGGCACCCGGAACCCATGCTGTCTGCTCTGTCCGCACACCTGCACACGGGCAGGGCTCCACGGGTAGCGGGTCCCGCTCCCCATGGGGTCACTGGGTGGCAGGAAGGCCACTGCTGGAGTCGTCCAGAGGCCCCTTGGCTCACGGCAGGGGTTTCATGCTGGGCTGGGGCCTTGGCAGGGCCTGGAGCCTTTGCCTGCGGGCTCTGCCTGGCCCGCGCTTCCTCTCGGATGGAAGCTGGGGCATCCTGAGAGCAAGAGCGGGGGGAGGCCGCACGGCTGAAGGGACCTGCCCTCATGAGACGCGGAGCCACAGCCCCGGTCACGGGGAGGAGAGCAGACCCCGCCTCTCACGGGGGTGGCGTGGTCCTAGACGACACGGGGCTGGGGGGCTGGCGGCCCCTGGGGGAATGGGGGCTGCCACCCAGGCCTCCAGGCCCCACAGGGACAGGCCAGCTCTGGGATCACCACGCCCAGGGGCCAAAGCGTGGCCTGTTGAAGGGGCTCCAGTGCCCAGGTTTGTTCGCAGCCCCCAGTCCCAGTGCAACCTGCCAGTTGGAGATGGGCTCCCAGGGCGACTCCAGGTAAGCGGCTGACGTGCACCAAGCCGGGAGGGAGTTTCAGAGCAGGCAAGGGGCCAGAGGAAGCTCACCCACAGGACGGGCCCTCACCCGCACCCCTCCACGCCCAGCGCAGGACAAGGGTGCCGGGTGGGGCTCCCGGATGCGAGCTGCCCCTGGCCTCTTCCCGGCTCCCCCAGCAGGACACGGGCGGGTTGAGGCTATGCTTTCCTGTCTGCTCGTGGTTTCGGCCATGAGTGTAGACGGACTGTGCGGAAGGGCTGGCACCCGGGAAGGACCCAGCAGGTCTCCCCAGGAACACTGGCCCCAAGGGCCTCCTCTCAGGCCGTGCACTCTGCCACCTGCTACACCCTCCCTGGGTCCCTGTCCAGCAGCGCTCGGCCTCGGGAGTGGCTGTGAGAAGGACAGGGACGGCCTGAAGGTCAGGGAGTGGAGTGCGGGCTGGGGTGGAGACGGGGGCTGGTGACTGCCACGGATGCAGAGCCCAGAGGGGCCGCCAAGCCCCCTTGTGTGGGCTCCCCACACACGCGGCGGGGTTTGCACCACGGCAGGAGGAGGGGGCCAGGTGCCCGGGACAGCAGCCATCCGGGCCTGGCCGCCCAGCACCGGGGCTTCTGGACTCTGACGGGGCAGTGGAAACTCAGCACCAGGGTGGGCTGGCCCGAGGGGCCCTTGAGCCTGAGTCGCCTCAGAGTCTGCCACGTGTGGGATGTGACCGCTCCCCAATGGCCTTCCAGCCCCTCTGACTGCACCCCCATGCTTCCCCACAGAGATGACCCCACAGGCCAGCCCAGCAGCCGTGCGGGAAGGGAGCTCCATCCAAGCCCTGGCTCAGCAGCTCCCTAGTGGCCAGGCTGGCTGTGGATCCCTGGGAGCGGTTTGGGATTTGGGGATTTACGCTTTAATTTTCACATTTGCTTCCTCCCCTTGGATTTCCTCTTGCTCTCCATGGGGCTGTGGAGTCGTCAGCTGTATCTGAACCTGGAGCCTGTCATGATGTGCTCAGGGAGCCCCCTTCCCAAAGGACACATGGTGGGTAGGGGGCCAACATGGGAGAGCCATCAGAGGGAGTGCTCCCAGGAGAGGGTGCTCCCAGGAGAGGGGGTGCTCCCAGGAGAGGGGGGCGCTCCAGGAGAGGGTGCTCCCCGGAGAGGAGGTGCTACCCAGAGAGGGGCACCCTCAGGTAAACCTGGGGTCCCGGGGCAGAGAGCACCTCCATCTGTGCCTCCCCCTGTAGTTCACAGGACTTGCAGGCTGGGTAGCAGGGCAGGGGGTGGTGGGCACAGCCTGTCCTGCTAAGAGCCTGGATGTTTCTTTGCCATCTGGGGGCTCGGCCTGGGCTTGTTTGTCTCATTGCTACCTGGTCCAGCAGGCGCCCAGGGGCCACAGTACCCAGCCATCCTGTTGACAGGGAGACTGAGCCCCGGGGAAGAGGCTGGCCAGGGCTGCAGGGCAGGGGTGACAGCTGGGGGTGAGCCCCAGGCTGGGCTTTTCTGGGGAGCAGCGTTGGCCCAGCTCCGGGGGAGGGAGCTGCCGGATCAAGGGTTTTGGATGGAGAACATGTGAGTCACGGACCTCAGTGTCTGGCGGGGCTGGGGTCCTGGGGCCTCCACTCCCACCACACCAGGGTCCAGGATGGCACACGTGTGCACACACCCCTCACACGCCTGCCAGGCGCTCCCCATCGGAGACGAAGTCCCAGGCTGACCCTGCAGCTGTTTTTAAGGACACACCTGCTCAGGAGGTCCGACTCTGGACTGACCCCATGGGCCTGCGTGCCCTGCCCAGGCCTGCCCTGCTCCGCCAACCCCATGCCCCGCTCCTTGTTACTCTGCGGGGTAGCTGTCCTGAGATGTGTCCAACCTGTCTGTCCAGGGGGAGAGGCTGCCCTGCAGCTCAGGGACCCGGCCCTTCTCCCGGAGCCCCTGCCATCCCCCCGGCCCGGCCTTGGGGCTGGTAAGTGAGGCTGTGACACCCCTGCTGGCCTCATGCGCCATGGCCCTGAGCATTGCGGGGGAGGGGGGTGTCTACCGCAGCCTCCTTGGGCATCTTGGGGCAAGAGGCAGCTGGGGACAGCATGTCGAAGGGGAGACACACGTCCTGGGCTTTGGGCTACCAGAGAACAAGGAGCCCTCCCCAAGCTGTGGCCTCTGGCCACCATCCACCATCCCCCAGAATGGCCAATGGCCCCACATCTGGGGTCTGGGGTGTCGTGTCCAGGCCGTTCTGTCCAGTCAGGGAGGCAGGTTCAACCGAAAGAGCCCCAGTTGAGGGGCTGTTTTCAGTCCCGTGGACAGTGCCAGATGGGGGCTCCTGGACCAGCCCCGGTGGGGAGGGGCCACCAGGTGGGGGGGGGCTGCAAGGG
This sequence comes from Bos indicus x Bos taurus, assembly GCF_003369695.1. Lineage (NCBI taxonomy): Eukaryota > Metazoa > Chordata > Mammalia > Artiodactyla > Bovidae > Bos > Bos indicus x Bos taurus. The sequence goes on along the minus strand of NC_040081.1, from coordinate 116,661,861 downwards.
GCCCCGGGCTCTGCCCAGGCAGCCCCCACTGCCCGCCCCCAGCCGGGCGAGGCCCCTCCCCCGGGGACCCACTTCCCAGCCTGGAAATTCTGAGTCCACAGCCTTGCGGCCGGACGCCCGGCTCCAGCCTCACGGTGGCCTGCTTTGCGCCGGGCGCAGTGGAAATGTGGGTCAGCGTTTGCTCACCTGGCCGTGGGCCAGAGCCACTGGTAGGAGAATCACTGGCACAGCCTGCGGCCGGCGGGGCCCCCGCCCCCAGCAGCTGTCCCGCCTGCACACTGACCCCCAGACCGGGGCTGCCTGTCGGGGGGCCCCTACCACCCAGCACCTGCACCTCTGCTGGGGGCCTGCCCCTGGGGCCCCATCCTCTAAACAGCTCTGCTGTTGGGAGATGCCCCCGGTGTGGTGCCTGCTGCAGCCCCTGCAGACCACGGGGCACAGAGCAGGTGGGCGGCACTAGGAGGATCAAGAGCACTTTGTGAAATGCCCCCCTTCCTTCCGGGACTCCCCAAAGGACCTCTGACAGACGTGGGAAGTGAGCCTTATTCGTGATTTAAGCTGCCCCTTCCCCCAGCCCCAGCAGCCCCTCGTCTGCCAGTGAGGGGTGAGCCCGCCTGGGGTTCCCAGGGCCTGTGTCTGATGAGGAGGGGCTGGAGCAAACACCCACCCTCCGGGGAGCCAAGGGGCCCCGGGTGACCTCTGGGGAGAAGCAGGGGTGGCCAGCAGGACGTGGGTGACAGGCTCCCACAGGCACATCACAAACCTTCACCCCCACCAACCCTACCACAGGGACACTTGTTTAAAAAAGGCTGCTTCTGAGATAATTTTAGGCTTACAGAAAAGTTGCAGAAATAGTCCAGTTGCCTGTACCCTCCACCCTCCGCCCCACATGGTGGTCAAAACCAGGATGCCCAAGCCAGCTCCTGTTGCTAGCCCAGCCGGGGACCCGCCCAGACGTCAGCAGCTTTCTGCTGGGTCCCTCCATGCGGGACCCCCTGGGGAACCCCACACTGCCTGAAGAACCCGTGAGTCCTGGGCAGTTTGAAGGGCATGACCAGGCATGGGGCATGGTGTCCCAGGCCTGGTGTGTCTGCTGATCCAGGTGTGAGGCTGGGTTGGGTGGAAATCCCAGGGGAGCGGCTGCGGTGGCCGTTGCTCTCAGGGGGCAGGCTAATGTGTGGACCCCGGCATTAGACTTCGGTGACGTGTCCTCTGGGCCCAGAGCTGCTGGGGTGATAGCCCAGTGGGCACAGCTCCTGGCGGAGCAGATGGGCTTTGCTTCTCCAGGTCCTCCCCAGGGCGACCCTGTCCTTCTCCCTTCTCTGGGCTTCACCCTGTGTGGGGGGTGCCATCCTCGGTGGGGTAGGGGCTGGCAATCAAGCCCCTGATGTCCCGGATGTCAGGACCACACTGGGCCTGGGAGGGTGACAAGTGACGAGGGCTCTGGGGAAGCCCTCCCTGGGGAGAGCAGTGCAGGGAAGGGGGTACACTGGGGTCCCGCCGGGCCGGGCAGGGGCTGCCATCCACTGCCCTTGTAAGGCAGTGAATGTCCCCTTTGCTGTGGTGGTCTCAGTGGGCTCCTCTGACTAATACAAGAAGGGACCAGCTGGGGGATTCCCAGCACTCTCACCTCTTAGGGGCCCACGGAGGCTGCCCACTCTCCCGCTGACCCAGCCCCTTCACCCACCCGTCCTCTGCCTGTCCTCTCTGTGGGCAGGGAAGGGGTGGCCACAGGGAACCCAACCTGGGATGCGCTCAGGGAAGAGGGGCCTCGGCCTCCCTGCAGGGCCACGCCCACGAGAGACCACGCCCACGGGAGCCACACCCAATCGGACCACACCCATGGGATGTCACGCCCACGAGATAACACACCCAATAGGACCACGCCCACGGGAGACCACGCCCATGAGAGACCACGCCCATGTGGGACCACGCCCACGGAGTCATGCCCAAGGAAGTCCAGTGCTCCAGGGTGAGGGACAGTGCCCTTCGCGCACCAGCTGTGCCCCCTCAGGGAGGCTGTCTGCCTCTCGGGGCCTCCCTTTCCCTTTCTGGACACGGGGTCTGCAAGGCTCTAAGGAGCCCTCTTAGGTCGCATCCTCTCACCTCCAGCGCCAACCACTGGGCAAACACACGATGTCCAGTGGGGGTCACTGACCGCGAGAGCGCAGAGGAAGGTGGGGGACCGCCCGGCGGGTACCAGGCAGAGGCCCGCGGAAGCTGCTGGGGGTTCGCCAGCGCCCTCCTCGCTCTCACAAACCCCCAGGAGGGAAAATTTTCACGCCTGTCATCGGAACATGTTACTTCAAGACAGAAAATATGAAGAGGCCTGGAGTTCTCATCAGCAACCCGGGAGCTGAGGACAGTGCGATGTCATCCCCGCGGGCCACGGGGGCGGGGGACGCCGCCCAGGCTCCTGGCGAGCCCAGAAGCAGCTGCTGTGAGCTTGGCACCCACGTGGCCCATCCAAGGAGAATACCAGAAAAAGGCCAGCGCTGCCTATGAAGCAGAGCGGAGGCACACGACGGTGTCCAGGAGAGGCTGGGGGCGGGATGCAGGTCCAGCAAGGAGGCTGACCCGCCTTTGTTCCCTGAGCTCCCACGTGGCGGGGAGCTGTAAACACACGTGCCGGGGGGCACTTCAGAAAGCCCCCTGAGCGGTAACACAGGGACTGTGGGTGCAGGCGGGGATCCTCCCGGCCCTCATCATGGCCGGGTCTCGTGGCAGCTGAAAACCCAGCAGAAGTGAGCGTAGAAACCAGTCTTCACGCTCCACAGAGAAAACATTGTACTATGAGGCTGTGACGTCGACTCGCCCACAAAGGAAACCTCAATGAGCTAAAAAAGTAGGTTAACAAAAATCTTATTATAATCCAACAAAATTTTAAATAAATTTTAAACACACCCCCAATCTTGATTCCTCAGAAACTAAGAAAGACATTTCCAGGGAAACTTAGATAAAGCAGGAAATGAAATCTGAGCACGCAGGCTCTCTGGAAATCTTAGCATCTCAGCTGAGCCCTTGGGCTCCGCCGACCATCGCTCAGATTCTCTAAGGAAAGAACAGCAGTGAGCGATTTCCTGACCGTCTTTGGGAATTAGAATTCGAACAAGAGACCTTTCAAAAAGTAGAAAGAGGAAATTATGAAGGGAAAAGCAGAAATCAGTGAAGTAGAGAATAAGTAAAAAAGAGAAATGATAAGGTGTTTCTTCTAAAAGAGAATCAGAGGAGCCACTGGTCCCGAGGGCTGAGGCAGGGATGGCGGTCTCGATTTAGACTTTGTGCATGAAATTCAGAAACCGCCTATAATTAGGAACGAGAAAGGAGACTCGGGGACAGAAAAGGTGGGGAGGATGACACACGCCACCGCTTGCCGTCTGGGGCAGCTGTCAGAAACCTGAGGCAAACTGGTAATTTTCTAGTGAATGCAAATCACCAAAATAACTTACAGTAAGGAAACATGAGCAAGCAAACGCAAGGACCTGGGAAGGTGATTTAAAAATGAACGAGCAGGGAAAAGCACCAGGGACGGATGCGCACGGCTGACTGTGAGCTGACCTGAGGTTGCAAGAAAAGCTATTCCAATGTTATTTTAACTTTTCTGAAACACATAAAAACATGGAAAACTAACTCACCTCAGGAAACCGGTAAAATTTAATACAAGAACTTGATGTATTACAGAAAAGAAAACTATAGACAAATATCACTTATAAATGCAGGTGAGGAAAAAAATCTAAATAAGATAGTAGCAGAGAGACCCTGTTAGAGAGTCTGCAGGGTTATGTGTCACAATGGGCCTTGGCCAGGTTTCCAAGAGTGGCTCAATGACTCATTTAAATAACTTCATGGACAAATTAGCACAGAAAATTAATAAAACCAAATCAAAGAGTGCTGAAAAGAAATGTGACAAAGCTTTGCAATTTTATTAATAATGATATTAATTAAAATAGAAAAAGAACAGGTAACAATTTTGCCCACAAGAGGCCAACATCATGCTACATGGAAAACACAAAACTGTCTCAAAAATGTAAGAGAAAGCACTGAACTCCCCTTTGTCTGTTGTAATTCAACATTTTGTTGGAGGTTCTAGCAAATCCATTAAGAGAAGAAAAATAAATGACATTAACCTTAGAAAAAAAATTTTTAGTGTGGCTATGATTATAAATCTAGAGATTTCCACATATCCTCTAGTTTAAAAAATTAAAAATGAATAACAAAATGATACCAGATAAATATGCAAAAGCCAGAAATTTCTTGAACATTGAGCACCTGGAAGCGGAGGCAGCAGAGATTCCATTTGCAGCAGCAACAGTGTGGTTGGTCAGCCCCGAGCATAGAGGTGATGGAACAGGCAAAGGCACGCACAGCTCTTGCATCTGATGGCCTCTCTGCTCCCCCAGGCCCAAGAACAGCCCCCCACCACACCTCCCCTCTGGCCTCTGGGGCTGTGTCCTGGGCTGCAGGGTCCAGCCTACAGGAGGGGAGCGTGGGAGGGGGTGGCTGCCACCTCTTCTGAGGCTGCATGTTGGAGGTGGCCACGCCAGCCCGCTGGGGTCTCGTGGTCACTGCTCGGTCAGCCCTGGCTTGGCTGCCAGGGGCCTGGGCACAGCCTTGCCGTCTGCATGGCGAAGGCATGATGCCACGGAGGGGCACCAAACGCGGTGAGCGACAGTCTGCCCACAGGTCAGAACTGCAGGAGGAGACCCACACCTGCTGGGCGCTGAGCAAACGAGACCTGACCGGATGGAAAGCCCCCGGCTCCCGGAGGCCTGGGAAGCCAACGCAGAAGGTGCACACGCTCCTGGTGGATTCCAGCCTTTCCCGCCGCGGAGCCTATGGTCTCCGTGGAGGGCGGGTGTGGAGGGAGGGAGGCGAGGGGCCGGAGCGGTCCAGACCCAGCTGAGTGGCCTTGGGTGCCACTGAGCCCAGAGCCCCGGGCCCCGCGGCTGTCGAGGGGGTGTGGTGGGCAGTCCCACGCAAGGCGTGCAGACCTGCGGCAGCAGGCGACACCGGGAAGGGCTTGACGAACATCAGCTCATCTTGGGGGCAGTATTCACATGATTCAGAACATACCTGCAACCACGGAAACCCCATCCGTGTGCTGGTGACACGGAGACTAAGTCGTCTGGTGCCCAGAATGGAGCCCAGAGCAGGATTCTGGAATATGTGAACAAAGCCACGTAGAAAGTCAGTGCGTAAAACGGTGTTTGATTCAGTCATAAACACCATCCTTGGAGGAGGAAATGGCAACCCGCTCCAGTGTTCTTGCCTAGAGAGTTCCATGGGCACAGGAGCCTGGTGGGCTACGATCCACGGGCTCACAGAGCTGCACACGACTGAGCCTGCACACGCACACACACGTGTGCATCCTGTACAAGGAGCTGGGAGCAGTCCTCCAGCGGCCGGGACGGGACATGGTGGGGAGCTGAGGGGCCGGACAGTGGGGCTCCCTGCCCCAGGCGGGGGACTGAGGCTGCCGTGAGGAGGTCTGGCCTTAGACTGACCAGCGCTGGGCACAAGCGAGGACGCCGATCAGAGGAGGAGGGCCCTGGTGGCTCGCAGGCGCAGCCCCGCACCGCCAGCTGCCCAACGTGGCGGCCTGCAGAGGACGTGTGAACCGTGAGTGAGCTGCCCGGGGACGAGGCTCCGGCCACGCCCCGCCAGGCGGCCCTTCTTTAGCAGGAAGCCTGAGGCCTGGCAGCTGCAAGCCAGGTGTGGGCGCCCCTCCCGCCCGCCCCGCCCCAGGCAGCCCTCTGGGAGGACACATGGACACAAGGACAGACAGGGCCCTGGGGGGGCAGGGGCGGGGAGGAGGAGGGCCCAGCTCCCCGCTCCCCTCCCCACGCCCGTCCCTGGGCTGGAGCCGCTCTGGGGGGCCTTGCCTTCCACCCAGCTGGCTCTCTGCTGGCCTGCAGTGTGGGGCTGGCCTTCCCCGCCTGGACGTCCCTCTGGACGGGCCGCGGGTGCTTCAGGGCGCAGGCCTCTGCCCCAGAGTCCAGGCCTCAGAAACCACGGGGGAGGACGGAGGCCCTCAGAGAAGAGGGTCACGCCGGCCTGACCGGCAGAAGAGCCGGGGTCCACATGGCCTCGGAGGCCACCACCCTCCGCACGTCCTCCTGGAAGGGGCCGCGCTCGGGACCCAGTGCAGCTTCCGCCCTTCTACGGCCCCGTAGGCCCCTGAAGACGGATGGGGGAAGCGCCCCGGCTTTTCTGAGATGCAGCTCAAGGAACATAGACCCGCCCTCTAAAAGCATGCGCTTCAGCGGCCTTGAGTTTGTTCATAGTGTCAAGCAGCTGTCACCTCTAGCCAATTCCAGAACCTTCCCACTGGCCCCCAGAGAGTCCCCGTGTCCATCACAGCGGTCGTCCCCTCTGGCTGTCCACCCACCCTCCCTGCCCCTGGGGCCCACGCTCTGCCTCGCGGGACCGGCCCATGCGGGGCGTTCACATGCGTGCAACCTGCAGGCTGGCCTTCGGGACTCGTCCTTCACACCACGTCATGCTTTGGAGGTTCCTTTCTCGCTGTTCCTGCAGGCGTCAGGACCGGCCTCCTCGCTAGAGCTGAGTAGTGCTCCCTGTGTGGACGGACCACCTTATGTTTATCAATTCATCTGCCAACAACAGCGTGCTGTTCCCGCCTCCTGGCTGCTGGAACACCTGTGACGGCACCTGTGCCTCACATGGACATCCGTGTGTGCACAGGCCTGCGGGGCTGGGTGGCAGCTCTCTGACATTCCGGAGCAACTCCCTGGGCCCCCAGCGGCTGCCGACCCGGTGGGCGTGCAGCCCTGACCTGCTGACCACAGACACTGAGCGATCGCTCCTGTGCTTGCCGGCTGTTCGTGTAAATCATCAGGAGCCCGTGTGCGCTGTGTACACACTCAGCTGACTTGCAAGAGAGGCCAGTGTGCCAGTTTATAACAGCCTCACAAGTACTGCCTCTGTCCTTGGCCAGAAATAGTCACGTGACCTCTTGAACCCTGCTTGAAGCGGGCACGAGGCGTGTTTGAAGGGCATTAGCTGGGTTGGAACCTCGGAGGGGTGGCCTGCCCCCCGCTGAGAAGGCGCGCCCCTCCCCGCCCCCCGTCCTCCACGGCTGTGAGCCCCTTGGGTGTCAGCTCCACCCGCCTCCTGGGTGCGGAACCGGTGCTGACATCTGGTGAAGACAGAGTCCTCCCTGCCTGTGCCCTGCAGGCCCCTCTCAGCTGTTCCCACCTTGTTCTGCTCTGCGGGGCCCAGTCGCATTTAGAGCAGCTCAGGTGTCTCTGGGTGGCGGGGACTCCTGCCCGGGGCAGCGGGCTGCCGGCCGCCTCCTGGGGTTTTTTCCCAGGAGATCTGGCGAGAAGTTTGAGCTTTGACGATTTGCAACGTGTATCGCTGTCATAAATGCCATGTTCTCCTTGTCAGCGTTTCTAACTGGGAGTTGCTTTGCTGTCTGAACATTCGTTTTGTGTATGATTTCCTCGTGAACTCACCTGTGGCTTCTGACTGTTTCTGCTGGTTCCTGGGCTGCTCGAGGTTGCAGCGGGGTGTGTGTGTGTGTGTGTGTGTGTGCACGCGCGTACACACACACGTCCACATGCTTTGGGTGGCTCGTGGACAGTGCATAGTGGGCTCTGAGGGCTGAGGCCAGGGTCCAGGCTGGCATCACCGGGGGAGGGGCTGCAGGCCAGGCCTGTCCTCCTCCCTCCTCGTCCTTAGGGGAGCTCCACTGGGGACGTGCGGCGGGTGTCAGGATTTGGGGTCATAAACAGGAGCCTGTGTCTCCTTCGGGGAAGCCAGGTCACAGCCTAGCACCTGCCACCCCGGAGCCCCATTGGCACCCGCTGGGTCCACCCCGTCTGGCCAGGCCTCAGAGAGGGTGGGGTGGACCCAGGGGTTGACGCCCCCCCTCACCCAACACCCCTGCCAGAAGCACTCGGGCACCCAGCGCACGGGTCCCCATGTGCCGCCCCCACGGTGGGCCCCGCGGGGCCGCTCCCACCACTCAAGCCTTTCACAGGCTGGGGGCTCAGAGCTGGCAGCCGGCAGGAGCTGGTCCCCAGGCCCCGGAGGGGGTTCTGGGGAGCCCTCTGGCCGCTGGCCCCACCTGGAGCTCTTCTGGGGGTACCAGGTGGACGTGACGGCCTGCCCTGTCCTCTCTACCCCCAAACCCCGTGCCCCAGCCAGGAAGGGGCCGGGGGCACAGAGGCCACCCTGGTCCGAGTGGGGATGTGAGGGTCCGTGGGGTCCACGTGACTGGCCCGGGGTGGGTGGCCCCGAGTGGTGGGCACAGCTGAGCAGCAGCACAGACTGTTACCCCAAATTCCCCCATCAGGGGCCTGGAGGCAGTGGGGTGAAGGGTACCCCAGGCTGTGGGGAGCGGCTGGACGGGCCCAACGCCCCGCACTGGCTGGCGGTCCTGAGGGACTCCCGGGGGCTCCGAGGAGCTCCAGGGGGCGTAACCAGGCCACCGGACACCCCACCATGTCCAGCCTGTGCCCCTCTTCCCCTGCTCCTCCTGTGGGTGCCCCAGCCAAGCCTCATGGGCCCAAGGACGGGTTTTTCCTCAGCAATTTCCAGGATCTTCCATTTGTTAAAACACTCATGGCTTTTGTTGGCAGGCTGGCCCCCAGCCCTGACCGGGGGCTGCCACCCCAACCTGCCTCCGCCTGGTTACAAGGCCCCCAGGGACAGGGCATGGGGCGGCCAGCCGAGGCCTGGGGTGGGGCTCAGATGGGGGCACTGAGACTGGAAGGAGGTGGGGGTGGATGTGGGCGGGTCTGGCTCCAGGAAACCCTCCACGTTCCCCGAGAGTGATGGAGGTGGCCTCTCTCCCATCTCTCATCCCTAAGGGCCCAGCCTAGCCCCCTTCACGGGGACTCCTCTGCCCGCCCCTCCTCCGCCCAGCCCCGGCCTCGTCCTTGTGCTGGGGGTGGGGGCAGGGCTGACTCCAGGTGTGACCCCTGACCACTGCATCTGCAGCAGCGACCCAGGGGACAGGCCCAGCTCACGCCAGACGGAACACACGGGTCAGCCATGGGCGGGGGCAGGCCAGGAGGAGCTGGAAAGGGCTGCTTCCTCCAGCAGGGCCATGGGGCGGGGAGCTGCCTTAGGATGATGGGGGGCTGTGTGTGTGGATTTGGGGGGAACGCCCTGGGACAGCCAGGGGACACACAGACGGCAGGTGGGATCACCAGTGTCCTGTGAGACCGGACGTTTGCCGAGGACAGTGCGTTTTGCTGTCGAGGACAGGAAAGAGGGCTCTGCCCCTTCTCCCCCTCCGGATGCAGGGCTCTGCGCTCTGGGTGCCGCCCACCAGCCCTGACTCAGCTGTGGGTTGGGGGCTGTCTTCCCCCGTGGGGGAAGTTTCTGGACTGAGGAGGACTGTCAGACGTCAGCTGCCCTGGACTGAAGCCCCTCGCCTCCATCCGAGTAAGTCTCCTGGGGGGCCCGCCAGCCTCCCCCTCGGGGCCCTCCTCTGGCCTCCACTCCTGGCAAGCTCCTGGCATGAGGGGAAGAGCGTCTCACCTGAGCCTGGACCCTGGGCCTGGGTGGGGTCAGCTCCCAGGTGAAGACAGCGTGTGCAGGGGCAGCCAGAACAGGCCTCCCGGGCGACCTTTCTGAGGAAAGGCAGATGTGTGTGCACTGAAAATCGCTCAGTTGTGGCCGACTCTTTGCGATCCCATGGACTGTACAGTCCGTGGAGTTCTCCAGGCCAGAATCCTGGAGTGGGGAGCCTTTCCCTTCTCCAGGGGATCTTCCCCACCCAGGGATTGAACCCAGGTCTGCTGCACTGCAGGTGATTCTTTACCAGCTGAGCCCCCAGGGGAGCCCAGTGTGTTTGTAAACCAACAACAAAAGGAGAAGCTACTCGCAGCTCGTGTTGCGGGAAGTTTAGCTCCTCAATATGTGACTCAGCAAGAAGAAGGCCATCCGCACGCTCCCAAACAGGAAATGAACAAAGATGCATCCCAGGACACGGAGCCACGGGCAGTGTGCGGTTTCACAGGAGACAAGCACACACAGAGGTTCTGTGTCCCGCTGTGACGTCTCCGTGAACTGGGAAGTTTGATAACCAGGGTGTCCTAGTGGCTGTGGAGAAGCGGTGCTTACACACGTTTAAACTGGCCAGTGTGGGCGTATCTCCCCAGACTGTGGGATGGATGTTGCATGAGCTATGACACTCCTGGGAATCCCCGGGACAGTGATCCAAGGACAAGCTTCAGGCTGAGCTGCTGTTTGTAACAGCGAAAGGCTGAAGGCACGAGGAGGGGGCGTAAACGGTGACTCATCTCCGCGATGCAGCCCCACGCGGCCATCGCCAGATCCTGGCCATCACCAGAAGAAATAGCTGTGTCGGCTGTGTGGGGGTCTTGGGGAGCAAGAGCCTTCCCAGGAACTCAGTGCGCCTCAGGTCTGAGGTCAGAGGGCCAGAGACACAGGACAGGAATGGGGTGTCTCTTCCAGGGCTGCATGTGGTGAGCCGGTGGCTGGGCTGGTCATGGGGGCCTGAGGTCCTCCGCTAAACGCCGGCCGCCAGCCCAGGGGACCAGATGGTTCTCTTTACGAGGGGAGTGCTGGCGACTGGGGCAGAGAGCCCGGAAGAGCCTGCAGCTGGCCCTGCTCTCCGCGCTTCTCCCTGATGTTGTTTTTTGCTGGAAAATCACTTCTGTGAATCCAGCTGGGCCTGGGCCCGGAGCAGCTGGGGGCGGTCCGGCTGGCGCTAAGGCAAACTCAGGCCCCAGGCCTCTCTGGGCCCAGGCAGGATGGGGCTGGCTGGGCGGAGACTCGGAGGCTGCAGAGAGAGGGCCTGCCCCTGCCCGCTGTCCTGCTCAGGCCGGCCACCCCAGACCGCTGGCTCCCAGCGCCCTGCCCAGGGCCCAGGTCGAGGGCAGAGGGCTGAGGCAGCCACCCTGGGCTCCTGAAGGGACCACAGTGGGGGCAGCTTGATGGAGGGGAGGCTGGGTTCCGTGCTGTGGATGGCAGGACCACCGTCGGGGCGTGCCTGGCCCTCGGCTGTTCCAGCCTCTTTGAGGCTGAACCCGCTGTGGGGGCAGGTGGCGCCAGCCAGTTCCTCCTCGAGCTCTACGCCTTTGCAGTCCTGCGGATGGGGGGGCTGCTCTGCCCACACTCCGGGCACAGAGACCCGCTGTCCTGCTCCGTGCACTGGCGTCCCCATCACGGCGGCTCACACGAGTGCACACGCACACATGCACACCAGCTCTCTCCGGTTGCCCTTCCACTTGGCCCCGTCTGTCTCTGTTGCTATGTCTGCTTTTTGACAAGCCTCAAAGTAGCGTAGTCCCAAGTTTGCAGAACCCTGTGAGCCCACATCCATTTGGAGATAAGAATTTACTGACAATAAACAGCTGGCATTCTGACCGAGTTGCCCTGAACTTCCGTTCCTGGTGGGGAACGCACTGGGGATTTCGGTGTTAAGCCCCAGCCCCACCTGCCCACGAGACCGGGAGGGTATGTCAGACACACACGGTTTTACAAAATCAAGTCCCGAGCCCATTCTCAGGGAGCTACTTCAGCACACGGAGCATGAAAACCCAAGAGGAAGTCGTGGGGGTGGGAAGCGGGCGGCCAGCACGGAGGTCCTGGGCCAACCTGAGCTTCCGGGCTGAGGAAACGCCCCGGTCACTGATGCACTCACCCTCACGCCCTGGCCCCTGGGCGGGCCTCCTGAAACTCACACTTTTGCAAAGGAAGTTAAACCAAGAAAAGCTTGACGTATGCAAAGTTTCAGCTCTGACAGGGGACGAGATCAGAAGTTGTCAGCCCTGCTCTGACAACAGAGAAGTCAATAGGGTTTCCTGGACGCAGAACCAAGATCAGGGGGCCAAGCAACCCCTGCAATCTCGGGGAAGGCTGACGGCCGCGTCTAGACACAAGCCGCTCCCTGGGAGCCGAGGCCAGGGGAGCAGACCAGGCGGGGGTGTCCGGGAGCTGTGGGACTTGCTGGAGGCCGGGTGGGCAGGCGAGCGGCTGGCTCCGGGAAACAGGCCTTGCTGCCCCTGGTCACTGGGCCCCCCACTGACACACGTGCACCGAGCTCCGTGCACACACCCGGGGTCCGGTTCCACTGCTGGGCCAAGCCCACAGAGGCCAGCCCAGGGCAGGGCTGACAGACAGGATGCCCCGTCCGGATCGCTGTGAGAAGCTGCTGCAGAGTCCCTGGGCCCGTCTGCCAGCGCTGCGTGTCTCAGTTCTGTGGTGAAACGGGGTGGGGGGGCGATCACTGGGCCTGGGGGAGGGACGCTGGGTGGCTCTGCACACAGCTCACAGCAAGCAATGCCCGCCCCAACCCCTGCACAGCATGGTGGGAACGTCCCTGGGCCAGGGTCAGAGGGTTCACGGGGACTCAGAGTTCAGGACCTCCCTTCAACACCATCCTCAGTGGAGTCAGAGGGGCAGCATTTTGGAAACAAGCTCCTGTGTTCAGTGCAGCCGCCCTGAGAGCATCAGGCCAAGGCCCCACCAGCCCGCAGCAGCTGGCGCTCCACGGCCGGAGAGTAAGGCCTGGACCTGAGGGCAAAGGCACCCACCTCACACGGTCACCCTCCAACCCATGGAGGGTCCTGAGGTCAGCTCGTCTCCACAGGGCCCACCCCCTGCCTGGGGGAGACCTGAGGGCTGGTCCTCATATGCAGCCCATATAGCACCCAGGCTCATGGTGTAGAGTCACCCCACCTTTCCTCAAGATTTAATAGGAGTCACCCACATGGGCTCACAGTGTAGGGGTCACCCCACCCGGGCTCTCGGTGTAGGAGTCACCCCACCTTAACTCACGGTGTAGGGGTCACCACCCCACCTGGGCTCTCGGTGTAGGAGTCACCCCATTTTAGCTCAGGATATAGAGGAGTCACCCCAACTAAGCTCACAGTGAAGAGTCCCCCACTTGGCTCACTCCTTAAGATAAGGCTGGATTGTCTTTTTTTTCCTCTAAGGATTTGGAAAGTTAATCTCAAAATTATTGGAAAGTACACCTGCTTTTTGTCCTCTCAAGTCAATTGGAAATCAGTGGGTTTTTTCTACTTTTTAAGTAATTTTTAGAGCTAAGGTTTGAAGCCATTTGTAATTTCCTTTGAGAAAGTTTTTAAGTCTAATTTCTTAGGAAGTTACAGAGCAATCCAGGTCTTTTACTTTGTGTTGGTTTACCAAGTGTTCTCTCTTAAGTTCTCATCAGAAAGTTTTCATCACATTCTCTGTGATTTGATTGACATTGGGAACTGTTTAGCAACCTCCTCTTGAGTCCTGATCCTGGTTGTAGTTGTCTTATTCTCTTCCTTTATCTGAAGGGAACAATTTTACTAACATTATTTTCTGAAGTCCGTACTGAGTCCCGCAGTGTTCTCCTAAGCCTCCGCTCCAGCAGCTCCAGGTCACTGCAGGCGCCGCCCTGCCGGCGTGCCCTGCACTTCCACCGTGGCTCAGGACCCCCGGGGGGAAGGGGCGGCACTGCACACAGAGCAGCGAGGACCCCCAGGTTCCAGTGAGGACGCAAAGGGCAAGCGGCTCCAGAAGCCAAAGGAGGCGGAGCCCAGCATGGACCCCCCGGAGCTGCCCGTCCAGCTCCGCCCCGCAGGCGCTCGCGGAAAAGAGGACTGACCTCGCCAGTGCCCGTGAGACAAAGCCGCTAAAACAGAGGCTGGGCGTGCCGGCTCTTTCTGGGACTTTTATTTCTTTAAAATAATTCATACAAATGGTTACGGTCACAAACATGATTTTAACCAAAATATTGCTAGCCTACCACATCAGCAGGACGGCACCGCGGGCCGGGTGCTGCACCCGTGGCTGGATGGAGGCCGCGCGCTCCCACCCAGCTGCCTCATGATGCCGTCTTCGTTGGAAACAAGGGGATCATGCCAAAGTTAGGAAAGACAGCCTTGGTTCTGTTTTTCTAAATTATTCTAAAAATAAGACAAGCAGGTAGAAAAAACAATGCACTGTGTGGCGTGAAAAGAAACCGGGAAGGGTTCATTGTCCTGAGAAGTCTGCCAGCTGCCTGTCCAGGGCGCTTCACACGCAGGAGGAACAGCCGTGCGCAGTGCCGTGGCCGCCCGGCTCTCCTGCCGACAGCTGAGCAAACACACCTGCGATGTTCTAGAGACTGTACACAGACAAGGACATTCGGGGGAGTGAACTACTAACTTCTGCTGCTTAACGAGGGCGCGGAGGGCGCGGAGGGCGCGGAGGGCGCGGGGCGCGGCCGGCCCTCGGGACGGGACAACTACAGTCGACGCGGGCAGCGGCACCAGCTCAGCCCCGGCCCCCGGCCCGTCTCCGGAGACCCGGCCACCGCGGGCACCGCGCCTGCACACGCCCGTCCAGGGCTCGGCCAGCGCCCCGGTTGCAGAGCTCCGCCCCGGCTACAACTGGTCGCTCGCATGGTCTCTATCCGCCTCGGGCTTGACGGTTTGGCCGGGAGAAGGGGCGTGGGGAGGGTGGGAGACGGGGGGCAGGCCGTGGGACAGGGACATCGCGCTGGGGACGATGCCCTCCACGGCGGCCGGGATGCCGCTGGGTGCCACGCCTACCACGCCCGGGGGGTACCTGCTGGGAGAGAAGGCGCCGCGTGAGCCCGGGGGGCGCCCTGTCCCACGGCCGCCTGCTGGGCACCCCGTCCAGCCCCGCCCCGCTTCGTGCGGCCAAGACCCAGGACGCCGCCCCATCCACCACCCTGAAGGCTGCCGCCCGCTCGGGCGCGTGTGCCCCAGCCGCCCAGGGCCACGGGGGCCCAGGGCCCCGCTTACCTGTAGGCGGCCCCATTGAGCTCAGGGTGTACCACGGCGGGGTCCACGCTGGCCCAGTGGGTGGCGGCCGCCAGGTGGTCCTTGTTGACGCAGTTCTTCAGGCTGTCGGGGATCCGGCCTGGGAAACGTGGGGGAGCGAAGGATGGGGCCTGCGTCCCGAAGCCACCAGGGCCTGAGGGGGCTCTGACGGGGGCGGGGCCGGCCGCCCCTGCGGGCGCAAGGCCCTCAGGCAGAGCGGGCCCCGCCTGTCTGGGCAGGGTCCCCCTCGAAGCTCAGGGACCCCTAACCTCAGGTGGGCGACCTCAGCTCACTGGTGCCTGCTCAGACCAGAGGTTTCAGAGCTGACGGGCCCGCCCAGGAAGCTCGCACACACAGAAGACTTCCTCAAAGGTGCGGAGAGACACACGAGCTGACACCCCCAGGTCAGCGAAGGAGCGTCACAGATGCGACGCCAAGAGCCCCTGCGTTCAGAGTATGCCGCGCGGAAACGTCCCGCCCTGGTGGGTCTTGTCTCCTTCCGCTCCCAACCTGTGCCCCGCCCCGCGCCCCGCCCCCAAGGCCCACGACCCCGCCCCGCCCCACCCCGTGCCCCGCCCCTACGGCCCTAGCAAGAGCCTGGGCTCCCCCACTCCCATGCCCCCAACCCCCGACCCTGCCTACCTGTGATGGCTCTCCGGATCTCCCTGGCTGCCTCCTCACGCATCTCGATGGAGGCCTGCTCGCTGTACCAGGCCGCATGCGGGGTGCAGATCAGGTTGGGCGCGTCCTTCAAGGGGCCCTGGCTAAAGCTGCAGAGAGGTCAGAGGCTAAAGATGAGAGCCTGACTCTGGCTGGAGCCCACCCCCACATGTCAGATCTGCCCAGCCCCTCCCTAACCACAGTGGGGAGGGTCTCAACTGGGGACACGCCCAGCCCCCTGCAGGTGATTTGAGCTCTCAGACCTGGGGCCCCTGAACACCCCTGCAGGCTCCAGGGGTGAGGACCCCCCGGGCCCTGCTGCCCGACAGCCTCTCGGCTGGGGCGTCTACACACAGCCACCTGGGGGCCAGCGGCCTCGGACACTTGACAGGGGGCCCTGGTCTCAGCTCTCCCCCTCCCCCAGGTGCAGGACCCAGGGCTGTCCTGGCCCGCAGAGCTGAGCTCCCCTCCCGCTGAGACCTGGCTTGGCCCTGGAGGAAGGTCTACCCTAGGCCAAGCTCAGGCTGCCCAAAGGCAGGGCCGGGAGACCGGGTGCGGGCATGGCCCCACCCCCCACCAGGCCAGCCGCAGGCTAGTGCAACACATGAGCTGCCCGCCCACGCTGGGGGCCCCGGGAGCAGCGGGAGGCACCTGAAGGGCTCTGACTCGTGCACGTCCAGGGCTGCGCCACGGATCCGCCCCTCCTTCAGGGCCTGGGCCAGAGCCTTCTCGTCCACCAGGCCTCCCCGGGCCGTGTTCACCAGGAAAGCCCCTTGTCTCATCTGAGAAGGACAGACGATGGGCCTGAAGACGCCCCTTCCCTGGTTCTGTGAAGGAGGCTGCCCCTGCTCTGAGATGGGGCACTCCCTGTGACCCCAGTTTCACCCCGCTGACGGGCTCAGGCAGCCGTCCGTGGGCGCAGGGCTCTTCCCTGGCAGGCTCCTGTCTGTCCAGGTCTCACTTGGTTCTCACGGATGGCACAGTCTGACCAACCCCCGACCCCCGGAGGCTAGCCCAGCACGTGGGAACGGTGTCTGGCCTCACCCTCCACAGGGCTGGGGGGGTGGGACAGACAACAGTCACGGCTCCACGTGTGCACACAAGAATGTGCAGGCACTCCCATGCACATGTGCACACACAGAAGTATATGTAACCACATATGCACGTGTCTGCATACGTGTGTGAAAGTCGCTCCGTCGTGTCTGACTCTTTGTGACCCCATGGACTATCCAGTCCATGGAATTCTCCAGACCAGAATACTGGAGTGGGTGGCCTTTCCCTTCTCCAGGGGATCTTTCCAACCCGGGGACCAGGTCTCCCAGATTGCGGGCGGATTCTTTACCAGCTGAGCCTCAAGGGAAGCCCAACCATATGTGCATGTGTGTGTACACGTGCAGACAGACACAAACGCAAGCCGTGACTGCACAGGCCCACATCTATACAACCATGTGCGCACGCGGGGAGGGCCATCGGCATCCAAACTTGCCCGCACCCAGCTGTGTGCACTGCACGTGCTCACAACACAGAAGCCAGTGTACACACTGTCACTTGAAAGGCCCGGACCCAAGAGGGGCCGTGCAGGGTTAGACCATCCCGCCCACCCCCCCCCCCCGCCCCGCCCCGCCCCCCGCTCCAGCCCAGCCCCGCCCCAGGCGGTCCTGCAGGCAGACCTGCTTGACGGTGAAGTCGTTGATGAGGTGGTGGTTGTGCTCGTTGAGGCCGCAGTGCAGGGTCACGCAGTCGCTGTGGAAGAGCAGGTCCTGCAGCGTGCTGACCCGCTGCAGCCCCAGCGCCCGCTCCGTGCCGTCCGCCAGGTAGGGGTCGTAGAAGAGCACGTTGAAGCCAAAGGCCTTGGCCCGCAGTGCCACCGCCTGCCCCACGCGCCCTGGGGGAAGACGGGCATCACCCTGGGCGCCTGCCAAGCAGTGGGCGCGTGGGGAACTAGGTTTCAGGGAGAAGGGCCGGGGCCCCTGGAGTACGGGCACCCAGCAGTCCAGTGGACCTCCCTCGGGCGGCACCGCGGGGGCTGGAGCAGCCACTGGCTCTGCAGGCGGGCGATGCAAGCCAGGAGCCCCAGCTCGGCCACTTCACTGCAGCACCCGACTCCTCAAACCCAGGGAAGCCCAAAGAGGACTTCCGTTTCTACGAACAAACGTGCAAAGTGGAATTGTGTATCCAGCAGCTGCCACTGCACAGCTCTTGGGTCCCCGGGAGCCACACACAGCGCCCCAGTGTGGAGCCACCATGGCTGCGACCCTGGCCTCTGCAAGCGACGCAGGCACCGAGACCCTGCTTCAGCTCATGCCACCGGGGCCCTGCTCTGCTTTCAGGAGGGAACCAGAACACAGGCTCTGGGGGTCTCTAGAAGGGCGCAGGGTTGGCCGGAGCAGACAGCCAGGGCCACGGTCCCCAAGGCAGGTCTGACGGCCCCCAAGGACGACCAGGAGCCAGTTAGCATGCAGCCTCCGGGGCCTGTCTGCACCAACACTGCCTAGATGGGATGTGGCCCCAAATCCACCGGCCAGGGACATACAACCGCCCCACCCTCTCCGCACCCCTTCCTCCTCCTCCATCACGCCGAGCGGCCCCACCGGCCCCACCCTGGCTGGTTCTGGGCACAGGGGCCCCGTTGCTTGGTGTAGGGTGCTTGCATGGCTATGGGGCTCCGACCAGCCTTGGTGTCTGTGTGGGCAGTCCAGCAAATCACGTCGGGAGTGGGACATCCCCACGTCCTCGGACGTCCGTGGTCCTGATCTGAGCTAATGCAGGTGCGTCTCTGCCCTGCAGCTCCCCACAGCTGCACAGCGGGTGCCTCTGCCATGGAGAACCCTGGGGATCACAGATGGGGGCACAGGAGCTACGCCCCCAGGCAGGACAGGCTACTCCGTCCACACTCGCCCTCCCCTGCCTCCTCAACCCCCGAGGCCGGACCCACTCCAGTACCTCTGCCCCCAGCACGTCTCTGCTCCCTGGTTTGCTACCTGAGTTCAGGGCACCAGCCTGCAGGGCACGAGGGCAAGCGAGGGGGACAGCGAGCAGCCTCCCTCCACCCCGGACAGGACTCAGGGCAGCCACCTCGGCCCCACTTGGCAGCCCTGAGCGTTCGGCAGGTTGAGCAGGCACAAGTGTGGACGCCCACAGGCCACACATGACCCCGCCACAGGGTACGCGTGACCACGCCCACAGAGCACGTGACCCTGAGGGCACTAACACCCGGGTGGGTGTGTGGCCCCGCCTGCTGTTCCTGGGGCAGCTAAGAGACCAGGCCAGCCAGTGAGCAGCACTGGCTGGACAGCCGTCCCAGGTGGGGAACCCCCCAGCAGCCCGGCCAACCGGCCTCTCCGTCCACAGGCGCGTGCAGGGCGGAGGCCAGCGCACCTAGCCCGATGACGCCCAGGGTCTCCCCGCGGATCCTGGCGGCTCCGGAGGCCACCTCCCGGATCTGCTCAACGCTCTGGACGCGCGTGCCCTCCCGCAGCGCCTGGTGCAGCCACGTGGTCCTGCGGTACAGGTTGAGGATGTGGCACATGGTGGAGTCAGCGGTCTCCTCCACGGATGCGGCCGGCACGTTGCAGACGGCAATGCCTGGAGATGCAAGACACGCAGGGCGGTCACTGGGATGGTCTTGGGCGTCACTGACACGTCCAGGCCAGGAGATCAAGGCAGGTTACCTGCCCCCGCCCTGGACCACTGGCCACTGGCCCTTCCTGGAACGGGTCTTGGCCAGGCCACTCCTCCCCAAGCAGCGGCCTCCCTGCCCCTCAGCACAAGGACGGGCGGGGTGGGGGGACGGGACATGCATGGGAAACTGAGCAAGAAGAGCCGGAGTCCCGGTCAGACCCAAGGCGGCGCCAGAGACCAGGCCCTGCGGGGCTTCAGAGGGGAGGACCACCCAGCACGCCCAGACGTTCCTGGAAGAAGGACGCAGCCCCAGCTGGTGAAATCAAGAGGCAGAGAGGACCAGCTCCGTCAGCAGGCACGAGCCCCAGGGACACACCGGCTCGGAGAGTACCCAGCGTGCCCGGCGACAGTGGGGTGGACGCCGAGGGGAACAGGAGATGGCGGGGTGGACGCTGGGGCGACAGAGCTCAGCGGGCCCAGGCAGGGTGAGCCCTGAGACGCATGGCAGCTGACAACGCAAGCGGCTCTCTCTGCAGTTCTGAGCTGTCAGTGACCAGGTGCCGTGGCTGAGTGAGTCCTAACCTCCCACAAGGCGGTGACCAACACAGAGGAAACGCAGAGGCCACAGCCGAGCGGCACCGCAGGCGGAAAACCACCCAACAGACCCAACAGATTGAGTCTGTTTCCAAGTGTGAGTCACACACGTGTGCTCGAGAGCATGTGCACAAGAGCACAGGCACACCCCCATACGCACACCAGCATGTACACACTCCCGTGTCCTGAGTCACAACAGAAACTTCCTTTCCTGGCCCGTCTAGTGAACAGGGTCCCCGGGGGGTTCTGCAGGAGGGCGGGTGCGCTGCCCGAGGCCCGGGCCTCCTGAGGAACAGTGCCGCCAGCCTGCACCTGGCAGGGAGCTGGCGTGGGGCTCACACGCGGAGAGCCGTGTGGACGCCGGCCCCCAGGCCCCAGGCCCCCTTCGTGCGGGGGACCAAAGCAGCGAGGCCATGCCCGGGACAGCAGGCAGGGCTGCGGGGGAGGGTCCCGAGCGGCCTACCTAGGTCCCCGGCCGACTTGATGTCAATGTTGTCGAAGCCGCTGCCGATGCGCACGATTATCCGCAGAGCCTTGAACTTCTCCAGATCCTCCCTGGTCAGCGTGATGGTGTGGTACATCAGCGCGCCCACGGCCTCGTTCAGGACCTGCAGCGAGAGCAGCATGGTGACCGGCGCTGCCCCGAGCAGCCCGCGCCCCTGTGGGCCCAATAGGCTGTCTGGGTGGGAGGCCACCCGGGTCCCCGCGTGAGCACCTGCCGTGACCCGAGGGTGACGGCAACCCAGCAGACCCGCCAAGGACACCTGCCGGGTCGACAGAGGGGACGGGGCTCGCCTGACTGACACAGGGAGGTGGGAAGGGGGCTGCCCTCTCCCTGGGCACTGGACGCCACAACAGATGGAAAACAAGGGCACTGGGAGGACCCGAGACCCCCAGAACCACCGATGGGGAGGGGAGCCATGCCGCCATGCATGACCCACTCCCCGAAGAGGAGCCGCCGCGGGGCAGTGCACACCGGTCCCCAGGTGGTGAACACACAGCAGTGAGCACGGCACCCTTTCACACCGGGAGGGGCACACGTGGTCACCCCTCACCGTCACCGTGCGGGCCGCTCCCCCGGAAGGGTCGGGAGCAGCTGCAGCCCGAGGCCTCTGTCCTGCGCACCGCGGACCTTGGGGGTGGCCTCCCCCGGCCCCGCACTGGGAGGGGCATCAAGGCCGGGCACAGGTTTTATGCACGCTCGGCCAAGAGGCTGGCCTGGCCAGTGCAGACCCCGCGAGGGGCCTGACAACTCAGTCTCTGCCCCTCGGAGCGTGGCTGGGGCATCACCCCCACCCCGCCCCGCTCCCCACACGGGGGGTCAGGATGCTTGCAGGGACGGGGTGTGCATGTCTCAGCGGGGCTGCCCCGGGTGAAACCCATGTGAGCAGGTAGCTGCCAGGGTCTCCTAAGAGCCTGGCGCACAGACCTCCCCACCCGCGGGGTCTGCTCGCGTTGCGCCCCACGCAAAGCCCCTACTCGTGCACGTGCACGGCCCCACCCACCCCACCGCTGGCTGAACCCGCGTTCTGTCAGCACCCGCCCACCAGTAAGACGTGCCTGGCTGGGGGTGGGGGGCCACAGCCCAGGACCAGGAACGAGGGTCTGCTCTGGATGTGCTCGGAACAGCCAGGAACCTACCAGCTCGACCTCTGGACCCAAGGGCGGGGCCCCGGAGCTGAGCCACCTGGACCCAACGCATCAGACTCCAGGACCTGCTGCAGCTGGGGACCCAGTTCACCCCTCCCTAATGGGCCGGTACAATCCGCGACATCTCAGAGGCCACGGGGAGGCCGCGGGAGCCTGCCTGCAGCTGGGGACCCGGTTTATTCCTCCCTAACAGGCCAGTACAATTCGCGACGTCTCAGAGGCCACCCTCCCCTCCGCACAGAGCATCCAGCGCTGACTCGGGGTCCCCGGGGGGCGGAGGCTGTTGGACTCGCGGGGCTGCACGGCGGAGGCAGCAGCTGGCCCGCAGTGGACATAGCGAGTGCGGGGTGTGGGCGCTGAGGGGGGACCCTGGGCAGAAGCCAGCAACCTCTCAGACGGCCAACGGCCCTGGACTCATCTCTCCTATGATTACGGGGTGTCGAATGGAGACAGACGCAGGGCCCCCCAGAATGCAGTTCCTCGAGGGTGGCGTGGCCTTCCTTCTCGTCCTACGGGCCGAGGGGGCCCGGAGAACACAGCACAGGGGGAGAAAGGTCCAAGGCAGAGACAGCTGTCAGCAGGGCAGAGGGCCCAGGGCCTGGTCCTACACATGCGGGCAGGTGCTGCCAGCCTGGCTCGGGCCCTCCCTGCTCAGAGGACCCAGGGATCCCAGCCCCAGGCCCCCGAACGGGCCAGCGGGACCACACTGAGTCCTGACAGCCGCCCCGGCCTCCTAGGAGGGGGTGAGACGCAGGCCTGGAGAGGACGGCGTGAGGCAGTGGGCCAGCATCAGAGGCAGAGAGATTACGGGTGCACGCGGGGTGGGCAGGGGCACAGGGCAGGGCACGCGGCCGGGGCGGGGTGCGTGGCGAGGCGGCAGGCTCAGCCGTCAGGTCCCTGGGAAGACCCCTCTTGCTGCCCTGTGCTGTGTGGGCGGGGCTGTGAGGAGGCCCCCAAGGCTGTGGGCAGGCTGCGTGTGGACAGAGGTCAGTGCCCACTGTGGGTGGGCAGGCAGGTGCTGGAACCAGAGAGGCGGACACATGGCTGCCAGCGTTGGGAGGGGAGGCCCCGCGTTTAGCCTGGTCAGGCCTGGACAGGGAGACACGTGTGGCCTTCGACTGAGACGGGGGTGTGTGTCGGGGGGCGGGCTGAGGCAGGTGGGATGGGAAGGGGTCCTGGGGCGTCCTGGGCCGCGAGGCAGCGCATGGCCCAGGGCCGTCTGGAAGGTTCTAAAGCTGGGAGACCGTGCGGCTCCCAGTGTGTCCACTGGTCCCCCTGAGGTGAGTGGGCGGCTCCCCACAAACCTCTTTAGGCTCTGGTCCTGCTGCTACCACCCCGGGAACGTCCGCCCACCAGCACCACCCACCCAGCAACTGGCGATCCCACCTTATGTGAGGTGCACGCCAGTGGGCACCATGATTTTAGCTTTAACTTTAGACAGCATATTAAAAAGCAGAAACATTAGTTTGCTGACAAAGGTCCGTCTAGTCAAGGCTATGGTTTTCCCAATGGTCGTGTATGGATGTGAGAGTTGGACTGTGAAGAAAGCTGAGCGCCGAAGACTTGATGCTTTTGAACTGTGGTATTGGAAGAGACTCGAGAGTCCCTTGGACTGCAAGGAGATCCAACCAGTCCATCCTAAAGGAGACCAGTCCTGAATATTCATTGGAAGGACTGATGCTGAAGCTGAAACTCCAATACTTTGGCCACCTCATGCGAAGAGCTGACTCATTGGAAAAGACCCTGATGCTGGGAGGGATTGGAGGCAGGAGAATAAGGGGACGACAGAGGATGAGATGGCTGGATGGCATCACCGACTCAGTGGACATGAGTCTGAGTGAATTCCAGGAGTTGGTGATGGACAGGGAGCCCTGGCGTGCTGCAGTCCATGGGGTCACGAGTCGGACACGACTGAGCGACTGAACTGAACTGATCTGAACTTCTGGTGTGGCTCACCCACACAGGGTTCTGGGTAAACCCCTTTTCCACGCCTGGTCCTGTTTCTGCCGAGCGTCCCTGGAACCAGTACGAGGTGCAGCGTTCTCAGAGGGAAGCCGGGACGCCCCCAAGGGCAGTCCCACGGTGCATCAACCTCAGGGTGAGCCCACCGAAGGGCCACCACACCACGCCCAGGCCCTGGGCCCCACTCCTGTTGGTTCCTCGTGACCCTTTTCCTGGATGCAAAGTGGCCGCAACACCCCTGGTATGCCATCGACCTTCCACGGTCCACTCCCACCAACCTCCACCTGTTGTGTGATCAGCCTGTCACCGACTCAATGTTATCAAATCCACAGGGGCTACCAGGCCTGCCTGGCCGGGCACTGGGAGCAGCGGCACCTGAGGGGTGCTCACCAGGCACCAGCCCAGAGGTGGGCCAGGGCGTAGCTGGGGGGCTGGGCACCTCCTCACCTCCAGGCTCCCCTCCCAGCATCTCACACACACAGACATGCATGCATGCACACACGCACGCACACATGTGGACACCTGCACAGAGAAAGACACACACGTACACACAGACACACGTACCAGACACCTGCACACAAAACACATGCGCACACACACACACAGACGTGCACACAGAAACACATGCACACACACGCAGACACACGCACACACGTGTACACACATACGGACGCCTGCACACAGATAAATACACGCGCGCATACACAGACACGTGCACACAAACATGCACGCACGCACACACACGTGTGTGTGCACACACCCTCAGTGAGGCCCAGGGCTGACACTCCCAGACAGCCCCAGGGGTTTCCGGACGACGGGCCAGGTGGAAGGACGGTGGGCTGAAGACTGCAACCCAGATTCTTGGGGGCCTGCTGGAGCACACCAGATGGGCATGCAGGGGCCCAGCTGCCCTGGGAGTCTCAGGGGCCTGCCAGAGCACCGCCCGCCAGACTGGCATGCAGGGGCCCAGCTGCCCTGGGAGTCTCAGGGGCCTGCCAGAGCACACCAGACTAGTAGGCGGAGGCCCGGCTGCCCTGGGAGTCTCAGGGGCCTGCCGGAGCACCGCCAGAGTGGCACGCGGGGGCCTGGCTGCCCGGGTGTCTGTGAGCTCCCGGGGTGGGGACGGGTCACCCGCTCCTGCAGGCTGCTGGGCCGGGTCTACACCTCGCCCTTGCTCACTCTCCGCTGAGACGGTCGTTCCTGCCCGCTGAGGGGTCTGTTTGCTGCTAACCCCCAGCTGGTGCGTGCACTGCAGACATCCCTCTGTCACCCCCCTCTCTTCCCTGATCTATGTGACTTGTTTTGTGGGGAGACCGCTGGACTGCCTCACGGCCAGACAGACCCTCTTTTCCACACGTGACCTGCAGACCTGCCGCACCTGGTCTGTCGGGGGCGGGGGAGGGGACAGCCTCGCGGACACCCCTCTCACTCCCGGGTTTGGCGTGCACACAGGGCACTGCCCAGCATCCCTCAGGTCCCCTGAGTGGGCCCCCACTGGCACCACTTGCTCTGAGTTTCCCTGCGCTTCACGTCTGCCTCACGTGGTCTCCGCACATCCCTGCTGGGACTCCGCTGACCAGGTCCCCGCTGCAGCCCCATGACCCTTCCCTGAGCGCACCCCCGTCTTCCCCAGCTGGCCTGGCCCTCGATGGGACCCCAGGCCTCCCTCTTCCACGGCCGCCTCCACCTCGTGGGGGCCTGACTTTCCCCAAGAGCCTCAGAGGGAGCGGCCAAAGGGCAAGACGCCCCCTCAGGGTCTGCATGCTGGGGAGGGGGGAGCAATCTCAGCTGAAACCCTTCTCCCAGGAGCTGTGCACCTGCCTGGGGCCACTTTGATTCCTGTCCCCCACCCTGGCGCTGGTGAAGTCTGAACCCTGAACCAGGGCCTCCGGGGGCCCCTGACACTTGTCCTGGCTCATGGTGGGAACATGGGAGCTTCCATTCAGCTCTGAAGTTTCTCACGTTGTGGTGAAAATGTCCAACATCCATCCAGCTATGAAGACGAGCGGGCGTTTCCCCAGTGCCTGCAGCCACGTGGTCTAGGGGCCCCGTCAGCTCCACAGCCATCGGGGTCCTGGACTTCTGTCTTGCTGCCCTGCTGCTCCCAGGCTCCATGTAGCTTCCCCTCAAGGTCTGGGTGGCTGCCCAGGCTCCAGCCGTCACATCTGGTTGCTGCTGGGCTGTGCTCAACTGTGCGGCCCCTGGACTGTGGCCCGCCAGGCTCCTCTGTCACGGGATCTCCCAGGCAAGAGTACTGGAGTGGACGGCCGCTCCTCTCTCCAGGGGATCTTCCCGACCCAGGCATCAAACCCATGTCTCCTGCGGCTCCTGTGTTGGCAGATGGACTTGGCGACACTGTGCCACCCAGGCTGGCAGAGGAAAGACAGCTCTGCACACGCAGGCTGCAGCAGCCCTGGCTCAAGTGGGGGCGGAAACGGGAGCCCCAAGGGCGGCTGCACTGGGGCCCGCCCCCCCGGGGAGTCTGCATCTCTCCATGCTCCTCTCTTCCACCTGCCCTCTGGGCTTCCCAAGACTACGTCTTCCAAGCTTCCTGCTAAAACTTAAACCTTTCGCTCCTGTATTCAGTTTCCAAGAGCTCCTCTAGCCCTCCTGGGACTCCTTCCTTGCTGCGTCCTGCGCAGTGTCCAGCCAGGCAGCCCTCCGGCCTAGGAACGGCAGTCACGCGGTTCTAACACCTCTTCTCTCTGAAGCAGAAGGTTCTGTTCCCCGGACATTTCTTCTGCCTCTTCTCTGACAGGCGAGGCCTCGGCGTGGCTCCCGTGGGTTTCAGGACGTAGAGGGCCGGTTGGGGGAGTTGCCACCTGCCTGGCAGGGTGGGCAGAGCTCGCTGCAGAGCCGAGGGCCCTTCCCCTGCCCAGGGGCCTACTGAGTAGCTTATTTGGGTTTTATAGTAACTGGCTGAAATAGTTTTGGTAACTTACAATTTTAGAAGACACGTTTTATCTTAGTTTTCCAATTCATTGGCAAACTTGTTTTAATATTGCTTAAAATTTTTAATTTTTTTTTAATTGGGTGATTCACTTTTGGCTGTGCTGGGTCTCTGGTGCTGCGTGTGGGCCTCCTCTGGTGGCAGCAACAGGCTGCTCTCCAGGTGTGGTGCATGGGCTCCAGGGCATGTGGAACCTTCCCAAACCAGGGGCTGAACGTGTGTCCCCCGTATCGGCAGGCAGATCTTAACCACTGAACCACCAGGGAAGACCTGCTTATGATTTTTAAAAACTTCTCCCTGTATCATCTCTCTTTTATTTCCACTGGTTTTTCTAAACGTATCTTTTCTGTCTGAAACAGCGTAAGACTCACAGGAAGCTGTCCACGGGTCACGTCCTATCAGAGGAGCCGCCACCTCCTCGCAGGACTGCCGTCGCCACAGAGGAACGCCCTCCCGTCAGCACGTGAACCCGGCACCTCGGCCTCCCGGTCATGGAGACGGGCCAGGGTGATGACTGGCCGTCCCTGCCAGCCAAGGCCAGCACCCGGCTCGCTCTCCCTTCTGCTGGCCAAGCAGGCGCCACAGGCCCGGGCCCCGGGCCGAGGGTGGCTGGGCTCCCTCTGGTTCCAGCCACGAGGCACGAAGCTGCTGGGGGCTCTCGGGGATGTCAGTGTGGCTGTGGGGCTTGCTTCTCGAGTAGAAACACTGGCCATGGGCCCGCCGGGTGGGCAGCCCGAGCCTGCTTGGCTCGGGGGCCCACCCACCTGGGCTCCGGGAGCCGCCGTGCTTCTCTCACCTGCAGTCCGCGCCCCCGTCAGCACCGGGCTCCGGCCCCTCCGTCAGCTCTCCTCCTGGCCCGTCGCCGCCCTGGGTCCCACCTCGGGCCCTCACCCAGAGCCTCTGCCCCAGCTGGCCGCCTCCCCGCCCACGCTGCCCAGTAGCCAGCAAGTCTGCTCCGCGCTCTCAGGTCAGCGCCGCTGTTTCAGCTCCACATCTTCCTGACGTCTTTTCTGTGCTCGGCTCCTCCTGGATTCTCAGACTGTTTCCACATCGTGGTTGTGGCGGCAGCCGCCCCGTGGCCTTGTGGGGCCCCTCTCGTGACTGTCTTTCACTCTGTTTTTTTTAATTCGCTCAGTTGTGTCTGATTCTTTGCAACCCCGTGGACGGTAGCCTGCCAGGCTCCTCTGCGCATGGGATTCTCCAGGTAGGAACACTGGAGTGGGTGGCCATGCCCTTCTCCAGGGCTCTTCCTGACCCAGGGGTTAAACCCGTGTCTCTTAATGCCTCCTGCACTGGCAGGCGGATTCTTTACCACTAATGCCATCTGGGAACCCCCAAAAGTGAAAGTGTTAGTCCTCAGTCGTGTCTGACTCTGCAACCCCATGGACGGTAGCCTCCAGGCTCCTCCCACGGGATTCTCCAGGCAGGAACGCTGGAGTGGGCGGCCATGCCTTCTCCGGGGCTCTTCCCGGCCCAGTGATCGGGCCCAGGCCTCCCATGTTGCAGGTGGTCCCTTCCCGTCTGAGCCACGGGGACGTTCTTGCTCAGTCCTCCCCTCCCCTGAGGCCCAGTTGTCTTTGTCTGCGCGCTGCACTAGCTGTGATCTGCACGATGACTTGGGGCCCAGGCTGACAGCCTCTCCCCACAGAGAACCGTCCCCTTCCTCCTGCCAGCCTCCCAGGCACAGGGCGGGGGCCTCGATCACCCACGTTCAAGGCTGTGGGCGGTCCAGGCCAGATGTGGACACGTGAGGACGGGTCTGGTTCCAGCTCAGCCTTTCCCCAGGGGCCCAGCACAGAGCCGGGGTCCAGCCGGGCTCCATGCTCACTGGCCCATGAGGTGCCAAAGCTGCCCAGCCTCTCAGCTGCCACTGCCAGCCCAACAGGTGTGCCAGCCCAGCAGGCGAGGCTTGGCCATCGCCTCAGTTCACCCTGCAGCATCTGGGCCTCTCCCAACCCTGCGGGCCCTCCAAAGTGCCGAGGTTTTATAAGCCTTCGTCCAGCTTCCTCAACTGACTCGGGAAAGGTGGTTCTGAAGTCTGGTCGGCTGTGACTACAGACAGAAACCAGATTAACGCACTCCCGTCTTGGGGAGCCTGGAGCTTCCAGGACTCGCGTCACGAGAGCTGCAACCACACGGCACAGGGTCGGGGCGTCCCGGTGACCACCACCGCTGTCATCAGTACGGGCTGGGTGGGGGGACCGCCCGCCCCCTGCCAGCACCGTCCACCACAGCTGAGTCCGAGGTGCCACTTTCTAGGGAAGACCTGTTTCCAACAGAGACGTCCCTGCGCCTCCCGACAGGCCAGGAGGCACCTGCTCCCCACCCGCCCGCGTACCTTCTCGTGGATCTCCTGCGTGGACTGCGCGTCACAGAAGGCCACGGTGGCCACGTCCTTCAGGATGGGCATCTCCACCGTGCAGTCCCGGCCGTCCAGCAGCGCCACCAGGGGCCGGGGGTGCATGGGCCCGTTCATGATCGGAGGTCGGACGCCTGCAACGACAGGGCCAGACGCTCAGCTCCCTTCCGGGACCTCAGCCCACCCGCCATGGACCTCGCGCAGCCCACCCTGAGGACTTCCAGCTCCGTGCGTCCAGCCACTGGGATCTTTGTCAAAAATAAACTAAAAAAAGCCAGGGGCAGTTGGTACAGCTCACTGCCACCTGAGCGGCCACTGACAGCAATGACACCCCCACCACAAATCAGGGCCTTGGGGACACAGAGCCCCAGGCCCCCTGCATCGCAGCCAGCGTCAGACACGCAGGCCAGAACATGGGGGGCTCGCGGGCATGCCTCACGTTTCTCTCTCATTCCAGGCTGCAGCATCGCTGCCCCAAACCCGACAAGGACCCAGCCGGCTGCAGCCGGAACCACCTCTGCCTGAAGGGCTGTCAGAAACTCCCTCCTTCCACTTGACGCCCAGGCAGACACGGGAGGGCGAGCGGACATGCGAGGTGGCCGCTTCCACGGCCTGCGTCGGACCCCGGCCCTGCACCCTCAGCAGAGCGCCGGGCCCCTCCGTCTGCAGGGAATACAGTTACTGCCGCCCTGTCTCTCCAGCTCCCCCTCAAGAACAGAGCGTCTCACTCGGGAACAGCACCCACGTGGGTGTGACACACGCCCACCCACAGCTGTGTTCAGCTTCAACTTCGCAAACCTTGAACCACGCAGCCCCGAGAACTACGCCCTAGGGTCCAGGGGCCTCTTAGCCAGAAGGCACTCATGGAGCCTTGAGTGAACCAGCGGGCGGGGCACACAGACCGGAGCCCCAGCAGACACCGACCGGGGGGCACAGACGGGAGCCCCACCAGACACCGAACGGAGCCCCGACAGACACCAACCGGGGGGGCACGGACGGGGGCCCCGACAGAGGACACCAACTGGCAGGGCCGGGGTGGCAGTGACTCCCGGCCATAGCGAGTCTGCCGGGAGGTCGGAGAAGCCTGCTACCTCCTGCGGCCTGGCCAGCACCTCCCCCCAGGACCCTCTCCAGAAGCAAAGCCCAGGGCCCCTGGGGCGTCCCTGGCTGACCCCACGCACTCGGGGACCAGGCGGCTCTCCTCCTCGGGCAGCCTTGCGTTCCTGAGCCCGAACCAACCTGCCATCTCTCAGTATGGGCGCAGCTCCCACGACCATGAATTCAACTGTTCAAAGCAGCTATCTTCAGAATCCCCCGGCAGAACCGCGGCCTGTCACTGCGTCCTCATCCCACGTCTTTTATTGTCTCGAACCAAAGCTCCTAGGCGCCCGTCCACGGCGACCACCGAAGCCCGCGCCGGGTCAAAGTCTGACTAAAAATTAAACACAAGAGACACGTTAAACGCCACCGAGGGCCAACTGGACTCCTGAGCCCGGGTCCCCACGTCCTCGACCCACGGCCACCGGGCGGGACCTGGTGTGGGGGTGACCGGGCAGGCCACAGCCAGGACTCAGAGGCTAGAGGCTCACCCCGAAGGTCACATCCACATGCCCAGGACCCCCTAGACGTCACCCTGTGCATGAGCTGGGAGGGGTGGAGGGTGGACGGCTCAGGGAACACGTCTGTGGCCAGTTCTGGAAGCTTCTGTCTCATGGGGCCCATCACTTCCTGGGCCTGGGATAGGGCAAGCAGACTGGCCTTCCATGGAGGTTGCTGGGGAGAGGCCCCTGGGATGCAGACCCCAACCTGGACACCCCCCTCACAGGCCTGGACATGGGGGCTCCCCAGGCCAGTGGGCACATCAGCCCCCTTGGGCAGCGTCCTGCGGCCGGGGTTAGATTTAGGGGTGGTCTTCCCCAAACAGCTCCGGGGGCAGGACGACCCTGGACAGTGGCCGGGCCGTGACAGGGCCCGCATGCAGGTCACACGCCATCGGGGACATGGGCTGACAATCGGGGGCTGGGGGTGAGCGCAGACCACCCAGCCCCGACCCCGAGAGCCCGGTTCACCGTCTCAGGGTGAGGCCACCCCCAGCATGGGGCAGACCGTGGGTACCTGCCACAGGGCAGGGGCCTCCCAAGGCCCAGGCGCCCTGTCCGCCTCACGGCGGCTGCCAGGAAAAGGGCCTGTGTCCACGGAGAGCGCCGAGTGGGCCTCCTTCCCACCCTACCCTGGGCTGCACTGCTATGATGGGCTGCAGGAGGCCGGCCCCACACACTCCTGGGCCCCGTGGACAGTGACGTCCAGAGGCCCCCCGCCCAAACTCCCATCTGCGCACAGCCCTTCCGAGGGCAGGACGACCCAGCCACGACCTACACCTTGCGTTGCCCGAGTCCTTCCTGATCCGGCCCCTCCCAAGAAGTCCTGGCCAACAGACCAGGCTCAGGCCATGAACCCAGGACATGGGGCAGGTGCAGCCCACTTCCAACAGCCCCTCAGTCAGCAGCCTGCTCCCCTCCGGGCCCACCACCCGATGGGCGGCCAGCACCCAAGCTGATCCCATCACTAGCTCCTGTGTGGCCCAGGGGTCACCCCCACGTGGCCGCGAGGGTTGAAGCCCCCCAGCATCTGGGTCCTGTTTGCCATCTTTCACAGGCCCACGAGCGGGGGTCATGGCGCCTTGGGCCCCAGTGTCCGCAGCGTGGATGGCAGCCCCGTCGTGAAAGGACTCGGTGCCCTGGATCTGTGCTTCCTGAGCCTGAGACGCGCACTGGGCTCCCCTCACACAGAGCAGCAGCGCTCCTCTCTGAAACCACAAAACACGGGGAACCGACGTTTCCATGGTGCAAACGGCGACGCTCCTCTGCCTTAACTTCCCTCTGTGAAAAATGTCCTCAATTAGCCGTCAGACAGCAAGTATCCCCCCAGCACGGCAGACACGGCCCCGGGACAGGAGGCCACCCCACCAAACCGCAGCAACCTCACCGCCAGCCCCCAGGCCTCAGCCTCTCAGAAGGCACTCGGGGACACTGACGGGCAAGGGATGCCCAGCCGGACGGCAAGCCAGCCACCAGGGACGCTGGCCCGCCTTGGGGTCTCCCTGGCTCAGCAGAGCTGCCCTGGGGCCCCAGCTTCACACCCAGTGACATATCACAACCAGGGGTGGGGGGTGTTCTGCTGGCTGCGATGGCCCCTTGGCCCACCCCTGTGCCCCGACGGGCAGGGCCAGGAGAGGGCACTCAGACAGCCCAGACTGCAAGGGCAGCAGGGGTCAGGCCCCAGCAGTCACCTCCGCACGGCCGAGTAGGCCGTCCTGTGTGCTGCCCTCTGCCCAGAGACCCACGTGTGCAGGTGATGGGACTCCAGAGGGGTTACAGCCGGCCTTCTGGCAGGAGGCTTCCGCCAGCCTCCTCCCTAAACCCCAGAGAAACCAGGAAGTGGGTGGGGGGTGCCCAACAGGCCTAAGCGGTCACTCACGGGCCCCCAGTCACCAGCGCCCTGCCCGCCTAGGGCCAGGCTCTGCCCCTCAAGTGAAGCCCCACACCATGCCCTCCCGGCCCTGATATGGCAGCCGGGACCCCGGGCTCTCGTGCCCACCGCTGGCCCACCTGCTGTGAAAACGGTCTCAAAAGAAAGCCCCGCTGCACCGAGCAGCCTGAAGAGGCCAGCATGTCCCCCACTGCGGGGCAGGGGGTGCCCACCCACTGTGGGCCTGGGGGCTCGGGTGCCAGTCTGGACAGGTGGAGGGCCCCGGTCAGAGCTCAGGCCCAACGCACAGACTGGAGGCGCCCTCTGGCGGGCACGGCAGATGGGCCACGTGAGTCTGCTCTGTGCCAGTCCCAGGGCCCTGTGGGCAGGACGGCAGGGTCCAGTGGCCAAGACTTGGGGATTCGACCGTCTAGTCATGCTGGGGATAACGCAAGACCACGGTCGAGAAACTTCCAGGCCAGCGACGGGCACACTCGTGGGGTGAAAACGCTAAGCCCCGTCTGGTTTCTAGAGACAAGCAAACAGCAGCCCGTAAGCGACCTCACTGTTCAGCACGCCCGTGGCAGAGCCCGACACAGGGCCGTAGGACAGCCTCAGGGTCGCGGTCACGTCCAGGGCCCCCCGCCACCCCCACCCTGCACACCCCGCCAGGCGCCTCCCGGCCTCCGGGCAAACAGCGCCTTTAAGGAGGGTGGAGGAGGCCTGCAGGGACCCAGGCACGTGGCCAGCAGGCGTGGCCTCGCGGTGGCACCCAGACATGTCCCATGCCCCCTGTGGGTGCAGGGCCATCCTGCCGGGCCCCCGCCCCCACCCTGACTGGACGAGTCTCAGGGGAGACACGGGGGTCTGCAGTCCTCCCCCAGGGGAGCAGGGGTCGGAGTGACACAGGGGGAGGGGTCGTAGCCAGAGGTCCCTCGCCCTGCAGACTGCAGACACACCCGCCCCGCACCCTCTCCAGAAACTGGGCCCTGTCTGGAGGTGACGCACGGCTGGCTCCTTGCAAATAAACTCTGGGGACAGAAGCGATGGGGATGCCCCCTGCCCCCTGGGTGACTCCAGTGACCCTGGGGAGGGCCCATCTTGGAGGCAGGTGGCTGACAGTCAGGGCACCTGCCAGGGTAGAGGCTCCGTCCCCTCAGTGGCAAGGCAGCGAGGAGCAGGTGGGTCACCTCGTGACAGCCCAAGGTTCCCAGGTACTCACACACCGTCCTGGTCAGCCCTAGACCCAGGACTCTGAGCAGAGGGGCCCGGCCCCGGCCCCCTCCCACCCTGCACCTGCTGACCCCACAGAGGTGCTGTGGGCGCTCGGGGTGGGTGTGCTGGGGGCGGGGGAGGCAGGGAGACAGGCACACCTGCTGGGCGGGGAAGGGCCGCACCTGCTGGGCTGCAGCCTCCCCACTAGACTTCACTCTCCTTTTCCTCCCAGTCTCACCCCCTACCAGCCTCCCTGGTCCCCTCCTGCCCTCTCTGGTTTTGCTCAGGGATGGACATGGATGCCAATCGACCTTTGGGGCCCTGAGACCAGGACACAGGCTCTGCTGGGCTGGGCTTCTGGGGGCACTCAGTGAGCATGTGGGGAGGCAGGGACTTCTGATGACCAGCCTGACGCAGGGACCATGCTGGCCCCACGGCAGGGGACAGGCGCCATGGGCAGCGTGGGTGGCAGTGCCCAGCGTGCACGCCTGTGCCCAGCGGCACAATGAGGGGCAGGGGGACGCAGCGGCCGGTGAGAGAGGAAGCCCCTCTGAGGGCTGGACACAGCCCTGAGCTCCCCCGGCTCCCAGGCAAATGCTGGGAGAGGACGATGGGGCCAAGGCGGACGTCCACGCGAGCCACGGCCCAGCCGGGCCCAACAGGACGGAGGGCACTGGCCAAGGCCCAGCAGGCAGCCGCGTCGACACCCCTCCCAGACCCCGGGACAGGCAGACGGCACCCTGGAACAACACCTCATAGCAGCAAGAGGGGATGGAAGGGACCAGAGGGGACGGCCGGGGACCCGGGCTGCGACTTGACAGCCACGCTGAGGGCGATGCCGACAGGGGGAGCTGCGTGGGGGACTCTCTGCACCATCTCACACTCACTCCCGCCCGTTCCACACACTGGGCACGGCCTGCGCTGGACGGCCATTCCGCCCCGCCCCACCCCAGCCACCATGCACCTGGGCTGCATTCTGGGGCACAGCTCCCCAGGGTGCGGCTGCTCTAGGAGAGACCAGGGCTGTGGCTGGCAGACTCCAGGCTCACCAGAGTCGCTGAGCCCCCAGACTGATCACACTGAGAACCCGGCCCTAGGCCTCACTGCTCCCACAGCACCAGGTCAGGGGCGCGGGCTGGCTCACGCCTCCTGATGCGGGGCTACCGAGCATTGCAAAGTGAACACACCAGAGCTCACCGCCAAACAGCCTCTGCTTCCTCTCCAGCCCCAGGAACTGCCCCTTCAAACTCAAGCTCCAAACTCTGCAGCCACGAACAGGGTCCCTGACCCCACGTCCAGTCCTCCAGCCATCTCCCTGACCCCGCGCCCCGCCACACTCCACCAGGCCTCTGGCCTGCACACTGCGGCTCCTTGGTCACCGCAGTCCCTTGCACACACCTCATCAGCAGGAAACGCACGCGTCACTGCCCCTGGTACCTTCCCATCCTCCTCTGCAAAGCCGGCCCATCGGTCAGGACGTGCCCTTTGGCTGACCACCAGTCACAGCTCTGACACGCCAATGCCCCCTGCCCACCCCCGTGTCGCTCTGTTTGAAGAGCCGGCAGCAGCCACGCCTTCTCCAGCTCACCCCTGCCCCCAGCACAGCCGTCTGAGCAGGGGTCTGGCCACACTGACAGGATGGGTCTGGCTGTGGTGGATGCTGAGCCTCTGTAGGCAAGGCCAGGGGGCTCCCCCAGGCACGCAGGGCTTCACAGCACCCGCAGGACCACCCACCAGAGTCAGCCTCGTTCCGCAGTGTCCTCTCAACTCCTCAGAAACCAAAAGGCGCCCCGCACACGTGCTAGATAAAAGCCGTGCCGAGAGGCGTGAGTGTGTCACGAAGACTCTTCCCCACGCGCGCTCACCTCTCCCACCGTCTTCACTCATGCCCACCTGTGTGCACGTGTCCTGCTACCTTCATGCTGCTCGAGTCCCAGGAAGAACTTCATCCACATCAAAGAACAGAGAGGGGCAGGTTCACTGTGATGCAGACCGTGACTGCGGAGGTCACCTTCCTGCCTTCCAGAGAGAGTCTGCACAGAGCCCCTGGCCCTGAGCCTTGCCCCCTGCCCCCCCAGGGCCTAGCACCCTCCCCATGCCCCACCCTGCCCCTCCACCTGACAGGTGGCACCCGCTCGGTCACGTGACCCCACTTCTCACGCTCCATCCCCACTCTACAGCCACGACACAGCACAAGGAGTCCACGACCATGCACCGGTCAGGGGCTCGGCCCGGGTTCCCTGAGGGCCAGGCCTGTGCTATTGCCTGCTGCAACCACTCGTCCAGAGGCTCAGGGATGCTCCCCATTCAAGAATGGACAGGAGACGCTAACCCACAGGGCACCCCAAGCGTCCACACTGCTGGAGACAAGCTTTCTCCTGAGTATCTGTCTCTGCATACATACATTTGAGACTTGGGTGAGGGGGTCCTGGAGAGGGAGAAGGTGCCCCCATGGAATAAGACCTGGAGACCCCACTCTGGACCCCTCATGTGCGACCCAACTGTCCAGTCATCCAGAGAAGCGGGACGAGTGGTATAACTCCTCGGGGCGGACTCGGAAGAAAACCAATCCCATCGCACGCCCCGACAGCGAGCCTGTCCTAACCAACCACAGAGAAGAGCATCACCGGAAAGGAGGCTGCCCGCCAGGCTCCCCGCTTCAGAGGCTGCCCGCCACAGCCCGCCTTCCCGCAGGGCCAGGGCCGGGGGGCCCTCCGCGGCGGGCAGGCACCGGCCAGAGGGAGCCCCGCCCGAACCCACGGCCGCTCCTGCATCCACAGACCTCAGAGCCCGGGGCCCGGTCTGCGGGCTCCCGGGGACAGGGCGGGCGCGCGGGAAGCCGCGGGGGGCGGCCCCTCCGCAACCGACTGGACGCGCCCCCACCGCGAGGGGGCCCCGGCTAGGGAGCTGGGCCTGCTCGGGGGCGCGACAGGTGGACACGGCCCGGCCCGACGGGGGCGGAGCGCGGCGGCCAGCAAAGCACCACCGCGGGCCGCCCCCCGGTCGCAGGCTCGGGCGCCGCCCGGGCACGGAGGGTGCCTGCTCCCCACACTTGACAAAGCAAGGAGGGGACAGGGTGAGACGGACGCGGCCACAACCGTCCGGTCACTCGGGCGGACAGGGGCCTGGGACGGGTGTCACCTCCGCCGGTGACCGGCACGGCGCCCCCCGCCGCCTCGTCACGTCAGACGTTTCAACAGCGGGTCCGCAATGCCCAGGGGCGCAAAGCCCCGGAAGGCCCAGCCCCAGAGGACGAGGGGCCACCGGCGCGCCCGGCCTCCCTGCGGGGCCCCGCCGGCAGGAACCCCGCCAGCCGGGACCGCAGGGCGGACAGCCCGGCAGGGACCCCGCCTCGGGCGCGGAGTCCCGGCCGCGACGGTCCTGAGGGCCCCGCACCCCTTTGTGTCACCTGCGCGGGCGGGCGGGGCGGCGGCGCACGCGCACTCGCGCACAGAAGCCCGCGCACGCGCGCGGCGCCCCCCGCGGCCCTGACCCCGGCCCCGCCCCCCGACGCCGGCGCGCACACGCACGCAGCACGCGCACGGCACCACCCACGGGCGGGGGAGCGGGGCACTCGCACGCAGCAGCCCGCGCATGCTCACGGCGCCCCCCGCGGCCCCGGCCCCCGGCCCCCGGCGCGCGGACGCCGGCGCGCACGCGCACTCGCACACAAAGCCGGCGCCCGCGCCCGCCCCGCCCGCCCCCGCGGCCCCGCCCCGCCCCGCCCCCGCGGCCGGAAATGCGCGCGCGCGGCCTTACCGAGCGGCAGGCCCTTGTTGAGCAAGTGCGAGCTGCCCATGGAAAGGCGCGGGCGGCCGCGGGCCCCGACCAGTCCGGCGCGCTCCGCCGCGAGCCCGGCGCGTGGCGCGGCCTGGGCGCCGTCCGCCGCTCTGCCCGCTCGCCTGCGCCCGGGCGCCGCCGTGCCGAGCCGCCGCGCCGCGCCAGCAGCCGCTCCACCGGGCGGGGACAGGGCGCGCGCGCGGGCGGGGCTTCCGGCGCGGCGGCCTCCTGTTTCCAGGCGCGGGCGCCGCGCAGACCACGCGGGCGGCTGCAGGCCGCGCCCGCCCGCCCCGCCCGCCCCGCCCGCCCCCGGGGCCCGGCTCCCCGCCCCGCCCCGCCGGCCGCACCTGCCGGGCGCCCCGCGGGCCCCGCGCGTGCTCACGCTGCGGCCCCCCGGCCTGGAGCCTGTTGAGCCCCTCGTGCACCCTCCCGCGTGCTCCCATCCCGCACCCACGCGCCGGCCGCCGAGCAAGCGGCGTCTGCGAACCGGGGTTTTAAGAGTCCTTTTGGGCTCCTTGGGGCCATGAGGTCGGGAGAGGCAGCGGCGCCGCCCCCGGAGGGTTCCTCTGAGATAACCGGCCCTTGTGCTTGAGATCCGGGGACCGAGGAGGGCACAGGCGTGGGCGGGGAAGCTCCCCCTGAACCGGGGCGGTGGAGGTGGTCCCTGGGAAGCGGCCAGGTGCGAGGCCGAAGTCGGTGTAAATCCAACGTCCCCCAGCCCCAGCGAGCGACCTGTGCTTCGTTCCAGAACTCTTCCTGGCACTCGAGAGTCAGGAAAGCTCTCCAGGGTGGGAGGTCTCCCGGCCCCGGGGTCAAGATGCTCTGGTTATGAGCAAGGACGGAGGCTGGCCCTGGGAGACCGTGATGTCTAGAGCAGCGGTGTCCTGGCAGTGGGAGTGCTGTCAGGCGGCCTTGGAGACACGCAGTGCCCCTGTTTTCATAGGTGAGAAGCACTGAACCAGACAGCCGCGGGCTGGTGAAACGTGAGGAACCGTCCTGAGAGCAGCTGGCCTCTATGCATCCTGCAGATCCACAAGCCAGCGAGAAAGTGTGGGTGGGTTTGATAAGCGACGACAGGGGAGCCGGGTAGCTATCCACAGAACAGATGCTTTTAAACTCGCGCTTGGTACTCAACTGTGAGATTACCTCCCAAATTGGATTAATTAGAACATTTAGGGGAAATAAGAAAACAGGGTTAAATGAACATTCAGCAAGTTTCTGAGAGAACTTTCCTGAACACAGACACAAAACCACTCACAAGGAAGGGAAAGCCCGGAACCCCAGACCTGGGCGCGTGTCTGGCCCACACACCCCTCTCGTTCTCTCAGTTAACTGGGGATGGGGCCCCTGAAGCGGCTCCTCCAGCCCCTCCTGTCCGAGACTAGGGTTCTCCTTCTGTCCCTGGTCCCCGGCCCAGGGTCACCTGCCCCTCTCCAGTCCAGCAAGCTGCACAGTGAGTGTGAGAACGGAAATCGGATTCCGCTGTGCCGTGCTCAGAGCCCTGCCGGCTTCTCATCGCACTGGGCGGGTCACAGAGCCCCGGGCCGGCCGCCTGCCTCTCCCCCAGCCTTCCTTCCGCGCCCGGCCCATGCTCCATCCTGGCATCCTCCTCCCTCCTGCCGCATCTGCGGTTTCTGCTGCCTTCCCGTCCCGCTGCTTCCCGTGGTCAGTTTCTCCTACACGCCCCATGCCTGCTTTCGGACTCAGCTTTGTCTGGGCCTCCTTCCTGCTGCCCTGTGAGTGCCCTGAGGACAGGGGGTCTGCACCCCTGCCCTTCTGTATTTGAGGTGGGAGACCACTGGATGGAGGCATGGGAGGAACTGACCAGCCCTCCACACGTCCCTGTCCCACATGTATTCCCTGCATTCTCAGGACCAGTCCAGGGCACCCAGGCCGCAGGCTCCCGCCTCTGATGCGCCAACACCCCTCACCCGTCCCCACCTTGGAGCATGGCCCTAAGGACCTGGAATCGCCTGCAGAGAACTGCCCTGCAGACCAAGGCTGGGCTGGCGGGCAAGGAGGCCTGGAGAAGCTCACCCCTGTCTCCCCACAGCGCAGGGCGGGCCTGGACCTAGGACAGAGCCCCCACCCCACCCGGCCAGCTCTGCTGTCACCTCCTGGTGAAGCCCCCTCCCAGGAGGACTCACCCCCTGGAAGGAGGGCCTGGGAGGAGCCCCAGCCCTTCAGCTGGACCTGCATGTGTACCCAGAATACGTCTTGGGGCTTCAGTCCTGCCTCCCTAACAGCCCTCTACAGAGATGGGCCCAAGAAGACTGGAATGTGTTGGTTCTTTCAGGAAGAGACCAGACCCTGCCACAAGGTCACCAGACGGGTTGCACCTGCAGTCCAGGCTTCTTAAGGAATGCTAGAATTTTTCTAATGCCAAAAGTTAATATTTTACTTTTTCTCTGTGAACAAGAGAAGGTCCTGTCTCTGAGTCACTCTGAATGCTGTTCAGATCCTGCATAATTTCTAAAACAGTGGGCAGTGTGGACACCAGCCATGTGCCCCGTGTCCATCACTGCTGTGGGCCATCCACTCTCCCTGGGCTCAGTGGTCCCTGCAGGCACATCGTGGGCGCCCCCCAAGAAAGCTGTGTCCCCCACAGGCCTGAAAGGCAGCCTCAGATGCAGCTTCTGGCTGAACAGGAGTGGCTCTGGCTGCTCTCACCGGCATCAGGGCATGCGGGCCGCTGCCCACTTTCACCACCCCTGAGGTCAGTGTGCCTGAGGGTCTGCTTGGGTGCGGGCAGGAAGCAGAAATGGCCATGCAGAGGGTTGTGGCAGGTGGGAGGAGGGGGCAGGTGTGGAGTCTGAGGCAGGGAAGGGGCAGCCCCGCAGGGATCTTGGGAAGGCAGTGCAGAAAAGGAGGCAGGGCATGGCTGGGAG
The DNA here is from genome assembly GCF_003369695.1 of Bos indicus x Bos taurus. Taxonomy (NCBI): domain Eukaryota; kingdom Metazoa; phylum Chordata; class Mammalia; order Artiodactyla; family Bovidae; genus Bos; species Bos indicus x Bos taurus. The sequence continues at coordinate 116,621,955 of NC_040081.1, read as the reverse complement.
AGGCAGGAGACTGTGGCTCGCAAGGGCAGGGCCCTGGGTCCGGCTCCTGCTCCTGAACAGGAGGGGCGGTGCACAAGGCAGGGGCCCCTCCCAGCCCTCCAGGAGAAAGCCAGAGTAGCAGGAGAGGCCGGCCACGGCTGCAGGTGGCAGGGCCTGGAGGACTTGGGGCTGGGACCCCAGGGTCGGGCGGCCATCTGCCTCCACCAGGAGCTGGAGGGCCAGCAGGTCAGCGGGGGAGAAACCGCAGCCCCTGGACGTACAGTGAGGAGAGGGTGGCAGAGAGGGGAGGCTCCCACAGCCTGAGTGGACTTCGGACTCCCGCAGGAGGGGCCCTTTCACCATGGTTCCGTGCTGCAGCTCCGGTGCCAGGGACCAGTTCCAGCTGAGACCGGACACATGTCCCTCCGCATGTCCTGCGCCCAGGGGTACATTCCTGACCCCATCCCTCCGTCCCGAGCACCTCTCCTTGCACCGGGGCTCCGGCCCCAAAGCCCCGGGCTCCCCACTGCGTGTGCCCAGAGCTGTGATCACGAGGCCCTGGTGAACCTCGTGGTTGTCGTGGACATGCCACGTCCACAGCCTTGAATTCAACTTAAGTCCTTGCACCTGCCGTGTGTGGGAGCCGCACTCCCTTCCGGGTCACTTCGCACTGGAACCAACCGGGAGGGACAGCGCATCCTCCCTCCCACTGCCCGAGCAACCTTCCGAGGCCAGCGCCTCCCCCAGGGCCCATCACTGCACCCCAGGCTACAGGTGTCTTGGTCCGTACCACCTCAGCATCACCTCGTGGTCCACTGATGCAGGGCCTGGAAACTTCGATGAGCTGCTGGAAGGGAGCACCAGGCTGCCAACGAGACGCCGGCCAGGTCAACAAAGCGTCGCAGGTGCACCTGAAGCAGAAACGGACGGATGCCGCAGTGCTCGTGATCCAGCATGCAAAGCGCCCCAGAACTTGTGTACGAGCCTCGGGGTTTCGGCCGTGAGAGGAGGAGGCTCGTGACACCTCCCGTCAAGGGAACTGCCGACTGGGGGGGGCTCCAAGGGGGTGGACTGGGGCTGCGGCCACGGGGTGGTGCTCTTCCCTGCCGGACCAGGTCCCATCTCTTTGATCATAAGCGGGGTAAAAGTCGGCGGTCTAGCAGGCTGTCTAGGACTCCAAGAAACACGGTGTGTTGCCCCAAAGCTGCTCCTAACGCCCTTGTGTGCGAGGTGTGTGGAGGGCCCACATACAGCAAGACCCTGCCCAGCTCCCAGCTGAGGAGGCTCTCCTTGAGTGTGGGGATGCCACCTTGGGTGGTGAGGGAGAAGGGGTCCCGCCGTGCAGGTCCTCTTGAGACGCGTCCCGTGGGTGAGTTCAGCGAAAGCCTGGAACTCGTGAGGTATCCGCTGAGTCTGGGTGACAGGGACACTTACGGATGGAACTGTGCCCCAGCCCTGCTGGTCACATGCTGTGGTCCCAACCCCATATACCACCAAGTGTTCCCTTATCTGGAGAGAGGTGAGGTCAGCAAGGTGGGCCCTAACCGTGACCGGTGTCCTCATAAGAGGAGAGGATGGAGCTACCAGACAGATGTCCCGGGAGAAGACACTGTGAGGATGTGGGCGGAGATCAGTGAAGCTAAGGGCTCCAGCATCCCTCAGGGTGAGGGGAGAAGCCAGGACAGACTCCCCTCCTCACACCTCAGTAGGCACCCCTCTGCTGCCACCTTGGCCTCAAGAACCGAGCCACTAAACGTCTGTTCTGTAAGCCAGCCAGTCTGCGGTGGTTTGATATGGCAATGCTAGCAAGCCAATACAGAGGGGAACAGTGAACGTGCTGAAGATAAGACCAGAGAGATCTTAGAAGTAAAGCAAAGGAGACTTGCAGCTCTGGCGTTCCCCATAATGAAGAGCCCCAGACCTGCTGCCACAGAACTTGCAGAGACAAAACATGGAGCCGATTCATGAGGAAGCCGGACACAAGCAGAGTGCATGCGGACGGACAGGCCCGGAAGGCTGGTCTCAGAGCCTCAGGGGTTCAGTCTTGACACCCCGGCCTTCCTGAGACAAGGGCCCTCACGGGGGACACCCTCTGGAGGAACACAGAGCGGGAGGCCCGTGGGCCTGGGCTGCTGAGGCGAGGGGCTCAGGCCCTGCTGGAGCTGCGCACTCGGCCGCTCAGCCGCGTCCCGCTGGGCGAGGTGGGCTGCTGCAGTGTCAGCCGCTCAGCCGCGTCCCGCTGGGCGAGGTGGGCTGCTGCAGTTGGACCACAAAGAGGGCTGAGCGCTGAAGAATTGACGCTTTCGAGCTGCGGTGCCGGGGAAGACTCTTGAGAGTCCCTTGGGCTGCAAGGAGATCCAACCAGTCCACGCCAAAGGAAACTAACACTGAATGTTCATTGGAAGAACTGAGCTGTAACTGAAAGTCAGTACTGTGGCCAGCTGGTGCAAAGAGCTGACTCATTGGAAAAGACCCTGATGCGGGGAGAGATTGAGGACAGGAGAAGGGGACGACAGAGGATGAGATGACGGGATGGCATCATTGACTAAATAGACATGAATTTAAGCAAACTCTGGGAGATGGTGAAGGACAGGGAAGCGTGGTGTGCTTCAGTCCACTGGGTCACAAAAAGTCAGACATGCCTTAGGGACTGAACAAGAGCAACAGCAAGCAATAATCGCATTAAAATTAAACGGAGAAAATTGGCCACTTTTTAAAAAAAATCACTTGCCAAAGTGGTTGAAGAAAACCAAATCCAGCTATTTCCTAACCCCAGTTACTGATTTTCCGTCACCGAGTTTCGACGTGACCTTGTTACACAACAGTTGGAAACTAATGTGAACTACAGAAGTCATAGTGTGGCGAGACTGAAGAAGGAATGAGGAAAGAAGGCTGTACCGAACAACGTTAGGGATGAACGATGAGACGTAACCGCAGACAAAATGGAGATTTTTTAAGTCAAAGAAGACACTGCAACCGACTTTGCCAACAAATTCAAAGCTTAAATCAAATACAAAATATTCTCTTAAAAATTAAACTTACCAAAGCTCCCTCAGGGAATCCCCTGGTGGTCCAGTGGTTCCAGACTTCGTACTTCCAGCACAGAGGGTGTGGGTCCCATCCCTGGCTGAGGAGGTAAGACCTTGCAAGCCACGAGGCCAAAAAAACACTAACACAAACAAAGCAAAAAACTCACTCAAGAAACAATAGAATACCCAAATAGCCCAATAACGGCAAAGAAAATGAACTACCAGTCTAAAGATCTACCCCCACCCAAAAGTGCAGATGGCTTAAAGAAAAGTTCTATCAAATATTTAACAAGCAGGTAATCCAAATCTTATCAAAGTATTTCAGGTAATTAAGAAGTAGGAAGTCTACCCAAATAATCTTGAGACATCAACCCAGATGTTACAATGAAATTTTTAAAAATACAGATTAGTCATATTTAGAAACAGAAATATGAAATTATCAAATAAAACATTAACAAATCAAATCTGTCGATATGTATCAAAAATAATTGCACCAAATTAAGTTTGTTTCAGGGAAGTAAGAGTGATGTATCATTAGAAAACATATTAACTTGGAACACATTAACAATGAATGAAAAATTTTCACTGAATCATCACAATAAATACAAGAAACGTTTATAAAATCTAACAAACATTTTTTTTTCCATCAAGAGGAAATCCACATAATAGAAAATTCAATCATTTTGAAGTGGACAATTCAGTGGCTTCTAGTACATTTGGTGCTATGCAACCATCACACTATACAATTCTAGACCATTTTCATGACCCCCTAAGAGCTGACTGTGGCTCAGATCATGAACTCCTCATTGCAAAATTCAGACTTAAACTGAAGAAAGTAGGTAAAACCAATAGATGATTCAGGTATGACCTAAATCAAATCCCTTATGATTATACAGTGGAAGTGAGAAATAGATTCAAGGAATTAGATCTGGTAGACAGAGTGTGTGAAGAATTATGGGTGGAGGTTCATAACATTGTACAGGAGGTGTTGACCAAAACCATCCCCAAGAAAAAGGAATGCAAAAAAGCAAAATGGTTGTCTGAGGAGGCCTTATAAATAGCTGAGAAAAGAAGAGAAGCATAAGGCAAAGGAGAAAAGGAAATATATACCCATCTCAATGCAGAGTTCCAAAGAATAGCAAGGAGAGATAAGAAATCAATGCACAGAAAGAGGAATCAATGCACAGAAAGAGGAAAACAATAGAATGTGAAAGACTAGAGATCTCTTCAAGAAAATTAGATGTACCAAGTGAACACTTCATGTAAAAATGGGCTCAACAAAGGACAGAAACAGAATGGACTGAAAAGAAACAGAAAATATTAAGAGATGGCAAGAATACACAGAACTATACAAAAATCTCAATGATGCAGATAACCACGATGGCATGATCACTCTCCTAGAACGAGACATCCTGGAGTACGAAGTCAAGTAGGCCTTAGGAATCATCACTATGAACAAAGCTAGTGGAAATGGTGGAATTCCAGCTGAGATATTTCAAATCCGAAAAGATGATGCTGTGAAAGTGCTGCACTCAATATGCCAGCAAATTTGGAAAACTCAGCAGTGGTTACAGGACTGGAAAAGGTCAGCTTTCATTCCAATCCCAAAGAAAGGCAATGCCAAAGAATGTTCAAACTACCACACAATTGCACTCATCTCACACACTAGCAAAGTAATGCTCAAAATTCTCCAAGCTAGCCTTCAACAGTATGTGAACCGAGAACTTCCAGATGTTCAAGCTGGATTTAGAAAAGGCAGAGGAAGCAGAGATCAAATTGCCAACATCCGCTGGATCATGGAAAAAGCAAGAGAGTTCCAGAAAAACATCTATTTCTGCTTTATTGACTATGCCAAAGCCTTTGACTGTGTGGATCACAATAAACTGTAGAAAATTCTGAAAGAGATGGGAGTACCAGACCACCTGACCTGCCTCTTGAGAAACCTGTATGCAGGTCAGGAAGCAACAGAACTGGACATGGAACGACAGACTGGTTCCAAATAGGAAAAGAAGTACATCAAGGCTGTATATTGTCACCCTACTTATTTAACTTCTATGCAGAGTACATCATGAGCAACGCTGGGCTGGAAGAAGCACAAGCTGGAATCAAGATTGCCAGGAGAAATATCAGTAACCTCAGATATGCAGATGACACCACCCTTATGGCAGAAAGTGAAGAGGAACTAAAAAGCCTCTTGATGAAAGTGAAAGTGGAGAATGAAAAAGTTGACTTAAAGCTCAACATTCAGAAAACGAAGATCATGGCATCTGGTCCCATCACTTCATGGCAAATGGATGGGGAAACAGTGGAAACAGTGGCTGACTTTCTTTTCTTGGGCTCCAAAATCACTGTAGATGGTGACTGCAGCCATGACATTAAAAGACGCTTACTCCTGGAAAGAAAAGCTATGACCAAACTAGACAGCATATTAAAAAGCAGAGATGTTACTTTGCCAACAAAGGTCCGTATGGTCAAAGCTATGATTTTTCCAGTGGTCATGTACGGATGTGAGAGTTGGACCATAAAGAAAGCTGAGATCTGAAGAGTGATGCTTTTTTAAAAAATTGATTTGTTTTTTAATTGAAGGATAACTTCTTAATAGAATTTTGTTGTTTTCTGTCAAACCGCAACGTGAATCAGCCATAGATACGTCCCCTCCCTCTTGAACCTCCCTCCCAGCTCCCTCCCCATCCCACCCCTCTGTATCTAGGTTGATACAGAGCCCCTGTTTGAGTTCCCTAAGACATACAGCAAATTCCCGTTGGCTCTCTATTGTACATATGGTAGTGTGAGCTTCCACGGCACTCTCTCCACACAGCTCACCCTCTCCTGCCCTCTCCCCCATCCATAAGTCTGTTCTCTATGTCTCTTTCTCCAGTGCTGCCCTGCAAATAAATTCTTCGGTACCATCTTTCTAGATTCGCATATATGCGTTAGTATACAATATTTATCTTTCTCTTTCTGACTTACTTCATTCTGTATAACGGGCTCTAGGTTCATCATTAGAACTGACTCAACTGTATTCCTTTTATGGCTGAGTAATATTCCATTGTGTATATGTACCAAAACGTCTTTATCCATTCCTTTGTCAACGGACATCTAGGTTGCTTCGACATTCTAGCTATTGTGAATAATGCTGCAATGAACATTGGGGTACATATTCCTTTTCAAATTTGGTTTCCTCAGGATGTATGCCTAGGAGTGGGATTGCTGGATCATATAGTGGTTTTATTCCTAGCTCTTAAAGGAATCTCCATACCGTCTTCCATAGTGGTTGTATCCATTTACATTGCCACAAACAGTGAAAGAGGGTTCTCTCTTCTCCACAATCTCTCCAGCATTTATTGTTTGTAGACTTTTTGATGATGGCTATTCTGACCAGGAGGAGAAGGGGGTGCCAGAGGATGAGATGGCTGGATGGCATCACTAACTCGATGGACATGAGTTTGGATAAACTCCAGGAGTTGGTGATGGACAGGGAGGCCTGCCATGCTGTGATTCATGGGGTCACAAAGAGTCGGACACAACTGAGCAACTGAACTGAACTGATTCTGACCAGTGTGAAGTGATATCTCATGGTAGTTTTGATTTGCATTTCTCTAATAATAAGCATCTGGTCCCATCACTTCATGGGAAATACATGTGGAAACAGTATCAGACTTTATTTTGGGGGTCTCCAAAATCACTGCAGATGGTGACTGCAGCCATGAAATTAAAAGACGCTTACTCGTTGGAAGGAAAGTTATGACTAGATAGATAGCATATTCAAAAGCAGAGACATTACTTTGCCAACAAAGGTCCATCTAGTCAAGGCTATGGTTTTTCCTGTGGTCATGTATGGATGCGAGAGTTGGACTGTGAAGAAAGTTGAGCACCAAAGAATTGATGCTTTTGCACTGTGGTGTTGGAGAAGACTCTTGAGAGTCCCTTGGACTACAAGGAGACCCAAGCAGTCCATCCTAAAGGAGATCAGTCCTGGGTGTTCTTTGGAAGGAATGATGCTAAAGCTGAAACTCCAGTACTTTGGCCACCTCATGCGAAGAGTTGACTCATTGGAAAAGACTCTGATGCTGGGAGGGATTGGGGGCAGGAGGAGAAGGGGACAACAGAGGATGAGATGGCTGGATGGCATCACCAACTCAATGGACGTGAGTTTGAGTGAACTCTGGGAGATGGTGATGGACAGGGAGGCCTGGCATGCTGCGATTCACGGGGTCACAAAGAGTTGGACACGACTGAGCGACTGAACTGAACTGAATTATGAGCAATGTTGAGCATCTTTTCATGTGTTTGTTAGCCATCTGTATGTCTTCTTTGGAGACATGTCTGTTTAGTTCTTTTTCCCACTCTTTGATTGGTTGTCTGTTTTTCTTGTATTGAGCTGCATGAGCTGCTTGTATATTTTGGAGATTAACCCTTTGTCAGTTGTTTCATTTGCTATTATTTTCTCCCATTCTGAGGGTTATCTTTTCACCTTGCTTAGTTTCCTTTGCTGTGCAAAATCTTCTAAGTTTAATCAGGTCCCACTTGCTTACTTTTGTTTTTATTTCCATTACTCTAGAAGGTGGGTCATTCAGGATCTTGCTTTGATTTATGTCATCGAGTGTCGTGCCTATGTCTTCCTCTAAGAGTTTTATAGTTTCTGGTCTTACATTTAGGTCGTTAATCCATTTAGAGTTTATCTTTGTGTGTGGTGTTAGGAAGTGTTCTAATTTCACTCTTTAACATGTGGCTGTCCAGTTTTCCAAGTACCACTTATTGGAGAGGCTGTCTTTGCCCCATTTTATTTTCTTGCCTCCTTTGTCAAAAATAAGGTAGCCATAGGTGCATGAGTTTATTTCTGGGCTTTCTGTCTTATTCTGTTGGTCTATATTTCTGTTTCTGTGCCAGTACCATACTGTCTTGATAACTGCAGCTTTGTAGTATAATCTGAAGTTAGGATGGTCTCTTCCTCCAGCTCCATTCTTTCTCAACACTGCTTTGGCTATTCAGGGTCTTTTGTGTTTCCATAAGAATTGTGAAATTTTTTGTTCTAGTTCTGTGGAAAATGCCATTGGTGATTTGACAGGGATCACATTGAATCTGTAATTTGCATTTGGTAGCATAGTCATTTTCACAATATTGATTCTTCCTACCCAGGAGCATGGAATATCTCTCCATCTGTTTCTGTCATCTTTCATTTCTTTAATCAGTGTCATAATTTTCTGTGTACAGTTCTTTTGTCTCCTTAGGTAGGTTTATTCCTAGGTATTTTATTCTTTTTGTTGTAGTGGTGAATGGGACTGATTCTTTAATTTCTCTTTCTGATCTCTCCTTGTTAGCGTATAGGAATGCAAGTGATTTGTGTGCATTGGTTTTGTATCCCGTGACTTTGCTAAATTCACTGATAAGCTCTAGTAATTTTCTGATGGTGTCTTTAGGGTGTTCTATGTACAGTATCATGTCATCTGCAAACAGTGAGAGCTTTACTTTCTCTTTTCCAATCTGGATTCCTTTTATTTCTTTTTCTTCTCTGAATGCTGTAGCTAGGACTTCCAGAACTATGTTGAATAAGAGTGGTGGGAGTGGACACTCTTGTCTTGTTCCTGATCTTAGGGGGATGCTTTCAGGTTTTCACTGTTGAGAATAGTGTTTGCTGTGGGCTTCTCATATATGGCCTTTCCTATGTTGAGGTAGGTTCCCTCTATGCTCATTTTTTGAAGAGTTTTAATCAAAAATGGGTGCTGAATTTTATCAAAGGCTTTTTCTGCATCTATTGAGATTATCATTTGGTTTTTATCTTTCAATTTAATATGATGTATCACATTGATTGGTTTGTGTATATTGAAGAATCCTTGCATCCCTGGAATAAACCCAACTTGATCATGGTGTATAAGCTTTTTAATGTGTTGTTGAATTCTGTTTGCTAGAATTTTGTTGAGGATTTTTGCATCTATGTTCATCAGTGATATTGGCTGTAGTTTTCTTTTTTTGTGTTGTCTTTGTCTCGTTTTGGTATCAGGGTGATGGTGGCCTTGTAGAATGAGTTTGGAAGTGTTCCTTCTGCAATGTTTTGAAAGAGTCTTAGAAGAATAGGCATTAGATCGTCTCTAAATGTTTGATAGAATTCACCTGTGAAGCCATCACGTCCTGGGCTTTTGTTTTTTGGCAGATTTTTTTAATCACAGTTTTGATTTCAGTGCTAGTAATTGGGTTGTTCATAATTTCTATTTCTTCCTGGTTCAGTCATGGAAGATAGAACTTTTCTAAGAATCTGTCCATTTCTTCCAGGTTATCCATTTTATTGCCATACAGTTGTTCATAATAGTCTCTTATAATCCTTTGTGTATTTCTGCTTTGTCTGTTGCAACCTCTCCTTTTTAGTGTCTAACTTTGTTGCTTTCATCCTTCTCACTTTTGTTTTTTAGTGTCTAATTTTGCTGATTTCATCCTTCTCATTTTTGTTGATGGTAATAGTCTCTTATAATCCTTTGTATTTCTGCATTGTCTGTTGCAACCTCTCCTTTTTAGTGTCTAACTTTGTTGCTTTCATCCTTCTCACTTTTGTTTTTTAGTGTCTAATTTTGTTGATTTCATCCTTCTCATTTTTGTTGACGGTCCTGTTTAGTGTCTAATTTTGCTGATTTCATCCTTCTCATTTTTGTTGACGGGTCTGGCTAAAGGTTTGTCAGTTTTGTTTACCTTCTCGAAGAACCAGCTTTTAGTTTTATTAATCTTAACTATTGTTTCTTTCATTTCTTTTTCACTTATTTCTGCTCTGATCTTTATTATTTCTTTCCTTCTGCTAATTTTTGGGGGCTTTTGTTCTTCTTTTTCCAGTTGTTTTAGGTGTAAAGTTAGGGTGTCTATTTGATGTTTTTCTTGTTTCTAAACGTAGGATAGTGTTGCTATAAACTTCCCTCTTAGGACTGTTTTTGCTGCATCCCATAGGTTTTGACTTGTGTTTTCCTTGCCATTTGTTTCTAGGAATTTTTTGATTGCCCTTTTGATTTTTCAGTAATCTGGTTGTTATTTAGAAATATATTATTTAATCTCCATGTGGTTTTTTTTTTGTTTTTTTTCTTGTAATTGATATCAAAAGTGGTCAGAAAGTATGCATTGATACTATTTTGATTTTGCACAATGCAAAAGCATTGTGGTCAGAAAAGATGCTTGATACGATTTCAATTTTCTTAAATTTACTGAGGTTTGATTTGTGACCCAAGATGTGGTCTATCCTGGAGAATGTTCCATGTGCACTTGAGAAGAAGGTGTATTCATTTGCATTTGGATGGAAAGTCCTGAAGATATCGATGAGATCCGTCTCGTCTAATGTATCATTTAAGACTTGTTTTTCCTTAGTAACTTTGTTTTGCTGATCTGTCCATGGGTGTGAGTGGGGTGTTAGAGTCTCCTATTATTGTGTGACAGTCAATAGTAACTTTGTTTTGCTGATCTGTCCATGGGTGTGAGTGGGGTGTTAGAGTCTCCTATTACTGTGTGACAGTCAGTTTCTCCTTCTGTGTCCGTCAGTGTTTGTCTCGTGTTTTGAGGCGCTCCTATGTTGGGTGCATCGGTTCAGTTCAGTTCAGTTCAGTCGCTCAGTCATGTCTGACTCTTTGTGGCCCCATGGACTGCATCATGCCAGGCTTCCCTGTCCATCACCAACTCCCAGAGTTTACTCAAACTCATGTCCATTGAGTTGGTGATGCCATCCAACCGTCTCATCCTCTGTTGTCCCCTTCTCCTCCCGCCTTCAATCTTTCCCAGCATCAGGGCCTTTTACAATGAGTCAGATCTTCACAGCAGGTGGCCAAAGTATTGAATTTCAGCTTGAACATCAGTCCTTCCAGTGAATATTCAGGACTGATTTCCTTTATAATGGACTGGTTGGATCTCCTTGCAGTCCAAGGGACTCTCAAGAGTCTTCTCCAACACTACAGTTCAAAAGCATCAATTCTTTGGTGCTCAGCTTTCTTTGTAGTGCAAATCTCACATCCATACATGACTACCGGAAAAAAATCATAGCCTTGACTAGATGGACATTTGTTGGCAAAGTAATGTTTCTGCTTTTTAATATGCCATCTAGGTTGGTCATAAATTTTCTTCCAAGGAGCAAGCGTCTTTTAATTTCATGGCTGCAGTCACCAACTGCAGTGATTTTGAAGCCCCAAAAAATAAAGTCTGCCACTGTTTTCACTGTTTCCCCCATCTACTTGCCATGAAGTGATGGGACCAGATGCCATGACCTGGTGCATGGATATTTAAATTGTTATGTCTTCCTCTTGAACTGATCCTTTGATCATTATGTAGTGTCCTTGTCTCTTGTAATATTTTTATTTTAAGGTCTGTTTTGCCTGATATGAGGATTGCTTCTCCAGCTTCCTTTTGCTTTCCATTTGCGTGGAATCTATTTTTCCACCCTCTCACTTTTGGTCTATATGCATCTTTAGGTCTAAAGTGGGTTTCTTGTAGGTGGCATGTATTTTGGTCTTGTTTTTGTATCCCTTCAGCCAGTCTGTGTGTTTTGATTGGAGCATTTAATCCATTTACATTTAAAGTAATTGTTAATATATGTGTCCCTATTGCAGCTTTCTTAATGGTTTTGGGCTTGTTTTTGAGGGTCTTTCTCTTCTCTCATGTCTCCTGACTGTATAAGTCCCTTTAACGTTTGCTGTAAAGCTGATCTGGTGGTGCTGAACTCTCTTAACTTTTGCTTGTCTGAAAAGCTTTTGATTTCTCCATGAATTTTGAATGAAACCCTTGCCAGGTAGAGTAATCTTGGTTGTAGATTTTCCCCTTTCAGTATTTAAATATATCCTGCCGTTCCCTTCTGGCCTGCAAAGTTTCTGCTGAAAGGTCAGCTGTTAATTGTGTGGGGTTTCCCTTGCATGTTACTTGTTGCTTCTCCCTTGCTGCTTCCAGTATTCTTTCTTTGTGTTTAATTTTTGTTAGTTGATTAGTATAAGCCAGGGGTGAGCACAGGGTGAGGATGGAGAGCCAGCAAGTGGAGTAAGGGCCACACAACTGTCGTTTTTCCCCTGGAGTCAGACACATCTGTCTGAGAAGCTGATGCCTCTGAACTGTGGTGTGTTTCTCCTTGCGTTTATCCTGTATGGGACTCTCTGCACCTCTTGGACTTGATTGACTATTTCCTTTTCCCTATTGGGAAAATTTTCTACTATAATCTCTTCAAAATTTTTCTCATACCCTTTCTTTTTCTCTTCTTCTTCCGGGATCCCTATAACTCAAATGTTGGCACATTTAATTTTGTTCCAGAGGTCTCTGAGGCTAGCCTCAATTCTTTTCATTCTTTTTACTGGATTCTGCTCTTTAGCAGTTATTTCCACCATTTTATCTTCCAGCTCACTGATCTGTTCTTTGCTTCAGATATCCTGCTACGGATTCCTTCTAGAGTATGTTTAATTTCAGTAATTGTATGTTTGTCTCTCTACATTTATTCTTTAATTCTTCTGGGTCTTCGTTAATCAATTCTTGTGATTTCTTCATTCTGTTTGCAAGGTTTTGATCATCTTTACTATCATGCTTGTGAATTCTTCAGGTGGTTCACCTATTTCCCCTTCATTTATTTGGACTTCTGTGTTTCTAGTTTTTTCCTTCATTTGTTCAGTATTTCTCTGCCTGTTCATATTATTATTTTTAAAGCTTATTGTGTTTGAAGTCTCCTTTTCCCAGGCTTTAAGGTTGAAATCTTTCTTCCTTTTGGTTTCTGCCCTCATAAGGTTGGTCCAGTGGTTTGTGTAAGCTTCGCACAGGGTGGGATTTGTGCTGAGTTTCTTTGCTTTTCCTCTAATGGGCAGGGCTGAGTGAGGTGGTAATCCCGCCTGCTGATGATCGGGTGTGTATTTTTGTCTTATTTGTTGTTTGGTTGAGGTGTCCTGCGCAGGGTACTACTGGTAGCTGTGTGATGCCGGGTCTTGTATTGAAGTGGTTTCCTTGGTGGGAGTGCTCACTATTTAATATTCCCTAGGGTTAGGAGTTCTCTGGTAGTCTCGGGTCCTGGAGTCAGTGTTCCCAGTCCAAAGGCTTACGGCTTGATCTCTGGTTTCCTGTTGCTAGCGGCTCCACATTTCATCTGGAAAGAACATAAATCTGGCAACCTCACTTCAGGCGTAGGCCATCCACCCAGTGTCCAACATTCCGATGTGCTTCTCTGTAAAAGCAGTGGAATCAGTCTTCTCCTGGGGTCCCTTTGAAGAGCCGTGGTTCTGGCCAAGATTAAGGCCGTAATCCTGGAAGACCGTCCTGGTGCTGGAATAGGGAACCCGCAGCCACGGGGCTTGTGGACAGCCAGCCAGAGCCAGGGGTGAGCACAGGGTGAGGATGGAGAGCCAGCAGGTGGAGTAAGGGGCCACACATCTGTCGTTTTTCCCCTGGTGTCAGACACATCTGTCTGAGAAGCTGATGCTTTTGAACTGTGGTGTTGGAGAAGACTCTTGGGAGTCCCCTGGACTGCAAGGAGATCAAACCACTCAATCCTAAAGGAAATCAGTCCTGAATATTCACTGGAAGGACTGATGCTGAAGCTGAAACTCCAAAACTTTGGCCACCTGATGTGAAGAACTGACTCATTAGAAAAGACCCTGAAGCTGGGAAAGATTGAAGGCAGAATGAGGCGATTAGATGGCATCACCGACTCAGTGGACATGACTTTGAGCAAGCTCCGGGAGTTGGTGATGGACAAGGAAGCATGGCGTGCTGCAGTCCATGGGGTCGCAAAGAGTCGGACACGACTGAACAACTGAACTGAACTGATAAGGAACCCTGTGGCCATTTAGCAGGCACTCCACATTTCCCCCTCCTCTCAGACCCTGACAACTTCAGATTAATCTGCCGGTTAATATCTCCATGGATTTGCCTATACTAATGATGTTGTTCACTCAGTGCTGTCGGACCCCATGGATCCCATGGACCTTGTAACCCCATGGACTGCAGCACACCAGGCTTCCGTGTCCTTCACCATCTCCCAGAACTTGTTTAAACTCATGTCCATTGAGTTGGTGATGCCATCCAACCATCTCATCCTCTGTTGTCCCCTTCTCCTCCCGCCTTCGATCTTTCCCAGCATCACGGTCTTTTCTAGTGAGCTGGCTCTTCGCATCAGGTGGCCAAAGTATTGGAGCTTCAGCTTCAGCATCAGTCCTTTCAGTGAATATTCAGGACTGGTCTCCTTTAGAATGGACTGGTTGGATCTCCTTGCAGTCCAAGGGACCGTCAAGAGTCTTCTCCAACACCACAGTTCAAAAGCATCAATTCTTCGGTGCTCATCCTTCTTTATGGCCCAATAACCTAATATAGGCTATATGGCTTTCATGGCCTATTTAATAACATATCTAAATGCAGTCATGCGATGCGTAGCTCTTTGTGTCTGTTTTTTTCACTTAGCATAATGTGTTCAACGTTCATCCATGCTGTAGCATATGTCAGTGCATCATTCCTTTTTTGGCTGGATAAAATTCCATTGTATAGATACACATTTTGTTATCTTCCTCAGTTGATAGACATTTGAGTGGTCTCCACTTTTTTGGCTTATTTTATTAGAGAATTCAGTACACTTATGTTTAGTGTAATTACTGAGAAACAAGGACTTCCTTCCACCAACTTTGCTACTTGTTTTCTATTTGTCTTAAGTATTTTTGTTCTGGGGAGGAGGGAATATATACATATATTTTTTATTATCTTATTGGTTGTTCTGTGTATTACAAGTAACAATTTATAATAATCTATTCTGAATTAACATGCACAGTTTCCAAAGCTTACAAAACTTTGCTCCCACTTAGTCCCATCCCCACCCCCATATGTTGTTTTTATCACAGATCACAAGTGTGTGGACCACAGGGTCCTCCCAGGGCCAGGGTCAGGGTGCGGAAGGGGAGGAGGGGCCTCTCTGATGCACTTCCTTCATCTGACGTCAAATCTCAACCCCACACAGGGTCACACATGTCCATGGCAAACAGCCCAGTGCCAAAAAGAAGGCAGGACGAGGCCAGAGCTGTCAGCCCCCAGGACCGAAAGCCCTAATGGTTGCTTGCTTCTTCCCTCCGGTGCCCAAGAGCGAAGACCTGGTTGTAATCAGGAGGCATTTATTGGGGGTTGGTTTGGGGTGTGCAGCCCAGATCCAGGCACTGGAATTGTGAGCTGCAGCCTACAAGGTGCGGGCCTAGAGAGGCAGCACGTGGCTTGCTGACAGAAAATGCTTCCCAAGGATCCGGATCGGAGCTGGAAGAAGCTAAGTGAGTATGAGTGGGGGACTTTGAAGCTGCAAGGTTGCAGGTGGCCGCTGCTCACAGGTGTTGTTTTGAACAGGGCTGGTGGTGTCCTTGAGTTTGATGCAGTTCAGAGAACTGCAAGCTCTCAGCGATGCAGGAAGTGTCTGAACCACATCCACACTGGACTCCTGGCTGCACTGTGGGTGCCCGGACCCTGTGTGTGCTTGTGCTCAGTCGCTTCAGTCGTGTGTGACCCTTTGTGACCCCATGGGCTGCAGCCCGTCAGGCTCCTCTGTCCGTGGGATTCTCCAGGCAAGAATACTGCAGCGGGTTGCCATTTCCTCCTCCAACCTGGACCATAGCTACTCCGTTTTTATTTTTTACAAAAATCATGCTAAATATGTCCCCTCCTCCCCCCCCTCCTCCCCCTCTGCCTCCCGTCTTCCTGCCTCCCTTCTGCTCTCCCTCCCTCTGTGACAGGAGTTCGGGGTGTATGAGCGCCCCAGCACTGCGGCTCTGAAGACAGAGTGGACGGTCCTGCCTGCAGGGCGGAGGAGCGAGCACTGTCCCCACAGCAACAGCTGTGCCTCCTCCGGCAGGGCTCATCCAAAGGGAAGGAAAGACTGCGTTTCCTAGTGAGGTGGTGTTTGCAGAGAACTGGGTGGTGGCAGCCGAAGCAGGGGCCTCCTCAGAGCCCAGCCGACCTTGGCTCAGCGAGCAAAGCTCCTCTCCCAGCACAGGTGCCCCAGGAACCCCCAGACCCACTGGGGGCAGGAAGCCGGTTCTCCCCGGAGCCACAGGGTGGCCCTGCAGGCCTGGATCAGCTCAGGATCTCCAGGCCCAGGAGTCATCGGGAGCAGACTGTGGTGCAAACCCTCAGGCAAGAACCAAAGGCAGAGAGCTGCCACGTGGTGGGGGGCGGCGCAGGCACAGGCAAAAGAGAAAGAGCGCAGACCGCAGGAGGGGGCGGGGGTGACGGGGCTCGGGGTGCGGGTTCCAGGCGGTGTGGAAGGCGCTGGCTCACACCAGAAACTCGCTCTGAGAGGGACCCAGAATGACTGGTGTGCGTGGACCTGCGTCCTGCCCAAAGGCATGTTCTACCTAACGCCATCTGGCGGGTGCAACCTGCTTTGGAAGCGGGGGTCTCTGCAGATGTCAAGTTAAAACGAGGTCCTTAGGTGGGCTTGAGCCAAGCTGACAGACGTCCTTAGGAGCAGAAGGGAACGTGGACACAGACACAGAGAAGCCACATGGCGAGGGAGGCGGAGACAGGAAGGCCATGGCTGCAAGCCCAGCACTGCCCCAGGCCGCCAGGCACCTGGAAGCCAAAGGACAGGAAGGGCCTGCCCCGGGGCCACTGGGGGCCGTGACCCCTGGGCTCGGGGCTGAATGAGCACCCCTGCTGCGTGGCTTTGCTGCAGGGAGCCGGCCGAGAGCTCACCCCCCTGTTGCCTTTCATCATCTTTATTCTTAATTTGGAGGGGCTTTGGGGAAACAAGTATCTCTTGTAGTAGAAAACCCACATCTGCCCTTCACCAGTCTGTTCCATTCTCCCTGCCTTTTTTCTTCTGTTACTTTGAGGAAAACGAAAATGAATGCTATGAAACTAGCGCCTGCCTTGCCACAGCCTTGTGATGGAGTCACTTCTGTTTTTATCTGCCCCTTCATCCTCCTGTTTCCTCAGCATTACTCGCCCCCTGAACATGGGCTCTCAGTTCAGTTCAGCTCAGTCGCTCAGTCGTGTCTGACTCTTTGCGACCCCATGAATCGCAGCACGCCAGGCCTCCCTGTCCATCACCAACTCTCGGAGTTCACTCAAACTCACGTCCATTGAGTCGGTGATGCCGTCCGGCCATCTCATCCTCTGTCGTCCCCGTCTCCTCCTGCCCCCAATCCCTCCCAGCATCAGAGTCTTTTCCAATGAATCAACTTCACGTGAAATGGCCAAAGTATTGGAGTTTCAGCTTTAGCATCAGCCCTTCCAGTGAACACCCAGGACTGGCCTCCTTCAGGATGGACTGGTTGGATCTCCTTGCAGTCCAAGGGGCTCTCAAAAGTCTTCTCCAACACCACAGTTCAAAAGCATCAATTCTTCAGCGCTCAGCTTTCTTCACAGTCCAACTCTCACATCCATACATGACCACAGGAAAAACCATAGCCTTGACTAGATGAACCTTTGTTGGCAATGTAATGTCTCTGCTTTGGAATATGCTATCTAGGTTGGTCATAACTTTCCTTCCAAGGAGTAAGCATCTTTTAATTTCATGGCTGCAATCACTATCTGCAGTGATTTGGAGCCCCTCAAAATAAAGTCTGACACTGTTTCCACTGTTTCCCCATCTATTTCCCAGGAAGTGATGGGACCAGATGTCATGATCTTAGTTTTCTAAATGTTGAGTTTTAAGCCAACTTTTTCACTCTCCTCTTTCACTTTCATCAAGAGGCTTTTTAGTTCCTCTTCACTTTCTGCCATAAGGGTGGTGTCATCTGCATATCTGAGGTTATTAATATTTCTCCTAGCATTCTTGATTCCAGCTTGTGCTTCTTCCAGCCCCACATTTCTCATGATGTACTCTGCATATAAGTTAAATAAGCAGGGTGACAAGATACAGCCTTGACGTACTCCTTTTCCTATTTGGAACCAGTCTGTTGTTCCATGTCCAGTTCTAACTGTTGCTTCCTGACCTGCATATAGGTTTCTCAAGAGGCAGGTCAGGTGGTCTGCTATTCCCATCTCTTTCAGAATTTTCCACAGTTTATTGTGATCCACACAGTCAAAGGCTTTGGCATGGTCAATAAAGCAGAAATAGATGTTTTTCTGGAATTGTCTTGCTTTTTCGAAGATCCAGCGGATGTTGGCAATTTGACCTCTGCTTCCTCCGCCTTTTCTAACTCTGGCTGGAACGTCTGGATGTGCCGTCCCGAAGGACGCTCACGGGGTGAGAGATGGACGGCGGGCGAGGAACTGGCAGCTGCTTTTGGAAGTTTGGTACTTCTCTATTTCCTGGGTTGCTATCATAAGATTGCATTATTTTTTTATTAAGAACAGTAGTATCTGAGCAGATCGAAAGACCTCGGACAGACCTGGGAGCTGCAGGTGTGGAGCCCGCTGCTGGGCAGGACAGCAGGCGCTTCGGGAGCCAGGGCCCACAGAAGCCCCTACGGAAGCCCCTCTTTCTCCCTGCTAATTGTTGCTTTGTACCATTTCATTGATTCAAAAATCTTGAGAGAAAACCATCTTGAACTGGTGTGCTGGTTCCCTACTGTAACCAAGCAGGGTCCTGCCGGGCCTTGGGGGGGCCACATCCCCAGCCTGCCTCTTGTTTACAGACAAGCTTCAGCCTCCTAGGCCTTCCCTGGATTCTAAAGAGCAAATTTAACTGAAGTGGCAAAATGCAGAAACGAAAACAGTCAACAAGACAAAATAAGAGTAGTTTAGACGTGAAGTCGAGGACCTTGAGTTCTTCCTCCAAGGCTGCAGTTAACATCCTGAGCCCTATTTCTGAGCGGTCATGCCCACACTGAATGCCCCACCAGGTGGGAGAAGTTACACACCCTGCCTACCAGGAAATGCACCGCAGACCCCAGGCCGCTTGGAACGAGAAAACTGATCGCTGAGATTCCGGAAACGTCTCCCGGTTGCCTCACCCCCAACCGATCAGAGAACGTGCAGAGGCTCAGCAGGCAGCCTGCAGCCCCCAGCCCCAGGCTGCCCACTCTCCTTGGTGGGCTCCGTGCTGGGCGCCCGACAACAAACGCTGCACTTTCCTCACCACGACTGGGGCCGTGGACGGGCTTACTGCACACGGGCTGGAGGGTTCGGGTTTGCTTCCAGAAGTCCAGGGTGCCATACGTGGGTAGCATAACAATGAACCCACGAGCCAGGTGGCTTCTGACAACAGAGGTTTATGGTCCTGCAGTCAAGGAGGGCAGAGGCCTGAGATCAAGGTGGCCTCAGGGCTGCACTCCTCCCGCATGCTCCCAGGTAGGGTCCTTCCTGCCTCCTCCAGCTTCTGAGAGCCCCAGGAGTTCCCTGGATAAACGCTGCAGACTCCAGTCTCTGCCTCCATCACCACACGTGCTCTCGTCTTTCTTGCCTTCCTATAAGGACACTGGTCACGTTGGACCAAGGGCCCACCCTGTTCTGGTGTGACCTCGCCTTAATTGTATCTTCGATGACCCTGTCTCCAATTCAGGTCACTTCCTGAGTACCTGGAGGTCAGAACGTCAGCATATCTCACTGCTGGGTGCAATTCACCCCCGAATACCTGGTTGGGGTCCAACATGCCAGAGGGCCTCTCACTTCCTCAGCGGATCCATCTTTCTGCAGAGCTGTCCATCAGAGCTGGTGGAGATGCCCCCGGCCCCAGCTGGAGATGCCAGGGGTGGAGAAGTCTGAGGGTGGGCGCTGGCCAGCGAGCCTCGGCTCAGCACTGCAGGATGTTCCGGGGGTCCACTGCGCATAGGCGCTTTCTGTGCACGTGGGGTTGCCCCCGTGCCCTTTGCTCACGTGCCCCTTCTGTGTTGATATCATTTATAATCAGTATCATTATTAAAATCAAAGTCATTATTTTTAAAGGCACAGATAATTGTTTAAAAGTTTATTTTTAAAACCCTCCAGTTCACTAATGTACCCTTACACTCAGCTGTAAACATCAGCAATTTTTTTGCTCATCGTTGCTCCTTGTATCCAAGATTTGGTTTTCTTTTTGCTTTAACGATCCTTTCAGAGAGCTTGAGCATAAACTTTTGGAATCCTTGTATGCCAGGAAACAAGGCATCTCCTGGCTGGTCCTGAATGACCCCTTGGCTGTGCACAGAACTCCAGCTGCATGTTCTTTCCCCTCAGCATCTGGAGCTACTGCTCAGCAGTGCTGAGGAGAAGTCTGCTGTCAATGAGATTACTGTTCATTTGTGGGCAATGGACTTTGATCTCTAGTGGCTTTTTTGACGGGATATGCTGCCACAATTCACTCATTCAAAAATATTAATTGAGCACTTCCTATATGCTGGGGCCGCTCCAGTGGCTGGGCATGTGGCCAGGAACAAGAAAGACAAAGCCTGGCTTGTGGAACTGCCAGGCCACGGGGTACAGAGAGCAGATCCCATAATGCCAGGTGCTGACAAGGGCCAGGAAGAAAGCCAGGAAAGAGCAGTTCCGGGAGGACATGGGGCATGCAGGGCATCCCTCTGCGGAGGGCCTCGATGGAGCGGGCCGCAGAGCCTGCAGCAGGCGAGGGCGAGGGCTGCCCCGTCCCTCCTGCTCTGTTGTAGTGTGTCCCCTGCTCAGCCAGTGGCCCCTCCAGCCTGCTGGTCGAGGCTTAGAATTCCGGAGGATCCAGCTCCTCTGGGTCCTGCCGCTCGCGCCGCCCAGCCCCTGCAGCGCTCCTGGAGCATGGATGCTGCTGCTCTGTGATTTGTCCTTCTTGCTTTCTTACCTCTTTGTCCCCAAGGCTGGATTCCAGAAAAACTTCTCTGTGTGCATGTGCTGCTAGCTCCTTGGCCCCTCAGCTACGCTTTCCAATCAACCCAGCTTAACCTAAAAGAGAGTAACCTCTGCGAGTAATGGATTCTTCCCCACGCCAAGCTGCTCTTGTTTTGCAGACAGAACTCCTCCTGCTGACATACTGCTTAGGGCATGGGGGTCCAGTCAGGTGCAGAATAGCACCTAGAATGCCAGCCCTTGTGGCGTGGGCATGCCTGCAACCCCAAGGGTCCCCAGCTGCTGTGTTCTGACCGTCTCTCCAAACCTGCTCCCCTCGGCCCACCTGAAGGAAGACCCCTCATGCTGGGGGAAGGTGCACAGAGACCAGCTGACCTGGCAGTCCTCAGGCCCTTCCTGCTCCAGGCTCCGCTTTCCCTCGCCCCCCACACCTGGCACAGACACCCTCTGAGCCGCCCCACCGTCCATCTTGGCCACTCACTCGCCCACCTGGGGATCTGCCCGCCTGCAGAGCCCTCTGCGCAGCTCCTGTCGCCTTCCCGGCCTTCCTCAGGGCTGGCCCTCCCAGAAAGTGGCCTCCTGTTTCTGCTACAGTCCATCCCGAGGAGCCCAGGTAGGCTGAGGACACAGGTCCTCTGACAAGGGGCCCAGATGGCAGGTCAGGGTTTGGCCAAAAGGGAGGAGGGTGGAAGAGGCCTCCAGCAGCTCTGGGTGCTGTTGCAGTTGGTCTGCTGGGGGGTGGTAAGGGGCGAGGAAGCTTTCTCACTGCACAGAAATGGCTTCTCCTCCTCCAGCAGGAAGCGTGGGGTGGCGGTGCCTGGGGATGGCTGTGGAGACCCTGGGTTCCCCCGCCCCTACCCTGTCAAGCACAGAAGCGCCCCGACAGGCTCGGGAGAGCTGCTGTCTCCCCCGCAAACCCTTGCTGGGAGGGTCGACGAAGATTCCCCGGCCCTTAGACCCTCACTTCCCCAGTTCAGGCTTAGATTGTTCAGTGAGATGAGAGCTGAGCCTTCTGCGTGGCGCTGAGCACCCGAGGAACCAAGGCCACCGAAGATGCTGACACTCAGGAGCTGAGGACTCCGCTGTCTCCCCTGCGCTGGGTGGGGGGTGGGCACCAGTGGGCATCGGGGCTTGGGAAAGGGTCTCCTCCTCGGGGGGACAGACGGGGATGGAGCACGGATGAGCCAGGGTCTGCCGGCCGCTCCCAGCAGAGCCCACATCCAGATGAAGTCCCTGGAAAGTGCTGCCCTCCACGTCCCCGCTCCGCCAGGAGGCCTTTCACGCTGTCACCGCCGATCTCTGCTCCCGTTCTCAGGTCCTAGGTTCTGCTCAGATAAACTTCCGCTTTCCTTTCCAGATGGTTATCTGGCATTTCTGACACATATGTGTCCATTTTCCTGAGTCCTGTGGAAAGCTGCTGTTGTCAGGAGTGGAACATGGACCCCAGGGCTCAGGGCCAGTTTGGTTCTGGGGCCTCCGCTAGGCAGCAGGTGTGGCCAGGGGCTCGTGGTCTCTGAGCCTGCTTCTCCGTTCGTGGCAGTGGGGGCTGCAGTAGCACCTTCCTTGTGGGCAGCTGGGAGTTCACGGATCTTAGTTCCCTGACCAGAGATCAAACCCATGCCCCCTGCAGTGGTAGTGCGGAGTCCTAACTACCGGACTGCCCGGAACATCCCCTCTTTGAGGGCTGTTGGGAGGATAAAGAGGGCCGAGAGAAGATGGGTGTTTGACAAGACTTTTTTTGGGTCAGCTGGAAGGTTAAAGTAGGTTGATGGGAAATTCGTCCCCACAAATTTGTTCCCACAGGTGGGGCGTTGCTGTTGTTCAGTCGCTCAGTCGTGTCCGACTGCGACCCCATGGACAGCAGCTCGCCAGGCTTCCCTGTCCATCACCAGCTCCCAGAGCTTGCTCAAACTCCTGTCCATTGAATCGGTGATGCGACCCAACCATCTCATCCTGTCATCCCCTTCTCCTCCCACCTTCAATCTTTCCCAGCATCAGGGTCTTTTCCAATGAGCTGGCTCTTCTGGCCAAAGTATTGGAGCTTCAGCATCAATCCTTCCAATGAATATTCAGGACTGATTTCCTTTAGGATTGACTGGCTCGATCTGCTTGCAGTCCAAGGGACTCTCAACAGTCTTCTTCAACACCGCAGTTCAAAAGGCTCAGTTCTTCGGCACTCAGCCTTCTTTATGGTCCAACTCTCACATTCGTACATGACTACTGGAAAAACCATAGTTTTGACTATATGGACTTTTGTCAGCAAAGTGATGTCTCTGCTTTTTAATATGCTGTCTCGGTTTGTCATAGCTTTTCTTCCAAGGAACGAGCATCTTTTAATTTCATGGCTGCAGTCACTGTCCATAGTGATTTTGGAGCCCAAGAAAATAAAATCTGCCACTGTTTCCATTTTTTCCCATCTATTTTCCACGAAGTGATGGGACTGGATGCCATGATCTTAGTTTTTTGAATGGAGCCAGGGGGAGGGGAACAGGAGGGGGTGAAATGGCGATGGAAAATGGAGGCTGTGAACCCTTGCCTCTTTCTAGCCAGAGATCAGCAGTGGTGGGCAGAATGTGGTCATCTGACCCCCGCTAGACCCTATGTGGGGTCTACAGAGGACCAGGCTGATACGCCTGGAGGGCATAGTGTTGGGAGGGCAGGGAGGAGCGCTGCCTGCATTGGTTTGAAATACCAACAGGAGTGTTTACAGGGCGGACTTGGAAAGGGCTTATTACCAAGGAGAACCTCACCTGCGCCCTGAAGGGTCGGCCCTGAGGCTGCCCCTCTTCAGCCTTTGGGCTGGTCTCCAGGGCCACCTGGTGACCCTCCCCAGTCTCTCTCCCAGGGTGCATCACCCCAGCACCACCTCCAGGCCGCCTAGCAATCCCCAGCGTCTCTCCCACCCGCTAGCAAGCTGTGGACAAGCCCACTGGGGTGGACTGCAGGGCGGTTGTGGTGCCCCAGGTCCACGTGTCCTCAGGCTCTGTCTACAGTCTGTCCACTCTGGGACCTCTTCCTTGCGCCTTCATCCTCTCCACTGCCCCTCATCATCTCTGTGCACGTCAGATTTTGCTGATTAGAAAGTGGAATCAGCACAAGAAATATTTAATAAGGTACTTAATTATTCTGAATTAATGAATGAAATGGGTCCCATAACAGAACTTCTGCCCCAACATGGCTTCAGTGCAGGGGTGATGATCTTGCCAACAAGACTCCAGAGTCCGGAGGCTATGGGGTTGATTAGTTTATTTGGTCAGCAAGGGCAGGTCTTTGAACCACCTCCTCTGGGATTCTCCTTAGCTCTTTCCTCACGGCCTCACTTTGACTGCTACATCTCCTCCCATCACATTCCCCCTACCAGGTCGAAGGAAAACAGTGATGATTGATTTCCACCACCTGCCTTCCTTTAAAGAGATGAAACTTTCCCAAACACCACCTGCCTCCGAAACAGGGCTCCTCTCAGCTCTATTGGGCAGAACTGGGTCATGTGTTCTCTCCACCCCCACCATTCCAGCAGAGGAAAGAGAGGGCCATGCCTGCTTTCCTCCAGTCAAGATTCATCCCCTGGGGATGGGCCTACTTTCTGTGAGCCCATTTCATCTGGAGACCAGGACAGCTGACATTTTATGTATTCGTATTTATTGTATTCGGCATAGAAGAAACAGCTGCTGGGGAAAAGAGCAGCAGTGTTTACAACGGGAGGCAAGAAGTTCAAGCACCAGAAGCCGAAGGACAAAACAGACTGTCCGGTGGAAAATACAGACAGGAGGGTCGCGGTGCCAGCAAGTGGGGCTGACGTCTCCAAGGATGAGTGCGTGACAGAGAAAGGACAAGTGTGTGGTGGGGACAGGCCTGGGTGCAGCGGCCAGTACAGCTACCGTTACCAGGCAGCAGTCACCAGGCGGCCGCTACTGAGAAACTGCCAGGGTGGTGATTAAAGGCCTGTTAGGCCAGCGGTCAGGGGAGTGGTGGTAGTCAGGCAGAGAGGGAGGTAAGAGGCGGACCCCAGCCTTCACCCCGGAGCCCTCCTGCTCACCTGGCCTCAGGCCAGTGGATGGGGTCGGGGGACAGGCTAGGGGCTCTGTCCTGCTGGGCTCCACAGCCCTTGCCAATGCTGCCCGCTGGCCGGGCCCAGGCCGAGAGGCCGCAGTGAAGGTCTCCCCAGTCCCCACACTGGGACCTAAGGGCAGCAGCGGTTTGCCTGGCTGCCGTGCGAGGGACCTGACCCCCTGCTGTTTGGAGGGCCTGAGGAGACTGAGGACCAGTTGGGTCCTGGGCGCCTAGCTGCCTCAGAGATGACAGCTGGACAGGGTCTGGGGACCTGGCTCCAAGGGCACCACCAGCTGAGATCTGCCTCCTCAGCCCGGCCTGGGTGCTAGTGGGAGGACCCAGACTGGGTGCTGGACGAAGACTCCTGGGCAGGCTGACTGGCCCTAGCAGGGAGCGCCAACCCCACCCCCCGCCCCCCCGACCCCCGCCTTAGCCAGGACATGGACCTTGGAGGGTGAAAGCTGAGCCTTGAGACCTTGTCTTGTCTTGTCAGAACAGAGAATGGCATTCATTTAGAGACATTTACAGGAACACTGTTACCTGACCATGACCTGACCTCAAGAACAAAGAATCTGACACCAGGAAGTTTGCAACGACTCACCTCACTTTTCCCAGGAAAGGGCTTTGCTGAAACCTTTGGGGAGTTTGGGGTTTTTAAGGTGGGAGCCACGCGTCTCCTCGCATCGTGCAGCAATAAACCTTTCTCTGCTCTAGATTCCGAGGATTCAGCATCGTTTGGCCTCGCTGTGCCAGTGGCACACAGACTCACCTGCACAGGAGTGCTGGGATCCGTCTAGGGAGCACACACCCGCCTGACCAGATGGGCCGCCCGTTTCCTCTGCTGCCGGACCCTCTGGTGGGAGCCCCCGCCCCCTTCCCAGCATCTCACCTCCTCTATCCTTCTCCATATCTCCTGCAGCCCATCCCCCTTACACACCACCTCTCCTTCGCTGACCGCCTGTCCTCCATCCGCTATCAGAGGCTATCCGAGGCTGAGACACCAAAGGGAGCCTTTGGAGCCTTAGGATCCAGGCAGGTTTAACGTCACCATGGCAACCCCTGGAGCGCCCTCCCCCGACGGGCTCTCAGATGCACCGCCCCGCCCCCCAGGGCCTCAGGGACCCCGCGGGGAGCGGGGCGGGGCCAGATTGGCGGAGCCGCGTATAAAGGCCGGGCGCTGCCGCGGTCTCGCAGGGAGAGGAGAGCGGAGAGGCGAGATGGCGATTTTGCCGCGGCTGCTGCCGCTTCTGCTTCTCCTCCTCGCCGCCTCTTCGGCCGCCCTTCTGGCCACCGGCGCCCATTCTTCCTGACCCGGGCCTCTGGCCCATACCGTGTACTCCACGTTCATGTTCGAGGCCACTTTGGCTCCGCTAGGTGGGCTTGCGAGTCCGCGCACCCGCACGCGGCGCCTGGCGCACCCGCTTCGGCGGACGGAGCTGGCCCGACTCCTCGCCTTGGTGTTCCCCTCCCGCAGCGGGGGATCGGGGGCACCGAGAACCGGAGCGCAGGGGACCCTCAGGCCTCCGGGGCCCCACACCGGCTCCGCACACGCCAGCGTAGCGCCCCCGAAACGCGCCTGGCCTCCAGCTCAGCGCAGAGCAGAGGGCGGCCTCCAACCCGGACTTGGACACTTGTAAACCTTGGAGCAGCATCGCACGTCGTGTTCCACGAACGACTGTTGCTGACTCATAGGGAGAGTTCCCAGGACTCCTGTCCAGGGCCAGCAAACCTCTCAGTGGGCTCCCCGCAGAGTCCAGGGCAGCCACGGACCAGGGGTCACAGGCTCTTGTGTGGTCACCCACCTAGGGACCTTAAAACCAAGGTCCCCTTGGACTCCAGGCCGGGCAAAGGTCAGTCACTAATGCACACTGGGATGCCCCTGGCCCCCGCTGAGCCTGGCGGCCCTCCAGCTCATCTGACTGGGCTTGAGTGTCCTCCCGTGGCCGGAAAAGCCCCATCCCACAGTCTGCCATTCCGCAACATGTGCGCAGTTGCATGTTCTCCATCCAGGGTCCCCACCTTGGATGCCCTGCTGAGTAGGAGACTGCCACTCACCAGCACCAAGAGGCCTTTGGGTGCCCCTCAACTTGGGGAACCAAAGTCAAGGTTTCTGGCTCAGTTTCCCCCCAGGACAAGGGGCCACCTTCACATGCAGCTGAGAGCGCCCTGCGGGCCCCTGCCCGCTGCCCACCAAGCTGCCTGCAGTTGAGGCCCCTCTCAGCTAAGGGCCATCCAGCAGGAGCAGACAGAAGCCCACAGACCCTCATCTTCTCATGGACCGTGAAGCTGGGGTCTGCGCCGAGCACTCCCTGGTCAGCAGAGAGCAACAGTCCCCTCACATTAAGGGCCCCCCGAACTCCATCTGCCGGCACGGCCTCCTTCCAACCTCTCTGCACCTGGCAGTGCCTTTGGCGCGGGGCTGCCCCTGGCCTGCCCTCGGAACGCCACGTGCGCTCGCCCACCTGCATTCTCCAGCCCCTTTGTTCCCAAGATGGGCTCCCCACTCAGCCAAGGGAAACCTCCCTCCCGCAAAGAGGCCTATCTGCATCTCCACAGCCCTGCAGACCCTCCCTCCAGGCCCTCCAACACTGACCCTTCACCCCCTCAAGGGCAGCAGCTAGCCCCCTGGCAATCCGAAATGCTGAAGTGGGGAGCAAAGCCAGCTCTGGCAGAAGGAAGACAACAGAAACAGGATGCATTTACAAGCAGTTTCTGGGCCACGTCGCATTAGGGCTCCCAGGGAGAAAAATGCCAACTTCGGCCCCTAGGCCCGGGATCCAGGTCCTCACCCAGTCGGGAGCAATCTGAGACCACTGGCCTAGGCAGGCCTCGGCCTTCCACCGTGGGGGCTGGGTAGGCAGCTGTCTGGGCAGACGTTGATGGTGGCTGCGTCCCTGGGAGACAGGCTCGGGAAAGCCAGCACCTCGTGGCCGGAGCTTGGAGCCGTGCAGGGTGTAGTCCCCCAGTGGGTCTCTGCCGAGGCGTTGATGGGCCGCGGGCCTGGAGACCTCTGGCCTAGGACCAGGTTTAGCCGGCTCTTCTGGTGCTGTGTCACCTGGGGTGTCTTGGTTTTCTGGAGAGTTATCTCCAGCGGGTGAGAGGGATTCCCTGCCTTAGAACAGGAGGAGCTGGAAGAGCTGCCGAACTGGACTGAAACTCATGGATAAAGCTTTGTATGAGTTTGACAGGAAACTTAAATCTGCAAAGACAGCTTTTCACAGAAAGAGGGACATTATTAAAATCTGTCCAGGGAAGTGTCTGAACTGAAGGAATTGCTCAGAATGTCTGAAGAAAACAACCAAAGGTGGAAACATCTGTTTCAGCTGTCCCGGGAAGGACAGGTGTCCCTGGACGTGGCTGACGCTGAGCAGGACACCCGTGGCCATGTCCCAGGAGAGCCCCAGGCCCCACGCACAGAGAACTTGTTGGCTGAGCTGGAGCTGCTCAGGGACAGGTTGTCCCACCTGGAGGGGGAGGTGGAGGCGCTACAAGGACACGCCTAGCACCTGGGGCCCCAGGAGGCGCGGGTTCGAGAGCTGGAGGGCACCTTCCTCAACTTTCGGGGCTTCCTGGAAGCCTGACAGGTTCACAGTACGAAGGCCGGTCGTCTGAGTACCCCGCAACCCCGGGAAGGGGGCCTGGAAGCGGGGGCGGAGCTGGCCTGACCTTCACCATGTGTATGAGTTCCGAATAGTAGTGCGGGAAGACAGTGTCCCCTGATGGTGGCTCCGGGATCGAGGGCTGCTCCACCCACACGTGTCCTCGCCCTCCAGCCAGCCGGGTCTGAACTGCAGATCGCCCAGGCTAACGGCCAGCGCCGGGTGCCACTCTGACGGGAGGGAAACCAGCAGAGGGGGTCGCCCATTTCCTCTGCTGCCCCGACCCTCTGATGGGAGCCCCTGCCTCCTTCCCAGTATCTCACCTCCTCTATCCTTCTCCACATCTCCTGCAGCCCATCCCCCTGCACACCGCCTCGCTTTCGCGGACCGCGTGTCCTCCATCCGCTATCAGACGCTATCGGAGGCTGAGACGCCAAGGGAGCCCTTGGAGCGTTAGGATCCAGGCAGGTTCAATGTCACCATGGCAACCCCTGGAGCGCCCTCCCCCGACCCGCTCTCAGATGCACCGCCCCGCCCCCCAGGGCCTCAGGGATCCCGCGGGGACCGGGGCGGGGCCAGATTGGAGGAAGATGGAGAGAACCGCCCCGCAATTGTCCCGCGGCGCGCAGCGGTGAAATCCGCCTGGCGATTGGTCGGAGGTGCCCGTGACGTCACAGAGAGGCGGGGTGACGCACGGGGCGCCTATAAAGGCCGGGCGCCGCTGCGGTGTCTCAGGGAGAGCAGAGCGGAGAGGCGAGATGGGGGCTGTTGCCGCTCCTGCTTCTTCTCGCCGCCTCTTCGGCTGCCCTTCTGGCGACCAGCGCCCATTCTTCCTGCCCCGGGCCTCTGGCCCATACCGTGTACTCCACGTTCATGTTCGCGGCCACTTTCGCTCCGCTAGGTGGGCTTGCGAGTCCGCGCACCCACTTCGGCGGAGGGAGCTGGCCCGTCTCCTCGCCTTGGTGTTCCCCTCCCGCAGCGGGAGATCGGGCGCCGAGAACCGGAGCGCAGGGGACACTCAGGCCTCCGGGGCCGCACACCGGCTCCGCACACGCCAGCGGAGCGCCCCCGAAACGCGCCTGGCCTCCAGCTCAGCGCTGAGCAGAGGGCGGCCTCCAACTCCGACTCGGACGCTCGTCGACCTTGGAGCAGCGCCCTACAACAGGTCCAGGTGTTGTAGTCACGCGTTCCGGGAAACAACTCACTCAGAAGGACAGTGCAGATGGTGGAGGGTAGATTATTACACCCGCAGGCCCAAGGCAGAGTCTCTTCTTAGCCAAGGACCCCGACCAGTGTTTGTGAAAACCTTAGATACCCTAAGTATATGTGCCCAAACGCACCTGCCCAAATTCCTTGAAACTAGTCTGGACAAGGTAAAAGAGAGATACCATCGAAGTTAAGCCATGATTCATGTGTCATAAGCCTAGATAGTTAAACAGTGGGCATTGATCAATAGACCTGTGGTCATACCCCGCTAAGCATAATGGGGTTTACGACTTTGTTCTGTTAGAGATAATTAGCATATTCGTTTAGGCGAGGAACAGTCTAGGTACAAGTCCCGAGGCTCCTTCATCCAGGGGTCTGGTTTTCCATTGCTATGCCGTTTCCATGGATACTGGGCATATAGCTCAAAGTCCACAGTCCGACCCAAGATGGCGTCCTGCTTTCAAGATAGAGCCCCTTATGTTTCCTCCTTCACAGGGCCCCCACCTAGGATGTCTGTTCCATGAACGACTGTCGCTGACTCATAGGGAGAGTTCCCGGGACTCCTACCCACGGCCAGCAAACCTCTCAGTGGGCTCCCCGAAGAGCCGAGGGCAGCCACAGACCAGGGGTCACAGGCTCTTGTGTGGTCACCCACCTAGGGACCTTAAAACCAAGGTCCCCTTGGACTCCAGCCCCTTGGAGCTGGCCCGACTCCTTGCCTTGGTGTTCCCCTCCCACAGCAGGAGATCGGGCGCCGAGAACCGGAGCGCAGGGGACCCTCAGGCCTCCGGGACCGCACACCGGCTCCGCACACGCCAGCATAGCACCCCCAAAACGCGCCTGGCCTCCAGCTAGACCCTAAGTGTACGTGCCCATCTCCACAGCCCTGCAGACCCTCCAGGCCTTCCAGCACTGACCGTTCTCCCCCTCAAGGGCAGCGGCCATCCCCCGCACCCCCTCATTCAGGACCCTTCCCACATGCCGGCCGGAAACCCAGCCCAGAGCTTTCCCACGATGACACCTGAGTCCTTGTCTGCCTGTGGCCTCGATGCCTTTGTTCAGCCCAAGGGAGCTGGCTGGAAGGGGCTGCTACCTGGTGGAAGAGAAAAATTTCATTCCTGTCAGTGTGCGCCCCACCTCTGCGTACTCCTCCCAGTAGCAGCGCCCAGAGCCTGCAGAGGGTGAGGAGGCCGGCCTCGGAACCCTCCCAAAGCTGCCAGGCAACCTTGGCCCCAGCTGGCTCCCTGATGCCCCGGTGGCGCCCCAACCCCCAGAAAGGGAAGGGCCGGCTCCAGTAGCCCCTCACCCCCAGCAGCAGTTCAATCACTCGGTGAGGCTGGCGGGAGACCGGGAAATGGGGGCGGGAGAGCCACCTGCATCCAGAGAAGCACGGCGTCCTCACCTAGTCGGGACCAACCCGAGACCCCTGGCCCCGGCGGGCCTCGGCCTTCCACCGCGGGGGCCGGGTAGGCGGCTGTCTCTGCAGGCTTTGGTGGTGGCTGCGTTCCTGGGAGACAGGCTCGGAAGCGCCAGCGTCTCGTGGCCGGTGCTTGGAGCCGTGCAGGGTGTGGTCCCCCTGGTGGGTCTCAGTGCTGAGGTACTGATGGGCCGTGGGCCTGGAGACCGCTGGCCTGGGACCAGGTTTAGCTGGCTCTTCCAGTGCTGAGGTGTCTTGGTCTTCTGGAGAGTTCTCTCCAGAGGGCGAGAGGGATGCCCTGCCTTCGGACAGGAGAGGCTGAAAGAGCTGCCAAGTGGAATGGCTGACGTTGAGCAGGGCACCCGTGGCCGTGTCCCAGGAGAGCCCCAGGCCCCACGCACAGAGGACTCATTGGCTGAGCTGGGGCTTCTCGGGGACAGGTTCTCCCACCTGGAGGGGGAGGTGGAGGCACCACAAGAAAACGCTGAGCACCTGGGGCGGCAGGAGGCACGGGTTTGAGAGCTGGAGGGCTTCTTCCTCAACTTCCTGGGCTTCCTGGAAGCCTGTGTCCCGGGACAGGTTCACAGCACAAAGACCGGTCATCTGTGCACCCCCCAACCCTGGGAAGGAGCTGGCCTGACCAGCATGTGTATGAGTTGTGAATAAAGAGTTGTGTTGGAAGACAGTGTCCCGTGATGGTTGTGCTGGGATTGAGGGCTGCTCCAGCCCACATGTGTCCTCACCCTCGAGCCAGCCGGGCCTGAACTGCAGATCCCTCAGGCTCACGGCCAGCGCCAGGTGCCACTCTGATGGAAGAGAAACCAGCAGAGGGGAGCCGCACCCAGGGATTCCAACAGAGACCCTTTCTGGTGGAGGCATCCCAGCCAGTTGGTGGCAGAACTTGGGTTTGGACCTCAACACTGTGGCAGCAGGTGCCAGGCTAACGCAGAACTCCAGGGAGCAAATGTGGTGGGGGGGGTGGGCGAGGCCAGGCTGGAGACAGGTTGGGGCGCCGGCTGCCCTGGGTTCGTGGGAACAGAACACCGGGGCGCCGCGGCTTGGGTGGTCCATGCTCAGCGTACCCGGGGGCGGGGCCCAAGGCAGTCCCAGGACAAAGGATGTGGAGATGCACGGTGGGGGCCGCCACTGGGCTGTCCACTCAGCCCAGCCTCCAGGCCTGGGACGGAAGGTGCTTGGAGCCCTGGGGAGCCGCAGCCTGGCCAGGCGTCTGCGTGGGGACTGAGCATGGTGGGCCCACTGCTTGAGGCCTCTCCCCCGACCAGGGTTCTCTGTCATAGGTACAGAGCCTGTGGGCACGTGGCTTCCATTCATTCTCCAGAACTGATGAGGTACGGCTGTGGACGATCTCAGCAGCAACAGCCAAACGTCCTGACACGCTGACTGTGGTCCCGCCAGCTGTGCACCAGGACCCGTCTTTCCGAGAGGGACTGGGCGGTCGGGTAGCGCCAGGCCCGGCCCCTGGCCACCCTCCAGGACTCACCTCCCACGGCAAAGCAGAAGGGACTGCATTGAGTCAGGTTCTCTGGGAGGCTCTTTGGGGTTTCCCCCAGGAGCGATTGCTGGGTCCGGCGTAACTTGCTGAGCGGCCGCCAGTCTGGCTTCCATAGCAGCGGCCTTCCCGCTTGCAAAGTGGGAGGGCTCCGTCTTGCCCACACCTTCACAGACACTGACACTTGCTGCTTTCTTTTTGGATGATTTTGTTTTTTCTGGCTTTGGATTTTTGTTTGGCAACTGGAGGTCAGGCTTCTCCTGTATCTCCTCATCCTTCAGCTACATGGATGTAGGACATGTCCGCAGGAGAAAAACAGGCACGTTTTATTTATTAATAACAAAATTCTACATGGGCGTGGGGGTCCTCACAGAACCACACCCTGAGAGGTGACGAGGTGTTACTAAGAAGATTGAACAGAAGAGTGGCACTCTGGGGAAAGAAGCGGAAAGATCTGCAGCGGGGGGATTCCACATGTCCGTGCGGGTCTGCTTGCTGAGCCCTCGACCAGTCACCCCTCTCTGGTGTCCTCTCGCTGCAGGAGGGTGTCCTCCACACGGGCTCTCACCTCTGCTTTCAGAAAGACAAGGGCTGTGAGACCGCCCTTCCTGCGCCTGCTGTGTCTCAAGTGCCTTTAACACCGAAGAGCCCGAGTGTCACTGGCACTGCATGGAGCGGCATGTCTGAGCCCCTGCCCCAGGGATGCTGAGCATTCTTTGCTGTGCTTTTTGCTGTTCCTATGTCTTTTTTTGGTCTGTCTTTGTCACTGAGTCGAGCTCTTTTGTATTCTAGACACTAAGTCCACGATTTGCAGGTATTTCCCCCAATTCTGAAAATCCCATGGATGGAGGAGCCTGGTAGGCTGCAGTCCATGGGGTCGCTGAGGGTCGGACACGACTGAGCGACTTCACTTTCACTTTTCACTTTCCTGCATTGGAGAAGGAAATGGCAACCCACTCCAGTGTTCTTGCCTGGAGAATCCCAGGGACGGGAGAGCCTGGTGGGCTGCCGTCTGTGGGGTCGCACAGAGTCGGACAGGACTGAAGCGACTTAGCAGCAGCAGCAGCCCCCATTCTGAAGGTTGCCTTCTCCCTTTCTTGATGGTGTCCTTTGATGCACAAGTTTTAAATTCTGATGAAGTGTAATCTTTGTATTTTCAAATTTTGCCGCTTGGCATCATGTCTAGGCATCATGACCGAGCTGAGTCCTAGGTCTCTTGAGGGAGGCTTTGCCCCAGCCTCTGTCCCACGCTCCCTGCTCCAGGGCTGCACCTCGGTTTCCATGCGTCCTGCCACAGGGCAGCAGGCACACTTCTATGGCCACCCTGCCCTCCTCCTCTGTCAGCGGCCTCCAGCCAACCCCCGGCTTTTGGGGAACAGGTGCCGGGACAGCTCCAGGGTGGGAGATGGGACTCCGAGGCTGTGAACCATCTGCAGTGGGGTCTGGGGGGCAGCGCAGGCGTGGCCTGAGATGGACACCAAGGACCATGCTGTCTGGTGTGCCTCCATTCAGCAGCGAGAGTGCAAACCACGCTGGGCGCAGGGTCACTTTCCCAGTAGGAAAGGGCTGTATAAACTGAATTAACCATCAGTACGGCAGGGCTTGGGATTCCCAGGTAGCTCAGCTGGTAAAGAATCTGCCTGAAATGCAGGAGATCCTGGTTTGTTTCCTTAGTCAGGGAAATCCCCTGGAGAAGGGATAGCCTACCCACTCCAGGACTCCTGGGCTTCTCCGGTGGCTCAGATGGTAAAGAATCTACCTGCAATGTGGGAGACTTGGGTT
Organism: Bos indicus x Bos taurus; assembly: GCF_003369695.1. Lineage (NCBI taxonomy): Eukaryota > Metazoa > Chordata > Mammalia > Artiodactyla > Bovidae > Bos > Bos indicus x Bos taurus. The sequence continues at coordinate 116,587,731 of NC_040081.1, read as the reverse complement.
TGATCCCTGGCTTGAGAAGATCCCCTGGGGGAAGGCATGGCAACCCACTCCAGAGTTCTTGCCTGGAGAATCCCATGGGCAGAGGAGCCTGGTGGGCTGCAGTCCATGGGTCGCAGAGAGTCGGAGATGACTGAGCGACTGGACCGAACTGAACTAACATCTTAAAGATATTGAGCATCTGTGCACTCGTAGGGGGGCTTACACGTAGACGGGAGAGGGGACCTGGGAGACTGACTTTGTCAGCTCAGCTCTTTCCTTCTTTGTCTCATATTTTCTATAAAGGAATTTAAAATTACTATTAGTGCTTTAAAGAGATTTTCTTAGTAAAATCCTGCATGTGAGCTTAAGTGAGTAAAATAAACAGACCTGTCAGCATGCAGTGGTGATTTAGCATGAAAACATCATCAGAAAGCAAGGAGTTAGGGCCTCCCTGGTGGCTCACTGGTTAACAATCTGCCTGTCGACGCAGGAGACACGAGTTGGATCCCTCGTCCCGCAGGATCGTACATGCTGCAGAGCAGCTAAGCCCGTGTATTACAACTTCCGAGCCTGCGCGCTCTAGGGCCTTCAGGCCTGAAGTTCTGAGCCCACACGCCCGGAGCCTGTGCTCTGCAATAAGAGAACCCACTACCGTGAGAAGGCCAAGCACCTCGGTGACGAGTAGCTGGCAATTGCCCTTAAACACTAATGAAGACCCAGCACAGCCTAAAAACAAAAACAAGGAGTTACAGTGTGAAATGTGGAAAACCTAGAATGAATAATTACCCCTAGGAAGCAAAAGGGGCATCCAACTGCAGATGATAATAACTTTAGTTTTATCGTACTTTAGAAAACCATTTTTTAAAGGACTTTTCCAGGTGGTTCTATGGCTAAGACTTCAGGCTCCCAATAGAGGGAACCTGGGTTTGATCCCTGAGCTCACACGCTGCAACCAAGAACTGATGCAGCCAAATAAATACTAAATAAAAACGGAAAAATCGTTCAGGCCAAATCCTTCCTAAACGTGTTGGACGAGGCAGGGCTCCGACATCACAGCTCCCAGTGGAGGGATCCCAGGGGGTGGGGGGAGGGCAATGCTGATGTGGCCGTGGGGGCGGGGCATGTTGATGATGGTATGTGGGGGGTATTCATGGTGGGGGTTGGGGGGCGACGGGGTGCATGGGAATCTCTATATCTTCCTCTCAATTTTGCTTTGAACCTAACGCTGCTCTTAAATATTTTTTTTAAAGTAAAAGTGATTTTAGGTTGAACTCCCAAAGAAATTGTTGATATTTTGCAATTTCTGATCTATAAAAGCAGTAGATCCATGTGTTTGCCAATTAAAATAGAGTTTGGTCTTTAAAAAATACACAAGCACTCAACTCCAGAAAAATAAATGACCCAATCAAAAAATGGGCCAAAGAACTAAATAGACATTTCTCCAAAGAAGACATACAGATGGCTAACAAACACATGAAAAGATGCTCAACATCACTCATTATCAGAGAAATGCAAATCAAAACCACTATGAGGTACCATTTCACGCCAGTCAGAATGGCTGCGATCCAAAAGTCTACAAGCAATAAATGCTGGAGAGGGTGTGGAGAAAAGGGAACTCTCTTACACTGTTGGTGGGAATGCAAACTAGTACAGCCAGTATGGAGAACAGTGTGGAGATTCCTTAAAAAACTGGAAATAGAACTGCCTTATGATCCAGCAATCCCACTGCTGGGCATACACACTGAGGAAACCAGAAGGAAAGAGACATGTGTACCCCAATGTTCATCGCAGCACTGTTTATAATAGCCAGGACATGGAAGCAACCTAGATGCCCATCAGCAGATGAATGGATAAGAAAGCTATGGTACATATACTCAATGGAGTATTACTCAGCCATTAAAAAGAAATACACTTGAATCAGTTCTAATGAGATGGATGAAACTGTTATACACCTATTATACAGAGTGAAGTAAGCCAGAAAGAAAAACACCAATACAGTATACTAACGCATATATATGGAATTTAGAAAGATGGTAACAATAACCCGGTGTACGAGACAGCAAAAGAAACACTGATGTATAGAGCAGTCTTATGGACTCTGTGGGAGAGGGAGAGGGTGGGGAGATTTGGGAGAATGGCATTGAGACATGTATAATAGCATGTATGAAACGAGTCGCCAGTCCAGGTTCGATGTACAATACTGGATGCTTGGGGCTGGTGCACTGGGACGACCCAGAGGGAGGGTATGGGGAGGGAGGAGGGAGGAGGGTTCAGGATGGGGAACACAGGTATACCTGTGGCGGATTCATTTCGATATTTGGCAAAACTAATACAATATTGTAAAGTTTAAAAATAAAATAAAAAAAAATACACAAGCATCTGGAAGGCATGTCCTTCTGTTCAAATGGAAAACAAGAGAACAAGAACTCTTCGGAATGAGAAGCGAGTTAACAGCAGCTGTGGATCACGGGGCTCTGTGAGCACTCGTGTCCATCAGCGTTCCTCGTGCGTGCTCGGCCTCTGCAGGCGTGTCTGACTCCTTGCCACCCTGTGGACTGTAGCCCGCCGGGCTCCTCCATCCGTGGGGATTGTGGGCACTTGTGTTCTAGCAGCAGATGGAGTGAGTGACCGTCCAGGAAAGCGAGCCTCTGGGCGGAATGTTTACAAGGGGCTCTGAGTGTGCACCGGTGCTGGAGGCAGTAAGGCCCTCCTCCCTGGGTGCAGTGAGACACAGGCCAGTCTCACAAAGGGCAAGGACCGCGTGCTGTGGCCCAAAGACAGACTGGCCTGAGGCAGGAGCAGGAACCCAGGAGATTTCTGCAGACCGCCGAACCCAGCCCCCTCCTCATCCCCGCCCCCACTGCCAGCGCAGGACACACACGTTCAGACTGCAGCACCCACAGAGGCCATGGTCATGGTTTAGAGGACTCAGGATCTTTAAGATGTTAGTTCAGTTCAGTTCAGTCGCTCATTCATCTCCGACTCTCTGCGACCCCATGGACTGCAGCGCTTGACATGGCCTCCCTGTCCATCACCAACTCCCAGAGCTTGCTCAAACTCCTGTCCATTGAATCAGTGATGCCATCCAACCATCTCATCCTCTGTCGGCCCCTTCTCCTCTTGCCTTCAATTTTTCCCAGCATCAGGATCTTTTCCAGTGACTCAGTTCTTCACTTCATGTGGCCAGATTATTGGAGTTTCAGCTTCAGCATCAGTCCTTCCGATGAACATTCAGGACTGATTTCCTTTAGGATTAACTGGTTTGATCTTCTTGCAGTCCAAGGGACTCTCAAGAGTCTTCTCCAGCACCACAGTTCAAAAGTATCATCCTTTGGTGCTCAGCTTTCTTTATAGTCCAACTCTCACATTCATACATGACTATTGGGAAAACCACAGCTTTGACTAGATGGACCTGTGTCAGCAAAGTACTCTCTTTGCTTTTTAATATGCTGACTAGATTGGTCATAGCTTTCCTTCCAAGGAGCAAGCATCTTTTAATTTCATGGCTGCAGTCACCATCTGCAGTGATTTTGGAGCCAAGAAAAGAAAGTCTGTTGCTCTTTCCACTGTTTCCCCATCTGTTTGCCAGGATGTGATGGGGCCGGATGCTATGATCTTAGTTTTTTGAATATTGAGTTTTAAGCCAGCTTTTTACTCTCCTCTTTCACGTTCATCAACAAGCTCTTTAGTTCCTCTTCACTTTCTGCCATAAGGGTGGTGTCATCTCCATATCTGAGGTTATTGATATTTCTCCCAGCAATCTTGATTCCAGCTTGTGCTTCATCCAGCCCGGCATTTCACATGATGTACTCTGCATAGAAGTTAAATAAGCAGGGTGACAATACACAGCCTTGACGTACTCCTTTCCAATTTGGAACCAATCCATTGTTCCATGTCCAGTTCTAACTGTTGCTTCTTGACTTGCATACAGATTTCTCAGGAGGCAGGTAAGGTGATCTGGTATTCCTGTATCTTTAAGAATTTTCCACAGTTTCTAGTGATTCACACAAAGGCTTTGGCTTAGTCTATAAAGCAGAAGTAGATGTTTTTCTGTAACTCTTGCTTTTTCTATGATCCAACTGATGTTAGCAATTTGATCTCCGGTTCCTCTGCCATTTCTAAATCCAACTTGAACATCTGAAAGTTCTCAGTTCGTGTACTATTGAAGCCTGGCTTGGAGAATTTTGAGTATTACTTTGCCAGTGTGTGCTGCTGCTAAGTCACTTCAGTCGTGTCCGACTCTGTGTGACCCCATAGACAGCAGCCACCAGGCTCCCCTGTCCCTGGGATTCTCCAGGCAAGAACACTGGAGTGGGTTGCCATTTCCTTCTCCAATGCAAGAAAGCAAAAAGTGAAAGTGAAGTTGCTTGGTCATGTCCGACTTAGTGACCCCATGGACTGCAGCCTACCAGGCTCCTCTGTCCCTGGGATTCTCCAGGCAAGAGCACTGGAGGGGGTGCCATTGCCTTTGCCAGTGTGTAGATGAGTGCAATTGTGCGGTAGTTTGAACATTCTTTGGCATTGCCTTTCTTTGGGATTAGAATGAAAACTGACCTTTTCTAGTCCTGTGGCCACTGCTGAGTGGTCCAAATTTGCTGGCATATTGAGTGCAGCACTTTCACAATATTATGTTTTAGGATTTGAAGTAGCTCAATTGGAATTCCATCACCTCCACTAGCTTTGTTCATAGTGATGATTCCTAAGGCCCGCTTGACTTTGCATTCCAGGATGACTGGCTGTAGGTGAGTGATCACACCATCGTGGTTATCTGGGCCGAGAGGATCTTTTTTTGCATAAGATGTCAGTTGTCCCCCACACTCATGTATAAATTCAACGCACTGTTAATCAAAGCCCCAACGAGACTATTTTTTTTTAGAAATTGACAAACTTATTCTAAAATTTAAATGGAACCAGAAAGGATCTAAAATAGCCAAGACAATCTCTTCAAAAAATAATTGCCTTAATTCATTTATGCATCTGCCGTGCGGGTCTCTGCTGCTGCTCGGGCTTGTCTCCAGTTGTGCTGAGCGGGGGCTGCGCTCTGGTTCGGTGCACCGGCTTCTCATCGTTCTCTTGTTGAGAAGCTGGGGCTCTAGGGCGCTCGGGCCTCAGGAGTCGTGACTCCCAAGCTCTAGAGCGCAGGCTCAGTAGTTGCGGTGCGGAGACGTACTTGCTCCATGGCGTGTGTAATCTTCCCTGATCAGGGGTCAACCAGGTCTCCTGCTTTGGTAGGTGAGTTCTTTACCTCTGAGCCACCAGGAAAACCCTAAAGTAGCCAAGACCATCTTGATGAAAAAAGGAAAGTTGGAGGGCCTGCACTCTGTGATTTCAGGACTTATTTATTACAAAGCTGCAGAAATCCGGACAGCGTGGTTTGCTGTAGGGACAGACCAAGCGGTCAGTGGAACTCAGTGAAGAGTCCAGGAATAGGCCAGCACAAAGGCAATCAATTGACTTTACACGAAGCTGCCAATGCAATTCCATGGGGAAACGGAAACGCTTTAAACGCACAGGGCGGAACATCTCCTCCTCCGCCTGTGTCTGTACGGAATGAGCCCTGGCTGCTGCCTCACAGATTGCAAATTAATTCAAGGTGGAACATAAGCCTTGATGTGAAAACTAAAGTTATCCAGCTTCCAGAGTTAGGATATTTAATTTCTCAGATAGTCAAATGTTTCTAGATAAGAAACAAAAACCATGCTCCATAAAAAAAATAGATTACATTAAACTTCATTAAAATTAACATTATCTGCTGGCTGAAAGGCAATTTCAGTAAATAGTAAAGCCAAGCAGATTGGGAGGAAAATATCACAAAACATGTTTCTGGGAAAAGGTTTGTGTCCAGAGTATACGAAGAACTTAAAAGAACTTGGGCAAGTCAACGATGAAAAGATGAACGGCAATTTAAACAGAAGCAAACCATTTAAACAGCCAATTTACGTTGTGTATGAGTCCTGGAGGAGGGTATGGCAACCCACTCCAGTAGTCTTGCCTGGAGAATCTCACGGACAGAGGAGCCTGGAAGGCTACAGTCCATAGGGTTATATAGGTCAGAGTCAGACATAAGGGAAGTGACTTAGCAAGCTCGCACACCGTGTTTGCATATGGATAGCCAATCATCACATGCAGAGACGCTCAATGCCATGAGTCAGGTGAAAAGTAAACTTAAAGCACATACACGAAAACGGTAAAACTGAAAAGGCGCAACGTTGGGAACTGGAACTGTCTCCTGCTAGTGGGATTAGATGTTGGGACAGTCACTTTGAAAAGCAGTTGAGCAGTTTCTGATAAAGTTAACCCTCCTCTCCCAACATCTCACATGTACAGATGTGAGAATCGGACAATAAAGAAAGCTGAGCACTGAAGAATGGATGCTTTTGAGCTGTGGTGCTGGAGAAGCCTCTTGAGAGTCCCTTGGACTGCAAGGAGATCCAACCAGTCCATCCTAAAGGAGATCAGTCCTGGGAGTTCATTGGAAGGGCTGATGCTGAAGCTGAAACTCCAATACTTTGGCCACTTGATGAGAAGAGCCGACTCATTGGAAAAGGCCCTGATGCTGGGAGGGATTGGGGGCAGGAGGAGAAGGGGACAACAGAGGATGAGATGGTTGGACGGCATCACTGACTCAGTGGAAGTGAGTTTGAACAAACTCTGGGAGATGGTGAGGGACTGGGAGGCCAGGTGTGCTATTGTTCATGGGGTCGCAAAGAGTCAGGCATGACCGAGCGACTGAACAACCCAACGCCCCAGCCTTGACCCAGTACCTCCATCCCAGACACACTCCCAGAGGACTGAGCGCTGGGGCACAGCAGTGCTCGGCGGGGACGTCCAACTGGAAAGAGCCCCAACACCCGCCTCAGCAGGACGGATGGACAAGCCATGTGCTGGCAACACGAGGGATGGCCTGCTGACTAACGGACTGTGAGGACCTCGCCTGCTTGTTTGACGGGAGAAGCCAGGTGAGGACGTCCATGTGTCGTGTGGGTCCACCTGATGGACAGACCGGGTGGAAGGCAGGGCTCCCTCATTTCCAGAAGCTTCTGCTCTTCTACGGTTCCTGTAATTCCTTTTATTTCTTAGCCGTTTCCCTGTTGTAATTTCTTACCTTCCATATTTCTGTCATTTTGCTTTTTTCTTTAAAAAGAAAGTAGTCAGCTAGTAGAATTATCTGTGTTATTTTGTGAACAACCATATTCTGCATTTATATATCGGTTCTACTGTTGTAAAGATTTCTAACTTTTTAATTTTTCCTTTATTATTTCTTCTTTCTGCTTTCTTTTACTGTTATCTTGTCTAAACAATACAGCTTGTAGATTATTCTTTCTTTCTTTTGTAATTAATACAACTTTTTCATTGAGTGAAAGAGTCTTTGATGCTTCGCTCTTTCTCTTCCCCACTTCCCTCCCCCCACTGGTAACCACTGACTGGTTCTCTTTATCTGTGAGTCTGTCTCTCATATACATTTGCTTGCTTTCTTCTTTAGACTCCACACAGAAGTGATATCACACAGTATTTGTCTTTCTCTGATATTCCACTTAGCATATTGTTGCCAATGGCAAAAATGTCATTCTTTTTTATGGCCAGTATTCCGTTGTGGGCTTCCCCGGCGGTGCTAGTGGTGAAGGCCCCGCCCGCCAAATGCAGGAGATGTATGAGACATGGGTTCGATCCTTGAATCGGGAAGATCCCCTGGAGGAGGGCATCGCAACCCACTCTGGTATTCTTGCCTGGAGAATCCCATGGACAGGGGAGCCTGGCGGGCTACAGTCCAGAGAGTCCGCAAAGAGTCCGACATGACTGAGCGAGTCAGCATGCACATCACAGGTGCAATGTCCCACAGTATATATAAACCGAATCTTTTTTATCCGTTCACCTGTCGACGGACACTTGCGTTGCTTCCATGCGTTGGCTGTTGTCAACAGAGCTGCTGTGAACGTCGGGGCACATGTATCTTTCTTTAAAATGCATCTCACACTTGCTTCTTCCTGAACCTATCATGCTTCGTGTAAATGTAGAGAACTTCAATTTTTATTTTACTTTAAAAATATTTTTATTTGTTTGGCTGTGCCAGGCCTCAGTTGCGTTATTCAGGACCTTTAGTTGCGGCATTTGGGATCTTGCTCCCCGACCAGGGGTCAAACAGCAGCCCCCTGCATCTGGAGCGAGGAGTCTTAGCCGCTAGACCACCAGGGAAGTCCTGGGCTACATGTATGTTTTTGAATTAGGGTTTTTGTTTTTCTCAGATGGATACCCAGGAGTGGAATTACCGGATCATGTCATTCTACTTTTAGTTTTTAAGGCCAGACTCTTTCGCATGGCGACTGTGGCAGTTGACATTCCCGGCAAGAGCCCACCGAGATCCCCTTTTCTGCACGTCCTCCTAAGTGTCTGTTACCTGCGCTGTTTTTCTAACAGCCGTTCTGACAGGTGTGAACTGATATCTCACTATGGCTTAATTTTAATGAGACTTTTTGAAGCTGTGAATTCACTGTGCTCTTTTTTTTTTTTTTTAAACTGTTCTCTAGAAATTCTGTGCTCTGCTCCTAGCTCCTCCTTGGCTCCAGAGACAGGCTTTGCTGTTTCAGGGGTAAACACACTTTTTTCTCCTAGTTTGAGTGCAACATGATCAAGAAAGCCGAGGGTCCTGGTCTCCTTAGCAACCTGCTGGAGTGGGCGGCAGTCGTCCCGCCTCTGCTGTGAGCGCAGGGATTATCTGCGGGCTTAGCTGGTGAGAGTTAGGGGCAGGGTGCCGCTGTTCCACTACTGTGACCCCAGGAAGAAGAAAACTCTGCCCACGGTGACGTCACGCCCAGAGCACTTGCTCTCCACCCTGGGCACCGTTTCCTCCCTCCCAACACCCACTTCCCAAATTAAACCCGGGGGGTGTCTCCAGGCAGACCTCCCGAGACACCGCTTGCATCCTTTCAGGTAGGCTTCACACTGGGGAGCAGGGGCCGCGCACACAATACACACACACACGCACGCACACACGCATGCACACAGCTGCCTGATTTCTTCAGCTGGAGCTGCTCAGACACCTGGACAGCAGTGCCCATCTGCTCGCAGCTGCGAGCAGCGTCGGCCACACTATCGAGGTCTCAACTCTGCTCTGAGTCCCAGGCTTCTTACTTTCAGGCTCATAGCATCTTTCAGAGGGAAGGCTCTCGAGCACCCACCTCAGGACCCGGGGGCCCCCTCTGCCCAGCAGTGCCCTGGCCTCCAGCCTCACGACCCTGGAAGCTCCCCTGGAGAGTTTATCAAAATAACGATTATGTGGTTTGGGTGGATTCAGCCTCTATCGTTGTCATAGAAACTAACTATAGGTTGTATTACTGAATAATTTCAGGGGAACCGAGTGATGTCATTTTCTTACCAGTAAGCAGCCAACTATGGATAAAGCCCATCACTCTGGGTGGGGCACATGCTTAATTGAAGAGTCCGTTTTTGAAACAGAATTAACAGGTGTTGGCTGCCCCCGATGAGGTCAAAATGCAGCTCAAAATCATCAGAGGTCAGTTCCAGTTGGACTGGGCAGTGTTCCTGAGCCCTGGTGGGTGGTTGTTACTCCGCTGTTCTCTGGGCTGCTGAGATGAAAGAAGGCCCTTGGGTCCAGACAGGGTGGCTGGCCCCCACCCTGTGACAGACAGTCCGCACCCTCATCTCCAAAGCCCGTGGCCTGGGGTCAAGTTCCCAGTGACCCTGAGCCACCAGCTTTTCTTCTCTAGGTCCCCTGACCTGCCAAGAAGGGGGTCTCAGAACCCTCACATGACCCACCCCTGCTCCGACACAGCTCATGAGTGTGGACTTTGGCTACTAAGATTCTGGAAGTTTGCTGGAGAGGACCCAGCAGCTGGTAGGCACTGAGGAATAACAAAATCAGCTTTGGCCTTTGCTCCTTGAATCCCTGACTGTTCCTGGGTGACAAGAGAGTCTTTTGTTATTCACAACCAGCCCCTCCCAGCACAGCTGTCTGTGCCAATGAGGTGACTCTGCTGGGGCCCCGAATAGCATCAGGACAGTCACCAGAAGGGCAAAGTGACCAGGGGGGAGAATCCCCAGCCCCCACCCTCGGACCTGGGGGAGGAGGGCGGGACTGGAGACAGGGTCAGAGCTCTCACGTGGTGGGGTGGTGGTAGGAGGCGAGGCTGGGAGGCTAACAGCCCACCCCAACCCCCACCCCCACCCCCGCTGGCATCAGCGTCTCTGTTACATGGGCACCTCACAGTCCACTAAAGCAAAGGGGTAAGAGCATCCCTCGTACCCGGCAGGTCACAGAACAGAGGGTAACTGAAAGGTGTTTAAATGAGGTGTCAACTTGTTTCCCTCAGAGGATGGGGTCGTGCAGTCCCCGGGCCCTCAGAATTGAAGGGGTGACCATTTCCATGGGGCTGACTGGCCAGAGCACCAGCCACAAAGCCTGGCCCATCATCCAACATGGTTCCAGAAGCGTGGGTTGGGGCATGATTCATCTTTATGCAAGGGACACAAAATAAGTAACTTTTTTTTATACTAATAAAGGTTATTCAAAAAGGGCCAAGTAATTAAAATGCAGTTTTGTCTTCAAATACAAGAATTCTGAGAATGAATTCCCCCAGACAGATTGTGGGGGGATTTATACAACGTCTACGACATGCAAATCTCTGGGCTTTCATGTTCCTGGAGTCTTATACTGATATCCCACCTGCTGTATTTGGAGGCACTTGGAGGCGGAGCCCCCAGAGATGGGACATCATAAGAAGAGGGGGTGAGCTGGCACTTCCCCGATGGTGTAGTGGTTAAGACTCCAAAGGAGGCCTGGGTTTCATCCCTGGTGGAGGAACTAAGATCCTACAAAGTGAAGTGAGTGAAATTCGCTCAGTCGTGCCCGACTCTTTGCGACCCCATGGACTGTATAGTCCATGGAGTTCTCCAGGCCAGAATACTGGAGTGGGTAGCCTTTCCCACAAGCCACTGGCAAACCGCTAGGTGGGAAGACTCTGATTCCTTATCAGTGATGCTTTCAAGGAAAGATCTTGATCAAAAGGGGAAAATGTGGAATTCGTTAAGGAATAGTCAGCTAACCTTTGGCGTTAAGGCAGGCCCGTAGGAGGCGCTCTCACACCCTCCTCGCAGGTCAATTTCCCTAACCGGAAGAGACTTCTACCTACTGTCCCACAGGAAGAAGAAAACTTTCCTTGGGCCGCCCGCAGCAGCCCAGCCAATCAGAGACGGCAGCAGCTCAGCTAATCGGGAGATTCCAGGCTTTGCTCCTCCAGTGGACTCTGGCTATCAGAGCCCCGCCCAGGTTTTTTCCCTATAAAAGCAAGTTCCCAGGGCTTGTAGTCTGGATTTGTCTGTGGTCGGCCCTTCTCTGTGTGTTCCGAATTATAGTTCCTCCACTGTTTTTAATATAGCTAATCTGGTGCTTGAAGTGGTATGTCTTTGTGGCTAATGGTATTGAGGATCTTTTCATTTGTTCTTTAGCTATCCGTGTACCTTCTTTGTTGAAATGTGTTGCCCACGTAAAAAATTACGTTATTATTAAATTACAGATCTTTTTATTCTGCACTTGCCTGGTGGCTCAGTTGGTAAAGAATCTGCCTGCAATGCGGGAGACCTGGGTTCGATCCCTGGGTTGGGAAGATCCCCTGGGGAAGGGAAAGGCTACCCACTCCAGTGTTCTGGCCTAGAGAATTCCATGAACTGTGTAGTCCATGGGGTCGCAAAGAGTCGGACACGACTGAGCGACTTTCATTTACGCACTTATTCCTCGTTTTCTGGTGAAAACAACTGGCTGTCATACTATTACAGCTGACAGAGGCTTCGTTAGCCTTGAGCTGCGCAGACTCTGATTGCCCTGATGCATTTACTCAGGTTGACATGGTCAGGTTAGGAACTTGGTTTATCCAGGACAGGAAGCTTCTCATCCTCGTGGGGTTGTTATCACCAGGATTTTGCTAGAATGCTGCAGGGCATGGTTGGGGGCAGGGGGGGCGGGTGGCGGGCGGTGGTGAGGCTGGTGAAGATGGGTGTAGAGGTCCAGGCGGCTCCCCCCTGCAACAGTGGATTTCTTGTGTCGCCTCAGGTGTATGGGTTTTTAACGCTAATGTTTCTTTTAAAAAATCATTTCAAAAAAGAGTGTGAAATTTGGCTTAATTTGAAAGTCTTCTAACTAGTGAAACCTAATTTAATTTCTATTTTTGAAAGGACTAAAGGGGTAAGTATATGGAGTGGTTTGAAAGGCAACTTGAGTCGGTGTGGAAGCCAGGGACGCCGGAGGCTCTGCCCGCACCGGGCCTTTGTACACTGTGGCGGCCTCTTTCCTTACCGAGTTCAGAACCGCCACCTCCCCTCCCCAACGGGGGTGCCTGGGCCCCGCTTCGGGCTGCAGCCGCACCCCTCTGCGGAGAGCAGCCCACGGACAGGCGCTGGTGGCCTGCAGACGTCCTGGCACAGCGGGCTCACTAGCTGGAGGCCGGCCCAAGAGAGCCCAGTGACCGCCACGGCGGGAGCCCGCTCCGAACCCCGCGGGAGCCCCAGACCGCCAGCGCCGGGACCAGAGCCGCAGGGAACTGGGAGCTTCCCGCACTGATCAGCCGTCCCACCCCGCCTCAGGTTCAAGGAGGGACCCCGCCCAGCCGGGCTTCCCGTTGATTGGCTGAACGGGAGAAAGGCGGGCGCTGATTGGGTGGACAGGACGCCTCTCGCCGCGCGCCCGGTGGCCGCGCCTTCTTCCTCAGCCGCAGAACGGGGAGCGGAGGCGATTGGTGCGGACGCCGGCCCGCCGCGCCCCTCGACGTCACTCCCGGCGTGCCGCGCGCCGCACTTCCCCTCCGCCCGCTAATGTTTTGGCCGATCCAAGATGGCGGTGCAGGAGTCCGCCGCTCAGCTTTCCATGACCCTGAAGGTGCAGGAGTACCCGACCCTCAAGGTGGGGTCTGCGGCCGCGGCGCTCCCGCGCCTGTCAGGGGCCGCGGGCTGGGCGGCGACCGGGCGCGGGGGTGGGGGGTGGGGGCGGGGCGGGGCCGAGGCCGGGGCGCGGCCTGGGGCGCCGGGCAGGGGCCGAGGGCTTGGGGGCCGGGCTCTGGGGGCCGGGCTGCCCGGGGTCTGGGGCCTGGGTGCGGTGCTGTCTGGGTCCCGGGCTCCCCGGAGGCCTGGGGGCTGGAAGCCGTGCCCTCCGGGGGCCGGGGACCTGCTGGCCGGGCGGGTGCGGCGTGTGGCCGTCTATGCCCCCGCCTGCCCCCGTGACAGGGCAGGGAGCGCGTCTCCCTGGCGCCCCACTTCGCCCACTGGAGCCCGATGGTGGCCCCTTCGTCCTGAAAAGAACGCGAATCTCATCAGGGACCGTTCTGGCCGTAGGCAGGCTGGTTGCTTTGGAGGCGGGGGTCTCGGGGGTGTGGGGTCGGGGGCACCCAGCTAGAGAGAGACCATAGCCGGCGGTTGTGTCCAGCTTTCGTCCCGGAAGCTTCTGTCAGACGGTGTTGACGGATGGCTTCCAGCCTCTCATTAGGGACCTGTGAGGAGAGGCCTCACGACCCAATGGGAGCCCATTTGCGGGGCGTCACCAAACCTGAAATACAGCCCTTACCGCTCGGTCGCCAGTTGCGTGACCTTGGATGGTCACTTGGGCAAGTCGACTGAGACTGCAGTGCAATCGCTGTTCCTGGGAGAGGGACCCTCGTAGTTCTTACCTCGTTACTAGAGGGTTCAGTGGTGATTGGCTGCAATGAAACACCTGGGAGTAAATTCCTTCAACCGTCAAGGTTGTAACATTCCCAGGAGAGCTGCGGCTGAGCCTGTGTGAGTCCGAGTTCCTTTCCCTGGGGGTCAGGTAGCGTCTCTGCTCCTGGAGGGCCCAGCTTCCCTGTCCACCAAAACGGTGACAGGTGGTGGGTGCGATGTGGCAAGATTGCCATGAGCTCTTTTCACTTCTCGGGAGACCTGGGGAGGGTCCTCAACCCTTTGAGATTGTTTACCCCGCTCAGGGTGCCGTGTGGGCTCTGGCTTGGGGGAGGTACTGCCACAGTCCTTACTCCTTGAGCCCTGACGGGAAGGGAGGGAGGGAAGCCCTGCATCGCTGGCGTGAACCAGAGGGCTGCTTGCTGGACCCTGCTTGTAGGGGGTGGTGTTTTTACACGCAACTCGGGCAAGACCCTGCAACTCAGAGGCCAGGGTTCTCTGCTGCCCCAGGCACCCGACTAAGTGTCCCACCCCCCTCCACCAAAAAAAAACAAAGTGTGAGTAGGGAGCCCTTAACTGCTGACCCATTATCTCACTCAGACCCCGTCAGGCCTGCCGTTCGACTGACAGACGAGAAAGTTGAGACATGAGAAGGTGGCAAACACCAGACAGGAAGGATGTCTCCTCCAAGTCCTCCTCTCTCATTTCATAATCATGAACGCAGTTTGAGTTCCAAACTTATTAAATAGACTTTGACTAAAGCAGTCATGCAGGCTTCCCAGGTGGCTCAGTGGTAAAGAATTCACCTACCAATGCAGGCAACACAGGAGACGTGGGTTCGATCCCTGGGTCAGGAGGATCCCCTGGAGGAGGAAGTGGCAACGCACCTCCAGTGTTCTTGCCTGGAGAGTCCCATGGACGGAGGAGCCTGGTGAGCTGCAGTCGACTGAGCGCACAGGCGCAGAGGAGGCGTGCCGACGTTCTTAGAGGCAGAGAAACGCTCTAGTGGCACCTCGAGCCTGCCAGGTCAAAGCGTTTCAGTTCCTTGTTGGAATGATTTTGGAAAGTAGAATTTTCACAAGGTACTCTGTCCATTTTTCCCTTACAGATTGTTTAGATCCTGCAGAATAATTCCTCTCCTCTTGACACACGTGTCACTGCTGGTAAACCTTTCTCAGGACTAGTTCCTGCTGGGTGATGAGGAAGTTTCACTGGGCACAAGGGCTGCTCGGCTGGGAAGTAGACAGAGCACAGGAAAGCGGTTGCCTCCGGAGCTCTGATAGTCTCATCTTGAGCGGGGTGCAGAGGTGCGTGGGGGCTGAGGCCGGTGCTGGAAGGCCGTGCTTCTCCAGCGCGAAGGCAGGTCCTCCCGCAGGCAGTGGGGACGAGCACGCCGCGGGCAAGCCTCCTTCAGACAGGCGGGGGGTGGAGGTGGGGGGCGGTGGGACGTGGCCTGGGTTGAGGCTGCTGGCGCCCTCTGACCTGCCCTCCTCCCCAACCCCAGGCCTGGGGACGCTGGGGCGCGTCTCTGCAGTGGGGGCTGCAGGAGGCCCAGCAGCAGCCCTGGCCTCCACCCCGCCAGGTGAGAGCCACTGGCCTGGACGCCCTCGCTGTGGGGAAGGCGTTCTCCCTGCAGCGGGTGCTGGGGACGCGCCTGGGCCCTGGCCTGGCTGGGGAAGTTCCCTGGAGTGCTGTCGGGTGTCAGGCTGTGGGTCATGCCCCCGGGCCTCAGGGAAGGAGGAGTGGAAACCTGTGAACTGGAAACCCTGTTTTAATTCGTCTTTGGAAGTGTTTTCTGATTATGAAAGCAATCAATTTGTGTTTATTCTCCAAGTTATTTTGCTGACTGTCCCATTCAGTTTTGGGGTTTTTACTTCTGTTTTTTCCCTTCAGATAGCTGAAGGAAAATCGTATTTTATAGAGGCCTGTCTGTCATCCCACGGATCAGCGGGGTCCTCTCAGCCAGGATCAGGGACGTGGCGTTGGTTGTGGGAGACCGGCCCTGCACCTCAGTCCTCCCGTGGGTCCCCCTGGGCCCACCCCCGGGCACCTGGAGCCTCGTCTGGGCGCCTTGGCCAGGGGTCCCCCGCATCAGCACCCTCTCCCAACACCCCCTGCTCGGCACGTCGCCCCTCACTCTATCTGGGGACGGGTTTGCCTGTGTCTTTTAATTCTCCACAGAAGTATTTAAGTTTTCTACTTTTAGCGTGGTGACAGTTTTGTTGACCAAGTACTTATCTGCAATTTCAAATCCTGGCTTTGTATTTTGCATGCCAAGTATATGCCTAAAGTTACAAGTTTCAGTTCAGTTTTCCCAACTTGGTCTCAGCTGGATTTGGGGATCCGTGTGGTCTCAGGTTTGAGAGGTGCCAGTGGCGCAAAGCACAGGGCTTTGGTGATGAGGGCATGGTGGCGGCGGGCTGGGTCCTTACCTCCTTTTTCTTTGCGTGTGAGCTAAGTCGCTTCAGTCGTGTCCAACTCTGTGCGATCCTATGGACTGTAGCCTTCCAGGCTCCTCTGTCTGCGGGGTTCTCCAGGGAAGGATACTGGAGTAGATTACTGTTCCCTCCTCCAGGGGGTCTTCCTGACCCAGGGATCAAACGTGCATCTCTTCGATCTCCGGCATTAGCAGGCAAGTTCTTTACCACTAGCACCAGCCGGGAGCTTTTTACTTTAGGTTCTGTGATCACAGAGTGACCGCCTCTCCCGCAGACACTTGCAGCGCGGTTGCCCTCCCGTTCGCGGGTCCAGCCTCGTCACACCTGCAGACGCTGTCTGCTCTCACCTGAGAGCGCCCCCGGCCCAGCCTTGGCCTCCCAGAGCCCGAAGACCAAGCGCTCGCTGGAAGGCCCTCTCTGAAGCCCCGCGCCCACCCTGCACGGCCTCCCGGCTTGACATCGCTGCGTCGCTTGCTGACGCTGGGACGTGGGATGTCATGGAGGAGACGCGATGGCACGGCCTCTGTCCCAGACCCTCCCACAGAGATGCAGCCTGACCGGAAGGTGCTCTGCACGCCCTGCAGGCTGGCTGTGCTTTAAGTGTCGCTGTATTTCAAGCAGATTCAAGTCTGGGAAAGAGAGCTTCCTGGTCTCCAGTTTCCTGTGTAGCTGTGGGAGTCGGAGCCTAGCCCCGGGCAGTGCTGGCCGCGGGCCCCGCCGCTGCCACGCGCTGCAGGCCCCAGACTTCGGGCAGCTCTGTCATGACCGTGCCCACCGAGATCGTCACCTCTGTGCTCCAGTGAGGCTCAGAACACAGCCGGGCCACACTCAGGGCCGCACCTGGGAGGCGAATCCCCACAGGTGCCTCCGTCGCGGTGCGCGCTGTTTGGGTGGCCGTGCGGAGGGCCAGGTGGAGCCCCGTCGGGTCGTCCCCATCACCCGCTGGGTGGAGGAGGCCTCGAGTTGGGGACCTGGGGTTCAGGGAGGCCCGGCGGGGAGGAGGGCCCTCGGGGCGGGCTGGCCGGTTTGGAGAGGAGCCGCGTGGGCTGAGTTGAAATCTTGGCAGGCCTGACCCTGAAGGCTTGTGGTCCAGCTGGAGCAGGCGGCTCCAGGCGTCTCTGAAGCCCTGCAGAGGGCAGGGGCACTGCGTGCCTGGGGCAGGGAAGAGACGGCGTGGGGACTTGGGCAGAAAAGGCCCAGGGCGGAGTCTGACGCCGCCTGCGCCTGCCAAGCAGCTTCCCCGGGCGGTCGGTTATTCTCAGGTGCACGTCGTTCAGACTCTTTGGAAAGGAGAGCTGTTCACTGTTTCGGTCACTGCAAGCTGTCACTTAACAACTGAGTGTTGCCGAGCAGTGACTGCTCAGCCGCTAAAGAGATACCTCAGTCTGTTCATTTAAAGAGATCCTTTAGTAACTGTCTCGCTCTCTGACTCTGGGACGTGTCACGCTGAGTAGAGGGGCCCTGGCTGCCCAGGGACCTCATGGACCAGAGACCCAGCCTTCACCCCTGCCGCTTTCCTCTCTCAGCCGCGGCCTGCCCTTGTGGGCGAGCTGCCCCTTCTCAGCGGGTCACCGGCCCCATCCGAGCAGACCGCTCCTGGGCCCCGGCCCCCTCCGCACCTCGGCCTGTGGCTCTCCCTGGGCCCTGCCCGTCGGAGCGGGCGTCCGGACGCCCCAGCAGCGGCTGGGCCCGTGCGCTGCCGCCAGGACGTGGCCCCGTGGCCCTGGCCTCGCCCTGGTTTCTTCTTTCTGTCTTCACTCAGCGTCTGGTGCTTTTTCTGTCAGACTCTTCTTGGGCCCCTGGTCCTCTGGGAGGGGCCGTGTCTGGGATGGCGCCTGGCCTGAGGGAGGCGGGCACTGGGGCCGCTGTTGCGGGTGGGCCTCCCCTCTGTGCGAGGGGCCCCGCGGGTGCTGGCGTCTGCTTGTTGTTGAGAGCAGCGGTGTGGGTGTGAGGCCGTGGGGGTCCTTTCTGACCGCACCCCTCTCCTCTCTGAAGGGTCAGCTGATGGGGAGGAGGGTCTGCTCACGGCCCTGGCCCTGGCCCAGAGGTGTGCGCTGGGACCTTCTGGGTGGCGAGTGGGCAGCCTCTTGGGCCCCCTGAGAGGGCCACCACCCAGCCTCGTGAGCCATTGGCTTCCAGGATGGCCCTGCCCAGTTGCTGCCCAGCAGGGCTCTGGCCAGGGCCTCCAGGTGCACCCTTGACAGGGTCTGCTGCTCACCTCGCCTCCTGCCCCGGGCCCCTCCTCCGAATCCGGCCCCAACTGGCTCCCACAGCGCGGCCGCGCCTGGCTCTCCCATGCTCCCGGCCGCACCTCACCCCCCATCGGGGCCGCTCGTGGCCTTGGTGACCCTCTCTGAGCACCCCCTTGTGTGCCCTGACTCCCAGCGGGACCCCTTCCAGCCCCAGAGCGGTGGCCTGGAGCTGGTCAGATGTCCCGTCTTGGTCTGTCCAGCTTCTTAGCAGCTGGGGGTCTAAACTTGTTCCCGTGCCCGCCGCCTCCCCAGACCCACTCCCCATCGTCCTAGTCCCGGTGGGGAGACTTGGCTGAGTCAGACCTAGGGCTACACCGTGGAGCCCTCCTGGCCTCCCGTTCTCCCAGCTTTCCCCTCCTCACTCTGCCTGCAGGACAGACTCGCACTCTGGCCGCCTCTCGCCCTGGCTCCCTGGGATGCGGGGCGGCCCTCGCTGTCCCAGCTCCGCTGTGCCCCGCACAGCCGCTGGGCTGCTCCCATCTCACTTGGACTGAAGTCCAGTGTGGCTCGGGTGGTGAAGAATTGGCCTGCGGTCCTGGAGACCAGGGAAGGCCCCCTGGAGGAGGAAATGGCAGCCCACTCCAGTGTGCTAGCCTGGAGAATCCCACGGACGGAGGAGCCTGGTGGGCTACAGCCCATGGGGTCGCAGTCAGACACAACCGAGCGACTGACACTTTCACTTTCCAGGGCTGTTAGAGTGGCCCCTGGCCAGCAGTGACTTGACCCCCTTCCCCCTCCTTCCAGCTTCCCCCGGCCCCCTCCCCTCCCCCACTGCTCCTTCCCACCCCTCCCCCATCTCCCCTCCCCCACTGCCCCCCTTTCTCCCATCTCCCCTCCCCTCCCCCTCCTCCCCCCTCCTCCTCTCCCACTCCCTCCCCCTTCTCTTCCCCATCTCCCCTCCCCCACCTCCTCCTCCCCCATCTCCGCTTCCCCACTCCCCTCCCCCACTGCCCCCACTTCTCCCCCCTTCTCCCCCATCTGCCCTCCCCACTCCCCCTCCCACCTGCTCCCCCACCCCTTCAGACACTGAGCCGCCGTGGCCTCCCCACTGCTACAGGACATGCCAGCACTAGGGCCCTCAGAGTCTTTGCTGCTGTTTACTTGTGCAAAGCCCTTCCCCTGTCCCTGTGCTTGTTGCCCGTGCTGAGGTGGGCCAGCGGCGTGGAGAGACTTCAGACTCCGGTCGAGCTGAGACAGGGAGCACGGAGGTGCCAGCGATGCCCGTCCCTCCTCCAGCTTGGTCCATCTCACCCCATGCCCACAGGCGGGGACCAGAAACGTCATCTTCCTAAGAAGGGGGCTTAGAAATAGGGATTTTCAGCCCTTCTGTCCTTCACGAGCCTCTGCAGGGGTGTGCTGTGCCGGGGGCGGTCAGCCCAGGACAGGGAGGGGCATCTGCTGTGTGTAGGGTGCAGCCCAGAATTTCAGAGGATTCCGTTAGCTTTGTGATAAATATGTAGAAACCTCCTCTGAGGTTCTTGTGAAAGATAAAAGGCCTGTGCCATTGGCAAAATGCTTCCTTCCTGTGCTTGCGAAAGTGGCTGAAAACATGATGACAAACGAAAATGCACTTCTTTGTCAGCAAATACGATGAGGAAACCCACAGCAAACCCTGGAGAAGGTTTGAAGCAACACATCCTGAAGCAGATGACTGTGTGGGAGGGTGGCTGTAGAGCTGGACGGGAGTTACAGAGGTTTCTTGCAGGTCTCAGCGGAGGGTGTTTGCCAGGATCTGTTTCAGTCACGAAAACAGGCAGGGTTACTTTCTGTGAGCCACTGAAGGTCAAGGAGGTGCTGGAGGAAATAGTTTAACATCAGCTAATTAAGTGGGGAAATCCTGTAATCTTAAAAGCTGTATCGCTGCACGTTACCAAGGAAACATTAAGTAGGTTTGATTAATACAGGTTTAAATCTTTGGTATAACTAGATGAGGTAAAACTAGAATTTTTTTTTTTCTTATTTTTGTTTTGGGTGCACTGGGTCATAGTTTTAGCACAGGGGAGCTTTAGTTGAGGCATGTGGGATCTCGTTCTCTGACCAGGGGTCACACCTGAGCCCCCTGCATTGGGAGCGCAGAGTCTTGGCCACTGGACCACCAGAAAGTCCCAAAACCAGAATTCAGAAGCAAATGACAAACCTTAAAAAAAAAATCCACCACATGTGAACCATAAAGAGCTGGTTCCAGTTGATGAGAAAGCTCCAAGACTCTCTTCCTTATTGAGTGTTGGACTAGGAATACACGCGTAGAATACATGTAGAAGGAACACAAAAATGTAGAAGGAAGAATGTGTGGAGTTGAGCCATAAAATTGCTCTTTTGTGAAAATGATGACTGAATAGTCTGTAACAAGTAAAGAGATTTTAAAAATATCCCATAAAGAAAAACTCAGGACCTGATGGCTTCTCGGGTGAATTCTGTTAAGTGTTTAAAGAAGAAGTAGCATTGCTCCCTCACAGAGAACCAAAATATGGGAGAGGAACACTGTTCAGCTTAATGAGGTCAGTTTTACCCTGATACCAGGACCAGACAGACAGACCACGAGAAAACCGCACCAGTCTTATGAATGAGTATAGGTGCTGAGCTCCTCAGCAGTGCCTGCAGACTGGATCTGACAACACATGAAAAGGGTCATGTGCCGTAACAAAGCGGGGTTCACCCCAGGAATGCGAGGTTGGTTCAACATGCAAAAGCCAGTGCATTGCCACCCTGAAAGTATAAAGGACAAAACCACATGATCATCTCAACAGACACAGACTAACAAACCCGTCAGCGTTTCATGATAAAGACCGTGAACCAGCTAGGAATAGAGGAGAACGTCCTCAACCTGATAAAGAGCGTCTCTGAGAAAATTACAGACGTCATCACACGCTGTGGTGAAACGCGGAAAGGTCAGCAGAAAGACAAGGATGCCACTCACCATTTCCATTCAGTGTTGCCCTGGAGATTCTCACTGGGGCTTAGGCAAGAAAAATAAATAGCAGGCAATCAGATTGGAAAAGAAGTGACAGTTTGCAGATGAAATGATCGTGTACGTGGAAGGTCCTAAGGAAGACACGTGCGCAGCGCGCACGCAGACCTACAGGAACTGATGGTTCAGAGCAGCCTCAGGATGATGGTCTGGTTCAGAGCAGCCTCAGGATGATGGTCTGGTTCAGAGCAGCCTCAGGATGATGGTCGGGTTCAGAGCAGCCTCAGGATGATGGTCTGGTTCAGAGCAGCCTCAGGATGATGGTCGGGTTCAGAGCAGCCTCAGGATGATGGTCGGGTTCAGAGCAGCCTCAGGATGATGGTCTGGTTCAGAGCAGCCTCAGGATGATGGTCTGGTTCAGAGCAGCCTCAGGATGATGGTCTGGTTCAGAGCAGTCTCAGGATGATGGTCGGGTTCAGAGCAGTCTCAGGATGATGGTCGGGTTCAGAGCAGCCTCAGGATGATGGTCTGGTTCAGAGCAGCCTCAGGATGATGGTCGGGTTCAGAGCAGCCTCAGGATGATGGTCTGGTTCCGAGCAGCCTCAGGACACGAGACCGGCAAGTACAGATGGTGTTTGTTTTCCACCCTAGAAATGAACGGTGAAAGGGAAACGGAGGAAACAATTTTGTTTACAGTTAAATGATGATAAATTGAATTTCATCAAACTGAAAAAGCTTGTTCTTCAAAGGATGCTGTTTAAAGAAGTAAAAAGACTACTTACAGAAGGAAAATATTTGCAAATAAGTTCTAAGGCTTTAGTATCCAGAATATATAAACAACTCTTACAGTTCAATAACACAAACAAGCTGCAAAAACGAGCAGATGGTTATGAGGAGACTCTTCTGAAGAGAGAGACAAATGGCTGACAGGCACCATTGTCAGTGAAACCGTGAGACCGCAGTGAGGCTCCACTTTATACCCACGGAGTGACTGATCAGAAGGATGGACAGTAGGCTTGTTGGATGAGGATGTGGAGAAACCAAAATCCTGGTCCTTGCTAAAGGAGTGTAAAATGGTGTGACCGCTGAGGAAAGCCATCCGGTTAAACAGTTATCGTATGACCCAGCAGTTCCCCTCTGAGAGAAATGCGAACATGCCCATACAAAACCTGTGCAGGCATCTCTCTGAAAGTGGACGCAGCCTCAGTGTCCATCTCTCTACCAGTACAGACACGAATGTGGGTCCCATAAGGGAACACCATTCAGCCGTGAAAAGGAGTGACGCGCACGCTGTATCAGACTGAACCCTGGAAACATGTCGCTCGGTTAAAAGGCCAGACATGAAGGGCCACAGAGGATATTATGTGTTACATTGATACGAAGTGTCCAGCACAGGCAGGTCCGTTCAGGTAGACGGGAGATCCCTGGCTGGTTCCTTGCCTGGGAGCAAGAATTCTGTAGGCAGGAGTTTCTGTTTCGGGGTGATGAGAATGTTCTGAAAGTAGATGGTGTTGATGGTTGCACGGCCTTGGCGATCATAGTAAACACCGCTGGGCTGTATACTTGAGTTACAAAGGTCAATTTTATGGTGTCTGAATTATACGTCAGAAATTTGTAAAATAGAAAGTGATGCGGCTTACTGTAAATTGTCCTTATTCTTAAATTGTCTTTCGAAAGGCAGGCATCCTGGTTTGGATAAAGACTGACTAGTTGATTTCTTTTACAGTTGGTGCTGTCTGTATCCCTGCAGGAGAGCTTTCCCTGAGGGCCAGGAAGTCTCACCCTGTGTATTCCCACTGGGCACCTTACAGTTTTAGCATCCACGTTTTCACCTGCGGTCCCTTTCCAGGGAATCTGCAGATTGTATGAGGCGCAGGTTGGCCCTCTGCATGTGGGGTCCATCCCGGTGCCTCTGCTGCGGATGTGGTTGGTCCTCTGCCCTGACTTGCCCTGCCTCCTCGGTTGGCCATACAGACTGTGCCCGTGGGTTCCCACCAGGTCCACCTCTCCTTGGTCTCCGAGCCTCCCTGGACCAGTGCTTTGAATCAGGCACCACTGTCCATATGTTAACAAAATCATTCAGAATCTTTTTTTTACTGTGATAAAAACCAGGTGACCATCTTCATCGTTCCTGAGCGTCCAGCAGGGCTGTCGTGCACGGAGCTCAGCTCCCCCTCTCATCAGCTTCCGATGATCTGATGGCGTGCCACAGCACACGTGTTCCTCCCAGTCCTGGAGGAGGGACCCAGGGCAGGGGGGACCTGCACGCCCCCAGCACTGTCCCTCCACAGGTCCCAGGTGTGCGCACTCTGGGAGGCTTGGGGGGGCGTTGCCCCGACAGCGGAGGGGCTGAGCGCCCGTGCTCACATGTCGGGGCGGTGTCTGTCTGCTTCAGAGAAGTGTCAGTTCCGGTCCTTTGCCTGTTTTTCAGTCTGTTCTTGTCTGTCTGTCATGGGGGTCGTCAGGCTCCTCACGCAGCCAGGTCCTGTGGTTCACAATTTCCTCCTGTTCCTAGGTTGCCTTTTCCCTCTGATGGTGGTTTCTTTGGTTTCACGGAAGTTCTAAAGTTGAATGTTGCTCATCCCGTCTCTGCTGCCTGTCCTGCTGGGAGCGTGTCGAGGAGCAGCACCTCCTCCCGGAGTCTGGGCGCGTGTCGAGCGGCGCCTCCTCTTGGGTCTGGCTCTTCCCTGGTTTCCATCCTCACTGGTATCTCTTGCGTCTCCATGATTTTTTTGTCATGTGCACCAGGACTGTCTCTGAGTAATTCTCCTGCCAGAGGATTTGGCAGCTAAGCCTGAAGTCTCGCCGTTCTGAAAGCATCTCAGTTTTGCCTTGTTCTCAGTGATACTTTAGAGCGGTTCAGTCTGCAGCGTTTCTGAAATTCTATCCCTTCTTTTGGCAAAAGCCCTTCAGGAAGCTGCCTGTGGAGCTGTTGATGACAGGACAGTTGGGGACAGTGGGAGAGGCAAAGCCTGGGTGGCCTGGTGTCCCGGAAAGGACATGGGTTCCAGGAGCTTGTGAAGGGGTGACGGGGAGGGAGGCTGGGTCCGTGGGAGGCCTGGGTGGCAGAAGGGGGACTGGAGCACTCAGCACCGGGCGTGTGTGGCCCCTGAGTGCCGGGGTGGGGGGAGGGTGGTCCCTGGGGCACAGCTGCTGGGTGGGGTCCCTGGGGCACATTGCCCGGCAGGGGTCCCTGGGGCACAGCTGCTTGGTGGGGTCCCTGGGGCACAGCAGGCAGGGCGGGGGTCCCTGCAGCCGAGCGCTCACTCTGTCACGCAGTGGAGCCAGCACTGCCACTTGGGTTTAACAGACTGCCCGGGTTCTCGAAGGGGGTTTGCTGTCGTCAGTGACGCCCCCGCCAGCCCCTGCCCTGCGCCCCCACGGTGTCTCGCATGCTCTTACCACGCAGGCTGCTTGGCGGGGCTGGGTCGCAGACCCCAGGCTGCTCAGCGCCCTGAGGCGCCTTCCCTAGTGTGGGCGCCGTGTGGTCTTGGGGGCTCTGCCTGCCGTCGTCCCCTTGCAGATGCCCCCCCCGCCCCCCGCCCGCCGAGTCTGGTCTCCCACAGGCAGTGGTTGGAGGCCAGGTGTGCCTGCCCCCTCCAGAAATCGCACCTGGAGGCGGGGCACACCCTCCACCGAGGGGCTGAGTCACTGGTTGCTCATCTGCCTCGAGCCTGGTTCTGTGTTGGGTGCTGGTGCACGGTGCTGCGAGTGGGCCCCTCAGGAGCCTCCACTTTGCTTACAGGAGTACTGGGTCCAGAGGGCTGGCGGTGTGCGGGGTGGACCAGGGGACCAGGCAGTGGTCTGCGCGGGGCCGTGCTGTCCAGCGCTAGCAGGGGCCTGAACGGCCTGTCAGGCCGTCGCCCGTGTCCGCTGGGCCTGCGCTCGTAGCTCAGTTGTGTTTTGAGAGCCACCACCCCGCCCACAGTCATCAGGGAGCCCGAGGCCCGGTGGGTTGGCTTAGCTTCCCGCTGGTGAGAGCCGAGGTATGGGCAGCCGTGTTTCCACGCTGAGTGGGAGTGGCAGCCGGGGCATGCGGGTGGTGGCCTTCCCGGGTCTCCCAGTCTCCTGGCCAGGCCCCGCCGTCACCCCGGGGATCTCTGCTCCTGGGAAGCCCGGGCTCTGGGTCAGGCCCCATCTCCTGCCTGCCCAGCACAGCGCCTGGCTCAGGATTGGTTCCTCCTGAGTGTCCGGGCCGCCAGCAGGGCCCCCGCGAGCGGTCCTTGCCTGGGGCAGGGCGGGTTTGGGGCAGCCGCTGCACAGCTCCGCGGAGACCCACCCTGTGAGCAGCGTGTGCCGGCGGGGAGCCCCGCTCTTGGTGGGGAGTCCCTCTTGGAGTCCCCAGGGCGCGGTGACTTCAGTGGCGCTTCATGGGCTGCCTGCCGTCCTGTGTTCTGGGGAATGGGCGTCCTCTGAGAGTCCATCTGCCCGTCCTCTCCTGCCTCCGCTTTCCTGACCCCCGCGTCCAAGGGGCTGCTTCCTGTCTGTGCTCCTGGCCTCATCAGCGTCCTGCTCGCTGCCCCGGGGCCAGCACAGGGTCGTTGCGGGCTTTCCCGCCCCCAGCATGGCTCTGCTTTTTGGTCTTTTCCTTAACTTTGTGTTGTTCTAGATGAACTTAGGGGCGCTTCTGTTCTCCAGCACAGGGAGGTTTCTGGGGAGAGTGGAGGCTGCCCTGCGTCTCACGTGGGTTGGGCGCATGTCAGCCTTCGTGTCCTTGCCTGGGAACATGGGTGACCCTCGCTTACATGGGCCTTTTGTGGGCTCAGGCAGGTTTTAGAGGAGACAGAAGCGCCCTGCCCGCTGGGGGCGCGGACGCAGCGGCTTTCCGTCTCCCGCAGGTGCCCTACGAGACACTGAACAAGCGCTTCCGCGCTGCGCAGAAGAACATCGACCGCGAGACGAGCCACGTCACCATGGTGGTGGCTGAGCTGGAGAAGACGCTGAGCGGCTGTCCAGCCGTGGACTCTGTGGTCAGCCTCCTGGACGGTGTGGTGGAGAAGCTCAGCGTCCTCAAGAGGAAGGTCAGTGCTCTCCCGGGCCGCGCCGCCTGCCCTGCCCCCAGCTGCCAGCACCCGCGGGTGCCCCCTTCCCCGGCTGCCCTGGGGGGGAGCTGGGGCGGAGGGTGGTCCTCCCTGTTTTGCTCTGGCCTCTGCCGCCGCCAGGCTGGCTTCCCGACCCCCCTCCCGGTTCCTGCCTCCACGTGTCCTGGGCCCAGGATGGGAGCAGGTTTATTATTTCTACCATTTCACCTCAAAACAGCACATTGGCTTTCTTGTTTCTGAGGATGGTAGATATACCCCCAAAGTGAGATAAGATATTTGAAAACATTTTATCACAAGTATCAGGAGTTCATGACAGAGGAATCATCAGGTTTGGAGAACACGCGGTCTGGGGTTGGGTGGGGCAGAAGGCGAGGGATCCCTGCTGCCTCGGGAGAGCCCCCACCAAGGGCCTCCCTGGCCCAGGCCTCGGGCTGTTAAGAGCAGGGGTCTGATGGCAAGAACGCTGCACCTCTGGTGAGGGAGCCTAGAAGCGGCTTGCCCAGCAGGCGTTGGCGCCGGGGTCACAGCCGCACACTGTGCGCCATGACTCCGCCCCCAGCCTGCGTCTGGTAGGTGTGGACCCAGCAGCTGCTACCTCCGGCCTCCGGTGGAGACTGCCTTCCATCTGAGCATCAGGTTGTTCTGCGACAGTAGCCAGCACAGTGGGAGGTGACAGGTACACAGGACACCATGACGGAGACTCAGCAGGAATAGGAGATCCGCACAGACTTCAGAGGTAGAAGCTATCTATCACACTTCACTGTGTTTAAAGGATGGAAAAACAGCTTGGAGATATCTGCAGGAGGTAGAAAGTGAAAGTGATTTGAAGTTAAAAACAACCAAGTAAAAATTCAAGAAAAGAAAGATAAATGAAAAACTCAGATTTTATTTAAAACAAATATTTTAACATTTAACAATCAGATCCAGCTAAAAGGAGAGTTAAAGAGCTGGAAGGTGGGCTTGAGGAAATTACCTGGGATACAGCACAGAGATGAAAAGAGGGCAAGAGACTGGCGAGTGGGGCAGAGCTTGCCGTGGGCCCCGAGTGCAGGGAGAGGGACCGGGAGGTTTTCACTGACGGTCTGCAGCTCAGAGACCTCAACACAATAAATGCAAACGAGCCTACCTGGGATTTTCACTCAGTGAGACTGAAGAACCTAAAAAAGCAGGTAGAGGAGAGTCCCTTTTTCAAGGAGCAGCAAATACCGTGACAGCCGACTTCTTGACGGTGGAATGTGCTGGAAGCAGCCAAGGGCTGACCAGGACTCCGCACATGGTGTCCAGTGCGTAGCCACCAGCCGCCGGTGCCACTGACGTTCCCATGGAAAAGTCACGGACCCGGTGCCAGGGTCCCACAGCCACACTTGAGGTGGTCGCCAGTGGCTGCTGTGTGGTTAGCGGGTATGAACACTGCCGCTTGGCCATCGTAATTCTGAGCTAAATAGCCTTTAGAGAAAGTATCACAAAAGATGAAACTCAGGTTATAACGACAAGGTGGGCTCATTAACCGGGAAGCTGGACATATGTAAAGTTCTCTGCCTCGGGCAGTGCACCTTGAGTACCTAAAACAGAAAGTAACATCCCTGTGGGGAAGGACAGACCCTACCTTCGCCTTGGAAACAGTAGCTCCTCCCCTCCCCTCCTGTGTGGCCCAGGGGCCTGCTGCCCACTCTGGCCTCCCTGCTGCCCAGCCTTCCGTGGTCCGGGTAGGCGGTCTAGGTGGGTGGGCCGGGTGGGAGTCCGGTGGGCGGTCCAGGTGGGAGTCCAGTGGCAGTCCCTTGGGCGGTCCATTGGGCAGCCGGAGATCCTGAGCGCTTGTGACTGGCACAGGCGGTGGAGTCCATCCAGGCGGAGGATGAGAGCGCCAAGCTGTGCAAGCGCCGGATTGAGCACCTCAAGGAGCACAGCAGTGACCAGCCAGCGGCGGCCAGCGTGTGGAAGAGGAAGCGCATGGACCGCATGATGGTGGAGCACCTGCTGCGCTGCGGCTACTACAACACGGCTGTGAAGCTGGCACGCCAGAGCGGCATCGAGGTGGGCACGGACGGGACCCTCACCGTGTCCTGAGCCGGGCAGCCCCTCCCTCGCGTGATGACTTGGAGTAACAGGGGTATGGACGGGGTCGCACCTGCCACCCCAAGCCAGAGGCTTCCTGTGCCCGCTCCTCGTGTGTGAGCCTCTCTCTGGGCTGGGTGTGCTTTCCGTCAGTCCCTTTGTGGTGGCCCCAGGGTGCAGGTGTGGAAGCGCTCAATGCCCCAGGCTGTGTGCGGTGGTGATCGGGCTGTCCGTGGCCTGCGCTGGCCTCTGCGGGTCCACCTGTGCCGTGCTCCAGCCTTCAGGCCGCTGGCTGGGGGCAGCGGTACCCCAGTGTCCCAGGGGCAACCTTCACTGCGGCGGGCATAGCAGTCAGGCATGCCTGGCAGGAGTGCATGGCCGGCCCCATGTGCCCACTTCCCATGACTGGAGCTTCTGGCGGGAGCTCCTCTGTTGAGGGCGGTGTCCTTGTCTCTGCATCCCGGGTCCTGCCCCAGCCGGCTCCTCTGCTGCACTTGGGACCCCCGGCCTGAGTCTCCTCGCCCCGTGTCCTCAGGCCCCCCGGCCCCCACCACAATCCATCCCCACCCAGTGTGCGTGGCTCTTGCTCGGGGCTGACAGGGCTCGGCCCTTGTGGCTCCAGACCCCAGTGTGTGACCCTGCTCCCGTCCCAGGAGGTACCTGGGGTCCCCAGCAGCGTGCCCGGCCCAGCTGCTTCCCACGGGCTCCGTGTCCTCACCTAGTTACAGCTCCAGGCCTTTCCTCCGACGTGGCTGATACACTCGTGGGGGGTTAGGGGTGGGCGTCCTCCCACTTGCACCCCAGCCCCGGGCCTGGGTGTGCCCAGGCCCAGGCTCCTGCTGTGGATGACAGAGTTGCCAGTCTCAGCTTGGTGCCCAGTGGTCCCCGGCGCCCGATCCCTAGCCCACCATGCCAGCTTCCGCCTCACCACAGGCTCTCCCTGCCTCACCTCCACACAGCCTGTCCGTCTGTCAGGCTTCACTCCTGCGCCCTCCCCTGCACCTGCGAGGGCGTGGCCAGGCTCACCCACCCGTGCTGGCTGGCAAGGCCCAAGCTCCCTGTGCCTCCTGGCCCCTGGGTGTGCTCCGTGGGGGAGAAGCGTGAAGCCAGACCAGATGTGGTGAAGGTGAGCTGTCTGCAGAGGCACAGAGAGGGGCAGTTGGGGGGGCGGGCAGGGGCTGGGGGTCACCTGTCTGCAGAGGTGCAGAGAGGGGCAGTGCGCGGGTGGGCAGGGGCCGGTGTTCACCTGTCTGCAGAGGGGCAGCGGCGGGCGGGCAGGGGCTGGTGGTCACCTGTCTGCAGAGGGGCAGCGGGGGGCGGGCAGGGGCCTCAGAAGAAGGTCAGTTGGTGTGAACGTCTAGGAGCCAGTCCCAGAAGGGGTTTCCCGTGGAGCCCCAGCCTCACACTGAGCACAGAAACGCAGCTCTCTTTCTGAAGCAGACACAGGAGGGCATTGTCCTGGCCTTGGGGTGGGCGAGGCCTCCCAGGAACAGGCTGTAGCGCTGGGGCTCCTTCTCATCCAAAGACACAGTGAAGACGGAAGGGCGCACGGGCCACACTGGTGGCTGTGGCGGGCAGGAAGCCTGGTGGAGTCAGCCGTGGCCCCGTGTTAGCCACCTCCATGGTGGCGCCTCCCGGGAGGGGGCTGTGGGTGGTGCTCTCTTGCTGTGGCTCACTTTCGGCTGACTGGTTTAGCATTTTTACCGTGGCTCCCACAACCCAGGGTCCATAGTCATCAGAGGACTGTCCACAGGAAAGGGAGAGACTTGGAAAGGCTAGACTCTGGGGGTGGGTAGGAGAGGCCACCGCCTGCGAGTTAGAAAAGGCCTGGAAAGGACGGGACACAGGAGAGAAGGAAGACAGCGTGTCATCTGACAGCCTAGCCGTGGCCTAGCGGGAAACATTCTGGAAAAAGAAGACTGTGCAGAGACGGCCAAGGAAGCAGCACCAGAACACGGCTCCCTCTGTAGGGAGGGCAGCGAGCCAAGGGCTGGATTAGTGAGTCCTGGCTGGACAACCACAGGGCACTTCCTCACCTGAGCCCCACGCTCAGGGGGAAGCCGGGGGAGCAGCTGGGCGCAGAGCACGGGCTGTGGCGGGAAGCCTTGGAATCCGGTGCTGGCTCGGCCACGCTCCAGCCGTCTTTGACCGTGTCCTGCTGTCTGGCAGTTAGGACGTGGAGCCGAGGAGGGGTCAGGCTGGGGCAGTTGGGGGCGCGTCTTGCAGGCTCCAGCCAGCATCTGCCACTGTCCCTCCCGGGGCTGCTGGTGGAGCCTCTTGTTGATTTTGCTGTGAGTCCTTGGTTTCACGGCAACATCGTTGGCCGTGTGCCTCCACTGACTTTCTCTTGAAGTAGAGCAGGCATCCCTTCCTCGTGCTGTGGCCACCAGTAGGGCTCTGCGTCCTTCTGCAGCACAGCTCCCGCGCGGAGCTTGACGTGGCTATGGTGCTGCACACGGAACCTCCGTGGCGAGCTCTGAGCTGCTCTGCGTGGCCTGCCTTGGCCGAGAGAGCGCGGGCGAGGCGGTGTCCTGTCCCGTGCTCTGTGGTCCAGATGGCCGCGAGGCCTAGGTGGAGGCTCTGGAGACACGAGAGCTCCAGGGCTGTTGTGTGCTGGATATCCCTCCACCTGCTAACAGAAAATGGCCTCCTCAATCTGCTCCTGAGGGAAGAGAAACTCACTTTCTGAAATTTTCTCCCAGCGACCCCTCATTTGTCATTTCGGAACGT
Organism: Bos indicus x Bos taurus; assembly: GCF_003369695.1. Classification (NCBI taxonomy): domain Eukaryota; kingdom Metazoa; phylum Chordata; class Mammalia; order Artiodactyla; family Bovidae; genus Bos; species Bos indicus x Bos taurus. The sequence continues at coordinate 116,556,668 of NC_040081.1, read as the reverse complement.
CCATTACCTGCCCAGTGTGGTCAGGGAGGTCCTTCTCGCTGGCTACTCCAACCTCTTGCTTGGGCCCCAAGCTTCCTGTCCCCGCCCCCCCCCCCCCCACACACTTCCTGGCACCATAGCGCCCCCTCGACTTTGCAGGTGTGAACTTGAGTGGGTGGGTTTGCTCCTGTGGGTCCCTGGCTCTGCTGGGATCCTCCAGCTCAGCGGTACTGGGCTGGCCTGCACAGATTGCACTCCTCAGGGTGGGAGAGAAGCAGACCACAGAGACGAGAGACGTGCAGCCCCCCAGCTGCCCCTTCTCAAAAGCCTAAACTTGAAATCAATCTGCAGAGTAAAACCCATAGAAATTGAGAGTATGGACCACCGGGCTCTCCATATGTTGGCCCTGTGAGAGCTGGTGGGGCCCCAGGTTCTGGCAGGACCTGGGCTGTCCCCAGGCCTGCGTGCTGTGCAGACCCGGCCTGCGGCGGGGTGTCTCAGCACCGGATAGGGTGTTCGCAGAGGAGGCCGGGATGCCAACTGCCGGGCGCCGTGTCCAGCCTTGGGCGGGCCCGGGGTCCAGTACTCTGAGCCAGGGCTCCCTTCACTGCAGGACTTAGTGAACATCGAGATGTTCCTGACTGCCAAAGAGGTGGAGGAGTCCCTGGAGAGGCGCGAGACCGCCACCTGCCTGGCCTGGTGCCATGACAACAAGTCCCGGCTGCGCAAGATGAAGGTGCGCGGGGGCGGGGCTCCCGGAGGGGCGGGGCCGCGCCGGGGCGGGGCTCTACCTGGCAGGGCTCCTGGAGGGGGCGGGGCGTGCCTGGGCAGAGCTTGCAGAGCCCGGAGGGGCAGCGCCACCTGCCCCAGAGCCTGTTGTTTCGGAGTTGTGTGTGGATGCATAACGGGGGCTTGTTGGGTTTGGTGTGGGTTTGGGGCTGTTACATAAGAGGGTGGTGTTGGGTTTTGGGGGAAATCCTCCGAAGGGCACTCTGCATTGTGGTTTGGACAGATGCTGAGTGAAGCTCTGAAGGCACATGGTGTGGACCACGCATGTGCTGCCGGGGATGGGAGCGGGTGGGCCCAGCTCCTACCCACCCACTCACTGACTTAGGAAGGCACCCTGCGAGGAGTGAGTGGGTGCCCGCCTGTGAGGGTGCAGAGTTCCAGGCTGGGATATTCTCGAATACAGCCTTTCTTAAGACCCAGAAGCAGCTTAAAAAATAGACACTTAAACATAAATTGCAGAATTTAAACTTGTTTCCTGAAAGGTGTCAACGCCTTAGGGCTTGCAGAAATGCTTGATTGTATTAACCTTTCCTGCCTCCATTAGAAAAACTGTGTTCTAAACCGAGTGCCTTTAACCCCGCCCCGTTGAGCTTGTCGTGTGCACATAGTCACCAGCCAAGGGTGACACTCTCTGCCACTCAGGGCCGCCAAAGCGAGCACGACGCGAAGACGGGACGGAAAAGTAGAGTGGCCAGTGGCTCCCCTAAAGAGAGTGAGGATCTTGGTATGGAAACCATAAAAGGAAAGCCAGAATTGGTATGTAACACGCGCCCGCGCTCTGCTCCACCCCCACGGCTGTGCGCTCGGCGGGAACCAGGGCAGAAGGAAAACAGGCCTCCGGTGCAACAGGCAGTTTCTGCAAGCCCTGCTCCCTCCCCGAGAACACTGCTGCTTGGCCAGGCACGCCACGGGGGTCGGGTTGCAGCGGGGAGCCTTGCACCTGCCTGCCAGGGGGTGGGCTGGCGGGGCGAGCCCACCAGGGCAGGCTCCTGTGGTCTCGCCACGTACCCGGAGGGAACATAAGTAGCTGTCCAGAAGCGCGTCCAGAAGCTGAGAGGGCACCAGAACGCGTTCAGTACAGAGTTCCGCTGAACACAAGCCGGTGTGCATGCTCTGTCCAGCTTGTCCCCTTGTGGGCACACGTGAGCGCCGGTACTTGATCACATGTGCAGGCTGGGGGCGGGGGGTCAGGGGGCCCATGCCAGATGCCAGGGGTCCCTCAGATCCGTGCTGAGGCTCTAGATGGGAAAAGAAGCTTTGAGACCCGCATTTCCCGTCGTTGAAAATACCTCCAAAGTAGTGAGTTGAGGCGGGTTTCTGGACACATCAGGCCGGCAGGGGCAGCGTGCGTGCTGTGTCTGCAGCCTCAGTGGGGCTGTGAACGGGAGCGCGCAGAGCTGCTCAGGTCGTGTGTGATATGCTCACCAGATGGTAGCCGTCCTTGTCCAGTCTGGACACCTGCGTGTGTCCGCCCTCAGGGGACTGTCTGAGGGTTAACTTGGAGAGCAAAGACCCACCATAAATAAGGAGACACATTTCCCTGGGTTGGTTTTATAGAGCTGACCTAGGGTTTACTGGTAACGCTCCGCGACCGGGAGCCCCAGATGGAAGCGGTCACCGTTCCCTGGAGGCAGGCAGCGCCCCCCTCTCCGTCCCCGGCTCCGCCTTGCCCGTCCGGCCTCGGAAAGGGGTTTTTCTTCACTGGTTTATGTGACGCCTGCCACGCCACCCTCGCCCTGCCCCACCCATTTGGGGTCAGGACAGATAGCTGCCCAGGGCGCAGTGCCCTGCACAGAGGCTGGGAAGGGGGGCTTGGGCAGGGAGACAGACCACCATTTCTGAGCCCCTGCGGAGTGGACGTGTGGGTACCAGGTGAGTGGTTCTGCACCTCTGCTGTGCCCCTGACACCGGGCGGCACGGTCTGCAGTCAGGTCAGCCTGCGCTCCACTTGATGTGCCTGGGGCCAGGCTGGGGGCTCGTGGAGGGTGTCCTCCCAGGGTCCCTCCAGCCCAGGCCCTTGCCCAGAATGCAGTGTGTACGCCAGGCTGGGGGGCGGGGAGCAAGTCATGAGGTTGGCAGACTTGTGGAAGCAGCAGGCATGAGGCAGGGCCTCGTATCAGGGCCTGGGCACTGTGGGCACGACAGCGGAAGTCCTGAGCTTGGCCTCCGTGCTGTGTACTCCACATACTCTTTCTGGTTGGAAACACTGAGTGTTTTCTGAAGCCATGCTGAAGATGTTATAGTCTTAGTTTTTTGGTAAAATAATCCAGGTTTTTTATCTTAGGTCACAAAAGTTAATTTTGCCTGCTTGTCCTCTACCCCTAGCTGCAGGAGTTTTAGCCCAAATTGGGTTGATATTGCTAAGGTTTCAAAGTTCGCTTGGCTCCTTTCAAGCTGCCCCACTGATGCGGCCGTATTAGCATCCCCCCGGGTCTCCTGTAGAGCCTCGGGACAGATGCCTCCCAGATGGAGCTGGGCCACAGCCGCTTCCCAGCACAGCAGCCCCAGCCCCAGGGCCCTCGCACCCGCGGCACATCCTGGGCTCTTCCAGGAGCCGGCCCTGACCTGCTTGTCCACCTCTGGCATCTTCGCCCGGTCCTGGCCACGTGCTGAGGCCCCGCCCACCCAGGGCCTCTGAGCTGGCTCATTCCCAGGTTCGCCGTGGCCCACACTGTGAGAGGGTCCTCATGCGGGGCTCTGTCCCCCCGGAGCCCTCAGTGTGGCCCGGGGCTGGAAAGAGGAGGCCTGTGGGTAGGAGGGAGTGGCGAGGGCACTGTGCTGAGTCTGCTGACCAGGCTGTTGCGTCCGTGCAGCCAGCTGCAGCTTGGGAGCACCCCTGCTGCTCCTCACCCCATGTCCGCCCGGCCCTCCCTGGCCTGGCCCTGAGAGATGTGGGGTGGGGCCGGGCCATGGCCTGTCAGGACCCAGCAAGTGTTGGCGGCAGGTTGAAATTAGGATTTCAGCAGCAGCCCTGCCTCCCCGGCAATGCCGAGCTTCTGTAGCAGTGCGTGCGGCCTCAAGCCGGGACGTGGCTTCAGGTGGGCCTGGCTAAGCTGGTCCTTATCTTGTCTTCACCCTCAGAGCTGCCTGGAGTTTAGCCTGAGGATCCAGGAGTTCATTGAGCTCATCAGGCAGAACAAGAGGCTGGATGCAGTGAGGTAGGACCCCCCAACGTGCGGGGCAGGCTTCTGGGCCCTTCCCGGGCTAGGTGTGGGCAGGCGCAGCTGGTGCCTGGGTGGGGGCGGTGGGAATGCAGACGTCTTCAGGCTGCGCTTGCCTTTCCAGACACGCGAGGAAGCACTTCAGCCAGGCTGAGGGGAGCCAGCTGGACGAGGTCCGCCAGGTCATGGGCATGCTGGCCTTCCCGCCGGACACACACATCTCCCCCTACAAGGTACTGCGTGCCCCGGGCTTAGGGTTGGGCTGGGCCTGCAGTCACTGCCACTGACCAGCATGGCCCGTACACCACCTAGGCATTTTTTCCCACCTTGTTCCCGTTTTGCTGGCAAAATCTTTGATCAGAATGGCTCCTAAAGCACTTCTGCTGGAAAGGGCAATTCCGAGTGCCTGCTCACTCCTCTGGAGGCCCGGTCAAGGCTGGACAGGCCTGGCCTCTGCATGGTTCTGCTGGCGTCTTTGCTGACCTCGTTTGTTCCTGCTCTGTGTTCTCTTCCCTGCGTCAGGATCATTGGGCTCATCTCCCCTCACCCCCCCACTCCCAGGATAAACACCCAAGAGAAGCCAAGCCACACCTTCCCCACTCTGCCCAGAGACAGCTTCAGCTGGATGCTAGACTCACCACCCACAGCCCCCGTCCACAAGCACAGCTCTGCCAGGTCGCCACCCTGTGTAACAGGAGCCTTCGCTCCAGTTCCCAGTACCTCGGTCCTCGCGGGGTCTGAGGTCTCATCACAGTGGCCTTGATGGTGCTGGTGCACAGCTCTTAGATTTCTCTATGGAGACTGGGGTGTGCTCTGCCACTCCCTTCTCTTCCTGAACCCTCACTCTGAGGGCCCGTTCTGTTGGTCTAGCTGCTGCTCCGTGTGGTGGAGCCCACCCCCGGGTCCAGGTGCTTGTCACCACAGCGTCCACGCCTGGTAGCCGTCCTCTGCTAACCTCTCCTGGCGGCTGCGACAGCACACCACAGACCAGGGCTGTGAGCAGCAGGGTGGACTGCTCAGGGTTCGAGAGGCTGGAAGTCCAAGGTCAGGCGCCAGCCTGGGTCACTTCTGCTGGGTCCTCCCACAGTGGGAGGGTCGGGAGCTCTCTGGGGCTCTTCTTAGAAGGACAGTAATCCCATTTGTGAGCCCCTGCCCATGACCTCATCCCCTCCCAGAGGGCCTCTCCCAGCCGTCAGTGTGGGCCTCAGTGTTTCAGCGGTGTACTTGTGGGCAGAGGGTAAAACCCTTGGGTGCTGGACCCACTGTGTCCTCTGGGCCGTGAAGCTGGCCTCTGTCCAAGGCTGAGTGTTGCCCTGCAGCCCCGCTGCCCCTCAGTGTTGTGTGGGAGCCTCTGGGCAGACCCAGCCCCCACCGCCCAAAGTGCCTGCAGGTCCTTTGAAAGCTGCTGGAAGCTTCTTCCCAACTGAATTCACACTTTCTGTGGTGTTTGGGAATGTAATAAATCAGCAGGTCACAAAGATCTTCAGGTCTAAACTCAGATTTTAACTCATAGCGTTTTCTCTTCAAAGTGCAGCAAAGGCTGGCTGCCCTTGGGGGTGAGCTGCCCAGCTCAGGAGGGTGTGGAGCACGTCTCTTCACTCCTTGGTGAGGCCTCACAGCAGCTCAGGAAGGTGTGGAGCACGTCCCTTCACTCCTTGGTGAGGCCTCACAGCAGCTCAGGAGGGTGTGGAGCACGTCCCTTCACTCCTTGGTGAGGCCTCACAGCAGCTGTAAAGAGCCAGGCAGCAATGTCATCGCTGCTGTTGGAGCCAGAGGGACCGAGCCTCGGAACAGACCCCAGGGCGGGCGTCCCCTCCCCTGGGCAGAGTTCTCCACAAACTGGGACACAACAGCCTTTGGCTGTTAAGGTTGGTCTGGCAGGTTCAGTCACTCAGTCATGTCTTACTCTGCGACGCCATGGACTGCAGCACGCCAGGCCTCCCTGTCCATCACCAACTCCCAGAGCTTGCTCAAACTCACGTTCATCGAGTTGGTGATGCCATCCAACCATGTCATCCTCTGTTGTTCCCTTCGCCTCCTACCTTCAGTCTTTCCCAGCATCAGGGTCTTTTCCAATGAGTCAGCTCTTCATATCAGATGGCCAAAGTATTGGAGTTTCAGCTTCAGCATCAGTCCTTCCAGTGAATATTCAGGACTGATTTCCTTTAGGATGGACTGGTTGGATCTCCTTGCAGTCCAAGGGACTCTCAAGAGTCTTCTCCAACACCACAGTTCAAAAGCATCAGCTCTTCCATGCTCAGCTTTCTTTATAGTCCAAGAAAGCTGGTCTGGCAGGTTAAGTAGCACCAAAGAGACCTGGATGACAGGAGTGCCATGACCCCCCCATGACAGGTGGGGGGTCTCAGGTACAGGAAGCTCAGAAACAGAGTTGGGACGGTTGTCCTGGAAGCAGGAGCAGGGGACCAGACACTCCTGACACGTGCTGGAGCCGCCTCATTAAGGGAGTGATGCCTTCATCCCTTGTGGCAAGAGGTCAGACGTGTCCAGATGGGTCACAGTGGGAATGGACAAAAGTACTTTGTTTTGAGAGGGGCTGTAGCAGAGTCTCGGAGAAGACAATGGCACCCCACTCCAGTACTCTTGCCTGGAAAATCCCATGGACGGAGGAGCCTGGTAGGCTGCAGTCCATGGGGTCGCTAAGAGTCAGACACGACTGAGCGACTTCACTTTCACCTTTCACTTTCATGCACTGGAGAAGGAAATGGCAACCCACTCCGGTGTTCTTGCCTGGAGAATCCCAGGGACGGGGGAGCGTGGTGGGCTGCCGTCTATGGGGTCGCACAGAGTCAGACACGACTGAAGCGACTTAGCAGCAGCAGCAGCAGAGACTGCAGGGCTCACAGCTGGTGCTGGGTGTGGCAGCCCCTAGGGGTGGTCCTCCTTCACCATGGACCGTTGGATGAAAGAAATGTTAAAAATCACTTTGTAAATGTTGGAAGTGTGATGTGCGCCCTATGCCAGGGCTCTGAGGAGCTCACAGAACCTTTGACTGCCCTTGCTTGGCTGCCTTCCCCTCCGTTCCTGCCCCCACCCCTTCTTGAGTCTAAACCTAGGTGGTTTTAGGGACCAACATGAGCCAGATTTAACTTTCTATTCTAATAAGCTGTTCCCTGGAATAAGGCTTCTCCTTGCAAACCTTAATGCTCTTAGCAAGAGGTTCTGGACCTTGCTCAGTGAGTGGCTTTCCTTCCAGCCCCGAGTCCTTGACTTGTCTCCGGGCCACAGGACACACACTCCAGAGCATCAGCGTAGGCTCAGAACGAGTCGGTGTCCCAGAAAGGGAGTCAGCGGTGGCCTGGCAGCGGGCGGAAGTCGAGGCTGTCCTCTGGGCGCCGGCGCGTGGCTGAGCGGGGTGGCTCTCATATTGCGTCTGCCGGGAAGAGACTTCGAGCTTGTTTCCTGTTATCACGACTCTGCCCCGCTTCTTCCAGGACCTGCTGGACCCGGCGCGGTGGCGGATGCTGATCCAGCAGTTCCGGTACGACAACTACCGACTGCACCAGCTGGGAAACAGCTCAGTGTTCACCCTCACCCTGCAGGCCGGCCTCTCGGCCATAAAGACCCCGTATCCTGCTCTCGGGGAGTGCTCCCCACGTGCCCCTCCGAGTGCGGGGCTGGTGTCCAGACCCCGCTCCTCACCAGTTAGTCCCTGTCCTTGAAGCTTGTGCAGTGCCCCCAGCCCCCAGCCCCTGCCTTAATTGCATTGCAGCCCCAGTGTTGAGACAGTGCCAGGAGGGCTCCCGTGCCCAGACAGGGACCATAACGCTCAGTAGCCTCCGTGGGGTGCTCGGGACCCTGGGACCTCGGCTGGCCCACCCTCCTTAACCCGTGCGCAGGCAGTGCTACAAGGAGGACGGCAGCTCGCGGAGCCCTGACTGCCCGGTATGCAGCCGCTCGCTGAACAAGCTGGCGCAGCCCCTACCCATGGCGCACTGCGCCAACTCGCGCCTCGTCTGCAAGATCTCGGGAGATGTCATGAACGAGAACAACCCGCCCATGATGCTGCCCAACGGCTACGTCTACGGCTACAACGTGAGGGCCGGGGGGCAGGGCCTGTGCGGAGGGGGCGGGGTCACGTGTGGGGCGGGGCCAGGGCAGAGCGCCCCGCGGGTTGGTGCCTGATCTGTCTGCGAGGCAGGTTGGGGGCAGTGGAGAAAGCTCAGGACTTGGCAGGGGTACCTGCAGAAAGTGACTTTAGTGAAATGAAGCGATTTGTTTCCTGAGAGTCGGTTCTGTGGGTTTCTCATAAGAAACCTTGATGTAAACTGGATTGGCCCTTCTTAATGCGCCTGGTCTTTCTTTTTAGTCCCTGCTCTCTATCCGGCAGGATGATAAGGTCGTCTGCCCGAGAACCAAAGAGGTCTTCCACTTCTCCCAGGCTGAGAAGGTGTACATCATGTAGGCGGTCGCCACGCCGAGCGGCCTCAGGCCCCTGCCTACCTGCCTTTCTGTTTCTGCGACCAAAGATCAGTGAGCGACGACAACACTCCTGGGAAGAGAGGAGGAAAGATTTAACAAGCGTGCACTCGATTTTGAAACATGTCAGCTGTTGACGCTTCTGAAGTGCTTTCACCTTTCAGAGAAACTTCTTTACAGACTGACCATGCGGAGGGAGGCTGGAACCTTTCACCACAGGAACTGATTCCTTCCCTGTGTTCTCACAGTCCCTTCCCTTCTGCTAACAAGTAACCCTCCCCCCCCGCCCCGGGGCGGACTGGCCCTTGGCCATGGCCCGGGAGCAGTGGTGGCCACGCCAGACCGACCTGTGGTGAGTTGGTGCCACGAGGGACCCTGTCACTTCTCTGTAGAGCTGCTGCCAAAATGCGGGCACCACGGCTGCAGGTGGCGCTGGCCTCCAGGACCGCTGCCTGCCCGGGGCCGCACCCGAGAGGCCGCGTTCAGCCGTGTGGGTTCAGGGTGACGTCCCTCGCGCCGCCTCATCTCCTGCCTGAGAATGTATCTCGTGGAAACCCACTGGACCGGTGTCTGCAGAGGCCTTGCCGACGGCTCAGTGACTCTAGCTCTAAACACTATTCATTACAGAAGCCAGTAGTTCAGTTGAAGTAACCACCAATGACTTTTCAAATCAGACGAACTGTTGTAGTTTACACGAAACCGTATGGTAGAGGTTTGTACTCAGCGCTTATTTTTGCATGTTGATGTTGATTAGCTAATAAACTGTAAACGTAAGACTCGCCAGTAAAGGCGTTTCTACTTTTTCTTTCGGGTGCGGCGGCAGCACGTCGGACCCTGTGGGTGGTGTCTGCCGCCTGGCTGTTAGTTCAGGGTGGGCCCCGGGGCGCCGGAGAGCTGCACTCACGTGATCGCGTCCTGCCCCAGGGCACCCTCAGCCTCATGGCATCCCTAAGCAACCCCCGATACTGGGGGTCCCCCTGGGGTCCTTCGTGGCATCTGAAGCGCCTCCTCCCAAGCAGGAATGGGGGCTGCTGTGCAGCCCTGCCTGCTGACCATCAGCAGGAATGGTGCCCTGGGAGGTTAAGGGTTAGAACTCGGGGGCCACATCACGGTGGCCAAAGAGGGCTCGGAAGCAGCTGAGGCCGTCTTGGCCTGGTGAAGGCAGGGCGCACCTCCTGGGCCGCCTGGTCCATCAAGTCCCCGGTGCCCAGCCCAGGTGAGCTCTGGTCCGCTCACCTCTGTCCCCATCGTTCTGCAGACACCTCCTGTGAGGATCAGGGTGGGCTCCGTGGCCTCTGCTGACCACTTCCTCACGCCTGTTCTCTGCCGCGTTTCCTGGCTGCCTCCTTCCTGGACTCACCACTGAACTGCCCTGGCCCTCAGCCCACCCGGCCTCCTTGTTGGTGCTGGCCACTCTAGCTTCAAGCCTCGATCTGGCTCTCTGCTTCCTTGCCAGGTGCCCACGCTGACCTCTATGCCCTGGGTCCACGTCCCAAGGAGAGTGTGGCCTCCAGGTTGTGACTGCTCTGCTTAGTTGGGGCCAAGGATAGAGCACTCTATAAGTGGGGTCTCCCCGGGCCCGCGTCCACACGCCGCCTGTCAGGCCCGGCACACGTGGGCGTGCGGCTCTGCAGGCACTTGGGCAGAGCTGTCAGTGGGGTGATGGGTTCCTTGCTGCCATCCATACCCAGGGCGGGGGACAGTGGGGGGTCTCTGCTGGCCTTGCCTGCATCTCGGTCTGCTTTCTTGCTCTTTGCTTTCTATGGAAGTAGGTCTTACGAGCACATGGAGGAGATGGATTTTGGCCACGTGTCTGGTGCGCATGGCCTGCAAGCCAGTCCAGCCCTCTGGGCTGCCCCCAAGGCCTTCCCAGGCCAGTGTCCTGGGCAACCCTGCTTCTTGGTGAGAGTGACTCAGCCAGGCCACTCAGGCATGGTGCAAACAGAACCCCACTCTCAGGTCCCTGGTGGCTCACCCACAGGCAAGGCAGCTCATCCTTTTTGCTGCCCGTGGTGCCCACTGGCGCATGAGGGTGACTTTCTGTCTGCACACCAGTGGACATAGGTTGCTTCCAGGTAAACCGGCCATGAGCATTCTTGGGCATGACTTTTGCTGAGCACGCACTTGCGCTCTATGGGAGGATGTGGGGTTGCTGGTTGTGTGTTAATGTTTGCTAGACAGCTGGCCAGCGTGGGCCCCACACCCTCGTCAGGCTCGGCGCCCACCTTCCATGTACGCTGGATGTGCTGTTGGCTGTCAGCGCCAGCTTGCCATGGGCTTGTTCAGCTGTGAGCATGGCATGTGTGGGAACATGGGTCCTGAGTCAACAGCTGGGTGAGTTTTGCTGAATGTTCACACACCTCAGCTAGCAGCCCCAGGTAGCCGGCACCCCGGCCCCCCAGACTCTACTCACCCCACACAGCCATCGTGCCTGTCTTCATGATTCAGGTTGAGTTTCACCTCCACTCAAAACGAATCACAGACTGAGCTCTGGGTCTCTGCCAAGTCTCACCCAGAAACACCCAGGTCCCTGCGGCCCTGCTTCTCCACGCACACCCAGTGTGGCTGTCCACCCGCCACGGACACGCAGGCAGTTCCCAGGACAGTTGGTACCCAGGATGGCTGATACCACAACTCCGGACGTGTCTTCATTCCTCCTGGGCAGACGCTTGCAAGTAGAGTTGTTGTGTCCTGGTGTCCCAGAAACCTTGAAACCAGGGAGTGTGGGTCCTTTTAGTTGACTCATTGTCTTGGTTTTCTAAACTGCATTTTAGAACCAGCTCATAAGGGTCTACCGGGAAAAAACCAGTCTGTGGGGTTTAAACTGGAATTTCGTAGAATCTCTAGATCAACTTGAGCACGGTCTCTGTCTACTTGAGATGGGAGGATATTCCCGTGATCCCGGAGGCCACAGGTCCAGGAATAAGGTGCCGGCAGCTGGATCCTGGTGAGCCCCTGTCCAGCACCTGCTCCCCCTGCCCACACAGGAGGACACTGGTCCTACAGCATTGGGGTCCTACCCTCGCACCCTTGTGACCTCACTTAACTGCCTCCAAACAGAGTCACCGGGAGATAACGGTTTGCGGGAGGGGCCCTGATCTAGTCCGTAACAGGGGCTTAAAGCCAGCAGTTCTGAGTCTTGCAGCCCATGATACGCATCTCACCACGTGCTCACTCAGATTTACTTGATTTTTCTCATTCACATTTTATAGTTTTTAGTGTACATACCTTGGACATATTTTGTTAACCCTAATCACCTCAAGATTTTTAATGCTACTGTACGCTCAATCTTTAAATCGCCCTTTCCAGGGGTTCCAGTGTGGTAACAGACAGTGACTTTGTATAGACCTTGTAGCCTGTGCCTTGTGAAGTCCCTCCCTAGTCTTACTTTTCGGTAAATTTTAAGACATAGTCTGTGTACACGGTTGTATCATCTGTAAATAGAGAGTTCACTTCTTCCTGATGTCCATGTCTTGTGTCTTTTTCTTCCCTTCTTGTACCAGCCAGAGCCTCCAGCTCATGGTTAAAACAGGAGGGGGTGTCGTGGCCTTGTCTCCACTCTTGGGCAGAGAGTGTCACCTTTCACTGTTGAGAAGTTTGATGTTTCTGCAGGTTTCCCAGGGTGTTCCTTAGCAGGTTGAGGGAGTCTCCTGAGAATTATTATCGTGAATTGATGAATTTTGTCAAATGTTTTCTTTTTTGGTCTAAGGAAATTACCATGTGATTTTTCTTCTTTATTCTGTTGATACGGAGAATTACATTCTTTGATTTGAATGGGTAAACAAAACTTGCCTTCCTGGATAAACCCCACTTGGCATGTTGTGTTCTTTATGTATTGCTGGGTTTGACCTGCTTGGGCCCTCGCTGAGCGCATCATCTGTAATGTGCTGTTACATGTAACGCCTGGAGGACCTGTCAAGAGGTGCAGCCATTCCTCTTCTCGATCATTTGTTTCTCAGTTTTTCCTTGATCAGTTTAGCTACAGTCAGCTTTCTGTCAATCAGAATTTCAATTTTATAGATATTACAAAGCGTATCTTGGATTACTGCCTCCCATTGTTTGACTATTTTCAATTGATTTCTGCTCTTGTTTTCTTCCTTCTGCTTATTTTGGGTTTGTTGTTGTTCAGTCGCGCAGTCATGTCCGACTCTTTGCAACCCCACGGACTGCAGCATGAAGGCTTCCCTTCACAATCTCTTGGAGTTTGATCAAACTCATGTCCATTGAGTCGGTGATGCCATCCAACCATCTCATCCTCTGTCGTCCCCTTCTCCTCCCGCCTTCAATCTTTCCCAGCATCAGGGTCTTTTCCAATGAGTCAGTTCTTTGCATCAGGTGGCCAAAGTATTGGAGCTTCAGCTTTAGCATCAGTCCTTCCAGTGAATATTCAGGACTGATTTCCTTTAGGATGGACTGGTTGGATTGCCTTGCTATCCAAGGGATTCTCAAGAGTCTTCTCCAACACCACAGTTCAAAAGCATCAACTCTTTGGTGCTCAGTCTTCTTTATGGTCCAACTCTCATATCCATACGTGACTGCTGGAAAAACCACAGCTTTGACTATAGGGACCTTTGTTGGCAAAGTGATCGTCTCTGGTTTCTAACACTGTCTAGGTTTGTCATAGCTTTCTCAAAGAGCAAGCATCTTTTAATTTCATGGCTGTGGTCACCATCCACAGTGTGTTTGGAGCCCAAGAAAATAAAGGCTATTTTGGATTTAATTATTCTTTTTCTAGCTTCTTAAGGGGAAGATCACTGCTGTGGAACCTTTCATCTCTAACATAAACACCCCTACATTTTAATGTTTAATCTTCACGCAGTTAAAAATACTTTAGTCTCCCTTGTGATTGTTTCACGTGACCCATGACTATTTAGATGTCTGATGGCTAATTTCCAAATATGTGGAAATTTTCCAAATATTAAATTCGAATTTAATTCTGAAGTTCTGTAACATTTCTTAAACCGTAAAACTGCTGGTGATGAATTCCCTCAGCTTTTGTCCGAAATGCCTGCACCCCAGCTTCCTTAGTTTGGGGGCGCGTTCCGCGGCAGGTGCAGTCCAAGGTGGACAGTGTGTTTTCTTTTCCTGCTGCAGGGTTTCCTTCATTGCCTTGCGGCTTGTGTTGTTTTGGCCAAGAAATTCGCTGCTCTCCTATCTTTGTGATGTCCCTTTTCTCTCCAACTGCTTTTAAGGTGCTTCCTTGTTCTTGTTGATTCAACATTCAACAAGTATTGACACCTACTGTGTGCCTGACATCATGGAGCATACCTCCTGAGAACAGAAGAGGAAGAACCCCAATAACCTTAGGATGAGATTACAAGCCTGTGTGAGGGTTATAAGCGCCGTGGGACGGGCAGGCAGGGCGGTTTCTCTGGTGGCTCAGCAGTAAAGAATCCACCTGCCAGTGCAGGAGACATGGGTTTGATACCTGGGCCAGAGGATTCCACAGGCCGCAGAGCAACACAGCCCGTGTGTCACAACTACTGAGCCTGGGAGCCACAAGTACTGAGCCTGCACACCTACAGCCTGTGCTTCACAATGAGAAGCCGTGCACCGCAACTAGAGAAAAACCCACGTGTGCACCAAGACCCAGCACAGCCGAGAAGAAAGGGCAGGTGGGGGCTTGTTACAGCAAGGGAGGTCAGAGGCTGAAGGAAGACATGCAGGGTGGGATGCACAGCCTTGCAGGCGTGGGGTGGCTTCCGGAAGCCCCACCAGCTGTAGGGGCAGGGAGTGCAGGAGGGAGGTGGCCCGGTGAGCGGCACAGACCCGGAAGGCCCCCGTGGTCTGTTAAAGGTTCTGGCTTCACCTTGGGATGGGAGCCACTGAAGGGGCGAGGGGATCACACGATCTCACTTTAGCCTCTAGGGGGTCCCTCTGGCTGCTGCGAGGTGAATGGTCTCTAGGGGGCAGGAGGGCAGGGGTGACTGCGGTGGCCGGCTGAGGGTATGTGGCAGGGACCTGGTGGTGGCCGTAGGGTGACCAAGTGCGCAGATTCTGAATCCCCTCTGAAGGTGGGGCTGTCCGGACATCTGGGCTGGGGGAAGGAAGAGCGGTCGAGGGGTCCTCCTAGGTCATTGGCCCGAGAGCGTGGAAGGACAGAGGACCCTCCATCAGCTGAGACGAGTGGGTGGTGGGGCAGAGACAGGTCTCCAGGAGCTGGGCGGCGAGAGCCGTGGAGGGCAGTCCGGGAAGGGGAGCTGGATAGAGGGGGTCCCCTTCGCACGGGAAACACTCTGTAGCCCCAGAAGGGAGACCAGAGGCGGGGGCCTGCGCAGGGAGGCCGGCGGTCATTTCTTCTTTCGCTTTTTAATTTGTTTTGTCTCATTTTTCGTTCCTTCCCGCCACCCTTTCTTAATAGCTATTTATTAAAGTGTAATTCACATACCACAAGAGCCACCCTTTCCAAAGATACAACTCAACATTTCAACACAGACGAGGCTGGGCAACCACCACCCCCGATCCCGGGTCCCCCGCCCCTCCCTCCGCTCGGGGTCCCCCTCTTCTGGGCGTTCTGTGTCAGCGGTACCACACGGTCCAATCGGCGTCCTGTTCTCCGTCCCGAGACGGGAGCCCGGCGCGTCGGGCACCGCCGCCCGCGGAGGCGCGGTGTGCCGGACACCGGCACACACCCCAGCTGCCGCTCGCCGGTCCGTGCGGGCGCCGTGGGCCCGGGGAGCCTCCCGAGGGCCCGGCTACGGCGGGCGTCCGAGCACGCCAGGGCCGCCAGGCCTGGGGGCGTCCCTGCCGCGGCCTCGGGAGGACCAACGCCCAGCCCCGCGCCGGTCCCGCCCCTGGGACGTGCGGCCAGCGAGCGGCTGGCAGACGAGCCAGGGCGGGTCTTCCGGGGAGGGTCCCCCGGGCCGGGCTCCCCGCGCTGCCCACGGACCGGGGAGGGCGCTGCCAGCGGGGGCACCACCCCTCGGGGACGGCTGGGGCGTCCGCCCAAGCCCGGCCCGGGGAGCCCTCTGGGCAGCACCCACCGGGCGGCCCGGAGCCGGGGAGCCGCCACGCTTCCGGCGCTGACGCCGAAAAGCCGAGCGCGCACCGCTAGTCGGGCCGGCAGAGCCCACGCGCACGCGGCCCCTTTAAGGCCTTGCCGCGCCCGCCCGCCTCCTTTTTTCTCGCTCGCCGTCAGACCCCCCCCCCCCCCCCCCGCCCCACACACCCGCCTTCGGCCGGGAGCGCGTCTGCGTCACCGCGCCGGCCTCGCCCTGACCCCGCGTCCACGCCTCGGGGTCCAGGCGGGCCACTGCTCGCCTCGCTTGGGCGTCACGTGACAGGAGAGGGCGGGGGCTGAGCCGGAAGGGGCGGGCTAACCAGAGAGCGGCGGCCAAGCGGGTTAGACGGGGCTTTGGCTGCTCCGACCTTCGCCCCCGCGCCGCACGGGCTAGGGCGGCCAATGACTGTCGCGATGTGGGGCACGTGACGGAGGGCGGGCCCTTCGCCGGAAGGGTGGGCTGAGGCGAGCGGCAGGGAGCGCGGTAGGTGGGGCTGGGAGCCTTCTCTCGGGGGCGCCTCCTTCGTCCCCCGCCCCGTGATGCCCCCGCCGCGCCCTTCCCTGGACGCCGCTCTCTTCGGTCCGGCCGCGCCCCGGGCTTTAGGACTGGGACTCGTCGGCCGTGACTGGCCCGAGGGCGGCGGGGAGCTGGGGCTCTGTCCCGGAGGTCGGGGCGGCCGCGCCCCGGCGGCCGAGCATCAGCGACGGCGGACGTTACTGTTGGTGGGAGACGCGGGGACCGCCGGGCGTCCTCGCTTCCCCCGACTCCGGCCCTCCCCGTGCGGCGCGGCGCCCCGGCCTCCTCCATACCCGCTTCAGGCGGCTGCCCGCGAGCAGGTCGAGTTGCAGCAACTCGCCCTGCGGGTCTAGAGGCCACCCTGTGGCTTTCGGAGGGATGGTCGAGCTGGCGAGGGGAGAGGTGCGCCTGCCGTCCTGCGGGAAAGCTAGCTTGAGTGTAATTCAGGCCGTTCTGGTCCTTGCCTTCCCGCCGAGCGTGACTGCGTGCTCCGTGGCTCTCGCTGGTGGGCTCAGATTGCAGACCTCCAGAGCACCTGTTGTTGCCCTTTTCCTAATTACCATCAAAAATGTCTTGTTGACCCGGCCCGGAATCTCACCTTGACTTGTTAAGTTTCGGCATCGGGGGTTATGTCACAGAGGCCAGGTCGCAAGGACTCGTCAGCGTTGTGCCAACACTCTGTGCCTGACACAGTGGAACGCAGCGACGTCTAATAAAACCCAGAGCTGTGAGATGCTAGGTGGTCGTTCAGCGTCTTTGCGTTTCCTGTTTCTAGATATGGATCAGAAGCTTTCAGAGTTGGTCGAAGAGCTCACAACTTCAGGAGAGCCCCAATTGAACCCCGAGAAAATGAAGCAACTGAAGAAAATTTGCAAGTATGTCTTAAGGCTCAATGTCTCAGCAAGTCTGTGCCAACCCTAGGAAAATGTGGGGCTACCCTGGGGTCAGCTTCTCTGCTGGGGAAGAACCAGCAGAGGAGCCCCCTCAGGACATCTCCCCGGGAGTGCTTGGCCCTGTTCTGGGGCAGCAGTTCCAGGCAGGGGTGTGCAGCCTTAGGAAGAACAGGTCTCTTCAGCTCTCTGTGTGGGTGCCTGTCCTTGAGCGCACGCGCGTGACTTAAGGGTTACTTAGTGTTGGAACATATGTGGGAGGAAGGTTAGAGGTCACACAGGTGCACTCTTCTGTTGGGGGTGGGTCCTGTCTGTCTGTGGACAAAACTCTTAGCCAAGAGCCTCTCAGGTGCTAGCCACAGAAGCAAGGAAATTTGTTGGTTATCCTTGTCACGTGGTTTACAGAACAGAACTTAGGTGATCGTTTAAGTGATACGAATTTACATTTTGGTTAAACATGGTGACTCAGGTCAGGTTTTGTTGCATTCCCTGAAAACCCCCAAAGAGCAGGGCATGCGGGGTGGGGAGGGTGAGGATAGCTGGAAAGAGGAACAAAAGAGGGGTTGCGGTCTGCACGCCTCCTGGGGTAGCTCCCGGAAGGCCACAGAGCTTTCCAGGGGGCTGGGGGGTGGTCTCCCCTTGGGGTGGGGTCTTTGCACTGCTGCTGGCTGGGCGGGCCAAGAGTCCTTCAGGCTCCCAGGCACTCAGCTGTGGATGGGCGGTCAACCGGCCGAATGAGTGAAAGCGCCTGGCTGGGTCCCAGTGAAATCGTACGCACTGACACTGACCTTCACAGCGTTTTCTCGTCTCAGGAAATGTTGTTTTTCTGTTTGTCTTCATGAAAGTAGTTAAAACCTCTCCCTGTGGGCTATCCAGCAACAGGCAGGGGCCAGGTTTGGCACATGGGCAGTGCTCGTCTGCCCTGGGGGAAGGGCAAATGGCTCTGGAAATGCCTGCGTCCCTGCCACTGCGGCTGTGTCTCCAGGTCTTCAGAAGAGCAGCTTGGCCACGCCTACCACCTGCTGATGGCACAGCTGAGCCAGGAGCACGCGGAGATCCGCCTGTCCGCCTTCCAGGTCCTGGACCAGCTCTTTGCCAGGTCTCACCAGTTCAGGACGCTGGTCGTTTCCAACTTCCAGGAGTTCCTGGAGCTCACGCTGGGCACCGACCACGAGCGGCCGCTGCCGCCCCCCAGGGAGGTGGCACAGAGGCTGAGGCAGGCGGCCACCCAGGCCATCCGTGGTTGGAATGAGAAGTACGGCGCGGCCTATAAGAAGCTGGCCCTTGGCTTCCACTTCCTAAAGCACAGCAAACAGGTGGGCAGGCCCTGCACTGCACTGCCTGCCCGTGCAGTCTGGGCAGGGGGTGGTTTGGAGCTGGAGCAGCAGCTGTGAAGGAAGAGCCTCAGCTCATCCCCGCGTGTAGGTGGGGCTGAGCTTTTAGCCCTGGTTTCCACAAGATGAAAAGGAGCGTGAGAGTCACCTGCTCAACACTGCCCTTTTCTCTGCCGGGCTCTGCGCCCGGGCCCAGCCAGTCTGGGTGGGCGACACCTGCTAGGACCGGGTACTGCCCCCGCCGACTCCAGGCCTGTGGCTGCTGCCTTCCCACTGCCCCCTGGGTCCCCTCGAGCGTTGTTCTCAGGCCCCTGGGTCTGCCCAGCAGCCTCCCTCGCCACTGGAGTACGTGTGTGACGGGAAGTCTTTTTACCTGACTTGACTAGGAGACGCCGATGGCTGTGTTCATCTGGGGGTTTAGTGTTACCGTTGAGTGTGCCGTCTCGTGTGTTAAAGCAGCACGCGTGAGCCTGAAGCCATGGCGCTTTGGCCTGTAGCTCCTGAGCACAGCTGTGCTGCGTCTGCCGTTAGGCTCCTGAGCATAGCTGTGCTGCTGCGTCTGCTGTTAGGCCCAGTTGCAGCTCAGGTTTTCGTTGGATTCTTCGTAGCTGGGCCTGATCTTTACCTAAACTTCTCAGGTAGACTTCCAAGACGTGGATGCTCGCACTGTGGCAGAAAGAAAGCGAGCAGAAGAGAGACAGAAGCGCTTGGACAGAATCTACAAGGAAAGGTCCGAGTGGGCAGCGAGGGAGATGGAAGGTGAGCTGTGGGGAATGGGGATACTACCCCCCACCCAGCCTGCTGCTCCTTCCCAGGCAGAGCTCAGGTCCTGCCCAGCAGTGCACCCCCGTTGCAGGGCCTGCTCTGGGAGTTTGGTGGGGGCGGGGGGTGAGGAGGAGGCTGGGTCATCCAGCCCTGTAGCCACAGGAAGACCTAGATCCCCGGGGACCTGGCACCCTGCAAAGAGCTGCCTGGGCCGTGGGCCTAGGGGTAGCGCTGGAGGAGGTGCTGGCCGAGGCTCGCTGGGGGTTTTGGGCAGGTGGGTAGACAAGGTGGACGGAGCTGGTTCAAGTTGAGAGCAGCAGAGGCCCCCTGCAAGCCACCCACCCTCTCCTGCGGCCCCGGCGGCCACGTGGCAGACACACGTCCCACGGTGGCCTGAGCATCACCGTCCATGTGACCCCAACATCCACCAACGGCAGTCTTGCCAGTCTGCTCCCCAGATGCCTGTGCCAGCCCTCCCTGTGGGGGGCACCCAGAGTGGGAGCAGCTTGAAGGGCGGCTGGTCGAAGGCCCTTCCAGAAGCCTGGCCTCAGGAAGGCCACAGGGCTGGGAGATCCCGCGGGCAGCCACGGCCAGAATGGGCTGCTGGGGCGGAGCTGAGCTCAGCAGGGAGCGGCAGGAGTGCCGTCCAGGGAGGCTCTCACTGGGCACGGTTGAGGGTGTCGCCCAGAACGTCCCAGCGTAGAGTCCGGAGCAGAGCGCCCGCCTGCCTGTGGAGGAGGGGGCGGGGTGTCCTGTGTCCTCTCCTGGACACCACTCCCACGGGGGCTCAGCGAGCCAAGTCTGTCCTCACAGAGATGTCCACGGAGATCCGGGGCTGCCTCACGGAGCTGGAGAGTTGCTTCCGACTGCTGCTGCCCTTCGACCTCGACCTGGCCCCCGGGGCCGCCTGGTGCCCCGTGCCCGAGAAGGGCGACAGGGACGAGGAGCAGCCCTGCTGCAGCAAAAGCCTGGCCGCCTGCGCACACCACCCGGGAGCCATGGACGCGGGAGGGCCGCCCTCGGAGGACGAGGACAGAGACCCAGACGGGTTCGTGCGGCGCCACGGGCTTGGCTCCCGGCAGTACACGCTGGACGTGGAGCTGTCCTCAGGTAGGGCTGCCCCCACGCCAGGCCGCCTTGGCCACAGGCCCCGGGACACTTCCGCTGCTCGGGCCTCTGGGCTGTGAGGTGAGCACGGGAAGGCACTCTGGCGTGTGGGGCGCAGGGCGCCGGCCCTCTGACGTGCAGGGCGCTCTGTGGGCCAGAGGCCGCTGGGAGGAGGAATCAAAAGGAACAGTTTTTTGGCCGCGTTTGTGACAACGTGGGCCGTGACCACACTGGCACCATGGGGCTCCTGCCTCCCGGCCCCCGTGGGTGAGGGGCACTGACCGTCCCACCCCACGTGGCCCAGGCCCCTCAGAGGTGGGGTGAGGCTGGAGGTCACCCACCCTCTGCAGCCACAGCGAGACCTCCCACCCTGCAAGGGAGTGCCAAGGCCTGGACACGGGTCACGCTGGAGGGGGTGCCGGCTGAGGCTTGCTGGGGTGGCAGAGCTCACAGGGAGGACCCTGGGCTGAGGGGCGGGTGGGGCCTCCATCCTGAGGGCAGTGTGGGCGTGGGACGGGTCCCCTGACTTCATGGCCTGGAGAGGGGTGTTGGGATTAGGCTAAATCCACTATGGCAAAAGCCACGAGACAGTCTCCTGGGCAGGCAGATTTGGGTGCCAGATGGTGAGTGGTTGGTGGGTGGTCCAGTCTGGGACACCCAGTGACCTGCCTGGGTGGTGGTCCCTAAGCTGACTGTGCATTTGCCGCAGACAGCTTGAGGGTGCGTGAGAATGAGGACAACTCGGCCGTCATCCGTGCGGCCCGGGATGCACTCAGGCTTATCCAGAACAAGCTCCTGCCAGCTGCGTGCTCCTGGGTCCAGGTATGGCCCTGAGTCAGGGCGGGCCCCAGGGTCAGGGTGACCCCTAGGGTCAGGGCGGGCCTGGGCGGGCTCCTGGGTCATGGTGGGCCCCAGGGTCAGGGCGGGCCCCTGGGTCTGGGTGGGCTCTTGGGTCTGGGTGTTCTTCTGGGTCTGGGCGTGCTCCTGGATCAGAGCGGGCTCCTGGGTCCCGGCGGGCTCCTGGGTCCCAGTGGGCTCCTGGGTCAGGGCAGACCCCTGGCCTGGGCGTGCTCCTTGGTCACGACAGGCCCTGGGTCCAGATGGGCTGCGTGTGCCGACAGAGGGTGCAGGGCTGGCCCTGGGGGAGAGCGAGTGCCCGGCCTAGGAGGTGCTGCCCTGTTCTTGCAGCTGTTCACCCGTGCAGGGACATATGGTGGGCACTTGGAGGGCGCCATCCACCTGAAGGCTGAGCTGGAAGCCGCCTTGAAGAGGTCCCGGGAGCTGGACATCGTGCCAGAGGAGGGCCGCAGTGGGGAGGTGAGTGCCCCTAGCTGGCTGTGAGGGTAGCCAGGGCACATCCCCCAGTCCGAGCTCAGCCCCGCGGGTCCTGGTGTCTCCTTGCCAGGAGCGGACTCATCTGAGCACCAGAGACCGTGGCCAGGCCCTGCCCGCAGGCGGCTGGGCTGGGCCAGGGTTTGGGCAGGAGGCTGTGGAGGCGGACAGGGGCCCAGGATGGAGAGCTGGGGCTCTAGTGAGGGGCCCAGGAGGGGAGCAGGGGAGGCGGCTCCCGCAGTGCCCAAGGGGCCCATCCTACAGGCTTGGTGGCCTGCCAGGGCCTGGAGTTTCAGGTTAGGAAGGTACTGACAGAGAGAGGAACCTGGGTCCTCCAAGGATGTCCTAGGGGAAGGGCTGGAGCACCTGGAGAGTGTGTGTGGGCAGGGGCACAGCCGTAGCTGGCGGGCGTGTGTGCAGGGCGGGGGAACCGCAGCTGGAGGGGATGTGCGCAGGGTTGGGGGGGTCCACGGCTGGAGGGTGTGTGCATTCGTGTCCCACAGCTGGAGAGTGTGTGTGTGTGTGTATGTTGAGGGAGAGAATCCGCAGCTGACCGCGTTAGTGATTAGAACCCGTAAGCTGGAGGGTGTGTGTGTGTGTGTGTTGGGGGGAGATCTGCAGCTGACCGCGTTAGTCATTAGAACCCATAAGCTGGAGGGTGTGTGTGGGTGTGTGTGTGTGAGGGTGTGTGTGGGGGGGGGCGGGGATCCGCAGCTGGAGGGTGTGTGTGTGTGTGTTGGGGGAGAGGATCCACAGCTGACCACGTTAGTGATTAGAACCCATAAGCTGGAGGGTGTGTGAGGGTGTGTGTGTGTGGGGGGGGGAGGGATCCGCAGCTGGAGGGTGTGTGTGTGTGTGTTGGGGGAGAGGATCTGCAGCTGACCACGTTAGTGATTAGAACCCATAAGTTCTGGTCAGAACTGGTGCGAAAACAGGCAGCAGGGCTCCCTAAGTGCTTGGGGCGCAGAGAGCCGGACAGCGCTAGGTCGAGCTCTGCCACCTGGAAGAGACACAGTGGGTGTGGGGTGACGGGTCCCGCCCCCTCCCATTTTTCAAGGGGCCCGGGGTGGGCAGGTGCCGTTCTTTGTTGAGGACGAGGTCAGGTTTAGGCCTCCGGACTTAGAATGGAGAGCGGCCAGCGCCCTGAGCTTGGCGCACCCTCGACCTTGCCCGTGGGCAAGCCGAGGCGCGGCTCGAGAGGGCCTCTGAGCTCAGGCCGCCCTCCGCTCCCCGCCCCCTGCGCTGCGCGGCCCTCGGGGGCCGGCAGGGGGCGCTCTCGCCCTTCTCCTGCGGCGGGCGCATGGGTGGGTGGACCTGGTCATGGGCTGCTCCCAAGGCCTGCTTTCTACAGGGCTTTGCTGAGCACACACCTCAATGAGAAGTCAGTTAATTCTGGCAGTTGTGACCTCGATGCTTGTTTCACAGTGAGAGAGGGTGCTTTCTGGGCACAGGAGAGCGGTGGGTCCTGTGTGCGCGTCCCTGTTTCTGAGCCTCAGCAGAGCTGTGGGGGTTGGGGGTCAGCACCGTGCACCTCTTCACGGCTGGGGCCCGATCCAGCTTGAGCGTCAGCAGGTCACTGACCGCAGCCGGCCAGCCTCAAGGCCTGGGAGGCACGTGGTCAGGTCAGAGGGGGCCCTCTGCAGAGAGGAGGCTGAGGACGTAGGGGTGTTTGGGGTAGTCCAGTCGGGTCAGGGGGCGTGGGGTCCGCGTGGTGGCTTCAGCAGGAGGAAGCGGGGCTGCCCTGAATTCTCCTCTAAGAGCCGACCTAGAGGCTTGAAGCCTTTGAGCACGTGCACGTCGGTTCTCTGGGCCTCGGGCCTTTGGATGGAGTGACTGGGCGTGTGGCTGAGTGGCAGCGCCTGCTCGGGCAGCCCGCCTCCCAGAACAGCCCCGCGGCAGTGTCTGCGCAGCTCTGCGCGCCCGCGGTGAGCGCACAGACCTGTGTCTTTGCCTAGTCGTTTTCTCATGAAATGTCTGCAGCTTCAGTCTCTGCCTGGTGTCTCCACTAGCAGGCTGAGCCTGGAGCCTGCGGTTCAGTACTTGGACTCTAACACCTTGGGAGACTGGCGGGTCTGAGGTCCTGCTGCTCCCGCCGCATGGCGCCGCGTGTAGGGCGCGTCTCCCCGCCACCTGGCTGGGGTCTCTGGTCAGGCTTCCCACTTGAGTCTGTGTTGCTGTGTTCTGTTCCTTTGATGTAGGCGTCCTGTCTTTGGAGTGTTTAAGCCAGCTTGAACGTGTGTGACTTTGGTTTTATGTAGTTTTTTGTTCTATGGAGTGTCCGTCCCAGCGCCGTGTGGAAGCAGGCAGAGACCGGTCTTAGCCAGGTCGATGTGGAGCGTCGTTTGGTAGATTTAGTTTCCAGCCTTGTTGCTGGAGGACAGGCCTAATAATCCGTGGCTGCTACATTTGTTACGCTGATAAAAATCCTTGGGAAACTTTTAAATTGCCTGTTGTTTAATTGTGTAGCTATGATGACCACTTACTTTGTATTGTGTGATTCACAAAATATTCATTTCCCCCCACCAGTAAGACAGAAAATAATGATTCTCTGCATCAGTCTGTGCAGGCTGAGTGCAGAGCAGGTGTTTTCTCGGCCCCGGGCTCCTCACCGCAGCCGCTGGAGCACCCCCACAGTGTTCCCCTTCTCCCGTTGCCGCTCTGCCAGCAGCCTTGGGTTTAACCCCTGCACGCTCCCACTCGTTGCAAGGGCGCAGATCCCGCGTGACTCTGGGTGACGTTTTTCTCCTGTTCGTGGCCGGGTGTGCTGGGCTCTCGCGGCTGTGCTGGGCTGGATGGCACTCGGTGCTTCAGGAGCCCCGTGCTGGCTTCCTGAGCAGAGAGCCTGGGGGTGAAGCGCTGACCGTGCCGTGGCCCCAGGGAGGCAGGGAGCTGAATCAGCTGCCGTGAGGGGCTTGTGCCCGGCTGGGCCAGTGAACCTTCCTGGCGACTGCTCCCTCCATCACTCATGCGCTAAAGGCCGCTCTGCGGGGCAGCAGCTGGGGCAGGGGCTGCCTGTGCTCTTGTGAGGACTGGGAGCACGTTGGCTGCTGTGGGGGCAGCTCCCCGCCCCCACAGGCCCTGGGCCCTCCCTGCCCTACAGCCCAGCTCCCCAGCACCCTCCAGGGTGGCTGCTCTCTCCCGAATACTTTCACGGGTGGTCTTAATTCCAGAGTCAGCCCTGTGAGGTCGATTCCATCCTTAACCCTGTTTTACAGATGGGAAGGCTGAGTCTGGGAGAGTTGCATGGATCTTCTGTTAAGGCCGGGGTGCATGGTGAGAAAGCGTTATCGCCCAGAGGCCAGGCTAGGCGAGGCCAGCCAGCCTGCATCAGGCCCCAGGTGGGGTCCCTGGAGGAGGGGCTGCCTGTCTGGACGCAGGACAGACTCAGGAACCCGTTTTCTCCGCCTGGAAATGGTTGGTGGGCCTGACGGGGCAGTGGCGGCCTCGCACACCCCGGCCGGCTGGCCTCAGTGCTGGAGCGGCGGGAGCCAGTGAGAGAGGGGCTGGCGGCTCCGGGCCCCTCCGTGCAGGGAGGTGGCAGTGCCCTGCGCCCACTCGGGGCCTGAGATGGTCACCACCCGCCCGCAGCAGGCCCACGCCCGCCGAGGTGCGTCCAGGCAGCAGAGATGCACGTGAGATATTGGCCTGGCTGGGCAATTTGCACGCGGTCCGGGGAGGGCATTAGCATATAAATAGCAGCTGTGATGACGACCCTCACAGCTGAGCACGGTTAATTTTTGGTTTATAAGATAGAATGGGGTTTTAAGTGCGTTGCCATCAAGCTGAGGAGACAGATGCAGCTTGGCGCTCACTTGTCTGACGGGGCCTTACATCATTTTTTTTTTTAAAAGGGAAACATACACACATAAAACTGAACAAAAGTGATTTCTTGGGTGAAAAGTAATGGCAGTGGGGCCCCGAGTTAATTAGATCGCACAGAATGTGTTTAATGGCCCAGCTCTGTCGCGCAGGCCTTGGGCAGGCAGGTCTGGGAGGTGGCCCTTCCCATCCTTCTCGAGTAATTAGCAACCCGCTACCCCACTTCCGTAATCGGATTACGTTGTATATTTCAGCACGTTTATTGCTTGTTTAATTATGATCTCAGAGCCTCATTTTTCTACATCCTTTTAACTGGGTGAGAATCGACTTGTGTGGAAGGAGAGGGAGGCCTGGGGCGCCTTCTGCCTCCCTGGGGCCCTGCGGGCTCTGTCCCGGGGCCTGGGCGTCAGCCGCAGGGCCAGGCAGGCCTGGGAGTGGACCTGGCAGGGGGGGTGCACCTCTGGGCCCCTGGGCGAGTGCGGGCTGCTTTCTCGAGCGCGTCTGGTGGTCTCTCTTCACAACGGGGAAGCTTGACTACCAGCAAACTGCTCTTGAGGACCGTCAGCGAGTCTGACCCTGCTGTGCAGGCCGCCTGCCCACCTGATGCCCGCAGGCCATGATGTCCCCCAGGACTCTGAGGGGTCCCTGTGCCCCTGCTGTGCCCCCAGCTGCCTCCCACCCATGCCCAGTGTAGCTTCTGACCTGATCTGTGACCTTTAACCTCGAAAGCAGGTTGCCACTGTGGCGCCTGGGAGCCCTGGGCCGGCCCCTCAAGTGCAGGTGGACACTCTCCGTGGGCCTGGGTGTCCCCAGCCAAGTGCTCCTCCAAGGCTGGGAGAGGACTGCCTGGCTTGGGTGGTGGGGGGTTTCCTTCTGCTGGTCTCCGGGGCTGGATGTGGGAGGGCCTCAGGGTAGTCAGCACCTCAGAGCCCCACGCAGCCCAGAGAACTAGACCTTTCTTGCGAGTGGAGCCCCTGCTTCCCCGGGGGCCTGGTTTGAGGCTCACCCCGGCCTCCGAGGGGTTTGGGACGTGCGGGTGGCAGCGACGGCCGCAGCAGTTCTTGCAGGACGATGCTGGCACTGCCCTGCAGAGCTGTGCGCCAGGGTCTGGGGCCTGAGGAGGCTGCCCTGGAGGCCTGCGGGCCTTGTCAGCGTGCGTCTAAGCCCGAGAGCCAGGGCTCCCGGGCTTAGTCACAGAGACAAACAGTTTTACCTGGGGGGAGAGAGAGTATATTTCCTAATAGCTAAGCAGCCAGATGTTTTTTAGGAAATGAAAATTTAATAAAAGTCCCAGGTGAAATTCAAGGGTGTGAGCAATAAGCATAATATTTTATGAAAATGAGCTCCATATTTAAAGTCTGGCACGGTGTGTTATGCATTGTAGCACCCAGTCCACATCTACCTTTTGGAAAATTAAAACACATAAATTCTGTTTAGTGTTTGATACGCACGGCACTAGCCGGGACCGTAATGCCCGAAAACCTTGGGCTGCTCTCCACCTTTCATAAATTCCTGGGTAGATTCTATACAAAAATAATTTTCAGGTCCGCGGCTCATTGTTATTCAAACGTGATTGATCGTCGTCATTTGCTCGGCTCTGGAGTTAAGTGCCCCTGTCATTTCCAAAGAGTATAATTGGGACGTTTCACAGGTCAGCGG
This sequence comes from Bos indicus x Bos taurus, assembly GCF_003369695.1. Classification (NCBI taxonomy): domain Eukaryota; kingdom Metazoa; phylum Chordata; class Mammalia; order Artiodactyla; family Bovidae; genus Bos; species Bos indicus x Bos taurus. The sequence continues at coordinate 116,529,879 of NC_040081.1, read as the reverse complement.
TGGAGACAGGCTTCCCTTTTGATCAGTGTTAGACTGATAACAAAAATTACAGTTTCCAATGATTAATGTCTCCGTGCCTCCCAGACGCGCGTCGCGGCTCGCGCCCAAGCTGAGAGCATTTGCATCTGATTAGGCCTCCCAGCCGCTCCTCAGCCTTTGGGTCCTGGGCGCCTGTGGCCTGGCCAGCCGCCTGCCCTGGGGTTGGCGGGCCGGCCCTCGTCTGTCTGCCCCGGTCAGCCGTGTGCCCTAGGGCCTGGCTGTTGGGATGGACCCTGGAGGGGAGGGTGAGAGTCCAGTGGGCATCAGCCCCGCCACGATCTCTCTGAACGTTTCCTGCAGTTGGGCCTGGGGCTGTGGCCCCTCAGACTCTGGGTGTTTCCTGGCGGCGCTGGCCGTGTGACCCAGCTCCCAGGTACATAAGTGCGGTGACCCTCTCGGGAAGGACGGGCCCCATGCCCTGTCGTGGGGCTGCAAGGGTTGAGAATGTGAGGGGGGGGCTCTCTCCCTGAGACGTGTAGGCTGCTGAGCCCTGGTTCAGGTTGCGTGGGGGGAGTGCGAGGCCGCCTCCAAGCTGTTTTCCAGAGGAGCCCCGCCCCCTGCAGTGAGCCCCCCGACGCTCAGGGTCCCTGCCGCTCCAGCCCAGCTGGGTGCCACCAGGGAGGGGGCTGGGGGGGAGTGGATGTCGGGGCCCTGGACTCGGGGTGGGGGGGCTTGGGGGATCCAGGCTCAGAGAACAGTAGGGAGGGCTGCCCCGTCCAGGGGAGGCTTTCTCTTCAGTGGCCTTTTAACAAGCCGCTCTCGAGGACGAGACGTTCTGGAAGTGCCATGATCACAGCCGCAGTGTCTGGAGCCCGGGGGTGATGCTTCTGGTCTGGCTGGAGCTGGGTGGAGGGCCAGGACCGCGGGCCCGTGGGGCTCCCTGGGCTGCAGCGTGCCCGTCTGTGGGCCTCAGCAGGCCAGCTGGCGGAGGCGCATGGGGGCCGCTGCAGTTTAGGGAACAGGGCGGACCGTGCATGTGGCCACATGGTCAGCGCTGAGCCCCAACCCGGAGGCGGGGCCGGGGCTCTGCCTGTGGCTGTCACTCACAGCTTGGGGTATTTCCCCAGACGGCAGCCCCCGGGGACGAGGATGAAGACGAGGACGACTTTGTGGAGGTCCCGGAGAAGGAGGGCTACGAGGCCTGTGTCCCCGAGCACCTGCGGCCTGAGTGCGGTGAGCAGCGGCATGGGCCCGGGAGGGGGCCCTCAGGACACGGCCCCTGAGGGCGGGCCTGGGTCTAGCCTGGGCCCGCAGAGCGGGGGGCCCGCCTCAGGGGTGCCCAGTCTGTGCCACTTGGTCCTGGGGTCTCTGCCATCCCACCGGTTGCCCCTGTGGAGCCACTTTCATTGAAAATTTTGATTCTCCTCATGTGGCCAGGCGCCTGCTGGCGTGGGCCTCCCTGAGTCCTGGTCCTGTTGGTGGGGTCATGGCTCAGCCTCTGTCCAGGAGCCCCAGGGCCCCTCGGGAAGGCGCTGCAGCCCCCTGCCTTTGCTGGGGGTTTCTCTTCCAGAAGCCTCCAGGAGCCGCGTGTGCGCAGGGGCGCCTTGTGTCCAGAGGGGCGAGTGCAGCCTGCCACATGTGGCTTGTGTGGAGAGTGAGTGAGTTGTCGCCTTGAGGTCTGAGTTGGTGTGTGAGGTGAGAGTGAGTTTGTTCAGGAGTTAGGTGCTCAGGCAGTTGGAGTGTGGATGTGACCAGGGTGTCCCACACCCGCTGTTCGAGACTCCCTGTCTGCTGCCTTGAGGCCCTCCCTGGACACCCAAGGGTGCAGCCGCTGCCCACCCCAGCCCTCTAGCCCCCGCCTCACCGTCACGCTGACCTCACTGGCCACACCGTCCCAGCGCAGGTCTCCTCTGAACCTTGGGCTGCTCCTGGGGCCTGGCCTTCTGCCGTGCCCCTCCAGGTGCCTGGTCTGGGTCCGCCACCCCCAGGCCTCATCCCGCGCCCATGAGGCAGCAGGGCTGGGTGCTGGAGCGCTGAGGGGCCTGGCCTGTCTCCTCGGTCTGCCCCGGCCACCTCCCTCGAGGGGGTGCTCGGTCTGCAGGCACCAGCGTAGGTGACCCCCCCCGGGTGCTGCCGGCCCCCGCTTGTCCTCACGATGGCCACGTGCGCAGAGTGTAGGCGAGCTGCTCCCTGGGGGTTCGTGGGCCGGGCGCCTGGGAGGAGGCAGGCCCCCCTGCAGGAGGGGCCGCTGTGCCCCAGGACGGGCCTCTGACGGCGGTGGTGGGAGACCCCTTGCTCCTCAAGGGGTCCGGGGCCGGGTCTGCACCGTGGACCCTGGCGCTGCAGGGCAGTGCAGGAAGTGCTGGGCGCCAGTTCATAATGCCAGCTGATGGTCGTCACTGGTTTTCAATTAAAGGCGATGACTCTGCAGTAGATTCATCCAAACCCGCAGCTGGGGAGCTGGCGCCCGTTTCTTTCTCATTTCTTTCTCTGAATTTTCACTGAGGGGCTTTTATCTTCTCCTTAATCCTACCATTTCTGTCAGGACGTAATCTCTTTCTCAAATTTACATTTTAATTACGAGGCCAGCTGAACTAGGTACGATCAATAGTGTCAGGCTTGAGCCCAGCCCCGCGCTCGCCCCCGCCTCCCACTTCCTGCCATCGATCCCGCCGCCCAGCCTGCCACCGCGCAAATAGGTGCTGCTTGGTCACTTTAAACAAAAAGGGGATTTAGGCGTTTTTTGTGGTTTTTCTTAAGAGCCGTCGCGGGAGTGAACTTGAGCCGAGGTCCGGGCCTGGGTCTGGCGCCCTGGTCGCCAGGTGGGGCCCGCGGCTGCTGGGCTCCCCGTTGGTGTTCTCCCCAACAGCGCCGTTCCCAGTGCCATGGACTCACCTGCTTTTTGGATTTTTACTTGAAAGTGCGTCGTGGAGATTGATTGCCTACCGCGGTGTGAGGATGGTAGTGTCTTCAGCGCCCTGACTGTTTACCTTGCTTCACCACGCTTACTCGTCTTTTTAATGGTCTAAAACAACAAATCAATGAAAAGTATATTTCATTCTTGTAACTCTTAGGAACTCTCACATCGATCGTTGGGCAGCGATTGTATCCGTCTTCGTAAGCGCCACTGCGGCCACTTACCGGCCCGCCTCCCCACACGTGCGCGTGGCCGTGCGTCTGCACCGGCTGGGAGTGCGGCGTTGCCGAGGTCCCGGGTGGGGCACCCGGAAGGCCTCGTCCCTGCACCTGGGGTGTGCTGGTGACAGAGCCTGGTCCCCTCCTGCCTTCCGCGTGTGCTCAGAGCTGGGGGCTGCAGGTGACCCACACGGACCTGCCATGCTGATGAGTGGCTCTGCCCCAGTCCTCCACTCTCAGCCACGGGCACTCGAGAAGCAGGGGTGAACCCCACACTCTCAGTCTGTGTGCGAGCTCGGAGGGCGTCTGGAGCAGGGAGGGCAGGCGAGTCTCGTGAGGGACTTGGAGAAAACATTTTCAGATTTGTGGCATCACGAGGCTTCTGCAAAAGCACCGGACAGCTCATGGGTGCGTGTGAGGCTGTGTGCAGACACCAGGCTCTGTGTGCATGGAGGCCGCGTGCAGACACCAGGCTCTGTGTGCACTGGGAGGCCGCGTGCAGACACCAGGCTGCATCGCTTCCTATTTTCTCTCTCGCTTCTCTGAGTGAGTCCTTGCACATAGATGGAAGGTCGGAGGTGCCGTCCGGAGGCCGGGCACAGGGCGTGTCGGTGTCCTCGTGGCTCTGCTCTTCCGGCGGCCCTGTGGCCCCTGGAGCTGCCCACTTGGCCGGCCTGTCAGTTTTCTGTGTCCTGGGAAGGATTTCTCGGATGGGAGGCCCATGGTATCTGCTGTAGAAGCCGTGAACTTGACACTTGGTGGAGCTGGGTGAAAAAGTCTAAGTTTGAACACCACCCCTCAGACCTCACACTCAACTGCTTGTGGTGCCCGTGGGTGGTCACAGCTTCGGGAGGAAAGCTGTTTAGACCTTTTTCTTCCCCTCTGATGTTTCTAACCGCTCCTCTGAGTGACTTGCCTGTTCTTTCTCTGTCTCCTCCTTGCCCTCAGGAAACCCCTTGGTCTTTCTCTGATTCCAGGAAGCCTGGATTCTCTTTTCCCCATTCCAGTTATTTCCTCTCCTGGGGTCAGGTGACAAGGATGTGGACACATGTCATGCCTCCGTGCGCTGAGAGCTGCCCACACGTGTGTGTGGCCGCCTCCCGTCCCACATCCCTGCCGGGGGCCGTCCTCCCCAAGCTGCTCAGATCTCCTCTTCATCTTCTGCTGCGTCTCCAGCATCTCTTCAGTTCTCATCTTCTGGGTGCTTTGTTCACTGTCTTTCCTGCCGTGTGGAGGAAAGCTCAAGAGAGGGGGCAGGGCCCCCGGGGTGGAGTGCCTCTGGGTCCTGATGGCTCCGCCCCTGCCTCCCGGGACGCTGGCCCCGTGCGCAGCTGGGCAGGGCTGGCAGGGGTCAGGGAGAGCCCAGGCACCGGCTGGCAGGGGGGCCTGGTGAATGGCGTCCAGGGGTGTCAGAGACATGGCCCCCGCTGCCATGGGCGCTTGGCGTGAGCACCTGGCCCGCAGAGGTCGGTGTCCGGCGGCCTTGGCAGTGAGTAGCCAGCCATGGGCCTGGGCCGGCCAGGCAGGTGCGCTCACGGGCTGTGCCGTCACCGGGGCGGGGCGCCCTCCAGGGCTCTGTGCGGGATCACCGAGTGGCGACGGAGAGCAGACATCTTTGTGTTCCAGGGCTGGAGGAAGGTCTGGCCGCCCCAGGCTCGCAGGCGAGGAAGAGGCCTGGGAGTGACATGGAGGCCTTCGACCCCACCTCTGCGGCCGCCCAGCAGCAGTGGCCCCGGCCCCACGGGCCCCCAGCCTCGCCCCCGAGCCCCAGGTGACGCCCAGGCCACCCCAGGGCGGGTGCCTACCACGTTTGTCCTGGGGTGGGGACCTGGCGCCCTGAGTCCTCTCCGCTGGCGTGCAGGCTAGGTCCACCCCAAGGAAAGGCCCGAGGCTCCGGGGCCAGAGGGACAGATGTTTGGGCACCCCGAGCCCCGTGTGAGGAGTGCGGTGTGAGGCTGGCTCCCCTGGTCCAGGCCCGAGGTGCAGGGGGTGGGGGTCAGGGCCCAGGGGTGTCCCCAGGACCTGGGGGACGGGAGAGGCAGGTGGCCGAGGGCGGCCCCGGGCTCCCCATCCCTGAGCCCTGCTCACTCTCCAGGGCTCCGCTGGCACCGGAGCAAGCCGCGTGGCGGGCGGCAGAGCAAGCCCGGGCGCCTGTCGTACCCTTTGGGGTGGACCTGTGCTACTGGGGCCAGGAGGAGCTGATGGCCGGCAAGATCCTCAAGTGAGTGAGGGCACCACACCCTGCCCTGCTGCGCGCAGTGGACACAGCTCTTAGCGGCCTGCCCACTGAGGCCGGTGGGCCCTTGAAGGCCCAGGGCTGGGCAGTGGTCCGGCCTTGCCCAGACGCCCGTGGGCTTCTTGAACCTCCCTGTGGCCCCTTGAGGGGCCTCCCCTGTCACCGCCCTGATGGAGCATCACGAGGTGTGAGGCTCTTGGCCCAGCCCACACTCCCAGCTCTGCCCTGGGCCCGCGTCACCACCTCCCCCTGTCCTCTGCCTGGACTCCTGTGGGCTGGGCCCGGGGCTTTACGAGGGGCTTCCTGCACGCTGCGCGTTGCTGCACTGGCCCGCACTCTGTCTGCAGACCTGAGGGGCGGGGATGCACGTCTGTGTTTTGTTAACGCCCGTCAAGGAGCCCCGCCCAGGTCCAGGCCACACTGGGTGTCAGGCCGCTGGGCTGTGCCTGGTGTACCCCTGCTGTGCTCGTATCTCTGCTTGCCCTGGGTGCACTCGCAGGCCCAGCCTCACTGTGGGCGCTGAGAGGCGGGTCTGTGTGCAGGTGTGACTCGGAGCACCGCTTCTGGAAGCCTTGCGAAGTGGACGCCGAGGTGGAGAGCGCCAGTGTCTCCGAGGCCCTGCGGAGCCGCCGCATCACCTTCGCAGGGCAGTTCGAGCCTGTGCAGCACCGCTGCCGCGCCCCACGACCCGACGGCCAGCTCTGCGCGCGTCAGGACCGCCTGAAGGTGGGGCTGGGCTGGGCTCCAGCCTGCTGGCTCCAGGACCCCCTGGGTGGGCACAGGGCTGGGCCACTCCACCTCGGTCCCTGCATCCCCGCCCGCGTGGTCCTGAGCCTGCTCTGTGCTGGGCCCAGGGTCCAAGGAGACGGATTGACCGCAGACTGCCCTCCCTGCCTGGCTCCGTCACGCTGCACCTGAGGGCCCCTGCCTTGTGTGGCTTGTATGGGAGGGCGGGGGGGTGTGGGCCAGCCCTCCTCAGAGTTGTCAGTGGGGTGGCCGGCAGCCTGTCTGTATCAGAACTGCTCCGTTCTCCACACAGTGCCCTTTCCACGGGAAGATCATCCCTAGAGATGACGCGGGACGGCCCCTCAACGCGGAGGACAGGGCCCGGGAGCAGAGGCAGCAGCTGCAGAGGCCAGCAGGGCGCCCAGGTGGGTCTGGGGGACAAGGGGCGGGCCTGGTGTGAGGACGCCTTGCACCCAGCGGCCTCCAGGCCAGCCCGCAGCTCCTGTGGGCGTCAGCTGCCGCCTCCAGGACAGCGGTGACCGTAGCTCAGGAGCTGCAGCCAGGATGTGCGGCCCTCAGCGCTGACGGGACCCTCAGCTTCAGCTTCCGTCCCGGCCACGTTTTCACACGGCTCCCGATGGGTGGCATGGGTACACCCGTGGCTGGAAACCACTTTGTCATCATCTGTTGGGGTTCGGGGTTTTTAAGCCTGTGTTTAAGCGTGTGAGGGAACAAGGTGAGGAAGGGAAACGGCTGAGCCCTGGGGCTGCCTGGGGCTGCCAGCTCCTGTCTGCTCGCCCGCCTGCTGCCTGGCCAGCCCGTGCACCCGGGCTGTGGGGCGCGTGGTGTACAGCGTGTGTGGACCGCGTGGCACGCGAGCAGAAGGCCAGGGTCCTGCCCATGGTCCCAGGCAGTCCTGCCGGGCCGCTGAGCGTGGCGCACTTTCTGGGGTACCTCCTCGAGGTCCCCGTTTTCTGGCTCATAGGCTAGTTTCATGCAAAATGGACAAGGGACTGGAGCTACTAAGACGCCGTTCTGCGCCCCTCACGGAGCTCACCGCGTGCTGCACGTGAGCCGGTGCTGCTCCCTGGCGTGGGCTGGCCGCTGCCTGGCTCCCAGAGGCCCCTGAGCCGCAAGCAGGGTGGGGACCCACAGAAGCGGCCCCCTGCCAGGGCAGCCCCGGGTGCCCTCGGGGTGGGGCAGGGGCCTGACCTGTGTCAGAATCCCATGGTTTGTCAACCTGGGCTGAGGTCTGGAGGCCCCACTCTATTGACAGAGGCATGGGCTCAGGCCCAGAAGCCCCCGAGGCAGAGGGTGGCTGTGTCCTCGGGGCGGTGCTGGCGGCCTGCAGGTCCCAGCCGGGCCACGTGCCACTTGAGCAGGTCCTTCCTTCGTCAGGAGAGATCGGTGTTGGATCTCAGCCTCACAGCAGGGTCAGCCCCTGGGCCCTGGGCCTGGAGGGTGGCAGGGAGGGGCCTGACCCGCTCATCCAGGGGCCACAGCCTCCCCTGGTGGCCCGCACTCAGGAGCAAATTAAGTGCCTATTTTTTGTGTCAGCCCTGAAGAGTATCAGGTTCTGCAGCCCTCGGTGACTTGTTAACAACAGGTACTGGGCCGAGGCCGCGGCCAGTGCTGGCCAGTCAGATGTGAAATAGCGTCTCTTTACTAACTGCAGTATCGATCCCGCCTCCCTCGCACGCGGGCAATTTTCTTTTCCCCGGTGCTCACCTCGGTGACAATGCGTGCGGGGCTCCAGGGCCCGTCAGCACGCAGGACGCCCGCTGCCGGCTCCTATTGATTTTCTTCAAAGGCTTTTAAATTGCTCCTTCATTTTCCTGAGATGCTCATTCCATCTCTACTGGGTGCCAGCGTTTTTCCGTTGTGTTTAAACAATCGCTCCATTCACTGGGTTCCTAAACTGTGACGCCTTCTCATTACTGGGAGATAAACTGTTTGGACAGTTTTCCTTAATCTTGGATTAATCGTTCCTGTATCTGGATTGTGCAGCCCCGTATCCCTTCACTTTAGAAATCAACTTGGGGAGGCCGTGCCATCTCTGAATTTGGGCGCCTGGCTGCCCCCCACTGGACGTGGCCTGCTCACTGCCGGCCCCTCTGCCAGCTCGGGCTGCTCACTGCCGGGGTCTGGGGTATCTGGCGCCCTTCTGCCAGCCGGGGCCAGGGCCCATAGGTCTGGACGCTGGCGGGGGCTGTGCTGGATGGACACTGGATTTCAGGGACATCCACGCAGCCCCACCCCACCCCGCCCCCGGGAGAGAAGCAGGTTGAGGCGAGTGGACCTTGAGGCCTCTGCCTGCGGGTTGGGAGCTCTTCTGCCAGGTTGGACTATTAACGCTTTCCGTCCTGGCAAGTGGGCACACGGGTGTGGCCCCAGTGCAGCTGGGGCAGGTGAGGCCAGGCCGGGGCTGGGGGGCATTTGTTTCCCTTCGGACCACCTGCTCCTGCTGTCTTGAGGGGCCTGGGTGAGCTGACACCCTCCTCATGGGGGCCTGGGGCCAAGTTAGCTCCAGGCCAATCAGGAGGTGCAGCGGGTGCCGCTCCCTTGGCCGTGGCTGGCCTGCGCCCACCCTCCGGCAGGGACAGGCCAAGGGCCCCGCTGGGGGCCGAGTGGGCCACAGCCCACCTGGAGCCTGACGCAGCCACTCGCCTGTGGCCTTGTCCCCTGGCTGCCAGACTTGGTTGCCTTCCTGCCTAAGGGCTCCATGGGGACCCCCCGGCCTTAACCCCCCGTGGAGGGGTTGAGCCTTGGTGAGGTTGGTGTGGGTGTTTTCTGAAATCTCAGGGTCTGTTTACAGACTGGCAGGACCCCGAGTTCCTGAGGGACGTGGAGGCGGCCACCGGGGTGGACCTGGGCTCGTCCAGGCCTGGCGGGAAAGGCAAGGGCAAGCGGCGGAAGCACTCGGGCCTCACCGACCTCAAGCGGCAGGCTGACACGGCGCGCGCGCGCATCGCCAAGAAGGTCTTCGCCAAGTGAGCGCTTCTCACGGTGTCCCGTCCTCTGCCCCGGGTGGAGGGGCCGCCCGCCCAGTGCCTCACCGTCCATCCCGCTGCTGTGGCAGCCAGAGGCACTGCCCACCGCCAGTGCCCAGGGAAGCCGCAGGGGCGCCGCCTGGGCAGCACCCGGGCCTCAGGGTGGGGCTGTCCTCAGGCTGGATGCTGGGACGGTGCTCCACTCGCTGCACTGGCCAGGGGATGTGCTCCCGGTGACCACTGCGTCTGGGGGGCCAGAGGGTGGCTTCCTGAGTGCCCCGTGGAGCCCCTGTGCTGTGGGCACAGGAGGGGCTGCGTCCAGGGCATCGTGACCCCAGGCTCCGGGCTCGTGGCTGGTTCCCTGTGGCTCAGCCGGGGTGGAGGGCAGGGTGGGTGCTGACGCCAGGAGGAGCATGGCCTGGGTCACCCTCCCCGCGCGGCCCGAGCGCCTCCCTGCGGCGAGCCGTGCAGCCCGCAGTGCGCTCTGGGGGGGGGGCTGCACCTCCTCCCCCGCACCGCTGCCCCTCACAGTGTGTCTGCTCTGGGCCGGGCCCCGTGCGCAGCCCGGCAGGAGGAAGCTGGGCTGAGGGGATTGAGCGTGTCCTGCTGCCTCTGCCCACCTGGCTGCTGGGCGGACTGTGCTCTCATGGGCAAGATTGGGGTCTGGAGGCCGCCCTTGGGGCTCAGGGAGCAGTGGGAGGCATGCCAGGCGGGGCCAAAGTGGCCTTGGGGGCAGATCCCCTCACCGTGGTGCCGTGGCGCCCTTCTGCAGGGGGCTCCCAGTGGTCCAGGTGCAGCAGCCACCCCAGCACGGGGTCGGTCCCGCCAGGCTGCCGTCAGGGGCCCGGGGCCCGGACGGCCTCCCTGGTCACGGCTCGCTGTGCTTCCCCGCAGGGCAGCCGTGCAGAGGGTGGTCACCGCCATGAACCAGATGGACGAGAAGAAGCACGAGAAGTTTGCAAACCAGTTCAACTACGCCTTGAACTAGAGGGCCAGGCCCGTGCGCGGGCTCCCCCTGCGCTGTCCGCTCCTCCTTGCTGGGTGTGTGCGCAGCAGCAGCCATCGTCCAGGGTGTTTAACGCGAGGGCCCGGCGTGCACTCTGATCCAAGCGTCCCGGAGGCGTGGACGTTCCTGCCGCAGGGACCTCGGCCAGCGCTTAGGGCCCGCCTGCCGGGTCGCCTGGGGTGAACGTGGCAGCCTGGCCACCAGGGGGCGTCTTGCACGGCCTGGGCGCTTTGTGGCAGGGCTCAGGGTTGCTCAACCCCCAGGACGAGTGCAGCCCCGCCCTGCCCCAGCCTTCTCCGGTCCTCTCCGGGTCCGCCTGCTGGGCGCTGCCTGAGCGTGGCGCCACCGGGCCGCTTCGGCGTGCGCGGCACCCTGAAGGCCGCCCCCCTGGTGCTGTCAGCGCATCCCCCTCTCAGTCCAGACGGCGCTCCGCTGTGTGAGCAGACCACGCTTACCCTGCATCGCGGACATGTGGATGGTTTGCACTTTGGGATGACGGATACTGTCATGACCGTTTGTGTGCAAGTTTTTGCATGGGCGTATATTTTCATTCCTTTTGGGTTTATGCCTAGAAATGAAATGGATGAGTTGTGTGGTAACTCTGTGTTTAACTTACTGATGAACCGCTGAAACGTTTTCCGAAGCAGCTGCACCACTTACATCCCTGCCAGGGCATCCGGGTGCTCGTTTCTCTGTTCTTGCCACACCTGTCGTCGGTCTTTGTAATTTTAGCCATCTTAGTGGGTGTGAAGTGGCATCTCATTGTGGTTTTGACTTGCACTTTGCTAATGATGAATGATGGTGAACATCTTGTTGTTCAGTTGTTAAGTCTCGCCCAACTCTGGGACCCCAGGGACTGCATCGTGCCAGGCCTCCCTGTCCGTCGCTATCTCCTGGAGTTTGCTCAGACTCATGTCCATTGAGTCATGATGCCACGCGACCACCTGTGTTGAACATCTTTTCCTGTGCTTATTGGTCATTGTTTATCTTCTTTGGAGAAACATCTAGATCTTTTGCCCGTTTTCAGTTGAGTTGCTGTTTTGAGTTGTAAGAGCGCTTTGTGTGTTCTGGACACTAGACCCTCATGGGATTTGCGATCACTCTCCCCCATCCTGTGTTTTCCCCTTCTCGCCGTGTTTTCTGAAACGCGAGCGCGTGGCCTTGGATGTCCGGCGCGTCTGGTCTGGTCTCGCCGTGTTTTCTGAAACGCAAGCGCCGCGGCCTTGGATGTCTGGTGCGTCTGGTCTCGCCGTGTTTTCTGAAACGCGAGCGCGTGGCCTTGGATGTCCGGCGCGTCTGGTTTTCATTTTGCCACCTGTGCTTTCCACGTCGTATTTAAGCAACGGTTGTTTAATCCCAAGTCTAGTCATGTTTTCTTCTAGGAGTTTTATGATCTTGCTCTTAAACTTAGGTCTTTGGTGTGGATCAACTGTTTTGAGTTAATTTCTGTCTGTGCATCGTTTGTGTGGATATCCAGTTGTCTCAGCATCATTTATTGAAAAGATTGTTCTTTCTCCCATTGAATTGTCTTGGCACCTTTATTGACTGTAAGTTGACACTAAACGCCTGAATTTATTTCTGGAGTCTCCCTTCTGTTCCCTGACCTTGTGCTGCTACTGCGCAGTCTTGACTGATGTAGCCTTGTGGGAAGTTTTGAAAGCCTCCAACTTTGTTCTTTTTAAATGTTGTTTTCGCCATTCTGGGCCTTTTACATTTCCAAATAAACTTTAGGATGAGCTTGTCAATTTCTGCCAAGAAATAAAAAGCTATCTGAGATTTTACTGATTGTGTTGACTCTTACGCGAGGATTTTTTTCAACAGTAAATATTTTAGGGTCCCACATGAGCTGTGGTTGGGTGAATCCTTGGAGGCAGAACCACAGATGCAGGGGCGGTAGGTACCCCCAACCCCTGTGATGTTAGAGGTCAAACAATGTCATCTTAATATTAAATTTTATACTTAGTGAACTTATAGCATCTTTCCATGTACTTAGGTTTTGTTTGTATTTTCACAGTTGTAGTTTTTTGTATACCAAGATCTGCGTTTGTTAAATTTATTCTTAAATGTTCGTTCTGTTTGGTGCTGTTATAAATGTTCTCTGAATTTCAGTTTTGGATTGTTCGCTATTAATACCTAGATGTTACAGCTGATTGTATACATTGATCGTATATCCTGAAAGTGGTCATCTCACTTATTAGTTCTAATAGGGCTGTGTATGTGTGTGTAGATTCCTCAGGAATTTTTGTACACAATGTCACGTCACCTGCAAGAGAAAGTTGTGTTTCTTCCTTTGCAGTTTGGATTCCTTTTACCTCTTTGTCTTGTCTGGTTGCCCTGGCTGGAGCGTCAGAGCAGAGCCAGAGAGAACTGGAGAGAAGAGACATCCTATTCTCGTCCCTGATCTGAGGTGAAGAGCTTTTGGTCTCTTCCCAGAGTGTGGTGGTGGCTGGGCGCTTTGTACTGCTGGGCAGCAGGCTGAGGATGTCCCCTTATGTTCCTAGTTTGCTGAGTGTTTGTTTGGTCATGAAGGGAGCTGAATTTTTGTCAGATGCACTTTCTACATCTATTGAAACGATTGTGTGGTTTCTGTCCTTTATTCTGTTGATATATGGTGGATTACATTAACTGCTTTTCATATATTGAACCACCCTTGCATTCATGGGATAAATCCCACATGGTCAGTTCAGTCGTTTGTATATTTCTAGAAATCTGCCCGTCTTATCTAGGTCATACATACAGTTCATAGTATTCCTTTATAATCATTTATGTTTCCGTAAGGCTGATAGACTAGAGATCTCTTCAAGAAAATTGGAAATAGCAAAGGAACATTTCAGCCAAAGATGGGCACAATAAAGGACAGAAACAGTAAAGACCTCATAGAAGCAGAAGAGATGGAAAGAATAAACAGAACTGTACTAAAAAAGGTCTTCATGACCCAGATAACCACGGTGGTGTGCTCACTCACCCAGAGCCAGACATTCTGGGCTGTGAAGTCAAGTGGGCCGTAGGAAGCACTGCTGCCAGCAAACCTAGTGGGGGTGATGGATTCCAGCAGAGCTGTGTAAGATCCCAAAGATGATGCTGTCAAAGTGCTACCTCAGCATGGCAGCAGACTTGAAAACCCAGCAGTGGCCACAGGACTGGAAAAGGTCAATCCTCACCCCAGTTCCCAAGAAGGGCTGCCCTAAGCAATGTTCAAACCACCAGGCAGCCACTCTCATCTCCCATGCTAATAAGCTAGTGCTCAGAATTCTTCATGCCAGGCTTCAGCAGTACGTGAACTGAGAACTTCCAGATGTCCAAGCTGGGTTTAGAAAAGGCAGAGGAACCAGAGTTCAAATTGCCAGCATTTGCTAGATCATACAGAAAGCAAAGGCGTTCCAAAAAAAAAAAAATCTACCTCTGTTTCATTGATTACGCCAAAGCCTTTGACAATGTGGATCATAACAACTGTGAAAAACTCTTAAAAGAGATGACAATACCAGACCATCTTACTTGTCTCCTGAGAAACCCGTATGCCAGTCAGGAAGCAACAGTTAGAGCCTTGTATGGAACAATGGACTGGTTCAGAACTGAGAAAGGAGTAGCCAAGGCTGTTTCCTGCCACCCTGCTGAACATGTGCAGAGCACATCACAAGAAATGCTACGTGGATGGAGCGCAAGCTGGAATCAAGACTGCTGGGAGAGATACCAACAACCTCAGATTTGCAGGTGGTACCACTCAAATGGCAGAAAGCAGAGAGGAACTAAAGAACCTCTTGAAGGAGGAGAGTGAAAAAGCCAGCTTAAAACTAAACATTAAGAAAAATGTGATCATGGCATCCGGTCCCATCTCTTCATGGCAGATAGAAGGGGAAGAGGGGAAGCAGTGGCAAACCCCCTCTCCTTGGGCTCTCAGGCCACCGCAGCCGTGAAAGCAGAAGGCGATTGCCTCTTGGTAGGAAAGCTGTGACGGACCTAGACAGTGTGTTAGAAAGCGGAGGCGCCACTTTGCTGACAGAGATTCCACAGTCAAGGCTATGGTCTTCCCAGTGGTCACGGACGATTGTGAAAGCTGAACCATAACGAAGGCAGAGCACTGAAGAATTGATGCTTTTGAACTGTGGTCTTGGAGAAGACTCTTGAGAGCCCCTTGGACAGCAAGGAGATCCAACCAGTCAATCTTCAAATCAACCCTGAATCCTCATTGGAAGGACTGATGCTGAAGCTGAAGTTCCAATACTTTGGCCACCTGATGCAAAGGGACTCACTGGAAAAGACCCTGATGCTGGGAGAGATTGAGGGCAGGAGGAGAAGGGGACGACAGAGGATGAGATGGCTGGATGGCATCACCAACTCAATGGACATGAACTTGGGCAAACTCCGGGAGATGGGGAGGGATAGGGGAGCCTGGCGTGCTGCAGTCCATGGGGTCGCCTAGAGTTGGACACAACTTGGTGACGGAACAAGAAGAACAAGGCTGGTTGTCCCGTCTCCTGTGTCATTCCTGACTGTAGAAATTTGAGTCTTCTCTATTTTCTTGGTTGGTCTAGCTAAAGAATTATCAATTTTATTGATCTGTTTGAAGTTGTCCTCTATTATTTGTCATTTTGCTTGGTTGGTTTCCACTCTGACTTTGATTTCCTTGGGTTGCTTGCATGTGTGATTTTCAGTTTTGTCATACTCCCTTCAGTGCAAGTTCAGCTTACTGTCTTGAGGTCTGCTTTGTAATGTAGACATTTATGGGCATAAATTTCCGTCTAAGCACTGATTCAGCTTCGTCCTGCACATTTTAGCGTATTGTGTATTCATGTTTGTTTATTCTTAGAGCATTTTCTAGCCTCTCTCGTGACTTCTTCTTCTGCCCGTCGTTTATTGAGGAGCTTGTTGCTTAATGTCCACGTGCTCCTGAGTTCCTCCCGGCACTTGATTTCTAATTTCACTGAGCGAAGAGCACGTCTTGTGCGGTTCAGTCCTTCAGAATTTGAGGCGCGTGGTCTGTCCTGGAGAGTTAGGTGCGGCTCCGTGTTCTGCTGGTGGTGGCTGTTCCATGGAGTCTGCAGGTCTGCTTGGTGCCTCGTGCTGCTCAGGTTTTCTTTTCCTATTGATCTTTACCGCAGCTGTTACATTCCTTATTGAAAGTAGGGTATTGAAATCTCCAACTATTAACATTATCTGTTTCTCCCTCTTCTGTCTGTTTTTGCTTCGTACACTTTAGGGCTTTGTTGCTAAGTGCATATATGTTTATATCCGGTATTTCTTCCTGAGGGATTGACCTTTTATCTCAGAGCGCAGCCTGCTCTGTCTCTAGTGACAGCGTTTGCCTGACGTCTCTCTTGTGCGACGTGAGTGCACCTTCTTGTTCGCGTGACACAGCCTTCTCCAGCCCTTCCCTCTCGCCGTCTCTGAATCTCAAGTCTTTCTAATGGATGGCATGTGTTTGGTCCGTTCTACCGACTCTGTTGCTTGAGTGGAATGTTTAGTCTACTTCCCTTTAATATAATTACTGATGAGGTAAGATTTATGTCTGCCATCTTTCTTTTTTTTCTACATGTCTCTTAAAACCTTTCTTCCTCTGTTACTGATTTCATGTGTGTTAAATAACTGTTTAATTCCTTGTAATACTTTAATTCCCTGTGCCTTTCATTATTTGTAGATAATTTTTTCAGTGGTTGCATTGAGGATTACGCTGAACAACTTGACTGCTCTCTAGTGTGGATTAACGCCGACTGATTTCAGTGGTTACGGAGCTGCTCCCTGAGAGCTGTTTCTTCCTGGCTCCTTTCCACTGTTCTTATCATACAAGTTGCATCTTACAGGTTGTCAGCGCATCAACATAGGTTTGTGATTATCGCTTTATGTAGTTGCTCTTTAACTCGAGGAAAGGACAAGGTCCGTAGACATGTTTACACTGACTTAGCGGCCCCGAGGCTGCCTTTACCAGCACTCTGTGTCTCCCTGAGGATCTGAATCTGCCAGCTGTGAACTGTCTTTGTTCTTGTCTCTTTGGGGATGTCTTCATTTCTTCTTCGTTCTTGAGTAGTTTTGGTGGATATGGACTCCTTGGTGTAACAGTTTTTTCTTTCAACACTTGGACTATGTCATGTCACTGCTTCCTAGGCTCCAGGGTTCCAGGCGAGAAGGCCGCTGTCCGTCTTTCAGGGAAAGAAGCCTCTACATACTGAGCTGGGTTTTCCTCTGCTTTCAAGATGCCCCGTCTTCACCATCCTGCTGTTAACTAAAGCCTGTCTAGTCAGGGACTCGTCCGTGTGCTGCTGGGGCTCTGCTGAGCTGCTTGCTTGTAGAGGTGGTTTCTCTTTAAACTTGGAAGGTTTTTGGCCATTATTTCTCCGAAGATTCTTTCTGCCCGTCCCTCTTTCCTCTTCTAGGACCCCCATCACATGCGCACACTGGCCTCGCAGGCCTCTTTTTCTTCATTCTTTTTTCTGTTTCTCAGACTGGACCTGTTGACCTATCTTTGGGGCCTAGATTCTTTCTTTTGCCAACTACAGTCTGGTGTTGAGTTGCTCTAGTGAGCTTTCCATTTTAGTGGTTGTACTTTTTCAGTCCAGAAAAAGTCTGTTTTGTTTTCTTCCTTAATTTGTTTCTTGTTATTGATACTCTATTGGTAAGACATCATTCTTATAATTTAATTCTTTAGACATGAACATACAATAACTGATTTAAAGTACTTGTCTAGTAAGTTTAACATCTGGGCTTATTCCAGAAGTTTCTCTTGACCACTTTCTCCCTTTGTGTGGGCTCTACTTTACTGGTTCTTCTTGTGTCTCTCTTTTTTTTAAGTGATATGATGTGGCAACTCTGGAAGATCCTCCCGTCCCCCACATTTGTTTCTGTTTGTTTGTTCAGTGTGTTTCCTGGACCAGTTGTGTAAATCTGCACCTGTTGTGCTTGGCATGTGAGTCCTTGCCTGGCAGCTTGCTGATCAGCTCATTAGGGTTCCTCATATGCTTTGATCCATTGAGTCTTGTGGTTTTGCTGACTAGCTGTGTGTGCATGCATGTGCCTGTGTGTGCATGCATGTGCATGGATGTGCCTGTGTGGGGTGCGTGTGCATGTGTGTGTGTATGTGTGGGATGGGTGTGCATGGGTGTGCATGTGTGGGGTGCGTGTGCATGGGTGTGTGTGTGGGATGTGTGTGTATGTGTGGGATGTGTGTGCATGTGTGGGGTGCGTGTGCATGGGTGTGCATGTGTGGGATGGGTGTGCATGTGTGGGGTGCGTGTGCATGGGTGTGCATGTGTGGGATGGGTCTGCATGTGTGGGGGGGGTGTGCATGTGTGGGGTGTGTGTGCCTGTGTGTGTATATGTGTGGGATGGGTGTGCATGTGTGGGGTGCATGTGCATGCGTGTGGGGGGTGCGTGTGCGTGGATATGTGCATGTGTGCGGTGCATGTGCATGCCTGTGGGGTGAGTGTGCATGAGTGCATGCACGTGTGCGTGGGAGTGTGGGGGCGTGTGTGGGGGTATTGGGCATACCTTCAGTGTTCTACCAGCCAGATGCTGGCCGTGACTGGGTTCTCACCTCATGAATGTTTGGATCTTTGCCCCGTGAGAACGTCACTTACAGTTGTAACTGATGTTTCTCTTAGGAGTGAGACCAAGCATTTTCCATGTGTTAAAGTATTTGTTGTTTATCCTTTTCTGAGAATTGTATTCCATACCCTTTGCTCATTTTTCTGTTAGTTTATGGGTTTCTTATTAAACTGTGGGAACGCTTTATTCAGTGAGAAAACAAGCTGTACATGATGAGTTGCAAATACATCCTAATTTTATCTTCTGATTTTGCTTACATTGTTTTCTGCCATGTAGATTTTTTTTTAATGTAGCTGAATTTAACCAGTCTTTCGTGGCTTCTTCGTTTTATATTCCCGGGGCCACGGAGGTGTGGGGTGGTATGGTGCAGCCCCCTTGCCAAGGGCAGACTGCCCAGGGAGCAGGAGTCAGAGTTGGCTGCACAGAATGGAGCACTCCAGTAACAGAGCCTTGTGAACACAGGGTTGAAGCTCCAGCCCCAAAGACAGGCAGCGCCAAAGAAGGCTCAAACTACCACACACTCACACTCATCTCACGCTAGTAAAGTAATGCTCTTAAATTCTCCAAGCCAGGCTTCAGCAATACGTGAACCGTGAACTTCCAGGTGTTCAAGCTGGTTTTAGAAAAGGCAGAGGAACCAAAGATCATATTGCCAAACATCCGCTGGATCATCGAAAAAGCAAGAGAGTTCCAGAAAAACATCTATTTCTGCTTTATGGACTATGCCAAAGCCTTTGACTGTGTAGATCACAATAAACTGTGGAAAATTCTGAAAGAGATGGGAATACCAGACCACCTGACCTGCCTCTTGAGAAACCTGTATGCAGGTCAGGAAGCAACAGTTAGAACTGGACATGGAACGACAGACTGGTTCCCAATAGGAAAAGGAGTATGTCAAGGCTGTATTTTGTCACCCTGCTTATTTAACTTCTGTGTAGAGTACGTCATGAGAAACGCTGGGCTGGAAGAAGCGCAAACTGGAATCAAGATTGCTGGGAGAAATATCAATAACCTCGGATATGCAGATGACACCACCCTTATGGCAGAAAGTGAAGAGGAACTTGATGAGGCCTCTTGATGAAAGTGAAAGAGGAGAGTGAAAAAGTTGGCTTAAAGCTCAACATTCAGAAAACTAAGATCACGGCGTCTGGTCCCATCACTTCATGGCAAATAGATGGGGAAACAGTGGCTGACTTTATTTTTCTGGGCTCCAAAATCACTGCAGATGGTGATTGCAGCCATGAAATTAAAAGATGCTTACTCCGTGGAAGGAAAGTTATGATCAACCTAGACAGCATATTCAAAAGCAGAGACATTACTTTGCCAAGAAACGTCCGTCTAGTGAAGGCTATGGCTTTTCCAGTGGTCATGTGTGGATGTGAGAGTTGGACTGTGAAGAAAGCTGAGCGCTGAAGAATTGATGCTTTTGAACTGCGGTGTTGGAGAAGACTCTTGAGAGTCCCTTGGACTGCAAGGATATCCAACCAGTCCATCCTAAAGGAGATCAGTCCTGGGTGTTTATTGGAAGGACTGATGATGAAGCTGGAAATCCCAATCCTTAGGCCACCTGACGGGAAGAGCTGACTCATTGGAAAAGACTATGATGCTGGGAGGGATTGGGGGCAGGAGGAGAAGGGGACGACAGAGGATGCGATGGCTGGATGGTATCACCGACTCGATGGACATGGGTTTGGGTAGACTCCGGAAGTTGGTGATGGACAGGGAGGCCTGGCGATTCATGGGGTCACAAAGAGTCAGACACAACTGAGCGACTGAACTGAACTGAAAGTCCTCAGGTGGTGCTCAGATTGGTGAGGAAGCTGCATGGAGCCACTGGGCTTCATCCCTCCCCACCCCCAGCATCAGAGCACAAGGCCTGTATCCCCCAAGACTATCTCTTGGCCCACGGTGGCTGCTGGAGCTCCAGCCATCACTGTGTCTGCAGAAGAGGCGGCTGTGCTGTAGCCTCAGCCATTTCCTGTGAGGGGCCCCCTCAGGAACTCCTCCAGTAGCACACACTGCTTATGTCAACTTGGCCAAACCTAATCCCCTGGGAGTGTCCTGCTGCCCAGAAAGCAGGAAAGGTGGTCTGTCTCCCGGGGATCAGCACCCAGCTACCATCAGGTCTGTGTCCTGGCAAGACAGAGAGTGGTCACGCCTGGCAGGGGCTTCTCCAGAGGGGGCCACCACCCCGCTGAAGGTGTGGGGTGGGACAGGGCACCTTCCATTGTCCCCTGAAACCTGTGTGCCCAGCCCTGCACCCCCCACCCCCAGGTGACAGTCCCTGCGTTTCTGAGGATGCCCTGTACGCCCCTGCCCACCCCCAGGTCACCCACTTCGTCCACCCAGCCTTGCCCGTCCCCTGGAAACGGCACGCCCTCCAGAAAGCCGCAGGTGGCCAAGGACGGTCCCTCTGCGCTGAGCGACGTTTCAGTGGCCCAGCCGGGGGCCACCCTGGGGGTGGGGGTGTGGTAGGTCACACTGGCTGCCCAGGAGCAAGGGCACGTGGTCACAAGTGGAGAACTGAACCTGGGGTGGCAGGGGCATCAGCCGCTGAGTGGCAGGCCACACCACTGGTGTGGGCAGGGCTGGGCAGCACAGGAGAGCCTCACAGCCAGAGGAGAGGGGCCCGTGGGGACGAGGACGGGAGCGCCTGGGTTGGGGAAGTGGTGCTGAGGGCGTCCTGGGCAGGAAGTGAGATGGGGCTCCCCCTCAGCTCAGCAGGACAAGCGGGGGCACCAGGCCCTGAGAAGGAAGGAGTGGGACAGGCTGCCTGCCCCAGTGGGAGGGCGGCCCGTGTGGACAGTCTGGAGCTTTGGCTCTGAAAGAAGGCCACACAGCAGGCAGCCAGAGGCAATGTGGGGCTGGGTGGAAACAGCAGCAGGGTGAGCTGGGGGCACGAGCCTGCCAGGGGAGTGGGGTGGCCGACACAGCAGGCCAGGGCAGGCTGCTGGCTGGGCGAGTGCCCCCGAGCGTGTGGCTATGAAGGTAGGGCTGTCCCCAGCACGCCCAGATGGAACAGCGCTGGTCAGAGTTAAGCGAAACAGGTGGGCAGGGAGACAGATGAAGCTGCTAGGGTGCTCTGTGGGGGAGCGGGTCTGCTGGCAGCCCCCATGCCCACTCCCCTTCTTACCAGGCATGGGGCAGTTGGTGGGGGGAGGGGGGGGGTCTCCCCAGCTAAGAAACTACATTTCCCAACCTCCCTTGGCTAGGAGCGGTCAAGTGACCAAGTTCTGGCCAATGAGATCTGAGCAGCTGTTACAAGGGCTTCCGGAAAGGTCCTTAAAGGAAGCAGTCGCTCCCCTCTCCTCTCCTTGTTTGTGCCTAGAACGTGGATGTGATGGCTGGAGCCACACCCTCCATGTGTGTCCATGAAGACGAGGCCCAACCCAGCCGGGATGGGGCAATGGGAGAGCTGGACAGAGCTGGTGCCCTCAGAATTCTGGGAAGGTGTCACAGCTGCCCAGGGCCTCCAATGGCCAGCTCTCCCTCACACAGGAGAGACAAACAATCTTCTTCAATTTCCATTCATTGAGCTTTTCTCTTCCACGCAACCAAAGCCAATCCTAACACAGCAAGTGACCAGAGCCCACCAGTGTGGGCTGGGCCAAGGAGGGAGGGGACTGGGTTCAGCGGTCCCTGGACGGGAGACGGGGGTAGTGTAGGGAGGGGAGCCCCCAGGGGGCCTCTGTGTCGGGCCTGCTCCTCCACAGGATGAACTGTGTGGGCACCATTCTGGGATTGGGGGCCAGGGCTGGTCCTGGGGGTTGGAGGAGGGCCTCCCCAGAGTGCACCCAGATCCTGGGCTGAGCCTCACAGCACTGACAGCAAAGTGGGGCCACAGGGGGACAGGGGTAAGGTGCCAGCAGGGCCAGCACGCCCCTCTGCCTCCAGCTCAGGAACCCCAGAACTGGGCAGTCAGGGGTCCCCGAAAAGCCTCTTGGGAGTAAGGCTGGTGGGGACAGCTTGAGGGTCCCCGGGGAGGTGGTGTCTGCACCCCCGAGTTCTCTGGTTTGTGGCAGATTCTGATGACCTGTAGGAGGGAGCGGGAGAGCTGGGCGGGAGCTGGGCCTGTGGGCGCCTGCAGGAGCGGCCCCACGAGACCAGGCCTGTTCTTCCCAGTCCCGTGCCGCCCCTGGGGTTCGAGGAGGCTCAGACAGGCTGACAGCTCCGTCCCCACAAGGGCTCAGCACTGAAGGGAGACCTCAGGGCCCCAGAGAGTGACAGGGAGCCCCCCCCCCAACTTGCGCAGCAGGGCCTGCCCAGGTGCCCACAGTGGCATGGCTGTGGGACCAGCTTGGGACTAAGTCTGGGGCCCCAAGGAGGAGCGGAGTGGGGAGAGGGGCGGGATCGCTTCCCTGCCTCCCGGCTTCTAACCTCCCCGCATCCAGAGCTAGGGCTGGTGACACTGGGGGGTCCAGAGGTGTGACCGCCACGTGTCCAGGTGACCTTGTGAGTGTGGGTGACAGGTGGGGTGGGGAGAGGGAGCCCAGAGCCGCTGCCCCTTGTGCATGAAACTCCTCCTCCTTCCTGCCCTTGGTTCCCCAAGGTGGGCGTTGGGGAGGCGGGCGGATGATCGATCTGGCCCCTCCTCCGCAGTCCTGAGGGGATGCCCAGCGCCGGAAGTACAGGCTGCCGCTTCTTGCTAGGCAGCCCCGGGACCCTGCTTGGGCTAAGCGCACAGTCACCCAGGAAGCTTGAGGCCGAGAGCCTTCGGGGCCCCACTGTCCACTGCCTGCGCCCTCCGGAAGCCAGGCCTCGGCGGTGGGACCGGGGGCGCTCACACTCCCGCACCCACGCGTCCTGAGATTCGGGCCTCCCAGCTGCCTGCAGGTTGGGTGGGTGGAGGAGCCCTTCGGTGCTGACCGCCAGCCGCGGGGTTACTGCAGAATTTCCGCAGCACGGGCCCTGCGCAGGTGGGGCGCCCGGGGTGAGGGGCGGTGCTGCGGGTGAGGAGGGAGGCCGGAGGCCAGGGTGGGGGCTGCAGCGCCCCAACCCCCCGCCCCTCCTCCACCCTCTCTCTGCCCACTGGAGAGGGCGAGGGCAACGCCGGGCGCCCTCCTCCACTCCCACCGGCCGGGGGTGGCTGTCACCCACTGGCCGAAGGGTCATCCTGCTCCACGACCCCAGCCTCAGCCCCAGCTCTGGCCCCGTGGTCAGTGACCAGCACGGGGAAGAGTCCCTCTGAGAACACGGGAGTTGCTCACGGAGAGGGATGTCCCCCCGCGGGCGCAGGGCTCGGCCATGGAGCAGCTGCGGGGCTGGGCAGGCACATGGCCCCGCCACTCGGTGTCCAGCGACCGTGGGAGCCCACCCTGAGTGCCGGCGGAGGGGACCCCCATCGCTGCGCAGCAGCGCCCGCATCCCGAAGCCTCGGTTCTCACAGCCGCCTGCATCCCCGCCCCGCATGCTCCAGGAGCCGGCAAGTGGGGGCGCGGCGCCGGGCTGCGGGCGGAGAGGCGCGGCTACACGGGACCCCGCGGGCTGGGCTCAGGCGGCTCCCCAGGAAGCTGCAGACGCCCCCGCCACCTCGGCAGGCCTGGTGCTCAGGACTGGCAGGGCCGAGGCGCAGCGAGGCAGGAGCACAGGGCTGGGGCAGACCCGATCCCTGCCGCGGCCCGCCAGCCTCGGCCTTTCCTCACCCCCAGGCGCCCCCCGCGGGGGGAGGGGAAGAGGAGGTCCCGAGGCTTGGGGGACGGAAGGAGTAGGGAAGGCAGGGGACCTGGTTCTCTGGGGCTGGAGGCTCCGCAGCGAAGGTCGCAAGCACGCGGGGGAACTCGGGGCGCAGGACGCGCGAGCCTGGCCACGGGAACCCCGGCCGGCGGGTAAACGGGGGCCCACGGCCCGCGCGGGGCGCCTGGGTCGCGCCGAAGTCCCCGCCGAAGGGCAGCGAGCAGCTTGAGGGACGCGGGCCTCCTTCGGTTTATTGATTGGGTAGAGTTCGGCAAAGTGCTTCCGAGCGGACCGAGCTCAGCCCCGACGCACGCGGACAGTCGTTTATAAATTTAAAACTCTTCTGTAGCAATCGGCTATATACAGAGTCAGCGACCGCGGCCTTGCCAAAAAGCCGGCCTGCGGGCGCCCTCGGGTCCTCGGAACGCCCGGTCGGTCCCATGGCCGCGCTCAGAGGTGCGGTGCGTAGAAGGCGGGCGCGCCGTAGGTCTGCGAGCCCAGCACGAAGGGCGAGAGCACCGCCGGGCTCGACAGGAAGGGCAGCTGCGCGGCGCACACCAGGCCGCCGGGGCCGTGCGCTGGGTACCCCGCCGGGCCGTGCATGGCGAGCGGCGCGCCCATGGGCGGCGACGGGCTGAGCGGGCTGAGGCCACCGGGCAGCCCCGCGCCCGGGCCCGCGCCCGGGCCCGCGCCGCCGCCGCCACCGGTCGGCGCGCTGGTGTCGGCGCCCGGGTTCTGCTTCTTCCACTTGGTGCGGCGGTTCTGGAACCAGATCTTCACCTGCGTCTCGGTGAGGCTCAGCGACAGCGCCAGGTTGAGGCGCTCGCACACCGACAGGTAGCGCGTCGCCTTGAACTTGTTCTCCAGCGCCACGAGCTGCTCATAGGTGAAGGCGGTGCGCGCGCGCCGCGGCTTCCCGGACTTGGAGTCGGAGCCCGTGCGCTTCCGCTTGGGCTTCGCGGCCGCCGCCGCCGCTCCCTGCGAGGCCGTCCCTGCGCCCCCAGGCGCCGCCGCCGCCGCGGCTCCCTGCGGGCCCGGGACTCCGGGCGAGGTCCCGCGGGGACCCGGGGCCGCGGCCTCGTCGACGGCGCCTAAGGGCGCCTCGGCCTCTCCCTGGCAGCCCGACCCGCGGGCCCCGAGGCCGCCGCCGCCTCCCCGCGCCTCCGCGCCGCGCACCGTCCCCGCCGCCTCGTCCTCATCGTCGTCGTCGTCGGGCGCTTCGTCCCCGCTGTCTGCGCTCGGGCTGCGGCCGCCGCCGCTGCTGTAGCCGTTGGCCTCTGCCTCGTCCGCCTTGCAGGGGTCGCCGGCGTCTGTGGGCCGGGCAGGGCGGGAGGACAGGACAGTTAGGACCGGCGCGCTCCCTTCCGCGCTCGTCCCCGCCGTCCCGCGCCCCGGGTCGAGCCCCCTCGCCCGTTTCCGTTTCTTCTCTGCCGCCTCCTCGGCCTCGGGCGCTCTCGTTTCCCTGCCCGCTCCCTCCCTCCTCCCGCGCCACCCACCCCCGCACCCTTCCTCGGCTCCTCTTTTCGCCGTCTCCCGGGTCTGCGCCTTTGCCTGAGCGGGGCAGACCGGACCGCCGGGCTTACGGCGAGGGGGAAGGATCCCATCGATCCGCGGGACAGATACAAACTTAATTAAACTCATTTTGTGTAATGTACAAACTAGTTAACGGCCATTTAATTTATTTCGGCGTATATTACCCTCCAATTACCGCAAGGCTCTGGGCCAGCCAATTACTGAGCGTTTAAGAGTGGGCCGGAGCAGAGGCCTGGGGTGAGGTTGGAGCCCGCTACCAGAGGCGATTTCGGGGTACCGAAAACGCTGCCCTGGAACCATCCCTACCTTGAGCCTTGAGGCCTAGAACTTAGCCCCTGGGCTGCGGCCCCAGCGAACCTGGACTGGGCCTGACGGGGAAAACCGGCCTGGGTGGTGGGGGTCCAGGGCGGCGCTGAGATCCCTGGGATGGAGTCCCCGCTCGGTCTGTCTAAGCAGCAGCCCCGGATGCTCCAGGCAGAGGCCCGCAAGGTGGCTGCAATCCTAATCTCAGAAATTTGGAGGACAGCGTCTGACCTGATGGCAGCCTGGCGTGGGGTAGGGGGGTTTCTATGCAGCCCCGGCTCCCACAGGTGGTCGTACAACCAACCAGGAAAGAAGCCAGGACAAGCCCCCAGCACCGTGTCTCGTCCTCGGGCACCAGGCCCCGTGAGGGTGGCACCGAGAATTGGAGAATAAAGGACAAATGCAGTCCTGGGAGACGCCTCCAGGGCGACCACAGAGGCTGCCGGAGGCGGGCCTCCGGGCCTCCACGTACCCCTCACCGGGAGCAGAGACTGTGCCAAAATGAACCCGAGAGTACTTTGCTCCTGTTCTGCCCAGGGCTGGACTGAGGAAGGGGGGCCTAAGCACTCCCTCCCTGAACCTGAGAAACTGGGCCTTCCTTCTGACTGTTCCCCATTTGAGTGGAGGCTCTATGTGGAAACTCCCAGAACCTCGCCAGAGGGGAAGCCTGAAGGGCCCCCTCCAGTCCGCCTGGGTTGTTCCTCCTTCATATCAGTCCAGCTCTGAGGGTGCCCCAAACTGGAGGCCCCTCTCCTGGAAAGGGCCCCCAGCCCTGCCCGCCCTGTGCGCCTCTTTCTGCCAGGCAGAGGGCCCGGGAAGTTGGCTGGAGGAAGGGCCAGGGGAGGGGGCACCGAAAGCAATCAGGAGCCGGTCGAATGCAATTCTCGATCAATAGCGGCCCCTAATAAGTGTAATAGGTTTTAATCGAGTAATTATCCGAATTTTGACCCTATAATTTAGATGTTCGGGGGGAGTTTGCAAGGTGCTTGAAAGAGATATGCATGCAGCCGTAATAGGATATCGACCGGGCCGGGCTCGGGCCGCCCCATTAGCGGTTGCTTTCCGCCGCTAAGCACATTTCCCCTTAACTGTAATCGAAGAGATTTAATTGTTTTTCCAGAGATAACCAGCGTTTTGTCACAATTAGTCTGATTTGTCCCCCCCAAAAAAGAGAAAGAGAAAGAAAAAAAAAAGGAAAAAAATGAATGGAGGGCGGGGGTCTCGGGAGGCTGCGGCGGGAGTGGGGAGGTCACGGCGCGCGAGCCCGCCATGCCCAGGGCGCGCAGTGGCCAACCCTGCGCCGGCCGTGCGGCCCGCAGCCCTACGCCGGCCCGGGGAGCCATCCGGGAGGCACCGGGCGGTGCGGGCCCGGAGTCCGGGTCGGACGCAGGCGGCGGGCGGGCTGGTGCGGGCCCCGCGCGCTGCGAACTTTCCCACGGAGCTTGTCGCGGGGCCGGCCAGGTTCGCCGAGGGGTCCCAGGAACGCGAACGCGTAGCCGCGGCCCGTGCCCCTGCCCTGGAGATCCGGCGCTGGCCCTGTCCTACTCACGCGGCGGCTCAGCTCCGGTCCCGGCTCCAGCTCCGGCGGCGACGAGGGCGCGGCGCTCCAGCTCCTCCGAGCGCGGCGGGCGTCCCGGGGCGGCGGGGGCCGGGGCACATGGGGCGCAGGCAGCGGGCGCCACGGGACCCAGCAGCACACAGCGGCGTCTTCTGCTGTTGAACTTGTTGGGGTCCAGTATGTCCAACACGGAGAAGGAGGTGGGGCGCGGCGGCGGGCCGGGCCGGGCCGCCCCAGCCCCCTCGGGCGCCGCGGGCACCGTGTCGCTGGCGGCGAGCGGCGGGGCTCCGGCCCGCGGGAAGGCAGGCATCTCCGCGCGCCCGTCCATGGCGTCCCGGGCAGCGGCGGGCGCAGGCGGTGCGGGCCCTGGGCCTGGCGCTGGCGGCGGCGGCGGCAGCGCGGGGCCGTCCCCGGGAGCTGCCGGGCCGCTCGCGCTCATGCCGGCCTCCCGCGCGTCGGCCGCTCGGGCCCCTCCGGCTACTGGGCTCCCATCCCCGGCGGCCCGGGCGCCACGGCTCGGCTCGCGCCCCGCGCCGCCCCGCGCTCGGCCGGTGCTGCTGCCGCCGCCTCCGCCGCCGCCTCAGGCGCCCGCCGCTCCGGGCCGGCTCCTTTATGGCGGCCCCGCCGGCGGCGCCCACGCGCCCACTCGCCGCACACACGTGCGCCCGCCGGCGGCCGCGGGCTCCGCCGCCCTCGTTAGCGCGCGCGCCTAATTGGCTGCGAACGGTCCCGGGCAGAGGAGGCGGGCCCCGCGCGGGACACACGGACGGCACCCCGGGCCCGACCGACAGACGGGCAGCCCGGGGAAGAGTGCGGTGCGCGAGCGGCTGTCGCGGTTCGCTTCGCTTCCGCTCGTCCGGAAACGCCGCCGGCCCCCCGGGCTTGGGACGGGGGGAGGCAGCCCCTTAAATAATTGCGGGGGCCCCGGGGCGCGCCCCGCGAGTTGGCTGGGGCATCCCGGCGGCTCGCGAGGCTGCCGCGCGGTCCCCGCGGGCCGACCCCCGGGATCTTGGCCGCGTAGTCAGCCCTCTCCCGGGCGTTCCGCGGGCCTCGGTCCCGCCTCCCTCCGTCCCTCCGCTCGGGGTCTGCTCTCGAGTCTCCGGGTCTCGCTCGCTTAGCGATTCGGGCCGGCGTCCCCGCACGCCCCCGCCCCTTCGCGCCGTCAAATTAGGGCCTGGCCTCGTGTCCGCGCCGGGGGCGGGGCCGACGGCCCCCGGGGTCGCTCATCAGAAGCGGACTCGAACGCGGGGACGGCTGGCTGTGCCTCCCGTCCCCGCCCCAAAACGGGGGCCGAAAAACTCGTGCCAAGGGCAGGAGGCTTACACAAAAATCGATAGCCTCCCGGAAGGGGAAACAGCACCGCAAACTCCCCTCCCCGCTCCCGGAGAAGTCCTTCGGTCCGGGTGTTACGTGTGCGTTTGTCTACACCGCGAGGTGCGCACCGCCCGGCCCTGCGGCCCTCGGGGGGCCTGCCCGCGTCCGGGGGAGGGCCGCCTCTCCCTCCTCCCTGCGCCCGCCGACGAGCACACCGGCCGCCGCTGGACCCAGGTGGGAGCCGGCGGTGGGAGCGCGCGTGCGGGGTCCTCAGGGTGTGCGCTGTTGGTGGCGGGGGTGTGCGCGCTGGCGTGTGCACGAGCGGTTTGCGCCGCCCCACACTGCGGTCCCCGGAGCCTGCTCTGCACACAAGGACGGGTCCTTTGCAATTACCGCGGGCAATGATCCTTTGGAAGCAGAAATTAAAAGTTGGGAGAAATAATGGGGGACCGATTGGCTGTAATTTGGGCCAAGCTCGGACAGGCTGATCCTCAGGGAGGTGGGGGCGGGGTGGGGGGATGGGGAGGCCAGACGTCCCCTCCCCCAGCCCTTCCCCTCCCCCGCGTGCTGGTCCGTCCGGAGATTCTAATCAGACCCACAACACTGTGTCCTTCCTTGCCAGGACTTGATTATTCTTTATCTTTAAATTATAAATCACCTCTGGGGGAAGGAGGGTGGATAATCTCTCATCACAGAGAGGTAATTATCTCCTTCCCACCCCCACCTTCCTGGAGGGACTCTTAGGCTCTCTCTGCCCCTCCCCCAGCAAAGTTTGAACATAGATGCGCACACCCGTTCGCATGCACTCACACACTCGTTCACCAGCACACACCACACACAGGCACAAATCCATGAAAACGCAGTCACATCCCTGCAGCCAGCCTCACCCCTGCCAGCCAGCTCCCAGCTGGCCTTGGTGCCCCTCCACTCTCTCCATGAGGAGGGGCACATGGGGACCCGTCCCCTGAGCTACCGCTCGGACTCCTCACCGCCCCCCCCACCCCGCCAGGCACAGCTGCTGGGCACTGTCCTGGGCGCCAAGGGGCAAGTCCCTTGGACTGGGCCCTGACCTGGTTCTGGGTGGCCGAGGCTCAGTGTGACGCAAGCCCCTCCAGGGCACGCTCACACACCGTGCCTGGCCCCACCGCAGGTCACCAGGCGAGGCACACACACAGCAGTCAGAACCCCCACCCCTTGCTGGGTGGGTGGAGGGCGGGGTGGGCAGGAGCCTGCGCTCACTCTGGTTACACGCTCACTCTGATTACACGCTCACGTGAGGAAGAGACATATGAGCTCTCTTGATACAACTTTCATTCAACATGAGCACACAGGTGAAATGACGGCCTGTATAATGTGGATGTAGTGTAATGTATGGTGATTATCACTAAAGCACAGTAAATAGAATACGGTATATTACATATGATATGTAAGTGTAATGGAATACTTACCATAACAGACCACCACGCCGTACTCCTCTCCAAAGCACACACGCACACTCAGTGCAGCAAAGCGCTCTTGCCCCGAGAGGTGTGGACTGGTCCAGGCTGAGGGCCACTCGGATGCATGGGATGGATGGAAGCCCTGTGCCTGTCCCGGAGCGTGGAGGTCCTCCCCTCCCCCTCTTCCCTGCCCGCAGTGTTCTGCTGGGAGCTTCGGCAGGCAGGCAAGGAAAGGATCTCGAAGTCTGCAGCATGCAGCCCGGAGCAGCGTGGGGCGATGGAGTCGGGGGTGGGGGGTCCTCCAGAGTACACGGGGGACCCCAGGCTGCTTTCCCATGGGAAGCGGGGTACTGTGTGTGGACAGGGGTGGGGAGATGGTCCTGTCCTCTCCTGCCTCAGCCCTCCCCCATCTCTAAGGAACATCCGTGGTCGTGGAGATGCGCAGTACCCACTCCTCTAGACGGCCTCCCATCTCCCCAACTTTAGCTCAGAGCGTCTGGGGCTATAAAGATGTCCCTTTGCTCCTAATCACAATTGATTGTCAATTAGACCCTCATTTGTGCAATCTTTGCCCATCTGCCATATCGGGTTATCTCCAAGCCACCAGCTTCACTTGCGGGGGCCCCAGGTGGGCAATGCCAGGTGAAATCAGGGCTTGACGTGGGGACGGCTCCACCTGCCTGGTGGACAGGAACCCCCCTCATTGCTAAGCCCCACACTCTGCACATCTGTCAGGACCAGAGGGGGTCACTGGCGGGTTGGTGCGGGAGGGGGGAGTGTCAAGGCTGGAAGCAACATGGACAAAGTTAGAGATCTGGGGAGAGACTGGTGATAAAAGGCCTTCGAAGTGGACCCGAGAGCACATGTGGGTGGGGGCTGAGATTATGTGGAAGAGGGGAGGGGAGGGAGTGCCCAAGGGAGCTGGGGGAGCGCTGAGCTCTCAGTCCTTTCACCGCCGCCGCCAGTATCCTCGTGTTTGGTTAGCAGCAGTAGGAGGAGCAGCCCACCATCTCTGCCATTAACCCTTCATGCGTTTGTGAACCCCCTTCTCAATTTTTCATCTGTGAATTGTGGGAGTTGGATTCCATGTGACCTCTAAGGTCCCCATAGCCCCCCCTCAAAGGACGAAGGATGGCAGAATTACAGCATTTGCTGCACACAGTGGTGGTGGCGGGGCTCCCTTCTCCTCTTGCAGCTGGAAGGGCAGCAGTGCTTGGGGGTCTCCAGGGCACATGGATAAACAACCCCCGCTTTGAGTGATATTTGGTTCATACAAAACACACCCCAGTGCTGACAGCCCAGGATCCTCCCAACATCCCCGTGAGGGACACAGAGCAGGGGCGGCCAGCCCGCCCACAGATCAGCTTCAGTCCCTGAATCCAGACTGGGTCCTCTGCTGGCACTGTGCCCTCTCTGAGCAGGCGCCTCCCCAGGCACCTGTGGGGAGAATGCAGGCGGCAGAGGTGGAGGCTGACCACAGAAGGCTCTGTGCGCCCTCCCCTGTCCTATGCACCCCCAAATACCCCCTGGCAACGGCTTTGGGTCACCTGAAGTCTGGCACATGAAAGGGGAACGCTCTGCTTCTTTGCTTTCTCATCTTCTCTGAGACCTCACCTGGGGTCTCCTGATGACTCGAAGAAGGGCACCCCACACTCAAGACACCAGAGAAGGGAGGGGGCCTGTGTTGCTGCACGGAAGCTTTGGGACAAGGGGGACCCAGCCTCATGCAGCCTTGGCGTCCAAGGCGCCTTCAGGACCGCGGAGAGCGCACACCCAGGCCCGTGTTCAGCACCGCGGACAGTGCCCCGACCCCTGGCTCTCTGCCTCGGGGCAGCGTCCCCGGTGCCTGCGGCCCTTTGGCCGCACCGGCGCGTGGTGCCAGCATCTTTAATGGCACAAAGAACAGGTAACCGGCCACCAGCTGACACAGGGAAGACAGTTCAGATGGGGTGTAGGGGGGTGTCCTTGCCCCAGCAGACCCTGTCCCTCCAGACTCCCCCTTGAGGCCTCTGTCCTCTCCAGCCACTTTGCCTGTCACTGTCCATCCCTGCAGGGCAGCAGGGGTTCCAAGTTTGATCCTGCCCAGGATGGCCACCTCCCCTCCCTGTCCTCCAGGGTCCTGCCGGACGCAGAGCTCCACGCTCAGGCATTTTCAGTCAGTGCTCACCAGAGGCTTCTGGGATTTCTGTGGATTCCCCCCACCCCCCACCCCCCACCCCCCAGCCAGGGTAACACCCAAGGTCCCTCTGTCTAGGGGTGAATGCTCAGAAGATCCCTCCCAAGTGGAGTGACAGGTGCCTTGAGCTCTGGGTATCAGGGTCCCCTGACAGTGGCCACCTCTCCTGCCCCTGCCACAGCCTAGTCCTTCCGTCTGCCCCCCATCATTCTAAAGCACAAATCCAATCACAGGCCTCCTGTTCCAGCAACTCCTTGAGGCTGCCATGGTCCAGGGCTGACTCAGGGCTCTGCAGCCTGAATCAAGCAAGGCCTTCCTGACTGGGTCCTGTGGGTGGTCCTGCTGGCTCTTAGGCCTGCATCCTGTGCCCAGAGCCCCGCTGTGCCCAGATGGTATGGCTGTGGAGTGGCTCTGTTGACTGTGCCCTTAGCTACTGTCCACACACATCCTGCCTACTCACCTTAGTGGCAGCCCCACGTGGAAGCTGCCTGACTTCCTCACACGGAGGCGGCGTCAGCCTGGGGGCCTATCCAAGCCCCGAGCATCACGCTGTCGTGTTTTACATGTCACAGTGCCTTTATGTGTTCACCGCAGCTCTGACCCCAGACCGTGGGCTCCAGGACATCATGTGTGTGGCTCCCTTAGCTCCCTGTCTCCTGTCAGAGCAGATGCAGGATGCAAAATGCAAAAGCGGGTTTACACTGACAAGAAAAATTGGAAGGAGCAGTGCTGAGCATGGAGAGTGTTCCGCTCGTGCACTGCACTTGCACCCCCGGGGCGGTCTGGCTCCCTTGTCTGTCCCTCCCCTGGGAACAGGGAGGTGGCCCTGGCCACTTGGGCCTGTCCTCCGCTGACTGTGGCCTGGCGCTGACCAGGCTTCTGCCTGCTGCAGTGGACACAGCTGCTGCCCTGCCTGTTTCCTGGTTCGAGCTGCTGAGTGCGGTGGGTCAGGCTCATACCCACGAGCTGCTTGGGAGGCGCCTGTCCCAAGGGCCCCTCCTCTGGGGCAGGACTGGGAGAGCAGTGTCCTTGCTCTGACCTGGCTTGGCCTCTTCCTCTCTCCTGCCTGGATTTCTCCTGCCTCAGTAAATCCCAGGCACCCGATCGCTGCCTCTGGCTCTGCTTGGGCCTCCCCAGGGGTCAGAGGTTAGAGATGGACCTGTACTCTGGGCTGCCTCTGCACGAGGGCACACGGTCGGCCTGTGGGCCTGCTGTCCCGGTGCACAGCTGGGTTCTGGATGCATCTGTGCACACGCACACTTTCACAGTAACTCCTCCCCTCCCCCAGCCCATCCAGCTGGAAGAGCCCCATTGAAACCAGAAACACCAGGGGGTGGATGGTGCAGCCCAAGCCCCCTGCCCTTCACTCCCCAACAAGCCCTTCCAGTGGGGAAAGGATGCTCGCTACTGCTGAAGCCGGCTTTGGCCGAGTGGGTTTGGCCAGGTGACATGCACAGGCAGAAGTGACCAGGCCTCCTGACTCAGGCCTTCAGAGGCCTCCTGTTCCCACCTGTGGCCACTTCCAATCTCTTCCAGCAGAACACTGTCCAGGGCCCTGACGGCCCCTCAGCTGGGCCTGGAAAGGAAGGTGTGGAGGCCGCCCGAACCCCACTAAGGCTCCTGGCGGGGGTGGCAATTGGCAGCAGATCCTGGTCCACCAGCAGGAAATGAATGACCATGCTGTGGGCCACTGAGCATTTGGGGTTGTTTGTTACACAGCAGGATGGCAGCAGAGCCCTGACTGATACAGTGCACCCCTCACAGCCCCCGCATCAGGGCTGAGACAAGGCGGCCTTGTCAGCCCCACTCACCCGTCCCATGCTTTGCCTTCCTGGCTCCCCCATCGTTTCTCCCTCTGCGGCCAGACCTCTCCCTGTCCAGCAGCTGGCCTAGCCACCACTCAGCCACCCCTCGGTCACAGCCTGGCCCACCCCCAAGACCTTCCCCTCATCACTCTGCGTTCTCTGCCACAGGCCTGATGGCGTAGGCCCGGGGGCTGGGTCTGGGGGTCGCAGAGAGTAAGATCCGCAGGTCTTGCCTCCGGAGCCCCTACCCGTGGGGAGGGCGGGTGGTGACCGCAGCCTGAGGGGCGGAGGGCGGGTGAAGGCGGTGGGGGAGGAGGTGCCTCTCTCCCGCCCAGAGGGAGGGGGGCAGGGAGCGCGGAACACAGCTTGCGTGGGGCGGGGGGCGGCGGCCGAGCGCGCTCGGGGTTAGGGGGGCGGGAGCCAGGGACACGGAAGAGGCTCCGCAACCGAATTCACAGGAGCGGCACTCAGGGGCCTGCGGCCGCGGGGCGGGAGGGCACGCGGGGGGCGGTCAGGCGGCTTAACGAGCTTAATTGAGGTTA